>NC_134319.1:12208281-12864961 GCF_964195595.1 Calonectris borealis | reverse complement strand
AAAAAAAATTGCCCACCATGAAGATGGTCAAACATTGTACCAGAGTCCCGGGGAGGTTGTGGGATGTCCATCCTTGGAAATACTCAAAGCTTGACTGGACGGGGACCTGGGCAACCTGATCCAGCTTCAGAGTTGGACTCAACTTCGAAGTTGGCCCTGCTTTAAGTGGGTGTTTGGAAAGGATGACCTCCAAAAGTCCCTTCCAACCTAAATTATTCTATGATTCATAAACTCTTGACGTGCGCAAAACTGTGGCAGGGTGTGTGTGTGTGCACAGAATGTATATGATGAAACATTATCCATTTGTTTAATTTCTTTTGTTATTTAATCCACTGCATTTGATTGCACTCTAATTTTTCTTTTATCTTTGAGACATACGGTTGGAATGGAGCTCTGTGTTTGTTGAAGCCAGTCCCTGCTGCTTGCAACATGCATTCAACCATGTCCTAGAATCCCATTAATAAGTCCATTGATGTGGTGATTAGCCATGTTTGAAAATAGTGGTTTTGTTTATTTAAACATGCGCTCAGATGCATGCATACAGTCATAGTATCTGCCATCTTTAGTCATCCAGTTGCTCAATAGCTGTCATAATAGATAAAGAAGTTTAGAGATGAGATGCAGAGATAGAGGAAACTGTGTTGAAGTTCACTATTAATAATTGAAATAGAGAATCAGATGGTGTTAGGAACAGCTTTTCCTCTTGGAGGGTAGAGCAGCACTGCAACAGGCTGCTCAGCAAGGTGGTCAGTTCTCCATCCTTGGCACTTCCCAAGGCTCAGCTAGACAACACCACTGCTCAAATGATCTAGTGTTGGTGAGGGTCCTAGTTCAAGCAGGAGGTTGGACTGGAGACTTCTTGAGGTCCCTTCCCAACTATGCTTTTGTGATTCAATGTCTTTTCCATAAACAGCTGAAGAAGATTGTTTCCTTTGTCCTCCTTTCCTTACCTGTATTGTTGCAGAAGTGGTACCAGGCTCCATGAAGACAGTTACGTCTGCTCCAGCTTTTATTTGTATTATGTATTTTTCCATCCTTTGCATGTGGACTAGTGAGAAGGCAACTGAAAGCACTCACTTTCTAGTAACTAGGTGACCTAGTTTCGGCTGGGATAGAGTTAATTTTTTTCCTAGTGTTGGTATAGTGCTGTGTTTTGGATTTGCTATGAGAATTTCGATAACACTTTCCTTTTCACTACCATTTATTATTATTATTATTTTATTTTATTTCAATTATTAAATTATATAAAACTCAACCCACGAGTATTCTTACTTTTGCCCTTCCGATTCTCTCCCCCATCCCACCGGAGCGAGCGGCTGCGTGGTGCTTGGTTGCCAACTGGGGTTAAACCACAGCACTAGGACAAGAATATTTTAGTAAGTTGTCGCTTGCTTAGGTCGGAGGAGATACAGTCAAGCTTGTTGCAACGTTTGCTCTGGTTTTCAGCCTGGCCTATAGCACTGGAAATCGGGGTTCAGTGTGTCACGTTTGGCAAGCAGAGCATGTTCTGGACACTCGGTGGCGGGTTGGAAGAGCTGAGCTGCCTTTGGACCAATGGATATCTTGCCCTTTCAGAGAGCAGTTATCTCAGCTGCATGGTCTTGGCTGTTTGTCACCAATAATTAATGAAAAACCATAGAAACACAAACACTTGTCTCCTCCTCTTAAATTCCTAAAGTTAAAGAACTTGAAAATCCAACTGCAAGCATCGAGTATTTACTTAGAATATATTGGCTAAGAAGTTAATAATATAATTTTCTGTGATTTTATACTGAAAGTTAATAGAAAGATAGAAAAAGCAAGTTCTAGGAAGTGAGTGACACTATTACTGCTTTGCTACAGCTTCCTGCAGATAATGGCTCTTTTAAAACTCCTAATGCAGTGTTTTCCGTGTTTCTTTCATAAATGGAATGGGCTTCTCAATGTAAAAAAAGAAAAGAAGAAAAAAAAAAAAGAGGGTTTGCGGTACTTCTGAGTCATTTAGATACAGTCAGTCTCTTTAAATCATGCCAAAATGGCAACAAACCTGGATTTTAAAGAAACTTCAGAATTCTGTAAAAGGAATTACAGAGCAGATGTCCCAAGCAGCTGAGGTCTGTTTCCTCAATAAAACTATGAGCAAAGAATTGGAAGAGGGGAGGGGTCTAAAAGAATACATATTTTGCATAAATTCAGGCTTCTCTTTCCCATGCAACTGCAAACTCACACTTGGACAGCAGTGAAGCACTAATGAAGTTGCTTCTGTCCTCCTCCTTTTCTGTAGCACATTTGACAACGTGTGACAGAGTCCTGCATTCAGTTTAAGCTGTTTTAATTTTAGCCATCAGCGTTCTGACTGACCTGTTCAAGAATCATTATTTCAAGAAAGAAAAAAAGACCCCAAATCCCCACATCCAAGAAGGAGATAAGAATTGGAAAGGCCTCTCTGGAGTTTTTCTGGAGTTCCTAGGTCTGTGTTAGAGAACTGCTGTCCTTCTGCGCTGGCTTTCCTAACTAGTGCAACTGCACTGCCATCCAGAAGGGACTCCATAAAGGGTGTGCTTGGTTGCAAGCCAGCCCATCAGTGCCTAATGGCATCATGTGCAGCGAGGATATACTCAGGAAACCGCTGTGGATGAATTACATACTGGATGCCTGTTAATACAGTAAGAACAAAAACACTAATATTGTTCTATGCAATTTATTTCATGAAGTTCACTTATTCGTAGGTGAAGCACCAAATTAGCAAAACAAAAGTGGCTGGTAATATTATTAATAATGATCGCAGCAGTCTGAAAGACAAATCCCTGTCTGCTGCAGTGCCACTGCTGAATTTATAATACTTTGAATGGAGCTTTCTAATACTTGGTTTTAAACACTGTCCCCTGAAATGTGATTTGATGCAACTCATGAAAACACTTAATAGCTTTTAAGACGCAGTCACTTGGAATAGGAGGCTGTATTTCCTTGTGGTGGACCAGTGTGTCACTTCTCTCCAGGATGTGTGTGATGGCTTCACAATGCCAAGACAGTTGGAAGTTTAAAATTAATGTGTGATTAATTTCTGTACTGTCATCACCCTTTCTCAAACCTTTAATTCGTATGTCAGCTTTATCACCAGTAATAGTGGGAAAATGCTTGGCTGAAGGAAATGTGCATCTAAGATTATGACTGGTGCTGTTGGGTGATTTCAGCACTTTGCAAATTGTGTTGTCAGCCTTGTTTTTACGGTCGAAGCACTGAGAATGTGGGCAGCTGCTGTTGTGCTGGTGGGCTTGTTCTCCCAGTTTACAGTTCATCTCCTGCGTTTCTACCTTTATCTCACTTTTAATTATCCGAGGTTATATTATAACAACAGCTGAATTGCATGTTTTGTATGACTACAGCATAGTTCCTCATTTGCACAATAAACATGCCTTTGAGGCTTCTGGCTAGTTACAAATAAAATTTTGTTCTTTCCATAACCACGGTTAAACCATGGATTTGGACATGCACTTGCGTATGAAAGTGCAAGTGGAGGTTTCCAAGCAGTCTTGTTAGCAAACAGTTTCTGCACATGACCAACAGAACTGCAAGTTTTTTTGAAACTTGGAAATGGTATGTCATGAGGACATTGTAGATGTGATCATACAAATTAAACTAAGACCAAACGGTTTAAATTATATAGAAGAATTAACAAAAGCTATATTCAGCTGCATAACTTTAAAAAAAAAAGGGTGGTGGGAAGAAAAGGTGATAGTAAGATTATGAATGATATTCTCAAGATGCCCAAACCCAAAGGCATGCTTTTTTCTTGGTTTTCAATAAGATGGTGGTGATAATGGGACTAAGTATTATGGAGAGTATGAAGCAGAATTCAAAGAAACCTTGTAAGAATCAACATACAGTATTTTTTTTTCTTCTTCTTTTTTTTTTTTCTTTTAAGAGGAGCTCTTTAGTCTGTGAAGTCTCTCAGGGGATACATATAAAAGACAGAAAACATTTTACTACTATTAAGAAGGGGGGTAAAAATGATCCAAGGTATACATTGGGGGCAAGAGAGAAAAGGGACAGAGATGGAATGGAAGTCTTTTCAGCTAAAGGATCATGTTAGCATACAAACAAGTGGGTATAATTGACAACAAATAACTTTAAAAACCACAGTCTGTTTTCCAGCTGATGTTTGCATGACCATCAATTTGGAACAGTTTTCCAGTAAGAGAAGTGTGGCTGAAACTCAAGCCTATGTTAAGACGGTGCGTGATCCATTTACAAAAGTGGCTGTGCAGTGCAGCCCTTGCAAGGCCGAGGGACAGGATTCTGCTTCGGAGAGCCCCTTCCAGCCCTCTGTGCCTGTATGTTTTGGCTGTCCCGTGTCACGCTTGCTCTGACAGGCTCCAGTGCTCGGTTGCTCCTGCTTAGTGTTTCTATTTCAAATTCCTCTTTGATAACGATGACAGGCAGCAACCCATTTGATACCCTGTTGGTGTAACTAATTCCAACTCAGCAAATGGGGAACCCCCCTTTGATAAACATTTATTCTTGGAGAACACAGGCGGAGTTGGCAGGCACCTACCTTCAAGTCAGTCTTTAAAACATAACATGAAAATCAAAGATTCATGATAGGCAGGGGATTATTCTTGCATGGGTAATTCTTAAGCAAGATCCATTTGCCTATATACAGGTATGCTATCCTCAGCATTAATAGAGCTGAGTGACTAATAAAATTCGCTTGAGGCAGGCATAATTGGACAGGCTCTTTTGTCTCATCTTCCTGTTCTTTCTAGGCTGTGTTACGATTTAGCGATGCGCTGACTTGCAGTAGGTAAGGAAGGCTGCCATTCTTTCAAGCTTCAGATTCACGCACAGATTTGTGTTTCACCCTGGTGTACGTCCTTCACGAAATATACTGGGATGTCAGATCCCCAAGATGGAAACAGGGCCTTCTTTCTTACGCATGTAAAACCTGAGAAGCGCAGTTAGCTCCCATTGGGGTAGCTTGTCATCCTCTTTGCTGGTATGGATTTTAGTTCAGCAGAACGAGTGTGAAGCCAGGAACCTTGGGATGCGGTCAACAGAGCGAGGATGGGTCAGGGAGACTTAGACACGGCACACTAAAAGACAAATCTGTTTTCTGTTATAAGTATATCCTGTGTAGTCTCCACAAAGAGCTTAAAAGCAAGCTGAACCTTGCAGGTTTGACATCTCTGTGCATGGTGCATGTCCCTTAAGCTTGTAGCATATGATGGTTTTGTCTAGCAGTGAGAATGAAAGTAAGTGACGCAGGCACTAAGTACGGCAAATCTCCGTAAGCAGCACACTTGCTTACTGCTCTCTCGTGGCACCTGCAGCCTTCCATGTATTTGTGAGTCTCAGATTTGGGGATAAACATCTTTCTAGGCGGCAAAAGTCAGTGTGAGGGCTGATATCGCCAGTTTTGGGTTCTCCCCTGATGGGCTTATCTTGGTGAATATATGGCAAGGAGTCAACAGTGGAACAGCCGCTCACAATTCCTGGCTACACTCTGCGATCGTGTGAATCTTGCATGAAATTGGGACTTGCTGCTGACGTGAGGAGAAGTGTGGAAGAAGGTGCTGGAGGTCTGGGTTGAGGGCCAATCCAGAACTATTTGAGTAGGTCATCACTAAAATAATAAAGAACATACTTGAGTTAAGATGCCTGAGAGAATACAAAAAAGAAAAATTACAGGAGTTCCTGGATGCTTTTCATTGTTCATAGACATTCCCAGTCTTTTTACTGAGCTCCTGCTTAATGCCAGCTTGGTAAACATTACTCTTTAGGCACTATGCCAGCCCGTGTGGCTCACGACTCTGAGTGTGATCTGAGCATTAAGGTCTTCACAGGGAAGGCAGCTGCTGAAGGGTAACCAGCCCGAAAGCCTGTGTCAGGGATGCCCATTTCTTTGGGTTTGGTCATGTACTGTAACTCCCTGCCACCACTTTCTGTTGGATTTTAGTCTACTCATGTCCCACCAGGTACTGCAGGAGTTGATGTCACAGTAAGGTCCGTGACCTGCAGCAGAGCTCCGTGGTGAGCAAGGAACATGTCCTCCTAAACAAGTGTGGATTATATTTTTGGTGCTTTTAACTAGGGAAATTTGTTTCTGGGTTGCAGGCAGTGTTTCTGGCTTTGTGAAGTTAAAATACATTGTCAAAAACCACCTCCTTGGTGGAATATATGTTGCCTTGCAAAGATACCTTCTGCAATGGTGACGTTAACTGGTTTTCCCTTTTCTCAGAGACACAGATATTGTCAGAGGTGCTGGAAAAAGAGATAATTCATGACATAGAAGAAATATCTCCTTTAGACAGATTCAGTCCCTTCAGAGCTGCACGCTGCCATGCAGCCCACAGAGTAGATGTGGTGCTGGGTTTCCCAGTGGCCCCCATGCACAAAGCACCCGCAGGGGTGGCTCCCCGGTCCTGCAGGTCCTGCATGCAGCCTTTCCTCTTCAGTGCATGCTCCAGCCTGTACACATTCCCAGGCCAGCTCTGGAAATTCAAATTCAGCACCTCATGGTCCCAGTGCATTGTTCTGGGCTTCAGGATAGACCTGGTGGCCACAGCGTGGCAAACAGTACCTTTTCCATGTGGACTGCGGCTTTCTGCATTTCTTGGAACTCTATGTATAATCAGGTGAAATCAAGTAAAAGTTGGTCCAGGTAAAACGTCACAAAAAAATCAAATCTGGAACCATGCCTGGTAGCTGGAGATTTAAGGAGTTTAGTTTGGAAACAGTTAGAGGCTGACCTGATCATTTACACAGAGAAAAGTTATTAAAGTGAAAAGAGCTTTTCATTTTATCTGTTAAATTCATAACACAGCAAGGAATGGATGCTAGAAGAATTAAATCAAGAATGCAGCAAGCATGAAGGTGATTAATTTTGATGCCTTTCTAGAAGTCAGCTCTCACTGAACCAGAAAGCCCTGGGTGGAGGAGGGGACTGGGCACCTCCTGGGATGAAGCACCTGCCCTGCTTTATGCGTGGAGCAGGGCTGGATTGCAGCGACTGTAAAACTGCAAACCCCTGGCATGTGTCGGTCGTTCTCTTTATTGTGGGGTTTGGACACCCAATATGTTGGATGGAGTCAGATTGTTTTCCGCATACATACAGAGTCATTTTGGGAAAACTCGGGGGCAGTTCATGGACAGGAGACAGCGGCTCCCGGAGCTTCCTGGCTCCACCACCGATTGCACCAAGGTCAGTGTGCAGCTGGGCGCTGCGCAGCGTGGCCTCGGCAGCCCTTTTGGTTCTTGTCTTTCTGCTGTGGAGGACTGGAACTGCTCAGCAGCCCTCTCCCAGCGCAGTCCTGCTGCCAGGCGGAGGGGGTAGCCCTAGCATCGAAACTCCGCTCAAATGGCTTTTGAGCTGTGTGTGACTCTGCGCCTTCATTTAGCCACTGCTAAAACACATCGTTACAGGGAAGAAAATGCTGCCTGGTGTCTCCCAGAAGTGTTGAACCTCTCCATCCAGGCTTATCAAGGAGTCTGACTTGGAGGAAGCCTTTTAACGGGGAAATATTCCTGTTTCTTGGGGAGTTTCAAGTAAGGTTGAGCAAAAGCACTTGAGAGTATTTTGCTCAGGTGCCTAGCTACCCGCTGAAATCTTTACAGTCTGGTAAATGTTTAAATGTGGAAATTATATTTCTTGGTTTTCTGCAGACTGTACTACAGATGCTGCATGATAAAACAGTTGATACAAACAGGAAAAAAAATCACTGGTGTAACAAATGCCAGAGTGCACTCGTTATCATTAAGTAGAAAGAAGTTTTCCTCCTCACCAGGTAGATGAGGCAGAAATTTGGTTCATTACTAGGAGGAGGACAGAACAACGCACAGTGGCATTAAAATGAAATGCAGGTCCCTTCGGGAGAGCCCGGGATGCCTTTGCTTTAGTAACGGATATTCTGAAGAGGTCACTTACTCTGGCTCCCAGTTCTATTAAAATCATTGTACTATGCTCTCTGCTTACAAAATAAGGTTTACACTCACTTTTAATTCTTAAAAGCAGAGGAAAAACCTGAGCTTGGCAAAGTCTTTTGAACTGCTGAATCAAGAACTAGCTGCTTGCAAAGAGGGATTAAAACCTTTTAATCCATTTGTGTAAAAGAATATGGTGTTTAATGTGGTAGGCATGCTGGCAAAATTAATTTTCATGTTTTTTCAAGCACGGGATTTCAGTTGTGTCTTTGTTTCCTGGTCCTGCATATCTTACGGGTTCTTTACTCGATGCAATACACTTTAACTTTGAAGTTTTGAAGAAATTTGCAAATAACAAAATGCAGATTTGGAAGGAAAAGTAAGTTCCTAGGAGCAGGCACGGCTGTTACGTCCTGCCTCAGGCGGTGTTGTGATGACTGATTTCGGAGCCCAGTAGCTGGCATTATTCTTCTCTTGTCCATTGTACGTATTCTGTGCGAGAGAGAGGAGGCCTGAATTCAGGTACTGAATTTTATGTATGATTAAATGAATGTTCTACGTGTATGCATTTGAAAGCCCTTAAGTGAATGTTGTGTAAATGGTGATAATTGGAGGCAGTCTCCTTGCAATCCTTTCTCAAGCTAAATAAGGTCTAAGGCCAAAGGCCCAAATGTTTAACTGTATTAAACACAGAGGCTGAAAAATTTATTAACTCTGAAAGTGTGTATTACCAAATTAATTGGAAGTGCCTTTAAGCTATTACCAGGTGGAAATTTGACTTCAAGTTTCAATTTTAAATTAAAGCAAAGCAGAAAACCATTCTGTGAGGCTGCTAGAAGGTCTGCAGTTACAGCAGCGCTTCTCTGCTCTCCCTTGTTTTTCTACTCTGTATAATACTGAGTATAAATGCTGGGGAGTTAGAATCAAAAGCTAAACCCATATGTAGGGATCTGGCTTTTCCCCAAGATATGTGGCAAGCTGCACACATAGGCCGCGGGTGCTCTAGGGAAACGTAAAAGCAGAGGAGGAGAAATGAAGATGACCTCAGGTTCTAGAAGGATGTTTTTCTGGGCTGTTTTTCTGCTTTGTTTTTAATCAGTATTCTTCAGTCGTATGCAGGACTGCTTTGTACTTCTTGGCATATTTTTCTTTTTCTAGTTATGTGTTATTTCAATTATTGGAAGCAATTGTAAGAATGGTGTCATAGTAGAGAGGTTGATTTATTTTTTCCCCCTTTCCTGGCACACAAAAAACTTTAAAAAAACCCCATGGACAAGAGTCAATCACAGCACAGGGATTAGCCAGAGTTAGGGATTTTCTTACTAAGATGTAAAGGAGCTCACACTGATAGCCAGCCAGGCACTTTGAGAAAGACATAGCAATTACAACGGCCTTGAAAAATAATGGAGAAAATTTGCCACTCTGTGTGCAAAATCTGTAGGCACCCTGCAGATATGATATGAAGAGAAACCACCGCCCTGTTGCGTTAAGGTCTAAGTTCTAAAGTCTAAGTGCCTAAAACTCTCTCCACAAATATATCAGCACCCAAAATGTTCAGCACCGCTCAGTGACTTGCACAGCATCTTTGTGTGATGATTGCCAGAGACAATTCTGTTTCAGAATCATGTCAGTAAATTTTAGGCATTTAAACTCTTTTAACAATTTCCATGATTCGTAAAGAGACAGAATTAGAAATTTACTGAAGTGCAATACTATGATGACAGGTTGTTGCTGTAGTTTATTAATATCCAGTAATTGTGGCCTTAACACTTGAGTGAACCAACGGCTTTTAACCTGTATTTCTGGGGAATAAGCAGGCTTCTCCAAACATCAGCATTTAACAGTGGATACCCAGTTTGTACTGGTGTAGGGTTGGTTTATGTATAACCGTCCAGACACTGACCAGAAGTACACAGGACAGGTGAGGTTTTAAGATGTTTCTTTAAGAAGAAATTTTAAAATATTCGATTTTGACTTAAATACTATTTAATGTTTTATATCAGATTTAATAAGTCTAAATCCTGTATTAGCAAAAGGGAAAAGAGGGCTTGAAAATGCCAGTCTAGGTGTGAAGATTCCCACCTCTATGTCTGCAGAGACACCTCAGTCCTGTCCAAGGCTTTGCCTTTAGACTGGGCTTATGGTAAGGAAAGAGCCTTTAGAAATTGTGAGCAGCACCCATTTGCTGAGATGGTGAAGAAGCAGGAATCAAAGATTATGAGAGTTTCTGAGCTGAAGTCATTATAAATACTGATAAAATTATACATTTGACCTAACAGGTACCCTTGCATTCTCCTCAATTAAACTTTCTACGTATAAACAAAGCACAGTGGGTCTCGCCTGTTGAAATGAGTACCTTGCATCTTATTTCACCGTACTTCCTGCTAGTGTTTAGCGAAAATCACAGCCTCTGCTGGATGACTGCTTTTATTATTTTTGTAATGTAATTTTTCTACTGAAAGTTACAGGGGTCATTGAACATGTTAAAAGATCTACTTCTTAGAGATTTGTATATTAATCATTCACTTTATTTGGTTTCATTTTGTACGAACTCAAAAGGTATCTATCTATGAATAACTTAATGGAAGTCAGGAGATGAAGGTGAGGAGAAATGCAACTTGCTTTGAGATAATGTTTGTAGATTTGATTATCACAGACAACCACACTTGAAGCTGGAAAACTCAACCACTAAAATTGGATTGAAATAGCAGAATCATTTGTCCTAGCTGTTGGGAATCTCTTAAACATTAAAACCTAATAACAATAAGATGATAAAACAAGAGAGGAGGATGTGCAGGTAACATTAAGTAACCTGTAATTCAGAGCGATCTGAGGAATGTGTTGAATTTGGAATGCCATTTTCTGTGACTGGGATGCAGTTAAGTGTTTTTTAAAGTGGGTGGGAGAAAGGGTTATGATCCATTCATTGGATTAAAAGAAAATTGTGTATGTATCTAGGCATGCAACACCCCACTTACATATTTATGTTTATTTAATAAGTACCATGCACCAAGCAATAAAGGACGAAAGTTTCATTTACAAAGTGCTGTCATCTTAGTGAAATAAAACTGAAATAGGAGAAATAAGGAATGAATTAGCATTGTGATCACCGAGACCCACTGATGCTTTAGAAAGCTGTTGTTAAAGAAATGTTATTACAAGGCTCAAACAGGCTCTTCCTACTTGTAAATTATACAAGAATTAAAAGTGCAAGTTTGAAAAACTGTATTTTGCCAAACAATATTCCTAATGATCACAAAGGGACAGGAACCACATTTCAGTGATGGTGGATATATTGAAAGGAAAACATAAGGATATTAAACATGAGGATAGCTGGAGAGCCCACTGGCTTGCCTCCTGCCCTGCAGCAGATGCTTAGGAGAGAAGTCATAGAGTGGGTTTCACCAGAGTATCCTTCCAGCAGGCATCCATCCACGCACAGATATCAATCATCCAAGATCATAAAGGAAACAGAAATACCCTTGCTGTATATATAAGAACGGGCCACCTCTGTCTTCTAAACCACTTTATTTCCACTTCAAAGTCAGTCGTGAACATGAGAAAGTCTGTGTCATTCTTGGTTTCTTCCCAGTGTTATCACAGCTGAGCCACATCATCATTTTTCGTGTATTCGTCCTGACAGCAGCCATGTGAGAACAACAGACAAGTTTTACAGTGGAAGCTGAGGCACAGTTGTGCCTAGGCAGACGTAACAGGGAAGGTTAAAGGCAGGGATTTAAGTCTGAATTTCCAATTTTCAGACTCAAGAACTATTTCCGTTATGATCTTTTCCTGCTTGTGTCAATAGCTTCTTTTAATTCATTTAGCCACGGCACCTAAATAAGCTTACCCGTGTACGCCTATTGTATGTGCTTATCTAGTTCATCTCATATCACAACTGTAATTTTTTCCTTCACAAAGGAAACTACTTTCAATCTTAATTTAGCCCAAGTCATAAAAGTTTTCAGATAAAAATACGAGCCCCCCTCTCCTACAACGCCTTATTTTTGGCTGCCCTTCTGTTTAGCACAGTGGGCACTTGTAGCATGAGGACAATGATATTTTTCTTTAAAATCTCTCGCAGCAGATGAGTGTTCATAGAACACTTAAATGCAGGCGTGTTTAATAATTGATTTTTCTCAAACCTGTGTGCAACTCTTTGGAAAAATAGCATCCACAAGAACAGGAGGAGCCGTTTGATTGCCAGTTTCTGAATTAAAATTTTTGGATTAAGTACATTTGATGTGGGGGCTAAATACTGAAAAAGCATCAGGATTCAATTTAATTTTCCTATTTATTTTAAGAAACCATCTAATGATGGGCCTTTGAAGTAAAACAAGTTAATATTTGGGTATATGAAGCATATTTATGTTGGCATATATTATGTTTCAGCCACTTGAAATTTTTTGACTCTTACAAAATTACAAGGAAGCATCTTTTATGTGACTGGTGTGTGCTTACTGTATAGCAAAATACAAGGATCTGTGCTAAATATACATGACCCAGCCTCATTTCCCAAGGCTCTGACTGGTATTCCAGTCAGGTAATGCAGATCATATGTTACTTCTCAAAGGCTGTGGTTCTCGTAAAAGACATCTTGCCAAGTTGGAGGGAGGCTACACCTCTGTGCTTTGGCCTTGAAGGAAATCTGGCAAAAGAGACTTTTGTCTCTGGGAAGGTCCTTTGGGTTCACTGAGAAGCTGCACAGCCTAAAAACAAGACGTGATCGTGTGACTCTGAACTGCTCTGGTAAAGAAAGGAAAACCTGAAAAAGAGAATGGAAATATTACTACTCTGCTACAAATGTTTGGTAGGGTGAATTTTAAAATAGCTGCTGAGATGGTTTTCTGATTTATAACAGTTGTTTCACAACAAGCAAATTGTCTAGAATAGCAGAGAACAACAGTGATTTTATTTATAAAATATAGGTGAGAGAGATACATCTTCATGTGGTTGGCCGTTGCCCACTCTGAGCTGCCCTGCAGGACGGCTGTGTCAGTGGCTCTCTGGTAGACCAGCGATTCTGCTTTTGAGGGCTTCAGGTTCCCCTCCCAAACCCATCACATTGTTTTTCGCTGGCGAGAGCAGACAACAGCCTTACTGATGAGCGCATATCTAACTTCTCTGCTTGTACTTCTCTCTCTGGCTTTCTGTACCCATGTTCTTGTGGACCTCGTAAAATGTAATTCGAGGGAGCTTTTCCTTTGAAAGCATCACACACCCTAGCTCAGCCCATGACTCTGCATGAGGCCCAATCAGCGTGGGTTTATGAAAGGCAGGTCCTGCTTGACCAACCTGATCTCCTTCTATGACAAGGTGACCTGCTTAGTGGATGAGGGAGAGGCTGAGGATGCTGTCTACCTAGACTTTAGTAAAGCCTTTGACACCGTTTCCCACAGCATTCTCCTGGAGAAACTGGCTGCTCATGGCTTGGACGGGCCTACTCTTCGCTGGGTAAAAAACTGGCTGGGTGGCCGGGCCCAGAGCGTTGTGGTGAATGGAGTTAAATCCAGTTGGCGGCCGGTCACGAGCGGTGTTCCCCAGGGCTCAGTCTTAGGGCCAGCCTTGTTCAGTATTTTTATCAGTGATCTGGATGAGGGGATCGAGTGCTCCCTCAGTAAGTTTGCAGACGACACCAAGCTGGGCGGGAGTGTTGATCTGCTGGAGGGTAGGAAGGCTCTGCAGAGGGACCTGGACAGGCTGGATTGATGAGCTGAGGCCAACGGTATGAGGTTCAACGGGTCCTGCACTTCGGCCACAGCAACCCCATGCAACGCTACAGGCTTGGGGAAGAGTGGCTGGAAAGCTGCCCAGAGGAAAAGCACCTGGGGGTGCTGATTGACAGCCGGCTGAACATGAGCCAGCAGTGTGCCCAGGTGGCCAAGAAGGCCAACGGCATCCTGGCCTGTATCAGAAATAGTGTGGCCAGCAGGACTAGGGAGGTGATCGTGCCCCTGTACTCGGCACTGGTGAGGCCGCACCTCGAATCCTGTGTTCAGTTTTGGGCCCCTCACTACAAGAAGGACGTTGAGGTGCTGGAGCGTGTCCAGAGAAGGGCAACGAAGCTGGTGAAGGGCCTGGAGCACAAGTCTTATGAGGAGCGGCTGAGGGAACTGGGGTTGTTCAGCCTGGAGAAGAGGAGGCTGAGGGGAGACCTCATCGCTTTCTACAACTACCTGAAAGGAGGTTGTAGCAAGGTGGGGGTCGGCCTCTTCTCCCAAGTAACAAGCAACAGGACGAGAGGAAATGGCCTCAAGTTGCGCCAGGGGAGGTTTAGATTGGACATTAGGAGAAATTTATTCTCTGAAAGGGTTGTCAAGCATTGGAACAGGCTGCCCAGGGAAGTGGTGGAGTCACCATCCTTTGGAGGTATTTAAAAGACGTGTAGATGTGGTGGTTAGGGACATGGTTTAGTGGTGGACTTGGCAGTGCTAGGTTAACGATTGGACTTGATCTTAAAGGTCTTTTCCAACCTGAACGATTCTGTGATTCTTTGAGTTTGCTGCTGATTTCCACCATAGTGAAGTAGACTTGTGTGTGCCTAAATCTCTGCTAGCATCTCTTCCACACCATGAGGCCCTCCTTGTGATTCACTTTATAGGATTATCCAGGAATCTGTGCTTGCACAGCAAGTGACTTTTTCAACACTATCAACTGTGAAAGGAAAGTCCTTTTCTTCTGAAATGTGGGGTTTTTTTTTCATAAGTTTCTCAATGGAGAGCATGTCTGAGCAAGTTGTTATTTTTCAGCCCCCAGCCAAATAAGATGAAGCCTGTTTCTTTCTCTCGTAAGAAAATACTCTATTTTTCACGGTCTTCCTCCTCAGAACTGTGTTGTTCCCATAAGCTCTCTAGAATAATTTAGTTTTGAGCAAAGACCAAACAGGGAAGATTTCAGCCAAGGAGGTGAAAATTTTCGCATTCTCCTGCCTGAAGCTCATGAGTGAATAGAAATGATGATAGCAGTAATTTCCACTCCCAGTGTAGTGGGAACTTGGTTATGAAGTGAGGAGCAAGAATTAGTTTAGAGGATAAGGACTGAATGTGCTCCAGGGATCTGACACTGAGCAGAGAGGCCAGGGAGAGAGAGGCTGGAGTTGTTTGGGCTTGGAGTTATCAAATGACAAATAACCAGCCTGGAGTTGTTACTCCACGCGATGGAGTAAGCAAAGATGGGTGTGATGGGCACCCAGCCATCTGGCACCTCTCCTTTCTGTCACCCAAGACTTGCTCAGGAGGGTCTCTCTCAAGCTGGTATTTCACAGATTTGTCTTTGGAATATGATCACACTTTTTTTCTTTTTCAAACTTTCAATAAAAAAATCTTCAGCTTTGCCTGCTGCTTAGGTCATCAGGGAAAAGACAGGATTTCACTGTGAAAGACGTTTCAGTTCCTTGTATGTATTTGTAGTTTGTTCGAACAACAAACAGTTAACTTCAAGCTTGGCATGTGCATAAATCTTCTGTGGAGACTGGTCATTTTGAATTTAAGAGGGGGAAAAAGAGGACTAGGTTACTGCTTAAATACTGTATGTTCAGTACATCCTTATTTTTTTCTGGTTTTGTTTCTAGGGCTACCCTAAGAGTGCAAACATTCAAAACAGGTTAAAAAAGACTGCTTGGACCATCACCTGTCCCTGTCCCTAGTGGTTGTTACGACTGCCCTTTGGAGGTAACTAGTGATGTGTCCCACAGCAGCCTCCTCCGGACTGTAGAGTTACAGAGATGTTGTTTGGAGGGGAGGTGTGGAGGTAGTCTAGGCCACTTAACATGCATTTTCCGCAGACACCAAGATTTTCATGGATGATCTGTCGCACTTCTGTTAGCTCTCACTGAGATAAGTTTTGGGATTTGCTGTAACAGTTACCAATCAGTATAAAAATATGTATGCCCATGCCCAACTCCTGCTGTCCTGGGGCCAGGACTCAGGATTTTAGGTTTGCTTAATTAGTACTTTCCTCACATTTCAAAACTTTAGGGCATACAAGTGTTTAAAATGGCTTTGTAGAAATACCTTTTCCCAGACTTTGTGAGAATTTGGTTTATATACAGGTATACTTTCGTGACCAGTCTCCCTGGATTTAGATGGTTTCCAGAAATCAGTGTTGCTCAATTAAATGTGCAGAGGAAAAAGATTCATTACAACAATGTAAATTCAAGCTGAACAAAGCAGCAGGTTTTTTAGGTTTTACTGCCAGTGAACATTCGGTTTCCTTTTGTTCTGGTTTTTAATAGTATTGATTTTTTTAAAATGTACAAAAGTAAAGTAAGTCCTTGGTGTACGAGCTGGGGAGTAGGTGTACAGTGAGAGATATAATTGCATTGTATTCTTCAAGGACAAAAGTTTTTTGGCTTCTGTTGTATTTGTCATTTGAAAAATTTACACTATTTTACTAAGATCACAGAGTAAATAACAGAAAATCAAAAGAACAAATCAACTGCCGAAATGCAATACAAGACATCAGCTCAGCACACTGCATAGCAAAACAGTCAATCACACTGCAATCACTAGCAGCCTGAACAGTAAATTAACATTTCACTGGGATAGATGAGAGGTGAATAAACACAGATATACGTAAATACAAACTAAGTAGAAATAGACATGATTATAGATGAGTAAATATGTGAAATCAGCATCAGTTAAGCAAGCACACTTAATAATTGTTTGCTGTTCACGTCAGGACAATGTGCCAAAGACTGCAGACAGCAGCCATCATGTCTTAAAAGGCATTTTCTGGGTTTTGAGCTATTTTCTTTGCGCAGTCCTGGGGCTCCCTTCACCAAGGATGGCAAAATTCAGTACACCTGTGTGTGTTGAATTTCTGTGGTCAGAGCTGTGATATTCCTTCACAGAACCTTGTTGAGGATGGAGCATGTGTATCCACTTCTGTGTGGACAGTGCTAATCTCGGTGGATCCACCGTCTGCAAAGGCCTTTTGGAAATAAAGCCGAGCAAGCAGCAGTAGTAGAGGTCCAGGCCTGCAGCTTAGTGTCCCAGCTGTGACCTCCACATCCCCCTGAGTTCAGGGTTGGCAGGTCCCCTGGTGCCTGTGGTCTGTGTAGGTGGTTGGTGGGCTCCCTAGCCCACAACCAAAGTCCGTGTTGAGCATCTGATGTTGCAAGTTTTGAAGGGGTCTGCTGTCCGGCTGCCTCAGGAGTGGCTTGCCACCAGCCCCTCTCTGCTAAGCCTGTCCTCAGCTGGTGGCTGCTTCGCCACATAGTGCCCACTGGTCTGACCTTGTCCTTCACGCTGAAGCTGTGGTGGGTTCACCTTGGCTGGCTGCCAGATGCCCACCCAGCGGTGGGCTGCAGGGAATTACTTGCTCCACCATGGTGTCTTCATGGGTTGCAGGGGAGTCTCTGCTCGGGCACCTGGAGCTCCTCCTCCCTTCTCTGACCTGAGTGTTCACACTTTACCTCACTCCTCACAGCTGTGAGGCATTTTGCCCCTTCTTAAACCTGTTGTCATGGCAGTGCCTCTGTGGTGAGCATGACTGTGCCCTGCTGCAGGGCCATCGTGGAACTGGCTGTGGATGGGGCAGCCCTGACGTCTCCTCATGGAGACCCCCCTGCAGCTCCCCCACCACCACTACCTTGACACTTATACCCCATACAGAAAGTGGTGGTGTGCGTGTGAAGCAAGAAGCATCCTGGGCCCCCAGAAGTCTCCCTGGTCTGGTCCACACACGTTGGAGTAGGGCAGAGCCTGGCCTCTGGGCTTTGTCAAAAGCAGCAATTGGAATATGTCACTTGGTCAAGCTGCCGTGAGAGTTGAGTCACCCTGTGCCACGGTGTAGGGACGGTGGGGGTCTGCATAAGCAGTTAGCATGGGCTAAACCAAAAGGTGGAACTGGGAAGGGTCCTGAAGTTTCAGCGAAGACTTCAGAGATTGCTGTTTAAGGGCGAAGTTGCACTGCGCAGCTTCAGGTGGCAAGTGCCAGCTTGCAGCTGCCGAGGGAGAGGTGCATCTTCCAGTGCCCCCCCAGCCCCATCTGATCCTCCCCTGAGCCACTGTGCTCCCTATCCTGCTTGGAAAAGAAGAAAAAAAAGCGGCTTTCCGCCAGATTAGGGGACTGAATCTGCTCCACAGAGACTCTGGTGACCCCGGAGCTGCTTGTAGGGGTTTGGGCACCGGTGGCCGGAGTCAGGGAGGGGAAGGCGAGGGGAATGAGGAGCAGAGCAAGGCCCCCTGCCCTCATCAATAGCTGCAAGCAGCCCAAGCGGCTCAGCTGTAACTTGAAACTGCACCCTTAGCATTTCAATCTCTTATATGTTAGGAAAATGCATTTAAAGATTGTCGTCTTTTGGGGTCGCTGAATCTATATCCCTCCTAGGTCGGGGAAACTCAGCCCTCAGTTCATCAAAAGCTTAGTGTTTAAACCACCTGGGCTTACAGATGTTGTCCCCCTCTCCCTCAAGGACGTACTCGTGGATGCGTCCAGAACGTGAAGATGCGGAACCACCACCAGCTCCGCTGGGGACGCTGGTTCGGTGTCTTGGGGTTGAAGAGGTTCCTCCTCTCACTGTTACTTCTTTCTGCATCCCTGCAGCTGTCTGTGCCCTGTTTATAGGTCGGGTTCATCTTTGAGGTGGTCGATCAGAATTGTATTTGAAACGTGGCCTTAGTGCGACCTGTGCACTGAATGACATCATGGGTGGACTCTGTTAACTCCCTCTGTGGAGTTAAATGTTTTAGTGCTTTGTAAGGATACAAGATCATCAAACATTTCTCACTTGGACAAAGCAATGTTTCAAAATGACCCTTGGATCACATATTGCAAAATTCTCTTGTACAGCGAGTGCAGAAGAAAAAGATAAATGTTCAACCTGGATGCCTAGTTTTATCCATCCAAATCTGTCATGTAAATCCAGCAGACACAAATGTATTTTCATGAAACTTCTTTTATTGATTATTAAAATGTTACATGATTTTTTTTTTCCCATTTTTTGCTGAGTCTTTCAGTCCTGAATGTCACTTTGGGTCTGTGCTGACTTTCACTTTTAGTGATTAGTTTCTTACCAAGCATTGGCCAGCCTGTGCAGGTTTCCAAATGCTTATAGACTGTAGGATTTTTATGTCGGTCCACATCTAAAATGAAAGTAAAGGTTGTTATTTGTGTACATAAAACTGTATCTGTTAATTCTGACGAATGTCTTAACAGTTTTCTGGAAAACTCGGGCAGTCGTCTGAGAGCAAAGGCTGCAGCTCCGGCTGGGGGGTCTGCACCATCTACCCAAGCGGTGGCCGATGCTTCCGTCCAGACGGAGCTGCTGAAGGGAGAGGCTGCAGCACAGACCTCTGACTGCAGGCAGTGCCTAGACCTTTCTCCCGGGGCAGGGACAGGCAGCAGACCTGCCTGCAAAAGGTGTGCCCAGGTGGAGGACCTCCTGCAGCAGGTGGCTGAGCTGCAGGAGGTGGTCAGAAGGCTGCATAACATCAGGGAGGCTGAGAAGGAGTTAGATAGCTCATTCCAAGCACAGTCTGCAGTGGACCCACAGGCCACGGCCAAACAGCCAAAAACTCCCCCACGGGCACACAAGAAGGGAGGGGGGCCAATAATGCAGAAGAATGGACAGTTGCAATGGCAAGGACCAGCAGGAGGAAGAGACTTCCCCCGAAGCCTGAGATGCCCTTGCAGAACTGCTTCACTGCAGACTGAAGAGGAATGACCGTCACACCAGGAGAGACGCTGGAGCTGAGTAACGCAGCCCGATCTGCTCCCCGTATAACAACCAGCACAACTAAGAAAAGGTGACGAGTGGTAGTAGTAGGCAACTCTCTTCTGAGAGGTACGGAGGCACCCATTTGCTGACCTGATGCACTCTCTAGAGTGGTGTGCTGCTTACTGGGGGGTTGTATCAGGGATGTCACCCTGAGACTACCAATGCCTCTTACAGTCCACGGACTATTATCTGCTGCTGTTGTTTCATGTGGGCACCAGCGAAACAGCCAGGAGCAGTCTAAGGAGTATCAAGAGGGATTACAGAGCCCTGGGAGCGGCAATAAGGGAGCGCAGGTAGTTTTTTCATCAGTCCTCCTGGTAAAAGGGAAGGGATTTGAAAGGGCCAGTCGAATCTGGCGAATCAATAAATGGTTACAGGACTGGTGCCATAGCCAGGGGTTCGGCTACTTAGACCATGGGCCTCATCTTGAGAAACCTGGTCTACTAGAGGCTGATGGGGTCCATCTGTCAGAGAAGGGGAAGAGCATCTTCAGTCACAGACTTGCCAAGCTGGTGAAAAGGGCTTTAAACGAAAGTTGCCAGGGGAGGGGAACCTCAATCCATCCCACTCCTACCAGTTTGATGCCACTGTCAACAATAGATGCCCAGAGCCTGGAGAAGGATCACAGGTCAGCTGGAGAGCACCTAAAAAGCAGCACAAAGGAATTCCAGCCACTCCAGCCAGTAAGACAGCTTCATCGGGGGCCCAGCTTAAATAACTGTGCAAATGCACGTAGCACATAATAAACAGGAGGAGTTAGAGACATGCGCACGCCTGCAGGGCTATGATCTTACTGGCATCACGGAGACGTGGTGGGATGGCTCCTGTGACTGGAGTGTTGGAACGGAAGGATACGGGCTCTTTAGGAAGGACAGGCAGGGGAGACGAGGAGGGGGTGTTGCCCTCTATGTCAATGACCAGCTGGAGTGCATGGAGCTCTGCCTGGGGCTGGATGACAAGCTGACCAAGAGCTTATGGGTCAGGATTAAAGGGAGGGCAGGGACAGGTGACATTATAGTGGGGATCTGCTACAGGCCACCTGACTAGGAAGACCGAGCAGATGAGGCCCTCTGTAGACAGATAGGAGCAGCCTCACATTCACAAGCCCTGGTCCTCATGGGGGACTTCAACCACCCCGATACCTGTTGGAGGGACAACACAGCAGGGCATAAGCAATCCGGGAGGTTCCTGGAATGTGTTGATGATTATTTCCTTCTCCAAGTGATAGAGGAGCCAACAAGGAGAGGTGCTATGCTGGACCTTGTTCTCACCGACAGAGAGACTGGTGAGGAATGTGAAGCTCAAGGGAAGGGCAGCCTTGGCTGCGGTGACCATGAAATGGTGGAGTTCAAGATCCTTAGGGCACCGAGGAGGGCGCACAGCAAGCTCACTACCCTGGCCTTCAGGAGAGCAGACTTTGGCCTCATCAGGGATCTGCTTGGTAGAGTGCCATGGGATAAAGCCCTGGGGGGAAGAGGGGCCCAAGAAAGCTGGTTAATATTCAAGGATCACCTCCTCCAAGCTCAGGAGCGATGCATCCTAACAAAGAGGAAGTCAGATAGAAATGCCAGGAGGCCTGCATGGATGAACAAGGAACTCCTGGACAAACTCAAACACAAAAAGGAAGCCTACAGAGGGTGGAAGCAAGGACAGGTAGCCTGGGAGGAATACAAAGAAATTGTCCAAGCAGCCAGGGATGAGGTTAGGAAAGCTAAAGCCCTGATATAATTCAATTTGGCTAGGGATGTCAAGGGCAACAAGAAAAGCTTCTATGGGTATGTCAGTGATAAAAGGAAGACTAGGGAAAATGCAGGTCCTCTCTGGAGGGAAATGGGAGACCTGATTACCCGGGATATGGAGAAGGCAGAGGTATTCAGTGACTTTTTTGCCTTAATCTTCACCAGCAAGTGCTTGAGCCTCACCACCCAAGCCGCAGAAGGCAAAGGCGGAGACTGTGAGAATGAAGAGCCACCCACTTTAGGAGAAGATCAGGTTCGAGACCACCTAAGGAACCTGAAGGTGCACAGGTCCATGGGACCTGATGAGATCCATCCACGGGTCCTGAAGGAACTGGTGGAGGAAGTTGCTAAGCCACTATCCATCATATTTGAGAAGTCATGGCAGTCCAGTGAAGTTCACGCTGACTGGAAAAGGGGAAACATAACACCTATTTTTAAAAAGGGAAAAAAGGAAGAGCCGGGGAACTACAGGCCAGTCAGTCTCACCTCTGTGCCTGGGAACATCATGGAACAGATCCTCCTGGAAGCTATGCTAAGGTACATGGAGGACAAGGAGGTGATTTGAGACAGCAAACATAGCCTCACTAAGGGCAAAATTTGGTGGCTTTCTACAACGGGGTTACAGCATTGGTGGATAAGGGAAGAACAACTGATGTCATCTACCTGGACTTGTGCAAAGCATTTGACACTGTCCCACACGACATCCTTGTCTCTGAATTGGAGAGACATGGACTTGACGGATGGACCACTCAGTGGATAAGGAATTGGCTGAATGGTTGCACTCGGAGAGTTGCGGTCAACAGCTCAATGTCCAAGTGGAGACCAGTAACGAGTGGCGTTCCTCAGGGGTCAGTATTGGGACCAGCGCTGTTTAACATCTTCATCAGCAACATGGACAGTGGGATTGAGTGCACCCTCAGCACGTTTTGCCAGTGACACCAAGCTATGTGGTGCGGTTGACATGCTGGAGGGAAGGGATGTCATCGAGAGGGATCTTGACAGGCTTGAGAGGTGGGCCTGTGTGAACCTCATGAAGTTCAACAAGGCCAAGTGCAAGGTCCTGCATGTGAATTGGGGCAATCCCAAGCACAAATACAGGTTGAGCAGAGAATGGGTTGAGAGCAGCCCTGAGGAGAAGGACGTGGGGGTGTTTGTTGATGAGAAGCTCAACATAAGCCAGCAACGTGCACTTGCAGCCCAGAAAGCCAACTGTATCCTGGGCTGCATCAAAAGAAGTGTGACCAGCAGGTTAAAGGGAGGTGATTCTATTGGATCTGATCTAGTGAAGATGTCCCTCCCCATGGCAGGGGGGTTGGACTAGATGACCTTTAAAGGTCCCTTCCAATCCAAAAGATTCTATGATTCTCCCCCTCTACTCCGCTTTCGTGAGACACCCCACCTGGAGTACTGCGTTCAGCTCTGGAGCCTCCAATATAAGAAGGACATGGACCTGTTGGAGCGAGTCCAGAGGAGGGCCACAAAGATGATCAGAGGGCTGGAGCACCTCTCCTATGAAGACAGGCTGAGACAGTGGAGTGGTTCAGCCTGGAGAAAAGAAGGATCTGGGGAGACCTTATAGCAGCCTTCCAGTACCTGAAGAGGGCCTGCAAGAAGACTGGAGAGGGACTTTTTACAAGGGCATGTAGTGATAGGACAAGGGGTAATGGCTTCAAGCTGAAAGAAGGTAGATTTAGATTAGATATAAGGAAGAAATTCTTTATGATGAGGGTGGTGAGGCACTGGAACAGGTTGCCCAGAGAAGTTGTGGATGCCCCATCCCTGGAAGTATTCAAGGCCGAGTTGGATGGGGCTTTGAGCAACCTGGTCTAGTGGAAGGTGTCCCTGCCTACGGCGGGGGGTTTGGAACTAAATGATCTTTAAAGTCCCTTCCAACCCAAACCATTCTATGATTCTATGAAAACTAATGTCAACGTATGGTACATTTTGTAGGTTTGGTGTGTCAGCTGTTCTGTAATTTCCAGTGCTATGACCATGTTATAAACTGCAAAAATCCATTTATTAAAAAAATAAACCGTAAAAATGGTTCCAAATTGTCATATACCTGAATGAATGCCCAGGGGGCCGGGGGAGCCCTCTATTGCCCTCATTTACAGGCAAGCCAGATGGACTTTATTCATTTCAGGAAAAAAAGGTACTCAAGCAGAAACTGTGCTTGTCATGTTGCAGTCTGCGCTGAATTTGTGTGGCCAAGGCCATTCAACCTGGATTTGTAGTAGGAGCACCAATTATCTTATAATTTAGATTAACATGACACATTCCTTGCTTATCTGATGTTATGTCCTCATGGGGGTGATTTGGTTATTTTTCCAGGCAAGCCAACGTTTATGAAAGCTCCTGAAGATCAGATTGGGATTTCTGGAGGAGTGGCCTCTTTTGTGTGTCAGGCAACAGGAGAGCCCAAACCTCGTATCACATGGATGAAGAAGGGGAAGAAAGTCAGTTCTCAGCGGTTTGAGGTAATTGCAAAAAAAACCAACCAAACAAAAAAATTTCGGTAATCTAATCAGTCTAATGCTTGCGGGTCTTAGTTACACAATAATCATCACTGCAACCCGGGTATCACTGCATCGCTACGATACAGAGTCTAGAGCTTTAGAGTAAAGTAAGTTTCCTTCCCTCCAGCAATGCAATCTGTAGAGCAGGTGTCGTCCTTTGAGCATGCTGCTGGAAGCACACACATAGGACACCCTTCTTCAGATAGGAGACTGGGGCTTACACGGAATTGGATGGCAGATAAGAATGGGATCTAGCAGGAATTTCTGTTTTCATTCTGCAAATTGAAAAGGCACCTCCTTGGCCTGCCATCCCCAGGGAGATTCAAAAGTGGGATGCCAAAACACTATTGGAAGGCTTTCTAAGTGATGGCTACTGCCATCCCTCCCACAAAGGCACTTGGAAGGGGAATGGTGAAGTCATCCTGAAGGGTGAATTGACTTCCCTGTGAACTAAAGTCTGAGAGAAAGGAAGAGGGAAGAGCAGGTATCAGAAATACTTTGGAAAAAGGGTCCAATTTGGTTCATATTTTAAATAGCAAATATATTTTCACTGACTTTCTCCACCTTTTTCTCCACTTTTCTTTTTTGGAGTTGGGCTCTTTTCTCTAAAACTGCCCTTGGAAGTGTGACCCTTCGAGCATTCTGCTGCCTTTCCTCTAATCCCCTGTCTTTGATGTTTTTTTCTTTTCTGACTGGAGCACAAGATGACTTTGCTGCCCAGAATGGATTGACTCAAGTCACCAATTTTAATCATGATTTTGTATGTGAGCAGAAAGCCTTGATTAAAGTAATCAATTTTAATCTTGTTTTACATTGTTATTTTTCCCTAATAAAGGTTAAGTTTTGTTGTATAGTAACCATTCAAACATTCTAATTTGTAAGTAGATATAACCTTTATAGTGAATTTGGTACTTATTGTGGCTGACCAGAGAGCTATGCCATATTATATGCATTTATACAAGCAATTTCATACCTTTATTCATGTCAGTTTTGATACATAGTTGAGGCATTTTTATTGTGTTAGGAGACAGTGAATAATATCTTTCTTTTTTTGCTAGATAACTATAAATTTTACCTCATTACTAAGCTAGTCTTTATTTGGAGGAAAATTGGAATTCAGTTTAAATGAAAAAATTAATAAACAAATCTGATGTACACATGCTGAATTATTACACAAAAGAGCTGTCCATCGTCGGTAAATGAACAGCATTTCTGGTCAGTGTCTGTCAGGTCCTTATTAGTCGTAGCTCCCTTCTTCTCACATAGAGAGTTTGTTCAAATGATAGTAAGGGCAAAAGAGCTTTTGTGCTGTTTCATCTCTTAGCTTTTTAGTCCTTAGCTTTTTAGTCCTTATCACTGAAGTGAATTAATCTCTGCATCTGACTTTGTCTTGTTTTAAAATTTGTCAGTAGCCCTATCCTGTGTAAAGGTTACAGAAAATTTAGCATTTTGTCAGTTTTGTATTTAATTTAAAATTGAGTATTCAAAAAAAAAAATTTAATTACTTAAAATGTACTGTGGTGATGTTCACATTTCTCTGTCCTGTCTGCTGCTACTTGACCCCAAATTAGGGGTTTTTGCAAGCTGGTTCTATTACTTGGAACAGAAGGGCTATTCCTTCCAGCATGAGGAATAACAGATTTTTGGTGGTCTTTGTTACCTTTTGATTTCTTCCTATTTCTCCTGTCACTGCAGGGTCTTGTGGTGCATGTTATTTTTCTCCTTCCTGTTTTCACTCGTTTGGTCTTTATGCTATGAGAAACACTCCTAAAGAGGGCTCTTGAAAATAGGGTAAAGGTTTTGCACGGGGATAATGCAGGTCCTAGGCTGACGTATATGTGTCTGGAAGGAAGTATAGCTTAGTCTCTTCATCTCCCCTTGCAGTTCCCAAGTGACAGGAGGGGGGCTTGTGCCTTTCCCTGCTGCTGTCACCCTCTGCAGTAGAGTTAATATTTCCAACTTTTGCTGTGCTCAGTAACAGGAGAAGGGTAAGTTTGACATTAACAGTGGCCTACGGCTGTGCCTTCACAGCCTTGCCATTGAGGAATAGCTTATACTGATCCAGCTGCAAACTAACACATACCTCTTTCTTCCCTGTAGAAGTTAGAGTAATACATGTTCCAGCTTAGCAGGATGGATGGAAAGGCAATGATTTATTAAGGACTTAATTTATTATGCTGCGGAAGGAATTGTAATTACATCATTGTTGATTATGCCAGAGTTGCAAAGTACACGCTGCTTAAGGACATTAAAACCCCTCACTTTCTGCTGGAGTTAGCATGCGCCGTAGGTGCTCAAGGTTTTATTCTAGTTTTGTTACTATTTTCCTGGTAATCCCACAGGAGTATATCATTCTGCTCTTCCATCAAGGTGAAAGTTGGCACTAAATTGCTATCAGTGTGATTAGTAAAACCATTAGTGCAAATATGGCTCAGATGTTTTAAATCATCAGATCCACATCTTTATTACCAGGCTGATAATTCGTCAACCTTAATTGATTCATAAAGAACCTCATTGGATCTTCATTTGTTCTGGCCTCCTCAGAGGACAAATATGTTCTTGACTCGGAAATTTTTGCATTTCTGGACTTGGAACTCTTGACTAATTGCATAGTATTTTACAGCTTACAGGGCTTGTTTTGTTTTGATTTTTTATTTTTAGCCCCTGGATTGTTTTGACTTTCAGTTTTTGTTGCAGAAGATTATCAGTAAAGAAGTGCTTTCTTTTCATTGTTAAAGGTTATTGAGTTTGATGATGGATCAGGATCAGTTCTGCGGATACAGCCCCTGCGTGTTCATCGAGATGAAGCTATCTATGAGTGCACAGCAACCAATAGTGTTGGGGAGATAAACACGAGTGCCAAATTAACAGTGTTAGAAGGTAAGTGGGAAATTTTTTCCTGCCTTAGGTGGCAGAACACATGGCTATGGCTTTGGCTTTGGTAGCTACATGCTGGTGTGGTGCTTTTAAATGACATGGTGATATTCCAGCTTGGTTTGGAAAAGCTGTGTTCTTCCTGTATCATTTGCTATAATTTCTCCTAGTGATAGAACCTAATATTTTTGAGACAATCATGAAAGGATTGCAGATTCTGAACTTTCTTTAAAGTGTTTTAGTTGTATTGTCTGATTGAGATATGTCATTTCTAACTTTGAGGGCTAGCTAAAGAGACATTTGTGTACTTTTTTCATCTGTTTTCATCTTCAGGATATCTAAGAATTGTATCTGACAGTCAGAAACTTAATCTATGTTGCTGTACCTTCTGGATTAAATCGGCACAGTTCTTGAATAGATTTTCAGGTTACTCTTCAGATTTTGAGATTGATGTGGAATTTAGCTGGGTTTACTTTTAACTGTAGTCACAACTTGCTATTCTGTTTCTCCTGTTAAAGAATAGATTTTGATTCTTGTCTGCTATTTAAGCCGGTTTTATTTTGCTTGTTGTGTTGTTTCTTTTAAATGGAATGTTTTGTGGAAGAACAGTGTATTAGATATAAAAAGGCTTATGATCAGTTGATGATTTTTTTTATATTAGATTGTCAGGATTGTTATCTGCTTTTAAGGAAATGTGGGGTTTTTTCAGCATATCAATGTGTTGTAGTATTTGTTTATATATAGGATTTTGTAAATGTACTGAGATGTTACAAAATATGGGGCATTTGGCTGAATGGATTATTTTTATTTTACTTGCATTTACTAAGACAAGCAGGAAAAGGCTTAGGCGAATTTCTTGGTGTGTATGGATTGATGTAGAAACTTTTGAGTAACGAAAAAACTAGACTGGAAAGCGTCTACTGTTGTATGTTTTTGAACCAGCGGAGATTGGTTATCCCAATGGTGAGTGTGCCAGCCATACATGACAAGTTATCTATTGTCGCTTGTTCTCCCATCCCCATTTATAGCACAGAGGTAATCGTATTTTCCTCTCTGCTCTGTGACAAAGAATACATTAAACAACTGTAATATGCTCAGACACTGTGGTGATGGGAATCATGGAAATCATTCAATTCTTGATGTGATTGCGTATCTTGTTTCTGGAGGTGGGGCATCTTAAAGGATCAGCTTGCTCTTCAGTATTTGTATTATTAAGAATAGGATAATAGGAGCTATAAACTTGAAAATTATTGGGGGGGGGGGGAATCAGATCCTTTTTGTTATTTCTTGCCTTTGCAACCATGTATGTGAGTGCATAAAGCTCAGTGGAGCGCTTTCAGCAGTTTACTTGCAGATCTGCATTTAAATGGTTCTTGCAACTGGATTTTTGTGATACTAGGTACTTGAATACCCAACTGTTCCAAGCACATTCCTGTTTCCTTTGGCTGCAGTTGCCTTTATGTATCTTAGATATGTATGCACATGCACACACATGCTAATAATTTATTTGCTCTGTGTTAAATGTTCAAAGGCCCACAGAGACATGCATTGCATAAAGGAGCATAACAGTATTTCTCAGCTCCATGGTGCTCCCGCTGATTTCCTGATGAGGTGAAACTTGCAGACCACCACATAAATAGGGAATGTTAGGAAACACCAGAGACAGGAAAAGACATACGTGCGCTCTATTTAAGTGCCACAGAAGCAAATGTCGCTACCAGTTAGGCACAGAGACTGGTTTTCTGTTTGGAAACTTCCTTTAATGGAGAGTAATGCTAGTTTAAGATGATCCCGTAAGGTCAAAAACGATGTGCAGGCTGGGGGGCTGTGTTTTCCTCTCTGACTGAAGAGCATTGACCCCTTGCTGGGCACTCTCGTAATGGACAAAACTAAGGAACATTTGCTGTGTAACAGTTTGTATGTGCTCATACATGTAGAGTTGTGAGCTTGATTACAGAGGATAAAGAGCTACATGTGCCTCGTATGTTGGCTTAATTGACGAAGATGAGTTCTGTTACGATGTATCTGTATTTAAGAAAAAACGGTTTATATTTCTCTTTTCTGAGATGTTCTATGGACAGGTCTGTATTTTTTTTTCAGTCATGCTACCTTATTGTTCTGTGTTAATCTGCCTTAGATTATGCTGTTTCTGCATTTTGGGAGTGTGAATTTTTTTATTATTAACATTCCTTTGTTTGCTTACATGTTGGCAAAGTGGGTATTGCAACTCAGTGCCCTGGCTGTGGGTGTGTTTAGTCTCAATGGCCTCCAAGAAATAGTGGTAAATGCCCCACCTCTCTGTTATGCCATCGCTTTCCTAACATGAATTTTGTAGAGGTATTTGAAAATGACACATTTCATGTGGAACCCTTGATACCTTCAAGACCGTCAACTAGGACTGGATTTTCCCTCTGCTTCTGGGGTTAAAATAATTTCTGTAATTGCTCTCAGGTGGCAGTTTGAACGATGCAGACATTCTGTACTTCCTTTCAAGAATTTAACTAATGCAGTGGTCCCTGGTGCATGACAAAGCTCTATCATAGACGTCCTCATGGTTACATGCTGCTAAATACACAGCACGTATTGATTTTTACATTAAAAATCCTTTATAACAATAAGTTTTAATGCTTCTTCACAATTTGCTCTTTAGAACATAGGCCTTAACATTAAATCCAGAAGTCACAGTCAGGGTTTAGCAGGCTGTTATTAGATGTCTTTGTAGGTAACTAATCTGGAGCTTTATTTTATTTAGATTTCTGTGATGTTTTACAGATCAGAGGCAGATAATCCTTTCTAATTGCCAACTTATTCCATTCTGAATATTAAGAGAAGCATGAGTCCAGTCTCCTGGAGGAATCGGGAATTCTCACATAAGTGAATCTCTCTTAACAGTTCGCTTCCCAACTACCCTTTCATTCTCTGCTCCCATGTCTCATTTTTCCCTTCTCACTGCAAATCCTGTTGTGACCAAACTACGTATACTTAGTGTAACTGGAAATTATTTCTCCTGTTGATAGTAGGAGAAATAGACGTGCATATACCTTCTCTTCTCATTTCTCCTGGGTAGCTGATAAGTTGAATTATGTATGAGTCATATTGAACACTTCTATCTTTTTTCCAATTACGACCTGAAGCAGCACAGAAGTACGTTCCTGCCTGCCTGGCAGAGGAGGAAAGGGCTAGAATCAATAAGCTGACACACATTCCCAAGAAAAGCCTCGGGGACAGTTAGTGGCACTAACAAATTAATAAATATATTATTCAGTGGTAATGTTGAGAATTACAGAGCTTTTTAAATAGGGAGATTATATGAAATGTGAGTAGGAAGGATGCCAGCGTGGAAGAACGTGGCAGCAGGCTGATTGCAGGAGTGTCTACGTGGTGTCCTTTCACAAGACTCCTTGTACGTTTAGCATTGCAGCTGTATTAGGAAAGGTGATGATAACAGTGTTTGTCTCTAGTTGCCTGTACACTGAAGTATACCTTCAGTCTGTGGTTTCCAGCAGTCCCCACCCAACAGGAAGACAGGGAAAAACAGTGCAAAAAAAAAAAGTCTTCAAGGGGCAGGGAGGAGTATATCGATTCTTTGGGAAAGGAAGGAGGCTCAAATACAAAGTATATTATCAGCCTCTTCTCCCAGGACTTTCCAACTTGGACATTCGGTTACAAGTTTTTATTTCCAGAATTGGGAAACTATTTAATGGTAACTGGTCCTTTAATGCTCTGCAAGCAGTCTCTTTTCACTCCTCTGTAACCCAGAGCATACAGTCATATGCAAGTGACGCTGAATATATTCAGAGTTTCATTTCCCTTTGTTTTTAAGTAGGTTAAATGAAATTGAAAATACCATCTCCAGTTTCCATTTCCAGCACAGATCTATGCAAATCCCCTATGCCAGAATCCTAATCCTGTGGCGTGTAGTTATCTGCCTGGAGAGCACTGCCAGCCTCCGCAGGAGAGCAGCTCCTGGTAGAGGACAGACGGAAGAGCGGGAAAGGGTTGCTTGCACACTGGGTTTCAGTCTCAAGGCAACCTGGCAAGTTAAGTTTTACTGGCTGGCTTTGTGCTGACAGAAGTTGGGGAAGTTTTGGTGTGTTTCAGTGGAGCCCTAGAAAGTTCTGAAGTGCAGCCGTTGTCCCGGGGTGGGAAGCATCTCCACCTTATCGTAATTTGCTGTTTGCTGAACCATGTCATGAGCTTAATTTCTTTCACCATCTGCCAGCTGCATTCCAGTTCCTGGGGTTACCCTGTTTGAAATGCTGCAAATGATAAACATTTGACTGTTACAAATTATTTCTGCAGAGAGCTAGATCTCAGAAGGTCTGAAACAATATGCCCTTTTTGTAAACACTCTTCTAAAAGTGATTTTGTCATTGGAATAGTAAACAGAAGTTAGCTATGTTTAATCCTTGTTTATGTTTGGTTAGTTACAAAAGGATCAGTCGGATTGTTCTTTGGCTCATGTTTGTCTTCACTGCTTTTGCATTTTTTTGCCAAGAAGAATTTCTAGCAATGTGTTATAAAATTGAAACAATTATAGAAGGGAAATTGAATCCATTTGCATGCGCTCATTCTGATTGTGTAAATGAATTAAGGCTCCCCATACCCTGCTGCTCCTGGGAGTGGTAGTATCCTCTTCATGTCTCTGATCAGGAGAGGACAGGTCTTTCCTCTGCATGTTTTGTGTTCATTAACTTTCAGCTTCCTTTGGTCTCTCCCTGGGTAGAAAGACTGCTGTGATGGCAGAGGTCCCACTCTTGTTCTTTGCTCTCTACACAAGCAATCCGAGTAGTACTTCCTTTCTGTACGAGGCAGGCAGTTAATGGACCTCTGTAACTATTTCATTTCCAAGAGCTGCAGCACAGTGAGCCTCCACGTGCTTCACTGCTTAGGGAAATGTCCCAAAATGCAGTGATGCACAGAGAAATGAAGAAGCCTGAGTGTGTTTGCTTTGCGTTGGATCATGGCACATCCCATGCTTGTTAAAAAGGGAAACATTAAGCCAATTACTCATGGTGGCTTTATTGAGTTTAGGTTGCCACTTGGAAGAATGTAAATCCCAACTCATGTGGACTTATCCTATTAAGGTATAAACATTGTTCACAAGGAAAGAGTGTATTGTGCTGCTCGACAGCAGGTCGCCTGGTATTGGTCTGGTAAGTCAATTTAGAAGCCCTGTCATCGTGCTAAGAACTCTAGTCGTTTCTCAGGTACTGAACAGTGGCTAGAAGAATCCTAAAAGTTCAAGGGAAAGAGGTGGTCTGTTGGTCCCATAGCATACAGAAGATTGAGCAGAATTGGCAATCTGTTTCAGTTAGACCAAGAAAATTTACAGAGACTGTTTTACTTGTATCACCATTATGTCCCATGCTGTCAATACGTAGGCTGCCACACTATCTGAAGAACTGTTTCAGCTATTTAATTTTGGTATCTATGGAACATCTATCATCTCAGTCCAGGTGTGAAATTCCTGGTTCTCTTCATTTCATTTATCTACTTTGGATTGGATTCAATAAGAATGTTAGTCTTAGTCTTATAGTTTATTTTTTATAATATTTAACAAGAAAGACTTTTTTTGCTGCGAATGAGAGACAAAGAAGTAATTTTCTCAGGTGAAGAAAAGTTTTAAGTGTTGTTGGTCTCTCCTCCAAACAGGAGAGTCAGCAGATCTTTAGAATGTATCAGACCCAAATGCCATAATTTCCATTTCTTATCTCTGTTTAAATGATTAACTAATGGTACATAACCATATAATGTATCCGTGATAGCAAGTTCCATCAGAAGACTGCCATGGTTAGGTTAACATCCAGGTTCATTCCACAAGTTTATGAAGCAAGAAATACAACCTTTGAAAAGTTTTATATGAAATATCACATAGTTAATGCCAAGCTGAGCCCTTTGGAGCTGTGCACTCCCATAAAACCTTGTGTCTGAAAAGGTACTGACCTCTTAATCTCGAGAACATTTTTCTTTTACAGCAGGTGGCTGTTTCTGCATATTGCCTCTCAAATGAGGTCCTACGAGATTACATCTGTAACAGGATGGGATGTTGTCACATTCTTACCAGCAAGCTAATGGTGTCAATGATATTGCAACACCCAAAAGCAGCACCTGTGATTCAGGAAGGACTTCCCAGATAAAAACAAGTGAGCTTTAAGTGTCAAACAAACAAAAAGGAAGTATATTCTACAGAATTCTACAAAAGCTCTAACTCAGGGTTTGTATTGCCAAGTACTAGGCAGCTTGAAGTTGTAAGTGTGTAGTTGTAGTAGTAAGTGTGCAGTTATATCCTGTAAAAAGACTTCTCAGGGCTCCTTGTCTCACACGATTTATTCCAAGTTTATTCAGCAGTTTACAAGTGCTGACTTTGGTACTGGAAATCATGTTCAGCTAAGAATTTTTGTCGCCAGTAACAGTTGTCTCCTTTCTACTTGCTCCATTTCTCAAATCCCTCGTGAAGATACTCAGAAACGTGGATGCTCATTCAGAGCCTTGTGGCAACCTACTGGTACCTTCTGTCTGTTATGAAAATTGATAATTGAGCCCTGGGCATTACTTTCTCTCTTTTCTTGGGCTCAGGGTGTAGAGACAGGTTGCTTCTCGCTCTATGCTATCTGACAGCTTCCTGGGAGATTGTCATGGAAAGTGTGTCAGGCTGTTCTCCTACTGCTGCTCTGCTATCAAAACGTTCAGCCTATTCTAATAGGTAAATGAGGCACAAACAGATTAGTTAAACTCTCTGGCAGAGACGCGCTCACGCAGGCAGGTTCCTGTCTTGTTGGGGAGGCATCCCTGTGGGTTGCTATCTCCCAGCTGAGACCAGGGATGGCCGGATGACTGCTTGTGTGTCTCTGTTCCAGTTTGAAATCAGACCGGTTAGATTAAATCGTCTGTGGTTTAAACTAATCTGTTTTGACTCTCCATTGGAACAGATCATGGGTCCCAGCTGGGAGGCAGCAACCACCAGCGCTGCCTTTCACGTCGCTGCAGAAAGGCTGGCATTCCCACGTGCCCCAACCCCCGTGGCCACAACAATGTCTGAAAGCTTAGACAGGGCTGGGGTTTTGATGACGTTCGTAGGCAGTAAACCAGGCTGGAAACCTTGGCTCAGGCCTAGGCTAAAAAGAGTGGTAGTCTAAAAAGGGCAGGAGAGTGGAGCAACAAAGTGAAGGCTGCCAAGGAGATGTGTGTCCCATAAGCTTTTTGGACTAGATGCTACAGAGGAAGAAAAGGCAAGAATAACATAGGTATCATGTAATGGATTGCAAATCTTGAAGTAAATACATTTGTTGGGAAAATCGGGGTGTTTAGGTTGAGATGTGTGCTAGCCGATGTGCTAATCTGTACCAGAAAGTGGCCAAGTAAGCCTCCCCTTGCAGTAAAATCCCCACAACAGTTTCATAGACGATCTACCAGTGGTCTTTTTGATTCTCCTGGTCTCAGTGGTCCTGTTCTGCACCTGTTCCTGTTTGATTTCAGGAACTTTTTTTTTTTAACATGCCCAACTAGAGATGTGCACACAAGGAGCCTTGCAAGTGTCTTTTCAAAAGCACTGATGATCCATGGATTTTGGAGATACACCATCAGATGTATGCTAGGATCATAGTTGCTTTTTTCATTCAGTTGGTCACTGGCTAGCATAGCTTCTCTGTGTTTCTCTAATGCACCCGCGTTTGTCTTCTCTCCTCTTGTTTCCAAGCAATATGTGCCAGGCTTATAGCAAAAATCTTATCTTTGTTCCTATTATCCCTGTCACTTAAGATGATTTGGCTCTTCTTGCTTGATTTTTTTGACTGCCCACTTTATTTACAGCATCTCCACAACGCTGTCAATTTAATACCTGCCTTTTGTGCAGAGCTTGTTAATGCATTTAATAATTTCAAAACCGATATTTGAGGAACTTGTTGATAGAGACCATTGTTGCACTACTAATAAAAAAATAGTGAACAAAAGAGTGGAGTTGATTAGGTGTCAGTGAGCCCTGATTTGGCTCTCAAAATGTTTATCTGGTAATAACTAGGCTGAGGCTGGACCTGGTGACTCTCAGATAATAAATTGAGTTTGGAGGATAGGCAGCCAGAAGAAAATACTTTTATTAATGAATTGTGTATGGATCTAGAAGTCTTTCAGAGAAGAAAAAAAAAACACATGAAAACCCACAATTCTAGCTTAATCAGTTTCTTATTGTAAAAGGCACTTTCATGGAAATGTATTTAATTCATCTGCAACAGGCAAACAAGAACTTAGTTCCTTTAGATAATTTGAGTAACTGTAACTGTAAACCTTGTCAGAATAAAAAATGACTTTTCTTGTCAGATTTAACATTTACTGGTGACCATCAGAAGCTAAAATAATAGATCTTTACCATCGGACGTTTCAAAAGACCTTTCTTATTTATGGGTGTATCTCTTTCCAGTTCCCTCGTTCTGAGAGCGTCTGTAGCAACCTGTTACTGACAGATGTGCTCTCTGTAGCTTGTATGTCAGTCCTGCTGCTATCTCCTGCTGACTAATAAAGTTAGTTGCTGGTATGTATTTGTAGAGTCTTTGGAGTCTGTTAGGTTGTGGAATAGCCTTGTGAAAGAGTTAGGAGCTCGTTATTTGAACTATTGGAAATTAATGGGAAACACTGCTTGATAATGCCATATGGATTATCTGCTTTGGTTCCAAGGAAAAAGGGAAGGGCAAGAGCAAGGTGTCCTGAAAAGCCTTTCTGAGTCCTTAACTACTTTGGCAAAATTATCTTCAGTATCTGCTCATAACCAAGAGACTCTTCGCTCAAAGCTTAGTGACCTGTTGTCATTTACTGGTATGCCATGACTTACACAGGCACTTAAGAAGACATAGCACCACAGTGATCTTCTATAACTTCTTCTGCAGAAGTGGGAGAATATATCCACTTAATAGAACTGGAGAGTAAGTTCTTAAATGGAAAATGGAGCATGGAGAGAACAGAATGTGATAACCATGACCGTAGGGAATGCAGTGCTTACAGCTACAAAGCATAAATCTCTGCATGCAAGAAAGTTTCTATGCAGTCATCTTGGACTTATGGTCTGTGCCTTATCTTCTTCCTCTCATTAAAAAAAAAATCACAGCCCCAATTAAATAATTCTTGGAGAAATCACTATTTTAAAATGAAAGTCAGAAAAACATGAAACTGGAATATCAACGCATGCTAATAAATCTGTAGCAACAACAGCTGTTCAGAGGAGAGGATGGCCATGTATGGAGTGGTATACTTCATGTGTCACTTACCGTACCTGTGGAAGAGAACATTTCTCAAGTACTTTAACTTCCTCTCCTGCAGAAAAAGGAGAATCACATAATTGCTAGTGATGGGCCACCTTTTGGTCTTGGTCTGAGATGTTGACTGTACAAAACAAAGCTGGCTTTGCATTAAAAACCTGTAATAATGATCATTCTGGCAGCTGATTTCTGTGTGTCATGCTTATTCACAAGTCCCACATCTAGTTGTCCTTATGAATCTCTTGTTGATCTTGTATTGGTTTTGTACAGTCTGGTGTCAGGAGGGCTCTACATTTGTGATGCTTATTAAAATGCAGTGCCCAGATAATGAGCAAAAGGAATAATTGGCCCTAATTTTGGATGCAAGGAAGTAATTATTGTGACCGTTCATTGTTAATTTGTTACTTGAGCTGTTAGTGACTAAAATATGTTTGGTATAAAGATGATCTAAAATACATGCATTCCACTTGCTGTCTTAGAAGCCCAGAGAATCTTTATAAAAGTATTAATCTTGTAGTAGTAAAACAACACCTTCCCCATAGAGTTTTCTAACAGCTGTTTATTCTTGTGGATATCTCAGTTGGATAATAAAGTAGTGTCTCTTTCTGGTGCTCTCACCTGCTCAGATTCTTTCTGCCCAGAGCTCCAGAATAGCTCTTTCAAATCCTTTATCCTAAGGAAAACCAGTGGGTGTGAGGTATAATAAGATCTGTCTTTTCAAGATCGTCTAGCGCCTTGATGAGGCAGGTTGGATGATGCCATGGGAAAACACTGCAATGTATTTATCTGTCGTGCTAATCCTGCGCTCTGTTCCTTTCATCCTTTTATCACAAGGGTCCAGCCTGGATGAAACCTTGCCAAGTTCTCGGTGTACGAGTTGAGTGGAGAAGTCTAAATAGCAGTCAGAGCTATAACTTTATCCAGCTGTAGTTCAGTGTTGTGTTGCTGTTCCAAGCTGGGACTGGAGGGAATTTCCCTGCCATAAGAGTGCCTGTCGGCACAGGATGCAGAACGCTTTAAATAAAACTAGGTGCACAAAGCACTACACGCAACAGATCTGGCATTATGACCTTTTAGTTACTTTGAGACCACTGGAAAGGCACTGGAAACATTAACCTGTTGGAGACCTTAAAAACCCGAAGTCTAGCTTTTTGGTACTACAGCTCCAAAATGGTGCTTTGTTTACAAGCAAGGTAATACTGGAATTTATTTTTCTATATCTCTTTGATTTAGACAATGCCACAGTTGGTCCCAGTGAGGAGAGAGAACAGAAATTGTAAACATATTAATGAAAAATGCATGAACTGCACACAGGGTGGTATTAACAAAAGCTGTTGCAGGGGAAGGTAATGAATAGGGGAATGCATGGTCCAAGATGCCAGGATATCCGGTATAAAGAAGAGTAGACAAAGAAGGTCAGGAGGAGGAGTAGAATGAGCCTTTTAAAGTGAGCCTGCATCTCCTTCACTTTGAGTCCCAGCAGGGAAGAGTAGTGCATGCCAGCAGTGCTACAATTTGAGGAAGCCTTCCAGATGGAACTCCATGTCAAACGTGCAACAGACAAGCCAGGCAAAGCAGAGAGCTTCCTGTCCCTTGGAGCCTGTCTGGAAGGGAGACAAGAGCCCAGCTGAACCCCTGGCAAGCACCAATCCACTGAAAGCCTACATATGGTAGAGATCAAAATGGTTCACCTGGAAGAGTGAAGAGGTCAGCCGGGAGTGCCCTTGCTTGCATCGACCTTTCTCTGTAAGGAGATTGGGTGTTGTCTTCCACCTCCTGCCAGGTTAATTAGGACGGCTTTTTTTTCTGTAAGAATATCACTGACGTGAAAGCTAGCTAGATTGTGCATGTAGATGTGTCATCAGCAAACCCAGCATTGAAGTTGTTGAATGGGTTGAGGCCAGGGGGAAACTCAGTGTGTGTTGTTTACAAATAAATGATTTGGTTGCTTGATTTGGATGTGAATTTGTCCCTTCAGAAAGTAGCGTTGAAGGGAACCTTAGCTGACGCTTCGCCTGCAGGAATAATGTGGCCTCATGGAAAAAACAGCAGTTGTTTTGCCTAGAGGTGGTAGGCTTAATCAGAGTCCACCTGCTTGGCATGTAGCACACGTCCTAACATTATAACTTCTGCCTGCCATGTGCTCATAGTCCTGAGGAAGAAATTGCTGATCAGGTGAGTAGTATGTAGACTTGAATTTAGCAAATGTGAATAAAATCTTTATCTTTTGCAGTAGGACTTTCAAAGGGGGGGGGGGGGGGGGGAGAAAAGGATTCTGGATTCATGTTTTTATTAATTAGATACTAAAAATGATAGAAGTGCTAAAAAAAATAATAAAATAAACCCTTAGCTCTTGCCCCGGGCATGAATTTACTAGCTTTAGTTTGTTGTTCAGTTCGGTTCATTGATCTTGTCACAATTGGTAATTCATTAAGTTGTGACTACTGTAGAAATTGCAATGCACAGATGTAGCTGTACTGCACATCTGTGTGTTCCCAATGTGTTAATGATTTAAAAATGCACTTTCTGTCTGGCCATCCACTGTGCTTCAAGTGCCAACTGACATTTTGTATTACTGAGCCATTTGTTGTGGTTGGCAGAGGGAAAGTCTTTTGATTCTCCTTGTACTTTTTTTGTTACTTTTATCCATATTTCAGATAGCTGGATTTGATTTTTCCCAGCAACCTTGGCCTTGCAGAATGCGAGCTGTGATGTCTGTCTCTGCAGGCTGCCACCCTTTCCAGTGTCACATGCTTTCTCCTGGTGTTTGCTTACAGCAGATGGGGTTATTTCCTGCACCGAGTCATGAGGAACAAGCCAGGCTCAAAAGCAGGATTTGCTCGTTTCCTGACTTGCTCAGGATTCTGAATTTTAATTTTTGAAGTTTGTTCACTTCGTTCCTAGCTTAACGCTAACAACTCAGTTTATCTAAAGCTTCTCATCCTAGCAGGTCCCAGACGACCTCAAAAACTTTCAATGTATTGACTTACAGGCTGATTGGCACCAGGAATTCAACAATGTGTGGCAACACTGTAAAACAACTTAATTGTTAAACCTACCTCTAGCCTCTTCCCCTAATTCAAACCATTATTCAGACTGGTCCTTATTAGAGACTTGTATTTGATCAAAGCAGAAATCTGAGGAGTTGTCTGTCTGATGGAGCATGTCTTTGCATTGATGAGGCAAGCTATGCCCACTATTCAATTATGGTAAGGTTATGCCCGTGTTGTGTAGTTAATGCGTTTCCTTGTGATTACGTTCTGTCTCTAATACCACTTTCTAGTGCAGACAAACCCATAAGGCTCCTCTTGCTTCTGGCCTTGCAGGGAGTACCCAGGGAGAGCAGACTGCATCTGTTCAAGCACATACCAGCCAACGTACCTGGCTCTGTATCCATTTCCAGTTTGATTGTAGGCTCTGTGGTAAGACGCTCCATGTCTGGCATCTCTCACTTGCATCTTCTTTGTTTCAGCCATGCAGATATTTCTGAAAGTTAGATTAAAGGATGTCTTTAAGAAACTGTATACTCTATCATCAAAAAAAGTGCAAAGCAACTGTGAGTCCAGCACTAACTGGTCAGTTTGTTCTAATAATTAATATTTAATTCCAGGGTTGAAACTGTATAATCTCAACTTTAATCCAAGCCATTTGGCTGTTTCTGTGACTGTAAACCTTCTTTTCTGCCCTGTCTCCCTGAAACCCCTTTTTCCACATAAGCTTCTGTAAATTCTCTTCAACAGGCTGAACAGTTTGAGCTCGGTAAGCCCCTGTTGTATGGCTTATTTTCTAGCTCCTGGCTTGCTTTTGTAGCTCATCTTGAAATTTGCCGTGCTATTTCTGTGCTCTTCTGGAAATGCATGCATTGCAATTCACACTGTATTTTACTGCCTTAAGAAACAGCCGCAATGATTAAAAATGAAGGTCAGTCTATCCCACTGTCTTTTCCAGGAGCCAGTGCTGGATGCCAGGGAAGTGTGTAGGGAGAGAGCGTGCTTATAGCGACGATGCCTCCAGCCTCTGCTGATGTGTACCTCTGGCATTTTTGAGCTAGAGATAGTGGTTTTAGTCAAAGTAATGAAAGAAGAATCTAGTTATTCTTTGAACTTCAACTTCTACTGTGCATAATATCCCATAGCAAGACGTTTTCCAGCTTAACTATGTGGTCTGTGGAAAAAATACCTGTTAATTGCTGCTATCATTCGATGCCCTGTAGTCTTTGTATTAGAAGGGACAGTGGATTATTACTATTATTAGAAGGGACTCTGGATTTGATAGCTCCTTATTGCACTCATCCTTGTTTGTGTCTTCTGTACTAAAAAGTTCTGGTCTATTTAGTGGTGATCTAACATCTGTTGTTTGCAACAGCAAAATCATGCTCCTCATCCAGTAGAAACAGGGTGGGGCAGCACCTGGAGTTGCTTTACATTCTCTGTCACAGTATTGCGTGAATATTGTGAGCCCTTTGAGTTGCTGTCTTCCAGGACCGTCTTCCATCTTGCAGGTTAAGCATATGTTTTTGCTTGTTCCTGTGGCAACAAGAACACATCTGGAAAACTCTAGAACCTCTGTTTGTTCAGGTGAGTCAGTGCACAGGGTCAGATTAGATAAAAGATGAAACTTCAGGAGGGGTTTTGTGATGTGCACTAGGAGGGAACTGGCCTCAGTGACTCAGAAGGTGGTTGTTTTTGGTTTTTTTTTCTTCCAAATTCCTTGTGTTCAGATTACTTTGTACTCTTTTGTATTCAGCTATAATCTGTTGGATGTTGCCTCTTTAATTCTGCGCAGTTGGTAGCAGTAGCCTGTCTTCGTTATTTATAATTCTTCTACGATCTTTCGTGTTTGTGAAACAGGCCTGCGGTGGGATGTGCTTTGCAGCTTGCCTCGGTAGCTATGATGAGGGGAAAAAGGTCTAAGGCCTTTCTGTGTAACTGTGGAAGGCTGCACCAGGTCTTCCTTACGTTGATTTTGGCAGCAGAAGCATGCACGTCCCTCATCTCCAGATGTGACTAAGGGCTTTTGCTCAGCAAAGGGAAATCTCAAAAGCTGTTGAGCACCAAGGCAGTTTTCCACTCCCTACAATGGCACCTCGCTAAAATTCAGCCCTGGATCCGTGGATCTGCCCTAATATTCTCCCAGGCTCCCCAGTTCAAGATTTTGAGTTACTTGATGCAGATGAAGGACAGTAAGTGACAGTAACCCATCGAGACTTGATTGAAGCCAACTTCCCATTTTTTTCTTAGAACATTTAGTCCTAACACAAGTGAGATGTTATTTGTCAGTTATGCAAGTCATAAGCAAAGTAAATTGAGAAGTGAGTGGAGCTGAGCCAGACAGAGCTGGTCCTTTTGATCTTTTCTTGCTTTTTTACATACAGAAAGGCAAGAGACCTCAGGAGTGTCCCATCTAGTCCTGTGCTGCCATATGGTTCCTTCATCTGACCAATGGCAAATACATAAAAGGTGTCCATAAAAAAAATAAATAGGTGTGTTTAACGAAACTGCCTGAAACGTTAAGTCACAAAACTTGACAGCTCATCTTCTCCACCTTCCTAACAACGGTGTCACTAATACTCATTGAAGCATAGAATTGAAATGTCTTCTCTTATCACTTAACCTGTTCTTTTATGGTATACATTTTTAAAAAAAATTGCAGCATTGTTGTCCTTTAGATCAGTGCTGCTATTCTGAGCCTGGCAAGTGTTGTTTTTCTGTGGCTGAAAAATGAATCTGTAGAATCTGACTATAACCTAGTGATTCATTACTTTATGCGCTTTTCAGTTTATTGAGACATGAAGTGCTGGATTTCATGGAAACTGGACCTCACTGCCAAATAACAGCGTTTGAACTCGTTCTCCTTTTGACATTAATTGCTAATTTACAGCTACGATGGACGAGCAGGTAGAGTGGTGCAGGGACAAGATTCACCAGCAGAAATTTCCCGGACTCCATAGTTACACAGTTAACAATGAGACTGTAGCGCTACTGTTAGCGTGACCCTTTCAGCATTTTTTAAGTTATTTTGGCATTTCTTGTAGTAGGCCATTCTGTCTTCAAGACACTTTTGACAGATACACATTAAAGACTCTGATCTTTAGAGATGAGGCTTTGTAGTTAAATACAAGTTTCAGTAGAGTTATTGCTAAACCATAGGAAGTTTTCTGGTGTTTCTCCCCGTCACCAGCATGTCTCTCAGGCTGTTTTTCAATCCCAGGCAGGAAGGGGAAGTGAACATTGTTTCTAATTGAAATGCTACTGTCTTTCCACTGAGTACCATTTAAGAGAGTAAATATGCAGAAGTCCAAAGTTTGTTTAAAATAGAAGTACAGCTCCTTAGGTTGACGGTGCTTATCTTCAGTCCACTGGTCAGCTGTCTTAGATGATAACCTTCTACTTCAACAATAGAATTAATAGCAGCCTTTTGGTTATTAATATACCACAGTATTTTTATAAAAGAAGTCTGCCTATGATCTGCTGATGCTTTTCAGGAAAGGGGAGCGTAGTGCCATTTTTCAGGACATGTTTGTCTGTGTGTTGTCATGTCAGCTGCTCTGTGCAGCGGTGCAGAGTAGGCATTCTGCTTGCTGCTCTCCCAACAGAGCTGTTGATTTTCATAAAGATATTTTGCAAGTGCCTTACCAGTCTGGCTTTATTAAGTAATGCGTAGAGGGTTTCCTCTGTGAGCTCTGAGGATTTTCCAAACCGAATAGTTTGGCAATTACATCTGGCAAGCTCTAAATTCTGAAGAAAGCAGGTGCAACAAACGTTTTTAATCTGTTGACTTAGTTAGAGCTTCATTTCTTAGTATTTCCACCAGTCAGAGCAGTGCTCCTTGCTCTAGCATCTAGATGTGATTGAGTGGTGTTACTTCTGTAACTGTACCCGAGGTGGCTCTTCTTCATGTGGGATTAACTCAATAGGTTTTTTTACACCAGAAACATAATCTGCTACTCCGATCCTGAGACTATGCTAAGTGGAAAAGTCCTGAATAAAAAAAGTGAGTCTTGTAATGTCTTACTTGTGGTGAAACTTGAGTTGGTTTCCTGGATGGCAGCAGAGGAGGAAGGTTCAGCTCACAGGGAGGGCACAGCAACTTTGTGGGCCATTGCCGGCTGCATCGTTAGAGTAATGAGGGCTCTGATTGCAGAGCCTTGTAGAAGATCCCATGAAACAGCATGCCATGCAGACACACTGTGCTACAGTGAGCTCTGCCTCAGGGGCCTGGAAGTCCAGGTAGGAGACAGGACAGTAGATGGATACAGACAAACCTGTAACTATGGCACGAGGTAACGCAGAGGCAAAATGATCGCCAGGACTATCAGTGGGTACAGCGTAATCGTTGCTTGACTCCTGAGGAGATCAAACCAGAAAAGAAGGATTTGGAGGCCTGCGTCTTGCTGAATGTGCTATGGAAGAGCCTCTGCCTTAGCCTGGGGCACTGCATGGGAAAAAATGTGAAGGAGCTTGTGTGAAAATACGATGTGTGAGTGATGAAGCATTGCTGGTGCCCGGGGAGAGTCAGCACCTCAGTAGAACATCGTATATCAGGGAGAAGCGTGAGTCTTTCAAACAGAAAAATAGTGCAGTCTGTTGTCTTAGAGAGCACGGGGTAATAGCTGGGCAGCCCTCACTCTATGGCCAGGCTTCAGCAATTTAATATTGCGTGTCTTCACAGCTCTGCCTGACAAGGATATACTCGTATTCTGTTGTGCATGAGTATAACCCAAAGAGCATTTCAGAGGAGCTTCTGAAATCTTTTTAAGATACCTGCTTTTGAGGCTCCACAACACTCAGAATGTTAAATGCTGAAAGAAGCTTAATGGAACAAGGAGTTTTATTATGTGAATATTCACTTTTTTTAATAAAATAAAGCAGCCACTATTGGAAGGAAAGGAAAAAAAAAGGCAGCACATTCTCAGGCAAATTACTGGCACAGATTCACGAGTTAAAACTAAGGAAGGTCCTGAAGTGTAATGGAGTGAATCACTTATGACCAGCTTTATGGTGGTGTAATCTGACATTTACTTTCAATGGTAAATACAGAAAATGATAGTGAAATGTTGAAAATGTGATCTGTCATAAAAGTTACAGCCTCCTCATCAAGTTTATTATGGTTTGGGAGATACAAGGTCTTCGTTGCTTCCTGGAATAATTAAGACATTTGAAATTTAGATACTGAAATGTAAACTAGTCCTTTGCTACCTGTAGGTTTGAGATGGTCAAGTATCAGCATAATTACGCAGCCGACCAGTTCTGCTCGAGTGCCCATTGCCCGCAATTGGCTGCGCATCGGTTGGTCATAAGCTGCAGGTTTCCACGGAAACTGCATGTACCACTACCTGTGAATAATTGAGAATGGCAGCTGTAATGAGAGAATTTGGGGCAAATTGTGTAAATATTCGTAACTAGATTACAGTGGTAAAATATTTTCACTCTAGATGAAGATTTAACTTCCAGGCTTATGGAGATTAAACTGAAGAGGTCCAGGAAAGAATCCATCCTTGTGAAATCTGGGGATGAGAGTTTTAAAACCCATTACAAATTCCCAGAATTTTAGAGCGGGGTTTGGGAAAGTTGTATTCCCTGTGCTGCCTCAAGGGTCTGATATCCTTTGTATTTTTGTTCTTGGGGGCAGGTAATTGAAAGGCAAAAGCTCTGAATTTGTAGCAGCTCTGTTGGCTGAGAAGTGACTGCTCAGACCCCCCTGCTTCAGGGCAGGTGCCTTGTTCTTGTCCTACTTGCAAAGACGTGAGGATAGACTAAGAGGTTTGGAATAAAATAGCCAGGTAGCATCTGCCAAGTCTCCCCTGGTTTTCCTCTTCAGCTTATGTATTTATTTTTTAAAAAGTTAGCTGCAGTAGCTTAATATTCAGAGCACTCTTGTGCTCTGCAGTGTGATCTGCATAAACCGAAGGAGAGATGCTACAAGCTAGCTCTTTCTATAGAGACAGCTTTGTGGGTGATAGAGAGGAAAAGCCAGCTGAATGTAACAGGATTCACTGTGATTGCTGCTCAGATACTGCAGACGTATATTTATGTTGGGTTGAAGTGAACTGAAGAATTTCCATTGCCCGTCTCTGGGCATACTGTCTCTTGCACAGACCTTGCAGAAAAAATGTGTGCAGTCGTGCCAGCAGGAGATACGTGTGTTTTGTATTAGCCTAAGGTTAAAAAGAAATGGTGACTGTTTTGTGTGCTGCAGCTAATGAAAAGGTTTGGGCTAAGACATCATAGTTAATTTTATACAAAATTAACTTGTCTTTGAAACTTGTTTTGTTTTATTTTTTGCCAGCAACGGTTTCTCACCACTGGTAAAGCAGTAGAGTATGTCTATTTTTATGTGAGCCCAGAGCAAGCCAGGGGGTTGGCATTACCTGGACGAATGTCGTCTTCATCTGGGAAGCTTAAAAAGACAGTGCTAGACTCCTGGTTGTTCTTGTTGCCTCTCAAACCACAGGAAGACCTGGGAAGTAGCTGCTTGTGCAGTTTAGAGAGAGAATGTTAATCAGTGCAACTGAGCTTTCCTCCTCAAAAGTAGTGAACTCTGAAAACTCTCAAATCATGAATGTTGCTAGGTTAATTGGATAGTTAAATTTAGCAAAGCCTGAACTGTGCTTCACTGAATAAAATAGAGCTACCATTTATTATTTAAATATCTGTTGTGACATGAGGCGGTAGCTCAGGGTGGGCTACCTTGCAAACCAGGCAATCTAGTAAACAGTTATTGACTTGAGAGATGGAGCTTGTCATGAATTGCATCTGCTCTGATGCTGTCAGTTAATTTTGAGCCAGATAGCTGTAACCAGCTTTCATTCCACTAGCAAATACCTGGGGATATATGGGGCTATGTACTAGCAGTGCTTGGCTGAAGAGGAATTAGTTTTGTCTTACGATCCACAGCATCCAGCAGCCTTATTAATTAAAACCAGAACATGTCACAAGACTCTGATCTGAGTATGTAAAAAGGAGATACCTTAAACTTTGTGTTTTGCTTAAAAAAAAAAAAACAACTCACCGGAGAAATGCTCTGCTGATGCCTGAAAGATTTAATAATAAAGAAATTTTAAATGGGAGGAAGTACTCTTGCTCAGGTTTCCCTCTGCTCATGATGCCAGAGCCTTGTCAGAGTGAAATATGTAACAGCGGCTGAATGGCTGAGCAGCTTCCATCTGCTTCAGGATCTCTCGAAGATAATCAAGAATGATGAAAATTGTTTCTTCATTTTTGACCTCTAACCAACCTGTTACCCTTATGTCTATAAAACAAGGGATGTCTCCAGAGTGGACATAAATTGTAATGCCAGTGTAGATCACAACTCCTCTATCAATATTTGAACTGCAAAGAGCTTATACCAGTATAGCAGCAGTTTACTGTATTCATGAAAAGAACTCCATACCCTTAAGATTCATTAATTTAACAGAACCCTAATAGCAGCTTGCAAATCTTACTGCCACTTCTTGCAGGAATGAGGTCCTTCAGGTTATGCTGTCCCAAGACTAGAGGAACCGTCAGCAACATTCATTGCCCATGCATGCCATCTTTCTGCAAAACAGGAGATTTATTCTTTGCTACCACAAGGACAGGTTTCACGTATGCAACAGTAATGTGGCACTGGCCCATCCTCGCTCATCTCTGTGCTTGCCAAACGCCCTCTCCCAACAATCTCTGTCTCTTCTGTATAATACCGGGCATTTTACTGCCGTTGTGAGTCTTCTGTAAGTCCTTTGGCTTTTTTCTCCATGTTGTTCTTTCAGCCACGTTCTTCCTGTATACTGTCTCCTTGCTTGCACCTTCGCTGCCTTGGAAATGGGTTTCCTGCATTCATCAGTTGGTCCTTATTCCCGAGTGCCCTGTTCCGTCCTTTCCCCCTTGTGCTGTAGTGATAGCACAACGCTGATGCTTAGCCAACCATATAAAATGATACATTATCTCACACCCCTCCTTTCCCCAAGTTCTGTTTTTAATTTCTCTGCACGATCTGTGTGCTTTGGGCTGCAAGCAGCTTGAGGAGGAATGCTTCATGTTTAACTCCGTAAAGCCCAGTGCAAACTGCTGGTGAGGGGTCTAACAGCACGGGCTGTCGCTCTGAAGTAGCACATCTGTGCAGAAATGCTTGCTCAGAGCAAAACAGCGCTTGTACTAACTCTTACCTTTTCTCCAAGGATGAGTGTCATAGCTTTCTGGAGATTCATCTCATCTCGCAGAAGTTTTGCTACCCTGTCAAGCAAATGCTGCTTTCCCATAGCTGGTTAGCACAGCCAAGGCAGCCTGTCTGACCCAGCCCCTTGTGCTGTCTGAGTTCAGCGAGCGGGAGCATGGATGTTTACATACATCTCCACCTAACTGTCAGTCCTTCCCAAATGTCATTCATCTGTCATTTTGGCTGCCATACACTCTGTCTCATTTGCTTACATTCCTTAAACTCTCACTGCGGTAACTCTCAAGGGGTAGTAAAAAAAAGATTGTTGGGTCTAAACATTGTTGGGAAAATGTTAGAGATTGGCAACCTACCGAGAGAGGTTGTTGGCTTAAGAAAGATTTAGAGGGCATTAAATAGCAGAGGTCATGTTGGCTGTGGAAGAGAAAAAAAACATGAAGTATGTTTGCAGTAGATGGAGAGGTCCCTGGAAAACTGAATATTTCAGCACAGCAGTCATTGAACTACACATGAACCTGAAAAAGCTGAACTGGAATAGACAAACATTGTCCTTTCTGTGTTTCTTCACAGCTAACACATTGATCTGGGCCTCGTTTTTAGTGTGGAATGAAAGGAGGGTGCATTGTGTTAGTTGCAGACTCTGTCCTTTGCAGAAAGCCAGGCAGTCAGGACACAGCCCCCCACCTTGAAACATCCGATTTGCCCATTACAGAATTTTAAAGGCAAGATTTGAGACAACTGGCCATATCTCTGGCAGTCTTCCACTGCCATCCTGTGAACCTTCAGGAGACTTCAGAGAAAGGTTGTTTAAAACTCAATTTAAACTAGTGTGTTAATACAAAGGAAGATAAACACCTTCCCCATCTGTAATATGAAAAAGAAGGCTCAGATTTTTGAGGTGCTGCAGAGTGTTTCAGTGATTGAGAAAGGAAAGGACAGATGAGGCACTGGTATTAGGACTCACCTTTATTGCTTCTTGTTTCTTATTTTGTATGCGACAGAGATTCGTTATCCTGAGCTCTCTGACTTTGCAGTTGGGTTTCAGAAGGAGCCCCTGTCCTGAAGATGCCTTTGGTATGGCTTGGAGATCTCACTGTTGGAACGGTTTTTCTGGGAAACACAAGAAGTGATTGGTTGACTTGAAAGGCTCGTTTGCTTGATGGTCTGTCTTTGGTAATTATTTGTGCTGACAACACAGCCGTTGTCTGAAGCAGCCTGCATGCCGCGGGCTGGGTTGTAGACTGCAGTGCCGCTGGCCTCCTACTAGAGCGATGTTTTTTTCACCTGTAGCAACAAAGTGAAATTGTGTTTATAATCCTTGCCATGTCCCTGCAGAGCTGTCTCACCCATGCATCTTTGGGGCTTATGTGAAGAGACGCCGTTGGTCACTTCCCAGCACCGAGTAGCAAGGAACGGGTTGTCCATTGACTGAATTTTTCTACCTGCTTTGCATTGCATCCCACAGGAGCATCTTTCATAACATGCATGGTAGCTTCTGCTCCCTTGAAAAAGAGTAGAGTGTTGTTGGGCGCTGGCTGTGTTCTGGGGTGCTAGGATAGTGCCCGTAACAAGACGATTAGCGTGGATTTGCTGACTGGTGGGGATAGAGACCGAGCGTGCCTGTTACGTGCTCATCCTAATGGTGTTGTCCCTGTTAAGGGGAGCAATGAGCATTTCCCTGCCGTGTCCCCAGGATGTGTGCTAGTCCAGCCCATGGGAACTTGTGTTCTTTGATCTGCTGCAACACATCTGCTCGAAAGGATTAGCAGAAAACTCCCTTCTCAGCAGCTTACAGTTGTCATATTACTGACACCTGTATTTTGGTATTTGCAAGGTAAGCCTGTGCACTTAAACAAATAAGCAAGCTCAGTTCTACATGGGTAAAATTGTAGGATGAGCCTGCTTTAATTAGAGCTGGTGAGACTCCTCAACACTCCTGCTGTTTGCTATCATAAACATCTTGCATATGTTTGCAGCACAGTGAAAAAGACAGACTTATGGGGCAGGTGCTTCTTTTAAAGCAACAAATCAACTTCCACATAACTGAAAAAGCCACAGTTGCTTTCAGAACAAGTAGAGGATACAGAAGGAAATGCTATTGCCAAACATCTGGCACATGGTCCACAAACCTCACGAGAGTGGGGAATACCTACAGTCATGGGTCTCCTAGGCTCTTTGTCTCTGGAGTCCAGACTGTTCCCTAGGGGATGCTCGGTAAGCAGCTTTTCTGGCAGGTTTCAAAGCAAATAGAGCTCAGTGCCTGGAGTTTTCTTTCAGGATCAGCCTAAACTTTTCCTATGGATAAATCTGGATGCTTAACATTTTTCAGATCCATTGATTCATAAATCAAACTGGGAAACTCTCAAAGTACCAAATAAAGAATATTTAAAATAAAGAATGTGCATCACAGTATCACAGACTCCAAAGCAATGATCCCATACTGTATCAGCTCTCCACCTGGATTCAGTCTCTCCTGTCAGGGCCTGCAGCAAGAGCCAGTGATACCTGCCAGTCAGAACAGTAAGCTTGGGTTTTTACGTTAGAAAAAAAATAATAGGCTATAACCTCTTTATTCCTTCCTGTTTCACTTGGTCTGTATGAAAGCTCCATTGGCTACTTCTGTCAGCCTTTGTCCTAAATGGATCAACCTACTTTACCTTAATTTTATTAGGTAGTAGGTTTCTTCAGCCTTATTCTCTATGTTTGTCACTTTTATTAAGCACCTTGGTTGCATGTTGCTCAATGTGGGTGGAGTCCTGCTCATGCAAATATTCCCACTGGTATTAGTGAGCTATTCCTGTGCTCCTTCCTGAACTGACTTAGCTTTGCTTTCCTGAAATCCAGTACTGCTGCTTTGCTGCATTCGGAGATTATAAAAATCAGAAAGCTGTGATCTCTCATACAGGCTTTCTCTGGATTAATTCCTGTTTGAACTTGAAAAGATGTTTTAGAAAAGCATCCCATCTTAACTTGACAATTGTCAGCAAAGTGCAGTCTTCCACAGTTCATGGAAACTTCCACAGTTTCAGTTGTTAATTAACCTCTCTATTAAAAGTTCTGCCTTTCAGCCTTCCCCTTTTATCTATTAAAATTCCCTAGGCTCTTACCAAATTTTTGTTTCTGTGATGGCATTTAGTTGCTTTGATCCAGCTACCTTTCAGTTTTCTCTTTGATAAGGTGAACAGATTGAGACCCTGGAACCTCTCTCTACAATGGTATGTTTCTCCATGCTTAAACCATTCCTACAGCTCTGGACAGATTTGATGTTATCAATATCTTTCTAGGAGGAGTACCAAATGTGGAGGTAGTGCAGTCTGCCCGCCCCTCACCAGTGTCTCCGTGCAGCCCAGCGCTGTCTCCTATGGTTTTCTTTCTTACAGACCTGGTTACAGCATCATGCACTGCATTAAGGACATAGCTCCCTTGCACAGAGAGGCTGTTCAGGCACAAGGTCTGTAGGAAGAGATAACATTTTTATTAGACTCGATAACACAGATGGAAAAAATGAATGAGAAGCCCTTCATCAAATAAGATCCTCCTTCACCCCCGCAAACTTAGCTTTCCTTGCATCTTTGGAGCTGCCTGGTTATATCAAGACTGTTGCCAAATCCTTTGACCTTCATTTTCAGTCTTTATCCTATCCTTTCTCTATAGGATTCTTCTGGCCTCACCTTTAGCCTGTCAACAAGGCTCATCATGTCAGGGTTCCGCTTTATTTAAGGGATCACAATATTCCTTCTGCAGGATGGCGGTTCTCCCTGCCTTGAAAATTTTATAATTGACATTTACCCCAAGCACCACAAAAGTAGATTCAAGGTCTCCTTTTGAAATAGGAACTAAACATGCATAGCACAACCACACAAAAAACCCCTTATCTCTGAGTTGGCTTTTCATTACCTCCTGTGGCTCTAATCTGATTGCTTTGCATATATTAATGAAGAAGGAAATAAAATATTTGTAATAATAGGTGCATGGCATTCTGGGATTTATTTATTTATTTTCCAAAAAGGCATGCTCCAATATTTATTCCCTTAGGCGTGGTCTTGGGATGCTGGTGGTGGCTCCTTAGTTGTTCTTGGAGCCATAATCATGATGCAATGAGATGATGTCATGAACTCCATTCCCTGCTGGCTGTTCTTTTTCCAGGAATACCAGTATTTGGGCTGTGACTTTGGTTTGTGGTTTTGTTCAGTACTTTGCAGATTTACAGAAGAGAAGCCAGCTTGCACAGGTATTTCAGACCTATTCATCACAGAAACTGCTTTTGGAACAGAGGACTGAAGTGAAGGGCTACAGCCCAAACACCCCTCCACCACATCCTGGAGACTCACCTCTGACGTTGATACTGAAACTTAAATACTTGAAGAATCTTGATATTGCTTACTTATTTACAGAAAAGGCAAGGAAAAAGCATGTAATGTTCCAGCAGACACAATGAGAAGAAGGATCCAGGCCTTCCATTTCTGGTCTCCTTCAGGAGCACCAATAGCTGTTTTTCAAATGGTTGAAGGGAAAGTCTAGATGATATAAAAAAGCAGATTTACTTCAGGGAAGAACAGATGCTTGCACTGAAAATGTGACTGGTTTTCACGTTATCCAGGGCTGTCAGTGGGTGTTGAATATTTATATACTGTAGGGGAAAGGTGATGAACTAGTTTGCTTCATACTAGCTTTTTCTGCAGGAGTGAAGAAGCCAAGAATTCTCGGATGAAGCTTCCTGTTGGTTGTTTTCAGTGCGTGAATAGCAGGGATCGTGTGGAAGAGTTTGTGGGTGATGAGAGAAAACTCCCCTGGGTTATCTAGTGAGAGGTTGGGGCAATTCTTACTTCTCAGCATGTGCTTGGTTTGACAGTGAAAATAAATAAGAGGGACCTAGGAATGAGAGTTGTGCTGTTTCTGAAAGGAAGCCTATGGAAGTGTTTTATATCATGTTTTCTTTACAGTCTATAGAAGTTGACAGCCGCTGATTTTAAGCTCTACACAGCTGTAAATGCCACAACATATTCAAAAGCCATGATGATTGGGTCACTGATTGCCTATGGAGATGTGCCTATTTCAGCCACCTTGCTGCTGTCCTGGAAAATCAAAATATAGCTACCTCACACTTGAAATGTTGTTGAGTCCTCTGTCCCTTCTCTCTCCCAGTGGTGATAAGTGTAGAGATACTGAAGTGGAAACATCCACGACTTCCTTCTCTAATAGATCAGAGCCTGAGCAGATGGAATATTTTTACCAGGGCCAGGTCAGGACAGTCTTTTCACAGTAGATGCGTATTTGAACAGGTCTCTGTTGACATGATTTTATTTTCCCTTGGAGGCAGTTTCTCTGTGATTGTCGTAAGCCTTCCCTCCTTGGGAGGAAGGGTGCGAGAACGTGCGTGCAGGCGTGTGGTCTCTCTCCAGAAGCAGCCTCTGCCATGGTGGTGCTGCTCACCCATCCATTTCTTTTGATTGCTACCTTGTTTTCTTGAAGACTTACCCATAAACGGTTTGCAGTTTCACAAGAGAGAGAGTGTAGTACCTCATGGTGTTTGAAGATGTTGTAACATCTTTAAACTCTTCCAGTGGTGCAGAAAAGAAACTGCTTGTGAGAAGAAGCTGGTAATAGCAAGTGAAGTCCCTTCCAGAAATAAAGCATTAAACTACATGACGTGCTTGCATCTCTGCTAGTCCTATCCCTGCCTATTGCAGAAATTGGGAGACTGACTGCAGTGCCAGAGCTAGCCAAGGTGAAGCCGTGCAGAGCGACGCAGGGCTTGTCATGCTGGTTAGGTGTGATGCGATTGGACACACACAGCTCGAGCCTCCTGTGGGTGGCCAAAGGAGTGGAGTGGTCTGTGCCAGGAGAGACCTGGTCTGCCTCAGGAGGGTGCATCTGAGGGGCTTCTCTGCAGGAAGATGGGAGATGGATGTGGTCTGGGAGGGTTATGGATCCAGGTAGTACCTGTACTGTCAGCCTAAAGGCTGGCACAAGAGTGTGTGTTTATTTTAGAATTATGCTAGGACACTTAGTGAGGATGGAAGTAAAGTTGTTTGCCTAAGTTTATTAACTTTTTGTTCATTTGCAAGCTTGAGTTGCTCTGACCTAGGTATTCTGGAAAGGACGAAGTTGCCATCAGTCTACGTTAACTCTATATTAACACAGCTTTACCACTGATCAACCTGGTGTTTTAAGGAGAAATCTCTTCCCAGAAATTATCATCAGTTCCTTGGCACGGGACTGATGGGCTCAGTGAGCTCTCGAGGCCTCTCCCAGCATTGCTCTGTGGATTAGGGAGGGTTTGGGAGGAAACGGATTTGATCTCAGAGTAAAAATGAAGGCTGCTGTGTGTTTCACTCTCATATTCTCCGCTGCCAATCCCTCCGAAAGGGGCATTATGGTTGCGCTTTCACATGTCTGAAAGTTGTTGACAGGGACAGTGAGAAATCTCAGATGCTATCTACATTCCTGAATCTCAGTTGTTTTATTCAGTTCTAGCTACAATAAATTTCAAGGAGAGGAAAAAATGGCAAGTCTATTCTCTCTATTCCATGTCAGTGCCTTTTGGGCAGCTCACTGCGCTTCTTGGTCCTTTAAGCCATTAGCATTTTCAGTGCTCAGCTTTTGGAGGGCGGGGGGAGGAAGAGGTGCCCAGAAGCCCTGGTGCTACATGCCTTTCGTGGGCCCAGCCTGGGGGAGACTGCTGTGCAGCTGTATTTCATACTTCCCGTAGCAGGAATGGAAGTTGGGTTTGCTCCCCTCCATTTCTGTGAGAGGCAGGAAGGGGGACTCAGCCCATGCCATGGGGCAAGGAGGTCTGTCTCTCCCTGAAGAACAGGCATCCTGGGGGACCCAGCACCCTGGGGGCGATCAGCCATGCTCTGAGCTGCGGACCCCCAGATAAGGAGGTGGTAGGGCCTCAGGGGATCCTCATTCAGGTTGGAGCGGTGCACGCACAGATGTGGGAGAGGGGCAACTGGGACTGTGCTGAACTCTGCTGGTTTGTTTATGCTCAAATTCTGCCTTGACCAGCATGCAGTTAGATGGAGTTGGGCATGTTCTCATCATGGACTTGAGCGTTGCTCCATTTGGGTTGGAAGAGGCCAAGGAGAAGACCACCTCCGAGCTGCTTGCATGTGCCTGTGCGGTGCAATCCCTTAGGCACCAGGGATGCACGGCCGACTGCTGCCCAGCTCTGGCAGGACCCAGCAGAGGAAATCCCTGCTCCTGTGCTGCCCCGAGCTGCTTAGCTGTGCTGTACCCGGAGCCAGCCTGATTTCCCCGCTCATGGTTCTGAATAAATACCCCATGAGTGAAGGGGTGTTGGCTTCTTCATAAGTGTTTGCCTGAAGGAGCGGTAGGTTCATGAAATAGGTGGGATAAACTCAGAGTAACAGGTGCTGTGTGAGGTGTAATGAGAGCTGCAATCATATTCCCTAGTCTTTGACAATCTCCCAGTACTTTCATGAAACCTTAACAAAAGCCGCTTTAGGAGCTTCTGCCTTGGGAATCCTTTGCCTGAAGGGCACCAGATTTGGACTCTAAATCTTAATCTTAATTTCATGAGGCACCTGCTTGTTTTTAGACTATTTGTAACTATTCTAGAGCACTCAGAGCTTACTTTTTAGCCAAAATCCTTCTAAGAAAGATTTTTAACTCTGGCAGAAGCTGTACACAGTTGTAATATTTTTCCTTTGGGAAAGATGGCACTGATCGTTTACGTTCTGAGAAAAGACTGGTTTTCATTTTACAAAAGAAAGGGAATTAAACCCCAGGTTAGGAAGAGTGAGAATAAAGAATTCCCCTGTTTTTATTTGTACAGGCCGCGTACTTCCTTACACAGCCCCAGTGGCATGGAAACCCCATGGTGACCCTGTCATTGTGCAGCACAGGATGGAGATTAATCTGGAGAGCAGTAGGTAATGAAACGAGTAGTTTAGCTTTTTTCATTGTGTTAGCGGTGAGGATATTAAGGGTTCTAAGTGAGAGAAATACACTTACTACTGTTTTGGGGAGTGTTTATCTGAAGAGTGAGTTTAAAACATCATTATACAGAAGTCTACAACCTCTTCTACTTGTGTTTATATTTTTGGTCAAAGACCAAGAGGTAGGAAATACTATTTATCAGAAGGAACTGCAGGTGTTTAAGGCCGTGGCATTAAGATGGCAAAGGATAGAAGAAGGGTTTTCCAGTACATTTTACTATTCTGCCTCCTTTTGCATGCTTTTGTGTTCCTTAATCTCTTTGTACCTGGGTTTCCTACCTGTAAATGGGAGTGAAGATTCCTGCTAAATGTTCTGGTTTCCTGGTGAGACAATAAGAACAGACGAGTTAGGGCTGGTTATTACTGGCTAGCAGCAAGTTGGAGGCCATAATTTGCAAAGAAAAGAACTCACCTATTGTATAAGCTATGCAGTAAATTGGCCTCATAGGGAGAATTAAAAAAGAGATCTCTGATACTGACATAGGACAAACATACTCACACCTTTGGAGCAGACACTTCATGGGCCTGTAGCGAAGTTTCTGGTGCTGTTTTAAGGCAAGGTTGGTGGCTACGTAGCGAAGTAGCCCTGCTGTACCCAGGGAGCAATTGCCTGTGCAAGCAGACAGCACTTGCTAGAGATCTTGGTATCTGGGCAGGCTGTGCTTGGACTCCTGGCACAGTGAGGTGCTTTCTGGACAAGATCCCAAACTGCCAGTCTCTCTGACGGACATGCCAGAAAAATCTGTGTAAAGGTGTTTAACATTGTGATAACTTATTTTTTTAAATCCTGTCCTGTCGAGATCTAAATGTTATAAGAGTGCGGGTTGTGTTATTCCTGTGCTGGCATCTCCTGGGATGACTTTCACGTCATATGGAAGTGATGCTTTGAAGCTCGTCTCTTTACTACTTGTCTCCTATAATCTTTCTGTTCTGCCTCAAGCATCTCACACCAACCTCCTTTCTCTGCTCCACTTCCTTTGTAACTGCATGGTTCTGCATCCTGCAGATTCTCAAAACTGCCTAAATATATACAGGGGGAAAGGATTTCCAGAAATCAAAATTGCTTAAGGTGTCTTTTACAAGCAGAAGCTGCAGGAGGGTAGGAGGAACAAAGTTGAGATTCTTCCCAGCCTTGTGTGTGCTTGGTTTCCTCTGTCTCTGGCCCAAGAAAGCGGCTTTCCATTTGATAATAGACACGGCAACACTTCTGTTGCTGAGCTCTGATAATTAGACAATGCAGGCATTTGGCACAACAGTCTCTCCTTGTTTTGGTCACTCAATTGGCCTTTCTTTCAGGACCCGTTGTGCTCTGTGGGTGAGGTGGAGATGCTGCTGCTTGCTCTGGATATTGTCCCTCTTAACAGTCCTCTCAATCCTGTCCAAGCCTGGCAGTACTGTGAGTTGTGATGGGCAGTCACATCACTCCCATCTCCCAGGTGCCTTTGCCGAGACCAGCACCTGCTTTTCCTTAAAACAAGGCTGGGAGCAGTGAATGCCAGACCTTCAGGAAATTGTTCCTGGACTGGAAACAAAAGCAGAGGAGAAGCCTGCCACAACCAGGCAGAAGAGTTATTTGAATTAAAGGCACCTGCTATCCCCAGCTGAGCACTGGATACTCGTACACAGTGTCATTTGCTCGGCAGACCAGTAGCCACTTCTGTTTTCAGGGGATTTTGGCTTCTGCAGCTTTCTCCCTGCTGTCTTGAAGAGCCAGTTTGTAAGTTTAGAGCCCCGGGGTGAGTAGGTAGGAGGTGTTCTGGGGAGAGGGAGAAGGTGGGAGTGTCACATGTGAGAAACAGGAATCCCACGTTTTCCAGGCCTCCCTGAATTTTTGTGTCATTGGATAGATGGGACCAGGTGTGCTTTCTGCTCTCCACATCCGTTCAGGCCTTTTATTCTGAGAGTCTGTTGCATTCTTTATGTCAGTGGCCTGTGGGAAAAACATGACAACCATGGTAAAAAGGAACTGGGGGAAGGAACTGGGTTTTATATTACCTTAAAAATAATAATACCCTCTCTTCTTTTTCGTGTTGCCCTGCTTACCTAGGATGTTGGCTCATTCCCTCACAGGGCCTCTGAACAAAATGAATTGTGCATATGGCTTGCACATCCCATCCTGAACAGGCCTATGGCAGTAATGACTGTCTGGGTGTTTGCATGGGTGCCTGTCACTTTTCCTGTCTGCTTCTAACATGTGGACAAGAGATTGAAATGCAAAATGTGTGTGCTGTGGCCAGGGTCCCCACCAGCATGCAGGGAGAGCAGTGCACGTGGGGGACGCGTGTGCGCACACTTGCCCCGCAGGTGGAGGACTCAAGTTCATGCTCATCGGTTTGATCTTTGTCTTTGAAAGATACCATTGGTGGAGTGTGATGTGACTGAACAAAAATGAACTCTTGTAAATTGGAGTGCTTATAAAAATTACACATTTATGGAGAAATGCTTCTGTGGCCTTCATTTTATATAGACCCCTCTGCAGTTAAACAAGTTGTTATTGAAGGATTATAAAAGCGTTATGTTCACAGTATTCATGCTTCACATAAAACCGATAGTGTTTAACCTCTCCTTTAGTCCCAGAGGGACTGGACAATGAAAACCTGATGCAAACTCAGCTGGGAGAGTCAAGATAAGGCTTTACAGTAGAAGGTTAACCAGGCTGTTAGTGCCTCCGTGTGATGAGAGTTCTCTGCTCTAACAGGACAGCCTGTGGATGGCAGCTTAGTTTATCTGGATCCTGTAAGAGGACTTTTGCTACCATACAGATCCTTCCCTGGGAGGAGAATGCCAGGTCTGCTGTCCTGATTACTGGCTTGTTTTCGTAGGACTGGGCCCAGGGGAAACAGGCTGGAAGAGACCTTTGGAGGTCGCCTAGCCCAGCCCCCTGCTCAAACCAGGGCCAGCTTCAGTTAGCCCGTGACAAGAACTGCTGCAAACTGGGTGGTGCCTGCAGCCTCCCAGAGCACAGATGTCTGCCAGGAAGGGGTGATGCGACTTCCCCTCTGGATGCTTAATGAATCTTCTACCTTTTTGCAATTAAGTGCTCATGCCTGCTCTATCCATGCAGACTCTAAAGAGATCTCGAGAGGTGACTGGGTTAAGGAGACAAATACTAAAGAAGGGAAGCCTGAGAGTGTAAAAGTGGATTTTTTTTTTTTTTCCCCCAAAAAAAATTTTTAGGAAAAGAGTGTAGTAAGTTAGGATTTAGGCATTCTTCATATGTGTGAGGTGTAAGGCAGCTCCTTGCATTACCACGGCTGCAGGTGAAGAGTGTTTGTACACATGCTGAGTAGCTGGAGCATTTTGGTTTTCCCACCCAAAGAAGGCATGCCTGCAAACCACAAGGACAGACCTTCTGGCAAAGCTGGAAGGCCTGAGCCGGCTGGCCTGACACTGCTCAGGGAAAAGAAACTGCAGGGTGCTTGTGTAAGAGTATAAGAAAAATAATAACCCCCACTCATCCTTTGTTTCGAATCACTTTTTGGATTGAGTAGGTAAAAATCTTATAGAAACTCTGACCCTTGCCATGGTTGTATTTGGTGCTAATTAGGAATTTTTCCCTAATGTTCATTGTGGGTATATCCCCAGATGCAATATCTAAAGCCTGAGCTTTAACTACTGAACATTGTTCCTTGGTATCTTTTTCTCATGCCTCCTACTCTGAGGAAGCTGCAGGTAGGCATACTCTGATTTCAGAGAGATGGATGAGCCAGTCCACCCTGCAGTTTAGTTGGAAAAGGTGGTGTTGGTGCCTGCGCTATCTTCACCAGCTACTAAGAGCAGCTTGCACTTTGAGAGAAGATTTCAGGTGGCAGGCAAGAGTTGGTGGTTCCCTTTTGAGTTACCTTGTGTTCAAATATAAACAAATAATACCTACTTTCTTAAACTTTTCTGCTAATGGGGATGCTGTAAGAACTAGCTTGGGAAGATAAGTCAGGACTGATTACCTTGACGCATACGTGATTGTAGATGAAGCATTCCCATTTGAATCTTTTGCCTTTAAATGTGTTGCTCCACAAGGCTCTGCTGGAGTAAAGACTTCAGCCTTTGGGGTGATGGGTAAAATGCATTTTTCTTAAACTTCAGATTTATTTAGGGGTAGGGTAGTGGGTTTAGTTTTTTTCAGAATTAACAAAGCGGAGCATAGGAAGGACAATGCTGTCCACCTACAGTCCCTTGTCTATGCACACCTCTCTTCCTTACGGGCAGTCTGTGGACTATAGGAAACATGACTTCAAAATTCAGCAAATGTGCATTGCTTTGGGAATATGCACAAATGTGATGCAAAGGAAGGAAAGGAGAATTCAAAGACAAATATTCAGTATGATGATAAATCAGAAGGCTGCATATTGTAATTAGGAGTAGCACTTCTAGATTTTTCATGGGGTGTTAATTTCTTCATAATCTGAAATAATTGAGTCAAATGATTTTTTTTTTTTTCCTTCCCTAGGGAGAATAGAAGGGACTGGCTAGTTTGGTCCCACCTGTCCTTTATTCTTCCGCAATCTATTTATAGCCTCTGCAGAGGGCAAGGAAGGAGGGAGGCCTTGGAGAAACACTGGGGCTTAGCCTTGTTTGTTTTACATTGGGAACCCTGCCTTTAACCCCTTCCTTGCTCAGCTGCACCACGAATATCTGAAATCTTTTAGCTTTGGCAAATAAACGAGCACATCTCTTGCTGTCTGTTCTATAAATAAAATATGCATGTTGTTAACTCTGCATTATTACAGAGTGGCTGCCCTTCAATATTTATGAAACTGTCATCTGTTGTTGTGTGTTGGCCTCGTCCCCCGTGCTGGCAGTGTGTGCGTGTAGCACCCGCGCGAAGCTCCCGTCCTCTCTGGAGGTGCTCGGTGGGCTCCGCGGTGGCAGTGGGTGAAAGGAAGAGCAAGCACCGGCTGATGCTTTCAGATTCACTGTGCTGAAGAGATAAATGGAATTGCCAGAGGGTTACTAATACCCTTTAAAAGAAGAAATATTCTCTCTCCCAAAAGGATGGGGAAAAAATTAGAGCAATTACATTTGTATCATGAACCTCTGCACCAAAGGGAACAGGAAAGGGGAGCGGGGAATGCAGTGGAAGGAACAGGACACAGAGTTCCCATTCTGTGCTCCAGACTAAATAGCTGGGCTTAAAACTGGGACAGGAGAAAATGGTTACCAGTATTTTTCTTGTATATGTTTGCTCACAAATGCAGGAATGAGCAGGGAGCTGTTTTCCAGTATCACTATGATATAGAATACGTTAAAGCCTGCATATCCTGACACGATACTGTGCTGCTCCTGCGCAGCTTTATTTGTGTACACAAAGAGAGCAGGCTCTCTCTAGCACCCTGTGTTGGTAGAGCAGCACCTACCGAAGTGGGAATGAAAGTAAAGGTGGGCTTTTTTTCAGTTAATGCCAATTGATTTTTCCTTATTAAACTTAGTTCTCACTGCTGCAGCCTCTGCTACTGCGTAACTAGAGACGCCCTGCTTGCAAATGTCTGTGAAGTCAGTCCATTTTCCATCTGTAAGTAATGTTTTAGTGTTTAATGCAATTTATCTTCACTCAAATTGCAGAAGATGTCAACACTAAAACATTTGCTACAGACATCATAAACTGAAGACATTGGCAGGCACCGCTGAACAGAGCAGAAACAGTGGCAGGGAATACATATTTTTAAACCATCTGGTATGCAAGTGCTATTGGATCAAAAATTGACATGGTGTAAAAAACTCACCACTGTTTGTCAGTTGACCTTTGGGCAGTCAACAGAGAAGTCAGTACTGCATGTAAATGCACTTGGAATAGTACGTCGTGTCTCGGTTCATACTCCTGGGCCTTGTTCCCTCGCTTGCCAGATTTCAGAAACTAATAGGCTTATTTAGTTTAGAAGAAGCTCAGATAAACCGGTGCCTTGAGGGCTTTGCGCACCACTCAGCGCTCCGAATACGCGCTTCCTTTCCTCTGTGGCCTGCAGGGACGGGAGCTGCGAGAGCCGTGGGTGGGAAAGATCCGTTTGCTTTTTTCTCCCCGTGTCTGTTTTAATGTTTTGCTTTCTACCCAGTTTTCCCTTTGTCAGGAGCAGCTTGCATGAGTGGTGTATATACATGCACGTGTGCACACAAACACAGGCACTGCTGTTTATTTTATCTTTCTGATATATGCCTGTGGTGGGAAGAAGACTCACAGGGCTCTTCATGTTTTGACGGAGAAGCCCCTTGAAAACAAGTAGCCCGGTTATTGCCAGTCTTTCGCTAAGGGTACCATATACTTCAGCAGGGACATCTCTGCAGACAGCTGTTCCTGAAATACATGTTGCAAAGTCTCTAGAATTTTCCCCTTTCCTTCCCAGAGGATTTCTAGCTCATTTCTGACCATGCGTCAGATGAGTGTGCATTTACTGCTGCCTATAAGCAGCAGCCAGCATGAGAAATGGTATAATTTCTCAGCTAGCCCCTAAAACATGATTGAAAGTAGGGGCCATACAAGCTAAAACTCTGAAAGGCTGAGTGTGTGCAGTCTCCCTCAGTTACAGGTGGCTCAGAATGACCCCAGAGAAAAGTGGCAGACAGCTCCTGGCATTAAAAAGCCAGCTACTACGAAAGCCCCATGCCAGGCCTGGCCACCCCTACACAGAGCAACCATGATTCTGCCTTTCATGGTTAAATTAGGCTTTAAAATACACTGTCTAGCAAAGAATACTTGGAATTCCGAACATGGTAAAAACAGTAAAAGGAAGATGAAGGTACCCTCTTTCTGCAGTAGTGACAGGTTGTCCTACAGCATCTTCCTGTCTCAAAATGCATATAAAATATCATGCCCACAACAGGCTTTTGAGAGAAACTGCACAGGTAAATGAAGAAATCTTCAGCACCCTCACATTTCCTTTTGCTTCAGCTTTACCTTTTTTTTTTCCCCTTTTCTTTGGAGAATGAGGTAATTTCCAGTTTAATGCTGTCTCTTTGTGAACAGACTTAACTAGGTTGCTCTAGATCTCTTTGTCTTGGAGGATGAATAATACACAGGTGATAGCAATTTGCTCCCTTAAAAGCAGCTGATATTATGTTTTCATTAGGCAAAAAATTAAGAGGCTGAGTATGGATTAAGCACCTGAGTTTTACAGTCTCTGCCCAGTAAGTTCATGCGTACGGCAAAGACAGCCACATCTCCTGGAAGGTGAAGTTGCTGTGAATGAATTTACTGTCATCATTTGGAAAGCTCTTCTGTAAACAGATACTCCTTGCTGAAAAGGAGCATTATTCAATTGCAGACTGTGTCCTCTAGGAGGAGGAACGGGGTGCTCAGGAGTCCTTGAGATTATGAATGGGGTACGTTGAAATGAAACTTCTTCCAGAGCCCTTTGCATTGAGAGGACAGGGAGATGAGCAAATAGACCAAGGAGTGGACTTCCCTCCTGCACTAGCAATTTCTGGATTGGCATAAGTCTCTTGATAGAAATGCATGCAAACTACATGTTCTGCCTCCTGGGGCTACTGAATAAAATGGGGAGGTGACATAGGGCATGCTAAGGCATTCTTAGATATCGTTTTCCTTATTCCCATACGAAAGATATTGATAGCGCCGAGATCTCTAGTTCTGGCTTTAAATAAGCTAGAGCCAAAGTACAAACCTATTTTTAGACTTTAAAATATCCTGACATGTTTACCAAGCTGGCTTCAAACCAGCTACAACACGTGTAAACAGTTAATACAATTTATTGCCGAATCAGAGAATTTCTGCTTTCTTACAGTGTAGGTTAGTAAGTGCTTTTCTTCACCACGCAAGCACTAAAAAGGAAGGAAGATATAAATGTAAACAACAGTGACACCTGACACAGTGTCAGTCTCCAAGCATCCTCCTGATACATACTAGCACCACACTACCTTCTCCAAAGTCACATTTTCTATTCAGGCACGCATCGAAAAAAAGAAAACAAAACTGCAATGCACAGCCTTCAGTCTAGCTTTCTAATGCTATATTGCTTAATAATTTAAGGACAGTGATAGCCTAAAAATTGCAGTCTTAGCAGCTTCACATAACCTACATTAGACAGAGGGTGAATATCATATTTATTATGTACTCAAGATGTCTGACTTTATCAAGACGAAGTCTTCTATGTGTTTGGCACTACATCACTTAGAAGGGCTCAGCTATATGTTACGTATTACTAACAAAGCCATCTATAATCGATTTAAGGGGCTGGTGTTCATGGTCTCTGCTTCTCTCAGTGCTACTTGTGGGGCCTCACTGGAAGAAACAGCAGCTCTGCTGGGACAGCACAGAGAGAGAGAGGAGCCAACTCGAGTATCACGAACAGTGTTATCATGCTATCGTGGTGTCTTGCTCCGTTCCGTTTCCCCACAAAGGTGCCTGTCCTCAGTGGATCCCTCTGCTTAGCACCTATGGCACTAGGAGCAGTACAGCTGTAGGGCCACCAGCCCTGCCAGCTCTGCTGGTTAGGTGGTGTGGTTTGCAGACAAAGGTGATGTTTTCTGGTGTGATGCTTTTGGAAATGGTGTCTTTCCAGTTATGAGGTTGCTTTTTCTATTTAGAAAAGTGTGACATCAGTGCAGAGCTAAGAGGTCATGGGAATCACTTTTTAGCAAAGTAATTTCTGAGTTCAGTGGACTTGGAATTCAAATGATAATATATCTTAATGTTATTTTCTTACAGTGTTAAGGTTTTATCAGAGTACTAAACCGGAAAAATACATTCATCTCTTGAGAATGCAGATGCTTCATGGGGCCTGCTATTGACTGTAGCAGAGAAAGGATGTGATTTCAGGGCTTAGAAGATCTGTAGAGAGAACTGATTTCCTCAGGAGATTACAATATTTCCATAAACATGGCAGGGAATATTGTGGTAACAGCAGTGACACACACACAAAAAAATCTGCGTTCTTCCTCTCATACTGGTTTCTTCTTGCAGGCTTTGTGACTTTAGCTAGATTTTGTTTTTCAGCTGACAGCCATCCTACAATCTCCAGCTCAGCTGGAGTTACCTGCATGGATTCCTCTTGATTTTCTCAAAGGATTCCCAGTCTTCTGGATTTTGGCATTACTGTTAGATGTTTGCCACCTATCTCTCTGAGCTCCGGATTATGCTGCCGGCTGGCTGAGGTGCAAGAGTCTGTTCCCCTTTTGTGCTAGTGATGATTAGCTGTTAATACAGGTGCACTGTAAGCCTCCAGGTGCCTTCTTTGAAAAGGCTCTGTTTTTCACTAAGAATTGAATTGCCGCCACTCTGAAGTGTTAGATCTCCACTGTTCTGTGCTGCGGCGGGGGGCAGCAGCCTTTATTTCCACCAGGATGGTGTGAGAGTTGGTTGCCACAGCGCAGTTACAATACCGTACAATTCAGTCGCCAGCCCCAGTAAATCAGCACAGCTGGTACTTGCTGGGCTGCCGTCTTATTCAGTGTATAACTCTTCTCACCAACGCAAAACTCATTCCTGAGATGTGATATTGGTCAGCTGAATTTGCAGGACCAGAGATCAGCTGAATGTCACCATATCATGACAGCTCACATTCCCCTGTAATGTGGCAGCGAACAGGGTTATTAATAGGTGTAGGTACCTGTTCTGGATGCTTTATGGGAGCACAGTGGGCATAAACGGCAGTGAAGGGATTTGTTTGTGGGTTGAGTGACTTCACAGGATAACAAATGTTATCGGCTGCCACGCTGTCAAGGACACAATTAATTCTGGTTGCGCAGTACGGTTAATTTGGTATGCATCTCAGATGTTTTCAGTGAGCTTTGCATGCAGATCCAGTAGACCATAAGAAAAGTTTCTTTTTAGCCCTCAGGTCTGCCTCATCTGTTTTAAAGTGATTCTAAAGGGACCTGGCAGTGTCCCTTTATGTGAAACAGAGCTGCTGGTTGAAGTCAGAGGCACTCTGCTCCGTGCTCTCCCTCTCCCTGAGGGCACCTGGGATGGTTGCCGCCTTGCAAGACTCCAGACTCTGCCGTATCAGTCCCCTAATCAGCTCCTGGAGCCCTCCAGGTGCAGGACGATCACCCACAAGTGGCAATCTGTAGCGGGATTCCTGCCTTCGGGGAGCTCCAGTTAAAGGGTTGTGCTGGCCCTTATTAACGGAAGTGAAAGCGTGGTTTAACCATTCTGTTCAAATCTTTCTCAGGTATTTCTAGGGCATCAATTTTGAAATTTGAGTGCCTAACACGAGAATTCAGCTTTGTAAGGTCCTGTCTGTGTTGGAAAAGTGTGCTGATTTTTTTTTTTTAATTTATTTATTTAATTCATAATGAGGAAATGGTAACACACAGAGTAACAGATTTTTAATTACCATTCTTCCTAGCCACCCTCTGTGTCTTCTGTTTTCTACTCAGGTTGGTGGAAGTCAAGTTTGTTGTTAAAACAGCAAACTTGCTAGTAATGGGAGCAAAGAAAGAATGAACTCTTTGTTTAGGAACACACTTAAGCGTGGAGTGGGAAAAAACCCCACTTAAAAAAAAAAGACAGGGAAGGGGCAGTAACTTAAATGCAGCTATTAAGCCATATTATTGGGAATCTGGGTTTGTTCTTAATGGAGGGAAATTAGCAATGCAAATATTTCTAGTCACCAATTATCCATGATATAAATAGGTCGGAAATTTGCACTGTTAATACCAGCCGTGTTGAAACCTTTTCTCAGCAGTTCATCAGCAGAGAGATTTTGGGTTTTTTTCTGATTTGTATTCCTGTGGCTTATTAAAGGCTTGAAGAGGGGGAGGAGAACGGGAGTAGGAGAAAAACAGGTTTAATGGACTGTAAGCAGTAAAACTCTTTTCTGTTACTTCTACTGTAAACAAAACGATCAGCTGAAGCCTGACTTTGTTTAAAAAGGGGAAAAAAGTAAATAGCAGTGATTCTCCTCTGCTATTGCTCTTCCATACTTCTACTTTATGTGCCTTCCTTACAGGTTTCATCTTCTAAATACAAAGAGGCATTAAAGGCACATAACTGCCAGAACAGCTCTCTGTAGAAATACAAGGAGGAGGGTATCAATCCAGGCTGTGGCCTGGTGAGACCGGGGTGCCATGCTGGTGGGCGCCATGCATGCACCCACCCCAACTCTTCCTTGGCAGGTCTTTAGAGCTTTACAAGGCACACAAATAGTTTAGAAGCTGCTTTTAGCCAACATATTTTGTTGAATGAAATATCTTCATCAGGGACCAGATGTTTCTATTGAAAACTGAATACACACACAGACACATGGAGGAGATGCGCCTGCTTTCCTGTCTGCTGTTTAATTTTTAATTATATGAATTGAGTGATTGTGGGTTGCATGTTTTGCTCCAGTCTGCTCTTTCATGTTGCATCCCCACTAAGAAACAGAAGCTTTTCTGGTGCAGAAAACCATGAGATAACCCAACATGGTAGCACCGACAGAAAATGGCTTTTTGTGAATTTGGCATTAGTATTATGGGATGCAGTAGCTCAGGCTGTGGAATAGCTGTGCCATCCTACAGCATACTTGCTACCTCTCAAAGACGAAGGGTACTCAGCCCGGGTTAATTCTTTGGAGTAGCCCTACATTTAGAATTTAAAAAATAAATAAAGGGGAAAGTAAAGGAATTTTTAGGTTTGTGTTCACCATCTTCTTCTGGAGAATATAAGCCACTGGCTTACCCATGGGAGGAAGTAAGCCCTAAGCTTCTGCTGGGACCTCTGCTGTATTAGCAACATCCTCCAAGGCTTTATGATGTGCCACAACTGCCCCAATGAACTAGCAGGATGGGGTTAGAGATCGGCTGCACAGATAGCTTGTATGGCTTCCCCCCCGCCCCTCCGGAGATTCCTAGCACATTGACAGAATAGTACGTATGTTGTACCTGCATAACCATGTACAGCTGTGAAGTGGGTGTCACTGTGTTCTACCGCTAATGCAATGGGAATGTCGCTTAATTTGAAGTCCATGAAGGAACACTGTCTGAACTCAGGCCTGAAGGCAGAAAACCTTGTTTATCCTCTTTATTTCATTCCAGCAACCAGACCAACTCCCTTGCTGTTGAACCCAGACTCACAAATTGCTGTAACTCTTTTGTGGGTTGCTCAGTGAGCAATTCCTTTGCTTGCAAAGGAAGCACTCCAGGTGAAGGATCGGCTTCACTGATACTTTTGGGGTGCCAGACTGGGGTTCAGATATGCGTGTTGCTCTGTATCAGTTAAGATTTCTCTGCAAGGGCAGGTGGTGCTATTCCCTCGGCAATTCTTATCCCACTGGCTTATGTGGAATTAACAGTGATGCTCGCAGAAGTTTGTCTGTGAAGTTGGCATTGGAAAGTCAATGAGCAATGCACTGTGTGATCACCTTTCCATCTTGCACGCAGTAGGAGTGTTTGCAAGGGCTTTGCAGTAGTGTGTGGATGTGCTAGCAGGCCAGGTCAGGCCTGCCTGCAACGAGTGTGGTCCTGGGCAAGACAAATTGCTTAGCAAGTGTGTAAGTCTGTGCACGCTGTGAGTATGTACACATTTGGCTGAAGCAGGGCAAAGCGAAGTGGTCCTTTTTGCTGATTATATTAACCTTGTAGTTAAAAAAAACATTCTGCAGCAATGATGATGTTCTGCAACACTCATGCATGGAGGAGGTAACTGAAGGCTTGGGGCTTATACCCCTGGTCAGTAGCTATGTGATCTGTGTATTATGTATCATACAGTTTAAAAAGGAACATTTTTAGCCTGGTCTTAATATCCTATCTCATCAAAACTCACCCTTTGAAGGAACAGCGCACAGGGTGAGGGGAGAATGGTGTTCAGAAAGGCTTCTGCTCCTCAGCTTTCCCGAGAAGAGCCGTAGCAGCTGCTCCTCTCCCTGGGCTTCTCGCTGTAGGACCGCGCTGCTCTCATTACTCTCTGTTCTCAGCTGCCGTATCAGATCAGGCCATCGGTCCATCTACTCCAGGGCTGTGTCTGCTCATGTTTGAGAGCTCACCCATACCCACTCCTGCACTTAGCTCAGTAACTAGCACCAAACCACGTGCAAGGAAGACTAATTTCTCCTGTCTTTCCCTTCCTATCTCCTGGCATCTGCTTGTGCTTCAAAGCACTTACCTTTCAGTAAGTAGGAGCTGGACATGAGGAGCTGTGCTACCACACTGCTTCTGCTGACAGAGAGTCCTAAGAGACTCTAGTGTTGTCCTGTCATCTCCCTCTGTGAATTCATGATACGATCTACGTGCACCTGCGTCCTGGAGAACTTGCGAACCCGCGTACCTTGGGAACATTTTATTTTAGTGATTCAGAAAGGAGCATTATCATCCCCTGTCAGAAATAGGTTATGAAGGCAGAAGGGAAGGCAGCTTGTCTCTGCATGCTTAACCCAATGAGGAATTGCAGCTCTCAAGGCATAGCAGTTCCTATTTAAAAGCTAAAGAATGATAATTTTCTTTCAAATATCCTCAGAGATTTACATGTCATTAGACCATGCTATCAAATCTGGCGGACCCCAAAACACTAAAAACTGGACCACAGCACTAATCCCGTCCTGAAAACAAAGATGATAGAGGCCCTCCCTCACCCTCAGAGGTTGGCAAAAAGCATAAGATTGTTGATGAAAAGCTGAGCAACTGCATCCCCATTGTGTTGCCAGGAGGGACAACTTTCCCCTTGTGTGCTGTTCGCTATAAAGCCTTGCATGCAGTTCAAGGGATAACCTGTATTAAAGCAATTAATGGATGCTTAAAGGAAAAATATCTCTTAAGAGTGTTGCAGGAGAAGTGACAGCAGGAGTTGGGAAGCGTCCCCTGCTTGGGATGAGACTAGAGCGTGCGATGGCTGTTCAGTGGCACTGCTGGGCGTGAGGAGTTGCCTTGGCTCTGGAGCGACTTGGGGCAGGCAACAAGAACATGTAGAAAGAAACCAAATGGAACACAGAAGCAAACTTTTTGTTAATTTCTACAGCTCTTGGCTCTTCAGTCCATGATTCAGTGTTCGTTTGGGGTTTTTTCCCCCATGAGTAGGTTTTCCTGTCTGCTCATGTGATGGGTTGCCGATGTCAGGCAGGTGAATGTGGAATGGTGGCAGAGTAGCTTGCTGGTGGTATCATCAAAATGTTCGAGCGATGTACTTCTGCAGAGCAAAAGTGATACTGCTGTGATAGTTCACTTCATTTGGGGAGCCAAGGAAGTCTTGATAAGCCCCCAGGCCAGGAGAGCTTATTGTGCAAAGCACTGCCAAGTGATGCTTTCTGCACACTTCGTTGGCGTGGCAGCGTGGCAAACTTCTGGAAAGGGCAGAAGTGAAGCAGACAGAAATTGCCAAGCCCAAATGGATTGGGAAAAGTATGTGTGTGTGTTAGCTCAGGCACAGAATATTGATAACATCATCTTTTTCCAGCATGCTGAGCCAGTTGTCACTGTATGCCAGTCCCTGAATTTCATACGTTGCTGTCTTTGCCTAGCAAGCTTACGCTCCTTATCCTTCCCTTTGAGGCTTTCATGTTTGCATCCTGGTGCTTTTGTCTCTGTCATTGCCTCCTCCTGTCTCCTTAAAGCTGCCTTTCTTGTCTTTTTTCACCCACAACTTCACCTTTTTCATATCACTCTCAGTAATCGTGAGGCTGGAATAGCCTGCCTGCAATACCACCGAGTCCCCTGATAGGAAAGGCCCACTGCAGTACAAAGTGGTGGTGCAGAAAAAGGCTGCAACGTGTTCAATCACTGTTTCAGTTGCTGTTGATAGAGGTACAAGATGACCTGTGTTTGTGTTGTGTGAAAATATTGGTATGTGCTGGTTTCTTAAAGATGCTAGACATCTCGTATAAAGGCTGTGCATTTTTAAGTCATAACGTCTACAAATTGGGTGCTCCTGTTTAATCAAATTTGAAATACCAGGGAAGTCCTAGATAGAAATATCCCACTCTCTTGCTAATATTTTAGAAAAGCAAGTAGTTGACCCAATTAATTAAACCTAATATTTGTGTTAAATAAAAATAATTTTTTAAATTGTGACAGAATTTTGTCAGTCAAGTCCTAGGGTGTTACTAAGCCAATTCCAGTTAGTGTGGATTTATGGAAAGTGCTACCATCTTTTGACACTGCAAGTTTAATTCATAAAGATAACTGTGCATAGTGATATACTAACTATTGTAAGGCATTTGACTTAATGCATCTGGTTGAAATATGCAGTGTGTCAAATTTGATCTACGACCAGAAGTCAAAACCAGTTCTTGTTGGACAGTTGTCAAACAGGGATGTTTCTAGTGGGACTTAGCAGGGCCTGGCGCTGGCTCCAGTGCTAGTCAACATCTCCATCAGAGAGGTGGGAAATAAATCTTCTAATATTTGTGGATGACAAATGTAAGCAGATGATTGGTGCAGAGGGTAAGTTTTTTACACGGCTATATTAACTAAGAGCTTTTCCAGAGCCATGCACAAGGTTGCACAGTCTTTGGGAGGAGTAATCCAGCCTTCCATTATACAGAAGCAGTCCTTTTAATGTGGCGCATGCAGTTGGGTGTTCCTTGTGACCTGCCCAGCCTTTCAGCCTGGTGGGATGGGCTGACGTCGTCCGTCAGGGACGATAGATATTCCCAGTCCCTAGACAGGGAATATACAGTAAGGGAAAATCCCCCACTTTGGTGTTGGGAGGAGCAAAAGAGCATCTAGTTCTCTTCTTTGTGTTCTAAGAGGAGTGTTAAATTGGAGGTAAGAGAAGTGCAAACATAATCTAAGGTTGGAGAAAAATGTGATATAATGGTAGACTGGAGGAGATCAATTCACTTTCCTTATTAATATGAAGATGGGGAGGAAGTTGATTATGGTATATAAATAATTTCATGGGGAGAATAAAGGCTTTTTAAGGGCTTCTTAATCAAGTGAAAAAGCATATTAGAAGGACTTAATAGCTGGAAACTTTAAATTGTGGTGAATTCAAATGGAAGCAAGGTGCAGGATTCTAGCAGACAAGGTGGACAACTGTTAGAGCAATCCGCCACTGGAAGTGACAAATTATTCATCTTCAGGTGACTTTAATGACACCTGGGTGATATTCTTGGAGATCTTTTAAAGCATACATTTTCTGTATGAATAGCAAGACTGTGCTGCTTTACAGCCTGTGATGAAACAAGGTATCAGACTGATGATCTCGTGTTCCCTCAAGACCTTAAAATTTCTTTCTATGTATCTGGGTACACAGCTTTTCTTTGTATTCCTTGGCTGGTATATTGAACAAACTGGGGGGAAAAAAGCAATGAATCTGGCACCATTGCCGATTCGAGGAGGTTCAGCAAGGCCAGCATGCAGAAATATGCATGTGACAGCCTTAGGCAGAGCTTTGCAGGAAAGTATGGAGATCTTAAATGTGTGAGGGTGGGAAAAGCAGAAGACAGTGGAGTGGTTCCTGTGGGAAGGAGCTGGAGCAGAGCTCATGTGGCATCAGCTGAGCAGCAGGTAGGGAAAATGATTAGTTGCTGGTTTCTTGGGTGGACTTAGAACGTCAAAGAGCAAGAGAGGAGCTATGTACTAATCAAGAGACAAACAGTCAGTGTAGTAACTTCACAGGGTGAAGGTGAGAGAAAGATGGAGGGATTTTAATATTATATAGGACGAGAAATGCATAGCAGCCTGGAGGGGCAAGGCAGAGGGGCCTCAGGCTGCGCAACAGGGACAGCGGTAATCCTGACAACAGCCAGGGAAACTGAAAGGAGAAAGGAGAGCTGGGGGAGATGGGTCGCTCAGCCTTCATCATGGTGAAGCTGACTGACAAGGCAGCAAGGCAAAACGTTGTAAAGAAAGGCTTTGAAGGGAGTCCGGCCATGTTGTGATGCAGGGAGAAGTTTGAGATTTCTGCAGACCCTCTTCTGCTTTCCTTGCTATGTTGTATGTCTCTTCTGAAGGGAGTGCCTGGGGTGCTGTTGCAGAAGATGTATGGAATAAATATGGTACAATATAATGCCCCTAATGGTGGCTGTCAGTCAATAGGGATCTCGCACTATTGTAACGTGTTTACACCACAGCTATCAGAAACTAAATGGCCAGGGATGAAGAGTGCTGTGCTAGTAATCTTGGCTGCTACTTCAGCTGAATGACAGATACAAATCCTGAACCCAAAAAAGGAAAAGCGATCTGGGCAAACAGCAGTAATCTGTCTGTAGATTCATTTTACAGCTAATCAAAGTTGGATATAACAAGCTTGTAGCATCTGGCAGTCCATAAACGGTATGATGAAACCTTTAACTCTTTGACTTTCTGACAATGCTGCTATGATTTAAATAACTCTTCTTATGTTAGATACTGGAGGAGTGGAAGGGAGGACAGAAAAGAGAAAATTGTTGAATTGTGGGACCTCACATCTTTTGAAGAAGAAGCTGTCGTCCCTTCATCCGCACCAGACTCAACAGGGTGGAGCTCTGATATTTTGCAAGTCCTGTACGTTCTACAAACACTAAAACCCTAGTCCAGAGTTATCGACAGCACTTGTTCTTCCCTGTATGAAGCTCACTGAGGCAGAAAACATCTTGGAAACAAATTTTCTTCTTTAGGAATTCAGTTTGTATCAAATAATTGTTAACGTAAGAAGACCTGCTGTTGTGTGAAGTATAGCGAGACGTGCTGCTTTGTAGCTTTAAAAAAAGTCCTTGACCAAAAGGGTCACCTTTTAATATCATCCCTAACAGCCAGAAAGCTATAGTATAAAACCCCAAGTAGTCAAGTTCAAATGAGTTCGCTGTTCCTTCTGAGGGAATTCTGCTGAGCGAGTCGTCGGTGTGTTGCATGCAGCATGTACGCCATAGAGCAGCAGAAGCACTGGGAACTATGTCGTTTCATTGTTTCTTAATGCAGAAGTCTGAACAGAAAAGATTGCAACCTCTGGGAAGCAGTTACCTAAAATAGAAACAATATTTTAAGGCTAAACAATGTTTTGCTTGGAACAGTAGTTTGAGGCTTTTCGTACACATTATGCCTATACAAATTTGCATCTAACCTGATAGCAGGAGAGATTCAGGGGGATATACAGTGCTTGTTCGTATCCATTTTTGATTAATTCTCTTTGTGTGTATCCCTGTTTGTCTTTAATGGATGCAGACCCTTTCAACAAGGGTTTTCTTGCTGGTTTCTGTAGCTAGTCTTCTCTACCATTCTTATTCCTAAGCTCTTATCAGATAAAGTTCTCTGAAATTCTGATGCTGTTTTAATGTGGCTCTTAATCTCAACTTTGCCTTGTCCATATGTGATCATCAATCATTATTATAGCTTGTTATGCACTGGTAATGTGCTTGGCCTTGTACATGGCACAAAATGAGAATGACTGCTGGAAGGATGAACTAATAGACTAGGGATGTGCTGGGAAACCTCAGAGGAGGGAGAAATGTGGAGGTCTTTAGTTTTATATATGATTGTTACTATTGGCTCCCTTCTGAGTGTTCTGAGTGAGATCTGAGGACATGCATTGCCTTTTCTCATCTGTTCATCCACATACTTTGTTTTCATTCTGTTCTGTTTTTTAAATTATGGCAAACTGAGGTGGAAGAGGGTTTTGTGCTGCGTTTCTGCAGCTTTTTCTGATTCATCCTCGGTTTTGTGCATGTATTGCTCTGCCGCAGCACCTAATTGTGCAGAGAACTTGGAAGCTGTTCACCGAGGTTTTCCAATTGCCCTCTCCTCTTTTGTCCACCTGTGGAGCATCGTTTGTGTAGCTGCAAGCAGAGCAGACCGTATCTCAGGGGAGGAACACGGACTTGCGCTTGTATTCAGAGTAATTGGCAGGGAGCCTCATTCTTAGAAATACCGCAGGAATGTCACACCAGAGCACTCGGGAAGACGGAGATATATCGAGAGCTCCCCTTCATTCAACTGTTGTCTGATGGAGTTTCTGCCTGTTACCTGAAGTTAGGGAGTGTATTCATTATCTAGTGTATAATGTGGTTGATTGCAGGCTTTAAAGTGGGCAATGGTGTTTATAAATCAACAAAAGTTGATGAGAATTAAAGTTTTTACTGAAGTATCAGTAAAAATGTGTAATCGGCTGTTAGGAATACTTTTAACAGCAGTCTTCAGTCAGTTTCCCCTAAAACAAGGCACGCAATCTGCTGGTAATAATGATAAATGTCCTTAGAGATGTTATGAATCAAACCCTCTGTACTGAATTTCAGTAACATTTATTGTAAGACTCCATGACCTGTTCAGTGTCCCCTTATGCACTGCTTATCTTCTGCTTTTTGTATCTGAGATCTGCTTTGAATCTTTACAGAATACTCACTTCAGCCATATATTTGAAAGGGAACATGACATCCAGTCCCCTCCCTGGAGTCCTGTGAATGACCATTTTATCAGTGAATCAGCCTTGAAATGTTACAATGCTGTTTTAGTATTTGTCAACGTTTGTATAAAACCTGCACAAAGCCAAACCATAAAGAACTCAACACTTAAACAAAGAGCAGTAAGCGTCTGAATTGGCCTAAGAGCTTGAGAGATTACTTGAGCTCCAGAGATTACCATGGACATTTGTTTCAGTGATTTTTCCTGGCTCTTGGTGTAGCTTGCACCTTTGCTTCTAGGCAGAAAGCTAGTGCCCCTCGGTCAGAGTAGCCCAGAAACGTGTTACTGGGGGGCTGCAGCTTTTTCTAGTCAGAGAAGAATACACTGAAATGGTAAAACGCTGCTGAATACAAGGCTGAACTATCTTAGTTAACAGTAGTTTTTCCAATAGAGTGATTGATTCTGGTCTTGTTGAGTTGATGCCCTTTTCTGGCCTCTGCTAAAAGTAGAGGATAGAGTGGATGTCATTTTGTTTGGTTGAAATACAGAGATTTACTCCCACCTCCATTTCATCTAGCCTTAAGCTTGCTTCCAGCTGGAACAAAGCACTCCTTAAGTTTGGGCAGCGGTATCTTGAGCTACTGGAAAGGGACCAGTCCAAAGCCCTTGATTTCAAGGAGATTTAATATAAAGTTTCTCCTCAGAAGAATGTGAACTTGGTGCCAAAGGCCTTGATTAAGACAATTTCTAAGCCTGTTGGACATTGTCAGATGCCTTTCCTGGCAATTTAATTAGCTTTGTAGGAAGGTTTAGTGTCAGCTCAGAAAACAAATGGGGAGAGAGAGTATTGCTGGCTGTCAACAATACGTTACAGTGTTATGTGAGAATTCAGCTTTAAAAGCATTTTTCTCAAGTATTAACCACAGTTCTCATAAATCACGGAATAACAGTTTCAAAATTATCCTATACAGGCTGTGCTGAAGAAATCTTCATTATCTGAAAGCTTACATGAAATGGTGACTTGAGGTTTGTCCCAGCTGGAGGGACTCTGTGACCGATACATCCAGGGGCATGGCAGAGCAGGTCATGGAGAATTTGTCACAAGGGTGAAATAAATAAGAAAGACAGAGAAACTGGTTGACATTCAGAAATGTAGCTGCCAAATACCACCTCTGCTTAGCAGAAGGCAGGGTGGTCTGTGCTCGGGTGTCCTTTTGTAACAGGAGCCCTCTGGAGAGCTGTGCCAGCGCGGCCGCATCCAGGCTCTTCCTTAGGGCCCTTGCAGGCAGGGTGCTACTCTGGCATTTCAACCGTGCTATCAGCATGGCAACTTTATAAGCATGAAGTGGAAATCAGCGCACAGTCGGCCTCGGTATAGGACGAAATCCCACTTGCCTTGCACACTGCCATCGCTGAGGGAGGTGTGACGCCGGTCTGGACGTGCAGCTGGTCACGGAGGTGCGATGCGCTGTGGGAACCAGCGCAGCCCTGCTGTGCGCGGGTTAGGGTAAAATGAAATGGGAAGTTCTGGCAGGGGGAGAGCAATGGACAACACACGTAAAGCTGTGGGTAATGCTGCCTGCTGTGCCAATGTCATGGAGGTTTCTTTAACGATCCCATGTGCCATTTCCTAGAGGAGATCGTGGGGGTGTTGGTTGGTCCTTGCAGGGCTCGGGAGGTGCTGAGGGCAAGGACAGCTTTGTCATTACTCCCAAGTCCTGACACGGTAGTTTGTCAGCTGGTTTCTAAGTGGAAAACTTGAATTTCAGAGGCACAGGAGGAATCTCTCAGTCCTGTCTGATTGCAGCCAGCAGCACGGGGGCTGCCATTACCAGCTGCTCACTTTGTGTTCGGGTGCTGTGACATCCCATGGCCTGCTGTCCAGCTTGTGCAGAGACACCATTCCCAGCGTGTACATCTTCCAGAAGTGGAAGCACCATGGGGTGCTGTCCTGGGTAGTGTACAGCAGAGCACAAAATGGACTACCCTGCTGTATGGGGTGAGGGGAAACCAAACCAAAGCATAGGTTGGAAAGCTGAGATTGCAGCCTGTCACCGTGCTGCGTCTACTGCTACCTCCACAGAGTAGTTGTGTGCGCCACTGCAGCATGAGCTATGTACACCTGTCGTAGGGTAGGATTATAACCAACGCTCGGGAATTGTTTTTCTATAGATCCCCTCATATCTGGAAGGCTTACATCACTTTCTAGTCAGGAGAGATTTTTTTTGTATAGAGAAGATTGAAATCTATGTTGCCATTTTGAAAACGTAGATGATGATGATGATTTCTTCGTCATCTAAATGTGCTGTTTTCAAGTATAACAGCTTGGCTTGGAGGAGGCAGCAGAGAGGATCCCACCTGCAGCATGTCTGCACACTTGCACGCAGTCTTTACCAAACGCTGCCCGGGTCCATCTGTCATGACAGAGTAAAAATAATTCCACAACACTGTACGCTCTGCTTTCTCACTAATACAGAGCCATGCTTAGTAATAAATCAAATGCCTAGGTGTCATGTTTCATCCTGTGCAATTAAACTTCGTAAAACCTCTGAAAAATGTATTTTAACATAAGTAGCAGTTCACTGTGAGAACCTCTAATGTGTGTTTGTCACGGTCGATGCAAAAATTCCTGTGATGCACTGAGTGTGACAGTGATTAGAGGATTGTCATTTCAGTATTCATGCAGCTCCATGATTATTTAACAAAGTTCCAGGTTAGCTGTATGGAAAATACTAATCCAGGCTATTTTGTATGTGAAGTAAATATACAATTAAGCCCATGTCAGATGAGTTGGGGTCAGCAAGCACTGACTCCATTTTTTCTGTGGAGCAGTATAATGTGACACTTATGATACTGGGCTGCGGTGCCTAAACCCTTACTTAGGCTTCCTGCATTAAGTCTTTGTAAAGCAGTGCTCATGTCAGCAGGCAGGGTAACTCCTGTTCGCAGTGTTATTTAAGCTTATCTCCTTCCTTGCAACACTGGCTGTTTAAAAAACACCTGACGTAATTTGTGCTGATCTCCTGCCCGCACCAAATTCTAGAGAGCTTTTTCTGCACTCTTCACTGTTTTACAGAGGGTCTTTGTGATTTTTGATATTTCTGTGATGGAGCACTAAGTAGTATAAATTTGAGGTCATGAGGGAAAACAAAAATGAAATTTGCATGCAATTCCAGGTTGTTTTCATAGCTGGTGAATAAGCTCTGGCATTAGGATGTAGTTGTGATTCACTCAATTAAAAGGTCATCAACAGATCAAAATGAGAGCTAAATACCTTGACAAAAATATCTACCATGGCTAATTTTTTTTACTTCATCTGTGAGCTTTACTTCAGGAAAGAATATTGTCTAGTAACGTTTCTACAATAAACAAGAGCACTCTTACCAGGGCTGTGAAAACTAGCTTGCTGCTGAAATGCTCTGTAGCAAGGAGGACCCCAACAGTGTGTTTTTTCTTAACAAAATAGAAACAGAATACAAGCACTTGAAGGACTTTTCTAATGATTATTTTTTGTATAGACATACCAAAAAAATAATTTAACGTTTTACAGTAAAATACGGTGTAGCCTATGGAGTTACTACTTCTGATATTCTGTAAATAAAATATTGTGACACGGTTGTGATGTGGAGTGTCGAAGCTGTCTGTCTCACACGGGCACTGTGTAATTACCCATCCTAATCGCAATTATGTAATCTAGTATGTTGTTACAAGATTAGGGTATCTATTTATGTAGCTGAATCCCTGAAACGTTCAAAGCACCGAAAATTACTGTGGGGAAAAGAAGGAAATGTAAACATTTGAAAATTACATTTAGGAAAGGCCGTTAGGGTTAGAAGACGTGCTGCCAAAATCAAGGGTATTTGCAATCAAAGGGGAGCACAGCTGGTGCAGGCACAAAGCAGCGCTGCGGCTGTGCCAGCGGCACTCTTGCAAGGCACCCCGGCGGGCAGGCTCGTGTCTGCCCGGGACCGCTGTGCGAAATCATCCTAGCCGTGCCTTTGGGGCCACCCAAAAGCTGTCATGCTCCCTGGGCTCGGGCACTTCACAGCTCTGCCCTGTGCCTGTCCTGGAGCTGGGTGTCCCGCGGGGAGGACGCCTCGGCTCAGTCTTTGCCGCCGCTGGGGAGCAGCTCGGGCTGGTGGCAAGTTGAAGGCCCGGAGGTTGCTCCTTCCTCTCTAATTGTCTGCCTCGTCAAGGGAAGCTGTTCGCTCTAGGTCAAAACTTGGTGCCATTTTCAAATTGAAGTTCATTGTTGAAGGCTCAAGTCTGAGTTCTGTACTTCTGTGACAGCTTTTCAGTTCGAAGTGCAATGAATTATTCTTTTGCTGCTTCCCTTGCCAGGTGGGGAGTGAATAGATTACCTGGGGTTTGGCCCTTCTGCTGAGAACAGAGGCTTCTCGCTCAAAGGGAGACTGGTCTTTGTGCGCCTCAACCCAGCCCATCGTGTCGGGCTGTTTCGCTGTGTATGGAGGAGACGCGTGGAGAGAATTCAGCACGGAAAAATGTTTTGTGCTTTAGGGAGGAAGCCCTATAGCAGGCAGGGAGGAAAAGCAAAAGAATTATTCGCTCTGCTTATAACTGGAAAGGTCTCAGAAGAATAGAAGTCTTAAACTGGCGGCTTTCATCGTGAATGTGGATTTGAAAACAAGACCAGGTTTTTGACCTAACTTAAGCAATACGCACAGGAAAGATACCCTTGCAGAAGTGGTTAATGCAAGCAGAGCAGATGATTAAATGAGTTAGACCTTGTAAAAGGATCCATTATCAAGGCTGTGTACCGGGGGAGCTGCCATCCTCGGGAGGCTGGCAGGGGGATTTGCAGAGCCTTTCTTTGTAGGTCATGGCTTCCAATTTGTCTTAACTTGCTACTGATTAAAAGTTACCAGCGAATATCTCTGTATTAGCTCTCTGAAATGCATTTGTTACCTCAATATTGCTCCAGCAGGTGCTGCCTTTTGCAGCATGAGATCTGCCATCACAGTAGCCCTCTTCCCGGCAGACTTAGCGGAGAGCTAGAGACACAAAATGCCGTTTGTCTCTTCCCGATGCTTTGCTTGGGTCCCCAGAGACCATTGAGAGTATTTGTGGCTCCACAAGAGATCTCTTGGGTGACTATACAAAATTACTTTCTTTCGCAGGGCTCCAGGTCTATCTGTCACAGGGAACTGTGGAACACCCTCTTCGTAAAACCGTCGAGATCTGTTGATGAATAGTGCCATGGGAGAAACATGAAGGGAGTGGTGAGGGTTTCCTGGGGTGCAGAGGTAGCACACAGGTCAGACTGCATGACCTGCCTTTTTTGTGTATTTTCTACCAGTTTTTTTATATCTGGTCACTTGTAAAGTGCCCTGGCAAGGAGCGTATTCCCCATGGATGGGGAAGGAGGGCTAACAACTTCTATCAGAGCCGTCAAAAGAAGACCAGAGCCCATGCATCTAGAGCAAAAAGGGATCGCTTGGAAACATCAACATAAGAGTGGAGACCAACAGCACAAAAAGAAAGAAGAATATTGGCAATAGTAGATCTTTTGGCCAGAGCTCTTTTGTTCTTTGATGGCCTCTCTGCTCTTGAATTTTATGTATACAATATTTCACCTCTAAACCAAATACAAGTATTCATTAATACCAATCAAGACTTGCCGTGGAGTTTTTAAATGAGACTCTTCTGCTGAGTCAGGTAGATGACACATCCACCTTCTCATGTTACATTGCCTAAAATAGAGATCTTTTAAAAGCGGAATTAGAGTGCATCTTGTCTCACTTCATTCTGCATACTTGCACAGGGATGCCAGAAAGCTACCTCTCAGGCCACAGTGTGATTTCTTTGCATATTCAAACATCTCTTGTTTTAATAATCTATATTATATCAGTGACTTATTTCAGGGGTTGAACAGGTGGATAACAATGGTTTAGAGGAAGACTTCTTTCCCGAAGGCTGCAATAGCAGTTTGGTGCTTATCTCCCCAGTAGCTTTTAATGGGAATTAAGCACCTACAAGCCATTTTTTTGCCTTAGAAAATCTCCCCCGCAGGCTATAGAAGGAGATTTGTAGCATTAAAAATGATGACATTTATCCAAGAAATGGCAAAAGGGAGCACAATAATCCCACACTTTACAGGTGCTTTTCATCAAAAAAGAAGCCCCACATCTTTGCAAATTCAAGATACAAATGTTGTTGCATCCTGACATCTGACCAATTCAGTGAACTCTTTAAGAGCTTGTATCAATGCTACGTGCCATCTAAAGACACAAAGTGAAATATATATGCTGCCTCCTTGCAGTATATTTTGACAGTAGAAGTCAGAGCCGTGGTCAGAGTGAGCAGGGTGAAAATACGGTATATTCTGAAGCATTTTATAATCTTAAGGACAACGTCAGCGATGTGTAGGTTACCAGGATATAAGACTCCGGTTGCTTCCTCCTCCCATCAGTCTCTCGGTGGGTTAGTGGTTAATTATAACCTGCCACTTGGGTTTTCCCCATGTGACTAGCAATGATTTCCTTGTTCCTAGATTAATTAAAATGTTAAATATGATCTGTCCCTAACACTAGTCTCAGGGGTAGCATGTTATCATTTATCCTTACCCTTTAGTTATGGACATTTAGTAAGTTTTCAGACATCTCCACCAGGATTTAATCCCAGTCAGCTTCAGTTTGGGGATGGGCTTTTATGAAGTGCTGTAGCATGCTTTTCTGTTGACTCTGTAATCCAACCAGAAGGAAAAGCTTGGGTTTACTTCTTCTCACCTGCTGTTTTTGTATCCCTGATGAGTCCTGAGTTCCTCTTAGCACTTCAACATAGGCAGGTTTGTCACTCGCGTTTATTCTGTTACAGTTTTGGCATTACAGGGCAGCGATTCCCGGATCACCCTTTTTGCCTCCTCTTGGAGTAGGTTCTGCTGCTATTCTGATTCTCGGATTGCTTAGCTCTCTACGGACTTTAAAATAATTGCGATTGATGTAGTAAATTTGTTAGCTCATTCCCATAACACATTGGCATTAAAACTAAAAGCTGAGTTTCCCTTCCTATACTTCTTTTTGAAAAAGTGCTGAGCAGCTCAAGCACTTGAATCCTAAATGGTGCTCTATTCTCCCTTATTTATCAGACCTACTTTTCTGTTATTTAGTTCTGCTATCCCCTCGTTTCCTAGAACTTTCATGGTAGCATTAAGTCATTCTGGATTTTCCACTTTCTTGACTTGTCTATGCTGCTTTTTCTTGTTTTGATCTTGTGTGGTTTCTGTCATGACTTTCCAGTTTTGCATACCAGCTTTGGTTTTTTTAAACTGCTTGGTTCATAGTGGAGCCCCACTGCCCTCCCCGTTCCCACAGACCAGGCTGGCTGAGTTGGTGGGAGAGTCTGTCTACACAAAGCAATGTATAACAAATTTAGCTATTAATAAATGACTGTGTGACAGTTACTATTTCTGTACCCCTTCCTTTCGGGGGGCTGCATGTCAAAATCTGCACATTAACAGAACTCTAATTTCACTTTTCTTGTGACTCAATAGCAATAGCATTTGCTCTTTTATTTGGCCATCACAAGGGAATAGGAATAGATTTTCTTTGAAACCATTTTCCCTCATCATTTCCCACTACAGCAGTATACTTTGGCTTATAAGGATCTCCTCATACCCTTCTGCTGAAATAGTTTTTTGTACAGCAGAAGTGGTGTAATAGATCTATGGTTGCCTTGAAACTGTCTGAAGATTATTTTTTTTTTTTTAAGTTTAAATTCCTTTTTAACAAATATAAAGGAAAACCTGGGAGGAGGCAGAGGAAGACGGTTTATTTCCTGTGATCCCAAATGGACATTCCTCCATTCTCTCACACACCAATATTTTGGATGCTATAAAATGTTTTGAGTTGAAATGCAGGGGGAATATGGACGCACATTTAAGCTGGTTTCCCCTGAGAACTGTAGCAATCATGTACTGGTTGTTTTGAAAATGGAGGATTGCAGTAAAAACGAATTCCACCCTGTGATGCTTTAACAGTGCTTTGAGATTCTGCTTGTGTAACAAATGATGGGCTAGTGAGATTTAAAACCAGAAAGATGCAAGCACCTAGGAATACAAATAAAAGTATTCCTGACCTCACCTTAATAATTGTGATCAAAAATATATCCTGACATTGATAACTTAAGCAAAGAACAGCTGACAGAAGTCAGCTGGAAAGCACAAAGATTACCTAGTGACGTTCTGATCTATACAATTAGGTGGATGCTATTAACATTTAAGTAGTTTAAAAATCAGCTCCCTGAAATACAGAACTGTGTGCTTGAACTGTAAAAATGCCGTCATTCTACCTGACTCAGTGATAATTGCCTAGTAAGTGCTAAACATAGTGAAAACGCAGCAAAGGCTCAGAAATGCAGGCTAGGAACCAGTGATGGGAATGAAAGCAACGTTCATCTTAAAACAAATTCAAAACAGCACTCAGTTTAAAGGAGGAAAAAAAAAACCAAACAACAAAAAAAACCCAAGCTTTTAGAACGCCGAGTTTGATGTAACCAAAGGAGAAAATAAGTGTTGATGGTTTTCAACTGAAGAAATCAGGGATAAAATCTTCACTGTGAGTATAACTGTTTTCTCACTGTCACACACACAAGCACACACGTGTGTCTGCTCGTACGCATGCTGGAGCCAAAGGGTCTTTTTTTTTTTCCCCCCTCATATCCTCAGCCAAACTCTGCATAGATAGTTGAGTTTGCCTATGTGAAAGCAGATTTGCTGGATAGATCTCCGTTCTGTCTGGCAACAAGTTGCTGTTGTTGGTAGCACATCTGAAAACTCACTTCTTGGCACTGCATCTTCTGCTCCTCAAGTTTTGTCTTGTCTTGCTTACTCTGAGGCTAATCTGCCTCACTGGGATGGTCCCTTAGAGCTGGGCTGCCCTCTCTGTGTAGTTAGACCACAGCCCTGCAGCGTTCATCCCCTCCTGTGGTTTTGCATGCCCTGCTGAGCCTCTTCCTGGCACTGAAAGGCTTATTTGCTCCCAGAGATCAGCTGCAGGAGAACTTGACACAAGAGGGGGAGGTAATCCAAAGGGTTTCACGGGAAAATAAGCGATGGGACTCGGTGGTGACCTTTCCAAGTTAACTCATAGCCCAATGGCAGGACGCACTCCCTGGGGAAAGGGAGCCCATGTGCTGCCCAGGTGTGGTGCAGGGCCAGGCAGGACACAGTAGAGGCATGCTGCCTGTTCAGGCTGACTGAGAGATTGCTTTAGGGATCTTAACAGGGTAAATAGCAGCACTTTTTTCTTCCTTAATAAGAAAAGAAGCGTGTATGTGCAGCTGTAACTATCTCTGTTTCACAGCTATAAGTCTCTGTCAGCTTCAGTGCCTGGTGCATTCCTCATACAGCTAATGCAGCACCTGGGAGAAAATATGGTCGAAGTCACCCACTGGCTCAGCCAAAATAAGCTGAATCAAGAACCATCATGCTGTCACCCCTGGCAGCTGCCTCAGTGTGTGAACACCTTGGTAGGAAGCTGCTTCAGAGAAACTGGCATGTCAGCATGCTTGGAGATGTGTCTGGATTCGGAGTGCATCTTCCTAAATCTATTGGCTCTATTTAAAGCATTTTGCTTGAACATACATGCCGACTATTTAGAAAAGCTTGCTTTTTTACTGCCATATTTCTACAGAGCTCATCCTATTTGGAAGGGGCTCTGTGTGTGTGTGTGTGTTGTTATTTCCATCTTTCACTCCAGATGGTGAAGAAGAAAGTCTTTTGACTCCAGAATGAGAAGTTTGCTGGTGGTGGTCTCTCTGCTACCACCACTACAGGCTCAGTGGAAAACAGGGAGTAAAACTAGTTCAGCGATACAGTAATTCAAAATTTTGCGTATAATTCTATTAATGATGTATGAACCAGAATAGATGCCAGCTTCCTCTCCTAGAGCTACATTTATTTTGCAGAATAATAGGATAAGAAGATGTTTAGTTTCATTTTTGTTAATATAGTGAGCAGACATGACTGATTACACACAGGGAACAGAACAGCTATGTTAAAAAAAATGATGCAGTCATTTCTCTGCCTATAGCCAGATTTCAAAAACACAAAGGATTATTTGTAGATCGCTGGGAAGTGTTAAATGAGTTCATTGAATATTCTGTTAATATGCAGAGATGCAAAAACAAAAGATGCAAAGGTAAGAATTCCTTTGCATCTCTACTTTCTCATCAGAGAATACCAAAGACAAACAACAAATTCAAAAAAAACTAACCACCTCTCGCAGGTTTGGATAAGGGAGGAATTAGAACTGTTCCAGAGGGAGAAAAGAAAATTTAGGTAAAACAGGAGAATTTTCTTCTTGCTCATAGTAATAGACATTGACTACTCTTAGCAGGCTGTCAGGACTAGGGAGGTCAACTCCACCGCAGAGGGTACGCGCTCCCGTGAGAGTGGCCTCAGCAGCAGGTCCTCAGGCCAGGAAAGGTCCTTGATCCACATTCAGTGGATGTATTTCTGCTGTGGATGGTGCATCATCTTTGTGATAGTGCCAGTGGAGAAGTGAGGTATGCTTTGGTATGCTGTCTAGCATGGATGGGAAGATCCCGTGATCCTCACACACATGTTCTGTATTTCTGTGTGTCTGGAAAGGCTGAACCGTGCCACTGGTTTTGTCAAGAGATTTTGTAGTGATTAATATTTGACCAGCTCTTAGGAGGTAATGGAGGCTTGTTGTAGTATCTTCCCTATTCAACTCCTGCCACACACATCTGAATTTATTTTCTTCCTGATTGGCTTTAAAGGTGTGTAATCATGCGAGACTTAGATTGTTGACAGCACAATTTTAATTCTTACCAGCCACTCAACAGAGAATTGGTGCAGCAGGAACAGACTGCAGGTTCCCACTGTCCCCTCATTTTAACAGATGCACTGCTATCTCAGTTTCATTAATCGTCTCACCTCTGAACGCAGTATTGAAATGTTATCAGCTTCTCTCTTGGTCTTTCGTATTCTTGCCATGCTCATGTGCGACTGGAAGCGAGCTGGCTGTACCCTTGTAAAGCTGAGGATACACCTACACCACACAATGTGGTTCAGTATACAAGTGCTCTCACTGGCTCTCAAAAAGGATCTTGTTTTGATAGCATGGAGATAAGCATGGGCTAATTTACCTTGCTTGTGAGTTAACTCAGTTCAGCAGAGGTGTACCTGAGCTATCTGCCATCTCTTTAGGCCAGGGGTTCAACTTTGATAGGCTTGGGTATGCTGCTCCACTACAAACTGGAGATGTTGCACAGGGACAGATTTTGCATCACTGGCATTTGTATCTGTAGCAGGAACAGCCTGACGCTTTCTCCTGACAGTAAATAGTCAGTGTGTCACTGCTTAGCAGAATAAAAGCAAGGACAGGGGTGCAATGCTAAGGTTGCTGTTGTAACTGAAGACCGCCTACCCGGTGCCCTGAAGCTTCTTCTTGCTGCTTGCATTAACTACTATTTCTTGATTTTCTCCAATTATTTTTCAACTGCAAAATACCAACAATTTCTTTTTTTTTTTTCTTTTATTTCCTTTTATAGCACTTTAAATGCCTCTAGCTCTTTGACTTTAGCCATATATCTATCATCAGGAAGGTTGTTTTAGATCTGCCTACATTTAGCCCGATGCATAAAGAGAAGTATTACTGCTGATCTCATTTTGAAATGTTACTAAGAGGGAAAATGAAATTACTGCAGGTTGTTTTGAAGCAGGAGCAGGATTTGTAGTCAGAAGCAACGTTTCAATGTTATTGGGAAGGAAGAAGTGATCTGATGATAAAACCAACAGTGAGAAGAAGGGGAGGCCTTTGCTGCTTTGAGCAGCACCCTGTGCCATCTACCCGGACTGCCCAGCCTCTCCAGTGACAGGAATCACTGTGTTCATAAAGCGTTATGGGCAGGCTGAGCTTTATTTCGAAGAATCATCTTTGAAATATGTTGATTATCAATATTTAAAAGGCCTCAATTAGAAGTTCAGGCATATTACACAGTGCAGCTAATAAGAGCCATGGTGTGAAATACAATAGCACTCTGGTGACACCGTTACGACATCACGGTTAATGACCAAAATATTAAAGAACTTATTGAAGTTCAATCATCAATCAAGGTAAATTGATTCTTCTGGCAAAGAATGCAAATGCGTTCCTTTGATACTGCATGAATACCAACTACCCAGGCTCATGCTCATTTCTATGGTTATCTATTTATGAACAGCTGAGTGAGCCATGGTGAAAGGAAGGGGGCAGTAGCAATAATTAACTTTCTGTTTAGTAATTACTGGCTGAAATTGTCATGATAATCCTGATTGCTAGATTCCTGCTCAAAGTTTTCCTCCCTCCTCTTTGCATGTTGTCTCCATTATTGTCTCTCTTGAACCCGGGGCTACTTTCAACGGAAGAAGTTGGAGACGGGATGAACGGTTTAAGTCTTTCTGCAATCAGTGTTTCCTTCAGACGCTAAACGTGTGTGAAAGTGTCTCAGTCTGTCTTGGTCAAAGTTACCATTATAATCAAGATATCACTGGAGCAGAGACTTGTTCCCCTGCTGTCAGGAGGTCATCGGTGCCTCTTCAGATCCTGCTCTGGTTCTCTTTCACCTTTCTCATCCAATTTGCTCTGTTGGGCCCTGCACTTAAGGTCTCATACAGCTTCTCCTCTCCAGGAGTTTGTTCCTTTTACTTTCTTAGTTCTTTGCCTGTGCCAGTACCGTCAGCCTTTGCTTTGTTCCCTGGTGGAGATCTTGCCTGCAGCTGTACTACCCTGGGCACAGCGCTTGCCTGTCGTCCCTAGACCCTGCACACCTGGGGTGCTCTTCCCATTTCTCCCTGAAGCCTGTAAACACAAGTACAAAGCCTGCTCTTTTAGTACGATCCCTCCTTCCCCCAAGCTTGCTGTGTTACTGTCACGTGGGGTAAGTTCTTGGGGCGCATCCTGTTCCACAGGGAGTAAGTTTCAGGACAAGATGAAAATCTTCAGAGGCTGCAGCTGGTTTCCAGCAGCGTGACACACTGCAAGTAAAACAAGGGTTTCAAACGTGCCCTTTGCTTGGATGTCCCCTCTCCCCAGCACGGTGCAGTAAGCCTCAAGCTGTGCAACCTCACAACTGCACTTGGCATCCCGCGAGGGTTCCTTGCATGGGTGCTTTGTTGGTTTCCAGCATGGGCAACAGGCAGAGTGTCCTCTCACCTGAGTCATCGCAGGAGCAGCAGAGGTCTAATGGGCGCTAATGATAAACATCGATCTCTCATGCTGCTTATACAAATGTCACATTATGCCCTTATAATGAAAAGCGAGAACAAGCCATTCCTTACCTCGAGGACAAAGAGCTGGCACCATGACCATGGCTAGCAACTCCTGAAATCTTGCCAGGACTGATAATATACAAACCAAAATTGCTGTAGTAAGAATTACATTTGTTATATTTCATAAAAAATACCCTCATTAAACATTTTCTGTGAAAGACCAAACTGTCAGAAATAGACCTAGGTTTATAACTGATTTTTCCTACGAGGACTGCTCTCCATCCCAGCCTTCGAGAGCGCTTCATTTGTATGTGAAGTACGTGTTGAGTAAGTGTAGGAGCTGTAGAAGACAGGGACAGAAGAGCTAAGTTGTTGCTGGGAAGGAAGGAAGTACAAATGAGAGAGAGAAAGAGAGAGGTCAGCCATTCTTCCTAGGAATACAGATTTTTTTGAGAGATGGTTCTTGTCTTTTGTTCCTCTGCCCAACATTACCCTGAGGGCAAGTGCAGTAACAAAGGTTTTACATGCCCATATTTTTTCTGACAACGAGGAATACAGGCCCTAACTACAATATGGGGTACGTAAAAGGCCACAAGAATTAATCTACAAATGGAAGAATATTCCATACAGAAAGAGACTTGAGGCTCTGTGTGCTATACTTACAAGAAAGAAGAGCAAGAGGTGAAATATTTGTGGAGTACCTAAAGTGAGAGAAGACGCTAGCTGCAAAGAATGACCATTTAATCTATCAGACAGAGCCAGAACAAGAATCAATAACTGGAAGCTGAAACCAGAGAAATTCAAGCAGAAATAAGGCTCAGATCTCCAACAGTGGGGCTGATTTGACGCTGGAAGTGTTGGCTTCTCTATCTCTTGATGTTATCTAACGCTAGACACCTTTCTGCAAGACTTTCCAGCCCAGCGTAGGTGGAAATAGAGCACAAGACGGGTGCAAAGGGCTGCTGCATGGAATTTGTCTGATACGGCAGGTCAGAAAGACCAAATGCTCTTTCTGGTCATATAATTTTTACCTGGAAATATAGCAGGTAATTTCTGGATTAACTCAGCTTTGTGGTTCTGGTTAGATCTTTTCCTTGAAAACAGCAAAGAACTGGTTTTCACTCAGGTTATTTTGAAGTGTGAATGAAATGAAATTTGTGCTTATCGGTAAGTAATGTCCGATGGGGTGGCATGGAGAAAAACACAGAAAGCAATCATACGAATTAGCGGCAAATCTTCCTCTCCATCTTCACAGGCACACTGCTTCCATCACAAGGTTAACTAGGTCCTTCCGCCTTGCAATTTCATCTCTGCATCAGATGGCAACTTAAATTCCTTTACAGGAAAGTGCAGGTCTCTGCTCTGGGGTCTCAGAGGGACAGTAGCTGTACTAAAACGCTGCTGGATCAAAGTGCCATGAGTCCTAACGGGACATCCAGAGTTCAGGTGAGAGCGAGCCATGGAACTGCCTCAGCGGGGTCCTGGGAGGTCGCTGTGAAAACAGACTCGGAAACTGAGACTGAGCTTTTTTGTGCAGTGCTGGTTTGGGACTTGCCAGTAAGGTCAGAGTAAAGGGAACAGTTGATCTTTGAGACCGTGTTCTGCTAGTGACTGACCACTAACAACAAACCCCGATTCTCAGCCCATTGACACGGCGCAGAACTGAGAACAGCTCTTTCAGGAGACGAGAGCCGGGATGGACGGGTTATGTGGGTGCGGGGCTCGCATGTCATCAACTTCCCAGAAAAGGAATCTTTCTCAAGGTTGCTGGAGAGAAATTGGCAGCCCTGCGAGTGGGAAAGGATGTAGCTGCAATGCCGCAGCTGATGTAAAATGCTGTCAAGTTTCCTCAACTGTCAGTTAGGAGGAAAAGAAAATGGAGCACAGAGCTGCCAGCACATCTGGTATAAACTAAAGGTTTAACTGAACTAAAGCATCCGTCCTCCAGCTTGGCCGGTTACACACTACCCAAGAACAAACTCTGTGGGAAAGCTGACAGGTAACAGATGGTGCAAGCAACATAACTTTGTTCATCAGCTCCTAGGGCAGTCATACTCCATTAGCAGGAGCACCTCTTGTCATCCAAGTTAGGTGGCCTGTAGGAGCATGGCTGTGGACTCAGGTTGGCCTGTGGCAGCAGGGTTGTTCTCAGGTTATTTGACACTGATTGCCTTGTTTGGCATGTCAGTAACCACAATTGTCAGGTACGGATTTTGGTATCTCACTTTTTCCTCTGGAACTGGCTCATAACTAACCATGTCACTGTTCTATTTTTGGGTAAGAACACAAAGCTCACCCTTTCTCTTATGGTCATTATTCATTAGCAAGCTATTTTCATTAAATTATTGTATGTCTCCTATTACTTGTAACTGTAGCTAGAAAACGCAGAAAGACGTTAGGGTCATTTCACGCTTGGTGGAACTGAGGCCCAGACCCCAGTGATCCAGAATCCGAACTTGCCACAATGTTTAGGGTGGGTCAGCTGTGCTCAGGGAGGAGCAACATCTGCTGCACTGAGCAGGAAACAGCTAGTTAAGAATAAATGGAGCACTCAGAGATGGGAAGCAGAAATATTCGTCCTCTTATCATTACCATCTGCTTTTTTCCCATTGAGGCATGTGGCATACTTCACTTCAGTCTAATGCCAGCTCTGCCCAGAGGGGTTTAGATGAAACAAATGAAATTCCTTTCTTCCTTATACCATTCTTGTAAAGTTGCCTGACCATAAGTCTTTGCCCTTTTTCCCCAAGGTTAAACACAAAACAAAACAAAAAACTAGTGGTGGAGACCCTATTACTTCTTGCCTCTGTCTACATTTCCTTAACGACTTAATGCTTTCTGGTATTTGGATGTAATGCGCATAATTGTTGGGGGGGTGGGGACGGTTGCATTTGTATTGAGACCTCCTCCCTCACTGCTGGCATCGCTGCATCCCATAGCTTATCTGTGCACAGTCATTGGGATGGTGTAGCTACTGTGTTACTTCAGCTTGGTGTTTAGTTAGACTCTTTCTCTCCAGAGAGATGTTTTAAAACTTGCCAAACCAGTCCAGTCAATTGTGCTCCCGTCCAGTCTAGTCCCACTGCAAAGAGCCTGTGGAGCAAACTGGCAGCTATGGCCGTTTCCACCTTCTGAGCTGAAGAGCATCTCTGAGACTCTTGTGGGCTTTAAGCCTGAGGGAGCCCACCTGGCCCAGCCTGCACATCCTTATGAGTGGTTCTTTCAATTGCTGCCTTGCCTAGACCTTCTGCATCTTTCTCCTCTCCCTCCTGCTCCCATGCAAAATGATACAGTACACTGGCACATTTCCTCATTAGCACAAATTTCTGTGGTGGCTGAATTGTTTGAAATGTTAAAATCTGGGCTATGGTTGTCAAAGCCAGGATGCTTAGAAAAGAATGGCTCTTTACAGAGCCATATGCAGCTCAAGTGAAGTTTGAAAAAGAAAATCTGTCTGTAAAGACAGCGCGCGCTTGACTGAGTTGGTTTTTTTGTTGTTGGGTTTTTTTTGTTGTGGGTTTTTTTTTTTTTAATAGAGCACCTCATAACAGTTGCAAATATCTACTGTAACCACAGCCCGAGCTTCTTTATGAGCATGCATAGTGGGCAGTAGTTCTCCCTGGGCATTTGAAGATGTGCTGCATGGGGAGCCGGCAGCAGCTTTGTTGTAGACGCCCAGCAGTGATGGGCTGAAGCTGCGCTAGGCAGTAGCACGTACTAAAACCCTGTTCGTATGGAGCTGTGCATTACTCAGGACTGGCAATCCTGCCCACTCTCTTTGGACCTGCAGAGTTTAATAAGCTGCGTATGCTGCCTCGGCGTAGCAGCTTTCCCTCTCCTGCACTGTGAACTCTGCAAGCTTTCTCCGTGTCCCTGCTGCAGTTTATAAGCTCTGTCTGCCAGGGATGCTCTGGAGCTCCTTCAGCTTCAAAAAGAGGGTTGTCATGAATATTTTTAAATATAGCCAGCCAGTCTCTAAGAAGTACTCAAATACAGATTACTAAATGGAGAATTCAACTAGAATGCTTTGAAATACAGTTTTCTAGGAAAGCTGTGAGAGTTTACAACCTCCTCTCAGCTCTCACCAAAATACATACTTACTTGACTTCAGATTCCCTTCAAAATTTCTCCGTAGTCAGTACCCTGTGCAAAGTGGTTCTTCCACTTGAAGACAGGGCAGTTAGTTACAGTCATAAATATGCAGTCACTGGCCAGTCTCCCTGACACATACCACTGAAATACAATTTGTGGAATTTGGTTTTGCTGTAGGTGCTGTAAGACATTCAAAATTAATGTCCCCAAATGAGTATCCCATGGGAGATTATGGTGATACTGATGTCCTCTTGAAACTAAGGATTGTTGAAAACACACGTGAAATAATGGGTATAAGAACTCATATAATCGTCTATGAAAAGTTAAACGTGCATTAGCAAGAATTAGTTGCCTTAAAAGATAGAAGTTTAATGACCTAAAGAGCAGCAATAGTGGTACCGTTCTGTTCTTCAGTATGTAGCCCTGCAGAAAGAATTACCGTGATGCTGTGTAACAAAAAAGTTAGAAAATCTAGTGCAACTGTTAAAAACATCTATTTAAAAAGGTTTTTTATGATTATTAAATGAATTGTACAACATTTCTGCTAGTGCAAAAGATGCCTCTGTAGTACAGTAAGTGGAACTGTGTGAACTGTGAAGTCTTAGGATTATAGTTTCATAGAAAGAGGTGCATGGCGTGCCTTCTACTACAGTCTGTATTCCCCCCTGAAGTACTTCCTTCTTCCAGAGTTTCAGGTACGGAAAAGATGAGCTGTTACGCAAAAATCACTGCCTGCAATCAGGTATCATTCCAAGAGCTAAGTCTTCGTGATTTGCAAAAGGAGCAAAGTGCTTGCTGTGTTGCTATAGTACAAAACTGATATTAGGCAAATTGAAGCAGGGCGGTGTGGTTTCTGGATGTGTATGTATGGGACAGCTGCAGGTAGCGTCTCAAATGTGTCTGTTACCGCGTGCTCGTGCTCCTCTTTGAAGTGTTTTGTGTTATGCTTTTAGGGGTGTTGCCTTTGCTGGCTCAGAGATTTGTACGGGCAACTGTTTCTAGTAGTTGCAGCTGCCAATGCCGTGTGAAGACAATCAGCTAATGCAGATCCCCGCGCGCTTTGTTTGGTTTTAGTACCCGTGCACATCTCCAGCATAGCCAAGATGGGACGTGTGCCAGCTCGCAGAGGGCTGGGCTCTGTCTTTGGTGCCCAGCAGCCATCCTGTCACAGCTGTGAGACATGCCGCTGGGCTGGGTTTTGTGGGCACTAACTGGCTCCAAGGGCCCAGCGGGCGTTCGGGAGCTGCGCAGAAGAGCTTGTTTAGGTGACGTGTCTGTCAAAGAGGCATTCAATGGGGATCTCTCCCTTTCTCCCTCCAGGGTGGCTTAATTCAGAGACTACCGCCTACAGAGAGGGGTATCATTCAGAGTGAAATTACAGACAACTGACAGGATCCCTGTCCTCGTAAATCCCCAATAATTGTGACAAATGTCTGGAGTGCCGCAGGCCTGCAGTGCTCCGCCAGCTGCCCTGCCAGCCCAGCAGCAGCCATGGCAGCAGGGCCAGCACCTTGTGAGGCTGCAGCAGCATGGCCCCGTTGCAGGGCTGCTGGGGACTCGCTGCAGTCACCCAAGCTGGGGCTTTTAGCTGTTTTCTGGCAGGGACACAGGATAGATCTGGTTAAAGCAGGCAAAATGGCAGCGGTTGTTTCCTGCTGCCTGATTTGTTCATATAGATTATAGACCCTAGTGGAAACTCACAGCTGAAATAGAGAGTTCGCTGCCAGTTTTGCTGTGTCAGCAGAGTCCTGAGATTTCCGTAGTGTGAGATCAGAAGGGAGATTAGGTTATCTGTCCCAATGTCCTCACATCTTGGGCAGTCACCAGATAGTCCTGCGATACACCCGGGCATCTCACTGCACAGGAAACCCACCCCAGGTACGGCTGGAGAGCGGGAGCCTCAGGGGAGCCGCTGACGACGAAGCCCCCACAAAAAAGCAAGGGGGATGTTTGCAGGGGGCTCATGCCACCCCTGCAAGCTGCACTGGGCTGCTCAGGTGGGGAGGCAGCCCTCCCTCCCTCTCCCATGGTCCTTGTCCACTTTCTCGCCCCAGAGGTCCATTAGTATTTCCAATCCGCCCGCTTGTGCATATTTTGTGGGATTGTTCCTGGGGCAGCCCTCAACCATCGCTCTCTCCAGCCCAACCTATAACTGCTCTCTGCTGCCCTAAGGAAAGCTGGGAAGGAAGCAAAACCACGGACACACTGCAAATAAAATCCCTCCCTGAGCAAAGCAGACCGTTGTCTGAAGCCCTGGCTGTGGGAATTGATTAGAAGTTGTCTTGTTGCAGCTGTTACATGTGTGCTGGGGGCAACACAAACATCCACTCCTGCCTCTGGCCCGCTCAGCGAGGCGGGTGCTGGGGCTCAGCAATTTGGCTTCCCAAACCAGGCAGCACCCTCAGGCCCACGAGCCAAAACTCCCTTTTCTACACACGTGCACCAGCGATGCAGCTTCTCCGGCAGACGGGAGGAAGACTTTTTATAATTTTTTTAATCTCCTCTGAAAGATCCCAAGCAGCGGTGAATCCATCATCCTTCCTGGTGACATGCCCCAGTTTTGAATCAGCTTCACAATGAAGAGATGTCGCCTGTCCCCAGCGAGGTGTGTGGCTCTGGGGATGGAGGGCAGCAGCAGAGCTGCGCCAGCGCCTGGGCAGCCATCAGGTCGGCCCCAGCAGCTCGTCAAGGATCACGGGCTGTGGCTGTGTGGTGGAAGGAGGTGCAGCCTCTGTGATATATTTTTCCTTCATGCACTCATAACTGACTCCGATTTTAGCAGCTGGTAAAATACATGCTAAAAGAATGTGTGGAGTTTTGTCCCAGTGTAGTGTTCCTCCCCTTTTTATGTTGCATTGAACTTGCTTACTCAGCAAGCCCTTTTTTTTTTTTTAATTTCTGAATTAAGGATGTGAAATTTCTTTCATTTTAAGATCTTTTTAAAAAAAAAAAACACAAATATCTGTGGAGCTGCCACATTGAGATTGATTCCCCTGGAAAGTGTGGTATTTAAAGCTAATCTTGCTTGAGTTCGTTAATTGCGTATTATGTGTGGTGCTTAGGTCTTGAATCGCTTTTCTTGGCCAGGGTGCTCCAAGCTCTAGGGGAAGAAGAGGAGCGTGAAAGGTGCAGCTGCATTTAAAACTGAAGTGCTCATTTTGAAATATCTCCCTGTAGCGATGGGAATTTTTTTCCCCGAAACAAGTGTTTGGTTTCAGGCTGATTGGAGACACATCCTTAAGGAAAGAAAAGAAAAAAAAGAAAAAAAAAAGAAAAGGACTGTCTGAGGATTCATTTTTCCATTACTTGGAAGTCATCTTGTATATAATTTAGATGGGTCTTAACGAGGCATAAAGTCACTTTCAGAAAATTGATGACTCTTCGTTCGCTCCTCTGTGAAATGAGGGCCTGGAGCCTTCCCTTTGTTCCTTTGGTGGGATCATCAGATCTGATTGCAGAAACCCGATGAAACTCTAAATCCGAGCACCAGAGTAACCACAGCTCCGGCCTTCTCCTCTTTATTGATCTTGTGGCCAGGCCACGTTTCTATTTCAGCCTAGCATGCTCCACGTTCTTTATCTCTAGCGAAACTCATCCTTGGCCCTTTTGGGTTTATTAACTCTTTAGTCACCTAATGTTTTTCGGTAGTGTTCAGGGAGTCTGTGGCTGTGCAGAGAGGACTTCTGCCACCTCTGGCTCTGAATTTGCGGTCGTGTGGACGGAGCAGGACACAAGGCACGCAGGGAGTTGGGGTCTGTGCTAATCACGACATATTCATAGCCTCCAGTTCCACCTCCTTCTATCTCCGTTTGCCCCCGCTGCAAAGCGGGGTGCTGACACAGTCCTTGGGGCACGTGGCGGTGGGTCCCCCGCCATTTGCGGCGTTCATGCCTGCGGTGGATTTGCATCTGCTTGGAGGTGCCTCGGCAGCCAGGGAGGCAGGTGAGCCCAAAGGGCGGCCAGGGCCTGCGAGAGATGGTGCGTGTTGTTCATTCCCCAGTTCTCAATTCACAAGTTCGAGCTCACCGGAGAGGCCGGCAGGTGTGAATTTTTCATTGCTATTTCCTCCCCGTGCCTCAGCGCGCTGCGAGCTGCAGTTTGCCGACTTGCCCGCTTCGTAGCAGGAAAGGTCAGGAACCTCATAAACACGGTGAGAAGCGGAGTGGGGCGGCGCGGCCGCCCGGGCTGCTGATTCCTCCTGACATTAGAGCGCTAATGAATGTTCTGTCATGGTCCCGTGAATATTGCAGGAAGCTTTCGCCTCCCGCCTCCCCTGCCTTCGCCGGGCCTCGAAGTTACCAAGGTTACCTGACGTGACTTTCCCGGGAGAGAGGAGCAATAGCTGCAGGTCGGCTGCTCCCGGGAGCAGCCTCCGCAGCGGGCATGGGGAGCGTGGCCAGCGTTGCCTTCCTCACGCTCCCTTTGGCTCTTGCCATTCCCCTCGCTCCCACCCCACGCTGCCTAAGGTGTCATCGCTTTCGTTTTATTTTAAATTTTTTTGAGTAAGGATCATATTAATTTTGTTTTGCTTGCATAACCCGGACTGTTATCATTCGACTAATTACTCACACATTTTCCTTTAGACAGCAAATGGGAGAGATAAAACTGCAGCAGGTTTATGTGATTTCTGCTTATCAAATTACTGTAATTATTTGAAGAATGGCTTAAAATTGTATGGAGTAATGAATTTAATTATGAGTTTGCAGCGATGCCTTGTGCTGCATGCGGCTTGCAAATGGGCAAGTTTATGAGAAGCTCTTCATAAAGCGGCAGCAGACGGGATTGCAACACACTCCTTGCAAAGAGAGGCTCTGGCACCTCTGTACCACGGCAAGGGGGGACGGGGCACACTTTGCAGGTCAGCCTGACAAATTGTGCTCATCATTCAACGGATCAGCTCACTTAGTCCAATTCTAATACAAACCCAGGCAAGGCAAAGTGCCAGCAGCCTCCTGGTCGTGGCATGCTGCAGCCGCTTGGCTTTGCCTGATCTCCTCAGCCCCGGGGCATGCGGGGGACCAGCTCACTTGCTTAGACCTCCGCACCTCCTCCTGTTCAGGAGATCAGCCTGCGGGTAGCTGTCGACGAAGGCAGGTCAGGCAGTGCTGACAAACCTGTCCCACCAGAGCCACAGCCTGTTGCAACCTGCTCAAAACACTCAGAGTAGCGTTCGCCACCTCTCCGCTCCACACTAGGAACAGCAAATTTTTTCAGCGCAGCTGGGAGATGCACGGGGACATGCCTGACCCTGTGAGCTGTGAAGCGCACTCTCTGCTCCTCGGATGTCCCCAAACCCTCAAACGCAATTAATTTCTCCCTGCCTGCTTGTACTTTTCTTTACACCCCTGCTTAGTTCCAGGTGCTATAAAAAATTGTGTTCTCCTGCACTCCACCAAAGGGCTCCATCCCCTCCTGAAACTGGCAGACGGGGACATGGCAGCTCTCCATCCCCACAGCTGTGGGGCCAGTTGAACAGCTCAAGGGAAGGAGACCCCGCATCCCTGTGGGCTGCTCTTGTGCACAGATGTGGAAACTTTGTGTTTCCTGCCAGTTGAGGTAGTGACAACATATGAGGTTTCAGTCTTTTGTTTTGTTGACTAAAATACAGACAGTAATGAGACAGACAGTTGTAGGAATACTGAGTTTTACAGGCAGATGGTTGGGACTGGACAACATTTTAATGCTTTTTTCCATCACATGCTGCTGGTATTTGATGTAGATGGTGTTACGTAAGTGGATAAATAGCTGGACAGAGGCAAAGCCAGATGAAATACTGTTCTTCAGAGCAAGTTTGTTTCAGAAAGCAGGAGTATGTTCCCGAGGGACAGGCTGGCAAAGGTGGACCGCTCTACCATTCCCAACAAAACTGGATTGTGGAGAGAGACATAGGGCCAATGGAATGAAGAGATTTGGGCTAGATGCCTTTAGGCAGTGGAATAAAAGTGCAGCCAACAGAGAACTGGAACTGGGTGTATGGGTAGTGGAAAAACTGCTGGAACTTCATATATTCTGTGCTGTGATGTTCTGAGCTTCATAAAGGACTGCTGGATCATCTGGTACAACCTGACTGCCACCTCGTTCTCTGTGGCATCCCTTATAACGTGGTAGATAGTTCAGGCTTAACTACTTAAAATATCAGATATGAAACGCAAAAGAATAAGTGGCGAAGGGCCATCCAATGTCTGAAACCTTTGCAAGGATTAAATGGCTTAGAGATGATACTAACAAATGGTTCACCGTCTACAGCTCAATGATTACACTGTGTCAACGTTTGGGGTTTTTTTTAATTAAAAAAAAAAGGTGGCTACCATAAGAGGTTACCAAAGTTTGAAAGTGCAAGCCTGCCTTAATTTGGGCTTTAGGCAAATCTGGCCTCGCATGCAAAGAGAAGGCATTAGCAGTCAAAACCCTTGTCTTTCTTGACATGTGAATAAGTGCGTTTGTGTGCAGGATGGAGTCGCACGTGGTATTATGTCTGTCTAAATGCAAGGTCAAAGAAGATTCTAAATGGTGTTGACTTTTAAAAGAGCTTGTCACAAGGCAGACATGAGTTCTGCATAATCTCTGCAGTTTTATGTAAGTGAGGAAGCGGCAAAGTACGATGACAGCACCGAACGAAAATGTGGTTGTTGAAGCCATAAACCAGGTGTAATTTCTGGCAATCTTTCCGTAACCCTGGTTAAGCTAGGAAGAAAGAAAAGCCCATTTTCATTTGGAAAACTCGTAAAGATTTGTGTGACGAATGCTGTAATTGTTAGTACGTTGATGGTGGTCATAAACACAGTTGAGTGAGAAGAGATGGCAGGGTGTAGCAGTTTGCCATGAGTCTGGCTGGCTGTGACTGACCTCCAGCCACAGTCAACCCCTGTGGGTGTCTCCAAGGAGAATGTGCTTTCTCCTTCCCATACTGACATGAACTATTTCCTCGGTTCAGCATGTGGGACAAGAGGAAGAGAACACCTTAAGCGCCAGAGCATGAAATTTCATTACCCTTAGTGTTTTTAGCCTTTATAGCTACAAATGTTATTAAACGTCGTAAAATTGTCCAGTTCTTTTAAGTTCAGCTACAGTACTTTTCCCAATTTGTGCTTATATGAAGAAAGAAAACAGCAAAGCTTGTCTATGAAAAAATGAGAAAATAAGAGTCATCTTAAATTCTTAACAGCAGTTTGAAAATGTGAAATAAAATTAGCAATAATATTTTGCACACAAAGCTGCCTTCAGGAGGGATCTGTATCAGAGCAAATAACGGTGGCTAATGTTTTCTTCTCTCAATCATTTTTAAAGGTCACTTCACGATCAAAATCTACTTGCTAATTTAATTTCTATTCTCAGTGTAAATGTGGGATGATGCTGTTTATTCTGTTTGCAGGTGGTTTGCTGGGAAGGATCAACCTTTTGCCTTTGTTCTCAGTGTGTCAAGGTCTGGGCCCAAAGCTTGTGAATGTGGCAGCCCGGTAGGGCCCAATTTCCCAAACCGGGGATTCTCAGGTGTTTTAATCCAAGGGCTTTCTGATCTCTCTGAAAAAATATGTAGACTATGCAGTGTAATGTTGTCTCATGATACCAAATAAAAATTAGGTTTTCACTTGCTTCATTTATTTTGCTGGTTTGCTTGCTGCTTGCATGTGTGGGGAGGTGAACTTTTGTTTATTTGCTGTTCTGTGGCAAACCAGGGTTGTTCATGAGCCACAAGCTGAGGGGCGGCTTTCATGCTCTCCCTGCTTCACATTACCTTAGAGATTTCCTCTCCCCAACTCTTTACAGTATTTCCATTCTTTTAGGATGCACCTCTCTGTCCCTAGGCAGGGGCAAACCAAATGTATGTCCTAACCAGACTTCAGCAGAAAGAGAGGAGAAGAAACCTGTGGAGTGAACTGCTTTGGAGAGCCACATTAGAGCCTTAGATCAAGGACTCAACAGACAGTATGAAACTTGGATTTTCAGCTCACATGGCAACATTCATGGCTTTGTTTGGGACATTCCTCTCCTACTTTGTCACGGGGAATGATTTCCTCTGTGTGGGCTCTGCAGAGATCTGTCTCAGGTCTGCTGTGGAGGAGATGTGGTGAAAATCCCAACAGCTGACTGTCTGCCGGAGAGCCGTGTCTGCAGCGTGCGAGCCTGGGGAGCAGGCAGCTCAGATTGCATGGGTCTGTGGTTTCCCTGCCATTTCTGTCTCCTAGAGGAACCCCTAAGATCTTCCTCCAGCTGCTGAGGCATGGGGCCAGTCACGAGGAGACTGAGTGCCGTCTGGAGAAGACTGGGACTATGTTGGTTTTCACAGATAGGATCGGGACCTACTTTGTCTTCCCTCAGGCAGGTCACGGGTCTAAAAACCCCTGTCTGGAAGGAAAGATGTTTTCTCAAGGAGTCTGAAGCCCCCATGACCATCTCTAACATCAGAGACTCATTGCGCAGGGTGTCTCCATCTGGCATTTTGTGTTGGTTGTCAGCTCAGCAAAGTGAGCCGCTGAGGTTCAGCCAATTCCACTTCTGTCCTTGGCAAGTGTCCTCTTGCTTCCCAGGCAAGCACGCGGTTTGAGCTCCCGTCAGCTGTGTCTTCAGGGCCTCAGTAGAGTATGCCCTGCTGCAGGGTTTGCTGTTGAAGCTCTGAAAAGGGACACATGGCCTTGTTTACTTTGTGCGTGAGGGATGCCTACAACAGGAGTGCCAGCAGGTATTCTACCTTAAACACACGCTCCCTCTTAACTTTTCCTCTAGCCCTAGACCAGTGGCCTGTACACTGCGTATTGAGCTGAGGAAATAAAGATTCGCAGTATTCTTATCTGCAAGAAGATACCTGCCTCTTACATCCTCTAGGAAAGACTTACAGGGGCCTCTGCTTAGCAGAAAGTTTTCTTTCCTGTTAGTGGTTGCAGCTGGGAGAGCCATGCCTCATCTCTTGCTTGTAATTACATCAGTAGAGTATCTTGGGAGAAGGTTAAATAGTCTTTTGTATATCAAATAAAGCCGGTGAACTTCACTGAAATCATTTAATGAAAACAATCCTGATTATCTGTATATACTGCCATGCGATATTTTAAAAGAACGTGTTAAAGGGAAACGTGGAATTGTTTAAGGCCTCTAAAGACTAGAGTGCAGAGGCTATGCAGCAAATACCTTTAATAATCTAGGATCTGAAGTAGACTTTGAATGCAATTGTTTTTTTCACTGTTGTAAAACATGAGAGATTTTGATACGGTAACTCAGATTTGATTCAGAACTTTCTTATTAACCGTTCTTCATGCACATCAAATTTTAGAGACTGAGCTAAAGGGCTCTGCACATCAAGGATGGAACTGACTCAAGGACAGAGCTATTAAGGTGTGTAATAATCAAGAGAGGAAAATTAATTGTCTTTAATTTGGCATAAATCCCAAGGACCATAACTTTGGTTATTAGGAATTCAGGGCCTATTTCCAATTAGTTATACCCAAGCATGCTTGCGTTTCCAACTTTGGGAGTCTAATCCGTGAACGTGTTCGCTCAGCAATCGTTGACATGCTAATAAAGGACAGTGCTGCCTGACCTCTCCGTGTGTGGTCGCTGCCAGCCGGTGTTTGCGGGGCAGTAAATCAAACCATGGTATTGCTTTATCGTTTCTGACACCTTGCAGTGAGCAGCTCAGTGCGTGTCAGCTGCTCGGGCAGTCTGTGCAGACGAAATCACCTGAGCCGTGCTGGAGCAGGTCAGAGAGGCTGCTGTGGCTTTTACATGCTTTTTAGTCTTTCAGCCTCCTTCTAAGACATCTGCTTCAGCAAAGCCAGGGTATCTTCCCTTTAGGCGTATGAAATGTAAATAGTGCAATTGTTATCTATACCGGAAAATCTGGTCTAACCTGAGCTGGGTTAAAGAAAGAGGTGGCAGCGGTTTCCTGAGTTGGCAGCAGCAGCGAAAGCGCATACTGCGACTGCGTGGCTCGAAATGCAACACCTCCGTGCTGACAACGTGGGAAAGTATGCGGGACTGCTCGGCCAGCCAGCCAGCCACCCCTGCACGTACCTACGGAGCAGGGTGAATGTGCCGCAATCCCACAGCAGGGCTGGCTACTTTATACGGACCGGGAAATGGAAAACACAGTAACATCACCCTTATTGTAAAGGTCTTCGGGTGAACATCTGGGAAAGGTGGGCCTTGAGAGTCCTATGGGAACAACCTCCCCTTGCAAGCCAGGCTGTGTGTATCTTGCATCGAAACACCGGAACAGGGCTGGCAGGAACACGTGTAGCCATGTGAGTATGTGAGGGGCAGGAGGAAAGGTGGTTCAGAGCAAGGAAGACAAACCAATTCATGCACTCAATTCCCTTGTAATCGTTTTCTGAGACCTGCAGCCTCGTGGTGCATTAGCCCCTGTCTGTCGCATGCTGCCTGCCAGTCAGTCGGGAATGAAACAAAACTCGCACAGGGCAAGAGCATGACGTCCCCCCATAGCTGTTCTCAATTCTGTTTATCCTGAACCTTGACTTTATTGCATGAGAAGGTCCTGGGAAGTTCACAGCGGCTACTTCTCCCCCCCCCCCCGGTCTTTTCTGTGATTTCCTATTTGAAAAAGAAATAAGGAAACCTCAACAGCTACTGTGGGGACTGCTCCCTCCAACCACTAGTGTGTGGAGCTACTGCAGGGATCTTCCTAAAGAAACCTGGAATTACACTGCAGTGGAAAAATAGCAGATTGTCTTTAAAACTTCAGGGACAACTATTCTCCATTTTCAAGAGGGGAAAAATCCTTTTAAAGCTTTCCTTAAGTTAATCTTCCAGCATAGTGAAACTGAAGCTTGCCAAATGTAGGTGTCTGTTTAGCTTTCTTGGTCTGTATCTCATAGATGTAATGTTTTGGGGCACAAGGTAGGGACCATATTTAAGAAAACCACAACCTTCTGTCTGGGAAGGAGGAGTCCCATGCCACCGAGCTCTGCAGTCCACCTCGCGTGCCAGGGAAGAGGGGCGGAGAAACCCACAATTTCTGTAGTGGTCATTTGATAAAATAAACCTTTGACTAACAACAAATATGTCTAATGTTAGGGAATGCATTTTCCTTGAACAGCAAAGGAATTTCAGCTGATCTCCTGCATTTGGTTTATACTAAGATGAGTACCACAGGAGCCAAGAGGTGCCATTTTTTTTATCCACTTGGCCTTGATGTGGTTTCACTGCCAACTTTCCATTTATCTGTTGCGTGCTGTTTAATTCATGAGGGCCTGCACTGGGGATTTGTTTAAAGCCTTGGCTGAAATTGTCAGCCACTCCTTTTATTGCACATCTTTCTGAAAAGAAGGGTGTTGTGGCAAAGCAGTAAATAGGATATTGAGCCTCTGCAACACTTGCTATCTGTAAAAAGAAGAGTATGTCCTCTGTTAAACTCTGATCAATTACATCATCCCAGCATTAAAAACCATCACTTGTCTGGCAACAATGTCTTATTTATGTTTGCATATAACCATTGGCTTGCTATGGGTCTTTCACAGCAGGCCTTTCTACTTCGTATGGTCTCTGAAAGACTGTTAAGGTAACCAGAGTCTCCATCTAAAGTGATGTTGGAGCCAGTGCAATTAATGGATCTTCTAGAAAGTGATGGCTTAATATAAGACATAAAACTTATAGTAAGAGAATATTTCTGTCCCTGACTCTGGACAAGTCTTGCTGTGTTTTTCCCCTTTACAAAAAATCACTTCCTCACCAAGTAAATAAAGTTAGTTACCCAGTATCTCAAGATGTTTTCTGGGATAGAGTATTTTAAAACTTCTGAATGGAAAGCAGGGATTTGCCATATCACTGATCTGTCCGGAGTTCAGATTAAATTAAAGCTCTTCTTACAATTCTTGAGTGATTTCCATGTCTGCACACCCTCTATGCCTGAGCTGGCTGCAATAGAACAAGTGCATTGAAACTTCACATTTATTGTTTCATTTGAAGATAGAATTTCTCTGAGAAAAGGTACGTCAGAAGTTTTCACAGAGTCACAGAGATACCTGATGTCAGTATGTGAAAATTTTCTTAAAGGTTATTTTCTTTTTTAATACTATAAAGAAATAGTGCCTTGAACTAGAAATTTAATTTGTGTTTTACTATATTGGCCTTTACTAGAACTGGTTCTGAACGCTAGTTTTGCTAACTAATTAAAAATATTTTGATATAATTTCTGAGCATTTGCTCAAAACACATCACTACAATTAAGGAAATGGCAGATGCAGCCACATGCGTGAGAATTTTTTGAGAGTGGTAGGAAAGGATGGCGCTGGATAAAAGGCATAGAGTGAGGAAAGATGCAATACAGGCAGGTGGAGAGCAGAGCAGGCTGTTGAGGACCAGGACTGGTGCTTTTCAGCTTGTTTGCTGCAGAGGAGCCTTGTTTCTGTAAGAATTGTGTTTGTCCTCCTTTCCCACACCCACACACCTTGATTGCTAGATTTGGGATTCAAAGTCTCACGGCATCACAGGGCCACTCCATCCCATGCTTGGCGATTTTGGAGGTTGCCTTCAAGCTTCAGTTTAGTCTTTGAGATCAGAGAGCAAAGAGGTGTTTGGGGGGTGGTGTTCTTCCAGGGGGGGATTCTTTGTTTTCCTTTTGAAGCACTGGCAGTTTATGAATGCCAGAACTCGAGCATATTTGTGCTTTCTCTAATGACTCTCTAGCTCCTCCCCAGTACAATCTTAAATTTCAATTTCCAAGCTAATATTTCCAGAATATTTAGAATGTTCTCGAGAGTTTTTGTTTGGGAGTTTTGGGGGGGGGTGAAACACAGACAAGAGGGAGTTCTTTTTCTCTCTCAAATAACATCGCAGTGATTATCCTTAAAAAGTCAACAGTCCTTGCTCTTCCACGTTTTCTGAATCCCTTTCTTCAGTAGCTTAGATGCAAGGAAAGGCAGTGCTTTTTCTTTCCCATGTTGGAACAATTGCTAGAAAAGAAGACTTTTTCAGCAGGTTATTTTGTCAAAACATACAACTTTTTCCCATCCCTAATCTTAAAGTTTTTGCTTGAGAGTTGCTGGCCACTGTTGCTTTGACAGGCTGTGATGTTCCCCCCCCAGGAGGAGAGGCCACTGCAATGATGCAGACAGGCTGCAGGAGCTAAATAGAAATCAGATTTTAGCACGATCTAGCCCTTTCAGGAGGAGTTTAAGTGACCGAAAATCTTGCATTCTGGCCTGTGAAGTGGAAATGAACAGATTTAGCATTCCAGCTGAGTGGCAGCAGGAATGCTTCACTTTAATCTGAAACTCGATGTTAGAAAGCGTAGGAGAGCTCTGCTGTCAGATTAACTCAGTTTTCATGCATTTTTTCCTGCACTGAACTGCAACCAAACATACATGGATCAAAAGTCAAATGCTCCATTAATTTAACCATGTGTTGTGTTTAATGGCATATGGAAATGCGTTATTGACTGCACATCTCAAAATGAAAATCTCTATGCTAATAGCATATCACATCAGTGCAGGTGAAGTAGTATGGAAAATGCAGAGGATTAATAAATGACTTAGAGCTATTTCCGTGCTTTTCTCTGAAAAGATTGAAGTTTTGGGTATGTTTTAGTGGGAGTGTGTTTATATATTCTATCACAAGGAAACGTGCAGTGGCAATAGTTATGTTGTATTTCTCAGTATAAAATATTAAAAAGAAACAATGGTTTGAAAACAGTTCTACAGGCAGTTATATTCAACAGTTGGTACCAACAAATGGCACAGTCCTGCCTGAAAGCACAGCATGGTCGTCTTTTATTGTTCCTTTACTATGGAGTCTTAATAGCTGGCTGCAAAACCTTTCTGAATTCATTGTGTTTAAAAAACTTTTGTGAGTTTTTTCAATGCATACTTCCAGCTGATGAGGTTTTTTGTAAGTAATAGTTGTTGAAAGAGTCTAGGCTTATTTATCAGCTGTTGGATATGACCCGCAAAACTCTATTTTTACCTATTTGAAATTATGCTGTAATTTTGGGGGAGGAAATAAAAAAACTTTTTTTTTCCCCCCCTCACCAAACAAGGGTTAAAAAAAGGAACGCTTGCTCAGGCAGGGAATCTTGCAGATATGATCTGTTTTACTTGTGTGTAAGCTCTTCCTCACCCACATTCTTGACATTTCTTGCTGTAGTTTCTGCTGTGCTATGCTCTGAACCCTTAAATGACTTTCAGTGCCATACAATCTAAGCCCTTTTTAGTACTTCATTAACATGAGCGACTAGTTTCTCCAGTCTCTCAGGAAAATGCTTGTTTTGATGTATCTTTGGCTTTGAGTTGTCTGTAGACATTGCTCTACAGTTATGGCAGAATAGGGAGCAGGAGGTCTAGGGTGGTCCTCACCCCTTAGGGGCTTTGCGTCACACTTGCCACTACCAGGCTGCATCATCAGCTTGGAGAGGCTCTGCCCTGTGGCACAGAGCTTGTTTAGACTGAGCAGGTAAGCTTCTGCTATAATCTTCCTTCTCGAGTTTTTTAGCTCTTTTAGGTATATTGGGCCTAAGTCTTGGAAAAATTTGAGTTTAGGACCAAGACTGCAAATGTGACTGTCATTGTGAGGAAGCCAGAATGGAAAGCAAGAAGAGGTACACAGGGTGACTGAAGGATGATGTGGTAGTAGGGATTTTGTAAATGCCGTTTCAGAGTGTTGCAATCTAATCTGATACAGGTGTAAATAATTGTTTTCTTCCAGGATGGGTTGAGGTCTCCTAGCTGACAGCAGACTCCACAGCTAACACATACTGAGCAGAAGTTATTACTTAGGAAGATCCCTAAACTAAGAACTGAAACAGTGGGTTATAGGTGGAAACCTTTAATTTGCCCAAGTTTGTGACTGAATACTTACTTCTGGTCTGCTCTGAGTCAGCTTCAGCAGCTGTTAATCATCTTTGTGTTGCCCTCTGTCAAGCACAGGTCACAAGCTGTTATCTGTGAAGGAGAGAGAGGAATTGCCTGTTCACTACTGAAGCTGTGGCCAGACTCAGTCATCTCAGGAGATCTTGCAGTGTTTGTGAAGACCCTGGATCGGAGGAGTGCAAGGCCATGGTAGTGGAAGTGCACTTTCTCCACAGAGGGACCTTTCTCACACCTTCCCTTGCGCCGTGCTCAGGGGCAGCCACGCTGGGGGGTGACAACCATTGCCTCCATCAGTCCCTCTAGAGCTGTGGCTCTTTTCTGTGTTCCAGCCTGAATCTAGACAGGATTAGCTATGCCGTGAGAAGCTTAGAAGTAGCTATGGCTGATGTGTGGCTATGCCTGGTGTATCCTGGAGGGCTTTGGTAGTGGCATGCTGCAGTGCTTCTCAACAGGGAGGAGGATGTATTTCCTAATGGAAGGCTGGCCCTGCGTCTGTGGCACCACCTTTTGTCCTGGGTGGTTCCTTGGGGCAGGTCGAGAGGCATCATGAGGCCTGAAGGAAGGTTGTTTAGATGATAACAGCATCTCTAAGGGCTGGGAGAACAATTTGTTTCATCCCATTGGGATGCAGTGGCCCCTCAGGCCTGGAGAACCAAGGTTGCGCCCTGGGTGGGAGCGAGCACTAGGTGCCAGTGCACGGCAAACGCAGGGTGCTCAGCCCTGGGGAGGTGACCTGTTGCTGCAGTGACGGTGCGTTACCTTACCACCGCACACGTGGGAGCACGGTGAGAAGCAGCGCTGGGACTTGGCAAGAGCACAGTCTGAATCCGCGTCGGAGCTGGTTGGGAGGCGCTGCCGTGTCTTGCTCTTGGGTGCACCCACCTCTCTGCAAAGCCGTCCTGCTCCCCTCTGAGATAAACAGGTGCTTGGGAATGGCCAGCTGTGCTTCCGAGAAGGTATCGGTGGCTTACAATGGAGATAATTGCTGTCCAAGCATGAAAGGACAACATTAGCAGCACCCATCTGGCACTTGAAGGGTAGCACTGTCTCCCTCGGGTGTTTTATGGACTCATAACCTCTAGAATGAGCAGGTCCTGTGAGCTCCCACGCCGTGAGCCCCCGAGGCGGAAATCTGCCTGACAGTTTATCCTCTTCTGCCGTGTCTAGTCTCGTATTTTCTTGAATTTTCCTTACAGTACTTTCTTTGTTTTGGACTGACTCAGATTCTTTCTTCTGTGAACTGTTTTGCTGCTGCTGCCACTGTGATCTTTCTAAGAGATAGCAAATACTTTGTTTACTGTAAGCTCTTGTGCAGTAATTCATGTGGTTACACCATGACACAGAGAAGTCCTTCTGGAGCTCGTTTCCACACCCACCTATTCATCTGCACCCTTCTCCCCATTTTCGGCAGGCGGCTTTAGCATGTCACGTTGGTGTGATGTCATACAAAAATGGCAGATCTGTCATTAAAAGCCTTGTCATCAATAGATGACTGTTTATATTTTCTGCCTGCCTGAAACTGTTTTATACTTGCTAACCCAGTAATTAAGACTTCGCTGCCTTTGAAACAGGTTGGTTTCACTGCCCCACCTTTTCCTTAGGCAATTACAAGGCGGTGCCAATGTCGACGGGGCATTCATTAGCCTGCATGAGACTTGGCTCCAGCAGCGAGCACGCACAAACGCACTCCTCCTCCCACCGCTCCCCGCACAGGCGGTAGCCTGACACCGGGCAGTCTCTGGAGACCGCGAATTTGGATAATATTTTTGGTGAGCTTCTTAGGGGGCTTTTGTAAGAAGGAGGATGCAGGAATAGAGCGTCACCTCAAAATGGCTGATGAAACGCTCTTTGTGCAGCTTCAGTTTAACCTGAACAGAGCGGTGTCAGGGTTTTCTTATCATGTAAAATGATGCTGTTCTTCTGGGCCACTGGATTGCTCGACTGCTTTTGATTGTCTTGCAGTAATTGAATAGCTGCGCTGTGTAACCTGTGCTGAAGGAATTAGGACTGTTTATTCAGCAAACAGATGTCCTGGATTGTGGTGTGCTTACGATCTTACTGGCTTGCATCTTTCATTAGTTAATATTGCCGACTACCCAGGCTATCTTCCTTGCACTGATAATTTTGCATTTGCTAATGCCTTTCAGTGTCTCAAAGGGAGATTTGGAAGCTTGTAAAATTTGTAAAGTAATTCCATTGATCCATCAAATACGAGTCCGTCAGTAGACAGGGGTTACCCCTGCAACATCCTATGTTATATTGCATCAAACCGCTACCTCTTACCAGGATCGGTTCAGCCCTGGTGACTTGAACTGGGGGAGATCCCAGCCTGCCTCACCGAATGTGTAAGGAACACCTGAAATAGCTGTTGATCCGTGCATCCTGCTCCTGTGCAATGCTGACCGCAGTCACACGCATTTATCGGCGATCTCTCTGCCCTCAATCCATTTCCTGGCTTGTCCCTAGCACTGCACACTCCTGAGTGGCTTCAGATAGCTGGCAGAATTGAAAACAAAGCAGCTTTGTGTTTTAATCATCCCTACCGAGCCCCTAAAATTGATGTTGGGATGGAAGTTCCTCAGCTGACGCAGGCTGGCAGGAGCCAGTGGCCCAAATAAGCCGTTTCCAGTCCTGTGTGGGCTTAAGGCCCAATATCTCATTTGAAGTGAGTTGAGAACACCCCTGTAAGTGGGGCAATGGTTTTAGTAGACTATAAGAGATTTAACCTTACAGCTATAGCTGTAACATAGAAAAGCTACTTTTTGCTATTTCCAAATTATATTGGGTTTCATTTTTGTCCTCTCCCTCAGCAGTCCGAACAACCGGACTCATGATACTAAGCAGGCCTGGCTTTTTTAGGAAGAGGAATATGACAACTCCCATAAACGTTTTTCCAGTTTGCACTATCATTTCTAAAATACGGTTTCCTATGTTGACACAAAGGAAGTTCACAGTGGTAGGGGAAAGACTTTACAGGTGCCAAGTCATGGTATGACCTCCAAAACACAGTTGCGTGGCTGCAAGACCAGTGAGTGCTGTATGGGGTTTGCGCTAGTAGGAACCTGATACCCAACTCCTCCAACTTTTCTGTTCTGTGAGAGATTACAAGTTTTGAGCAAAATCCTGGGGGTAATCCTGCAGGATTCAGCCACCAACAGCTGTGCTCACCGCGGACTCCTCTGCAGGCCTTTTCTGTAAGCAGCTGTTATCCACATACTGTTCCATGCTGGGGCTGAGCCGTGCTTCTCATAAGACATAAATTGCAATTGCCTCCGTGTCCCTTATCATCACTTGGTATTTGGAGTGATGTGCAGAAAATAAGGACGCCCCAAGGGGTATGTGTCTCACAGCAGCATCCTCAAGAAAGGTAGTTTTCTGGGGAGCTGGTGAATGAGCTACGTAATTGCAGCTGCTCTAAAGGAGGTCTCAGCTCCGGTTTGGGGCTGTGGGAAATGTTTCTTACCTCAGCTTTTTCCTTAAAGATGGGAAATGTGTGGCACAAAAGAGCTGTAAGAGAAGGGGGGTTAGGTTTCTGTCACCTCAGAAAGGAGATCAGCAAAGGGAGCTGTCAAGTGAGCATGAGATATCCTCTGCACATGCTGTCATGCTAGATGCCAGAGGGACATTCCTGGCTCCTTGGAGACTGCTGCTAGCAAGACCTCATCCTGGTCATGGATTTTCTGAGTTTCAGCTTGTAATTGCAAAACCCACTCTGTTTTTTTTCTCTCTCGCTGTTTCTTTCTCCTTTCCTCCGGCTTCTGTCTTCTTTTCCTGCTCTCCTGTCATTCCTGCTTCTGCTGCTGTAGTCCATGGAGGGAATTCGAGCTTGCAAGGCCAAAAAACTCCTGCTTGTGCCTAGATTTTGCTTGCCCTAACCTAATGCCTACCTGAGATACACCCCTTCTGAAAGTATTTGAAACCCAGAAAGAAAAACTGGTTTAGATAGTCTGCACTTGAAAGCAGATTCATAGCCTGTTTTAATGTGTATTAAAAGCACACTAGCTATCTTTGAATAAAACCAAGTGCTGACAAACTCATTTTCTAGAATAAGGGTATCCACGTATTGGCATGAATAGGAGGGTGGCTATTACTGACGAGCTCCATGTGCAGACAAGTTAGTACAGCTAGCGAGGGCTGAAAGGAGCTGAGGCATGACTGAGCCTCATAATTAGACCTAGATTAGACTTTTGCCAGAGGGGAAGGCAAGGCAAGAACAGCTCTGAACTCCTATCGTCGCCTGTAGTGTTTGAACACAGAGACATCCCTCGCTGTCCCAGGGAAGTTAGCAACGCCAAGCCGGGCTGGAACAAAGCCCGGTTATCTCTACAGGAGCATTGCTGACAGGGCAGGTGTGGGCTTGTGCCGGGCTGTGCTCTGTGGTGTCACCAGCTCAGGTTTTCTCTACAGCCACTCTGCTCCAGGAGGGTTCAGGGTGGCTCCAGAGCCACACAGTACCAGGGGAGGACCTGCAGTAGTTGAGGGCCCCCATTTCATGATGGTACGGGCACCTGAGGCCCTTGGACCACCTCTGGAGAAACTGTCCGTCCTCCCCTTGAGCTTGAACCCCGGACACTGTGACCTTGGCCCTGTGCAGGTCCCCTGGAGCTACTCCAGAACTAATAGCGGGTGAACCCCAGCCTCCTTGTGCCTGAGGTGCCATCAGAGACCTGCTGTCAGATTTCACCTGGCATCTCATCACAGCAAACCGCTGCTCTTAAACATCAGTGTTGCCTCTACATTTGATTGACAAGGGATCAAACAAGTCCTTGATGCCTGTGCGTTTTTGTAGATGCAGGCATGCCAGCGCTGCTTGCTTGAGTTTTGGTGGTGGTGTGGCCATAGCAGATAGGCAGGTTTCAACCTCCAGGCATGCATGGGAACTGGGCTGTCGTGGTACCAGGGCTAGCCCAGAGGACCTGCTGTGGCTCTGACTACACAGGATGCACCGCTTCTCTACTACTTGCATTTGCCACTATGGTTTTGGGGCTCGTGTGCAGTTAAGAGGGAAAAGACTGTGCGCCTCATGAGCCTTGCACGCCTGCCCGTGCCTGTCTGTGTCCAGCTCAGCACAGGGTCTGGGACCTGAGGGTCATTACGTGGCGGTCACCTGTGCCCTCTGTCCAGGAGTGGAGTGCCCAGCATTCCCCTCAGGCTCCATAACGGCTTGGGCTTGCAGGGGGTGCGTGGTACAGGAGCGGCGCATTACATCTCTTTGGAGTCCAGAAAAGGCTTCATCTTAAGATTTCTGGTATGGCAGAGGTAGCTTTGCTGCCGGGTCTGTAATCGGCGTGTCTCTGTTGTACCCAGTGAAGTCAAGGCTAGATCATATAATTTCTGCTGGTCTGTGCTCATCACAAACTGCTAATTTCGGTTGAACAGTCACTTCCAGTGCAGCAGGCTGGCCATGTACCTGTGGATCAGACAGTGTGAAGGAGATTTTCTGATCTCTCTCATTTCTGTGGGCAAAGGATCGTTGCAGATGGGAAGAGATTTCTTGCACAAATGCTGATTTGCTTTTAGCTATGTGCTAAGCCTCTACACAGACTTTGGACGAAGTTCACTGGGTGATACTTAGCTCAGTGCATTATTTGTAAAATCTTGAACAAACCAGAAAAGATTGTCAATGGTAATCACGGTGATTAGATTAGATCACTTCAGGGTTCCAGCCTCCCCAGACTAAACATCTTCTTTCAATATTGTAAATAGCAAGGTGCTGCACTTTAGGCAAACTTGGCCTCGATCCAAGGGAATGTCATCGTTTACTGCTTTTCCTATGTATCTTCCTTTGCTTTTCAATCTATACCATGATGTACTTCTGTGTGTACCCTTCCTTTGTTTCTTTTCAGCCATGTAGGAGTATGCATTGTGGTTGCTCAGTATTGAGTGCTTCTGTTGCTTGTTATTGAATGCTAGCTCTGGTGTCATTCCAGTTAAGCTCTATGTACCTTTTGTCTTTGAAAATCAATGGATAGCAAATTAAAAAAAGAACTAGTTTTCATGGTACCTTTCATTTAAAAAAAAAATTCCATTTATGTTTGCTCGTGATGAGAGAGGTTTCTAGGAAGGCTGGTCTGGGAGACAAAATATGGTTTGTGCTTTTAATAAGCATCAGGAACCGTTTTTTCCTTTAGAAAACCTTGGGTGCTTCATAGCCACTCTCATCTAAACAGAAAAACAATATTCCAGGGCATTGTGTTGTTTACAGCAGATGTTGCCTTGTGCTACCGAGTCTTGATTTGCAAACAAGTCAAGGTTCTTGGGAATTCTCCTGAGATCTTAGGGAGAAATACATAAGATTAGCCACCACAGGCTGTGTTTGTGCTGCAGGTGTGGTAGTACAGGTAGAAGGAAGCACCTGAGGTGGCCTACTGCTCCTACCTTCCTGTCAGGAGTGAGGGGTACGGTTCCAGATGTGTGATGATAGCAGGAAAAATCAGATTGCAGCAAGTTCAGACTCCTCTGGGTCTTGGGAAGATGCTGAGGTCTTGTTTGTTTAAACACTGCAGTGAACTGGGAGCCTTGCAGAATTGAGTTTGCCAAAGAAGAAGGTTTGCTTAAGTTCCCTTAAAACGGGAAAAAAGAAACATACTGAAAATAATTGAGTTTCTGGTGCTTTAAAAGCTTCTTAATGTTCTTCAAGTTCTTTTTTTCTGCGAAAGTATGTCCTTTTGATTGCAGTTCAGGCTTAGCAGAGTACAGTACATCTTGCCACAGAATGAGTAAATGAGCTCTGTTCTGCAGCTGCTATTGAATGATGATGTTGGAGCATGCCTTGGCTTATCAGTGACGGCTGCCTAATGTATTCCACCCAGCCTACCTGAGTGCTGTGCAGCAGCAAACCTAATTAACTCTTTTCGTACCTGCTGTATGAATGGTTTTAGCAGTTATGGGGGTGCTTTGTTTTATAGTATTTCAGTAAGACATGCCAGAGCGTGCACTGGCCATTTCTCGCACACCTCTGTTGCTCTCTGCAGCTCAGAAAATGCACCAGGAGCTTGCCACAGCACAATCTGGCGAGGCGGCACATGAGCAGAGTGTGGCTCATTAGCTTTACATTCATTAGTTTCTAAAAGCCTTCTGAATCAGATTTGGGGGCATGAGGAAGAGATTTACAGTCTATCCTACCAGTGTAACAGAATGTTCCTAGTCAAAAAAAGAGAAAATGGGCCTCTCTGGACCGTTCTAAGGGGTTTTATTGTTTAGCTGTTTTTTTTCAAGATGCCTCAAACTATTTGGCTTTGTGTTTGTCTGTTATCTTCAACTCAGTCCTCCCACAAAAAGCCAAATACCTGCTTTTACTGAATTATTAACAACAATAGATGGAGCTTACGTATCAATGAAAATTATGGACGTTTCCCAAGGCAATTGATTTAAACTGAGTTAAATTTAGTGGAAGCTTCTATTGGTGTAATGAATGCTCATTATAGAGCCTAATGTGCTTTAAGGGCTTGAAACCTTCTCAGTAGGGGAGTCAGACTGCTGTTTTCCAGCAGAGGCACAGATGCTGTACCGTGGCACTGCTGTCACTACAACTGTATCCTATCGCTGCGCCCGAACATTTCTCTTTAACCTTGTGTATTTTTTCCTCTTGCAGAAGACCACCTCCCAGCTGGCTTCCCGACCATTGACATGGGCCCGCAGCTGAAGGTGGTGGAAAAGGCCCGCACAGCCACAATGCTCTGTGCTGCCAGCGGTAACCCTGATCCTGAAATCTCCTGGTTCAAGGACTTCCTGCCTGTCGACACTGCAACGAGCAATGGGAGAATCAAGCAGCTCCGCTCGGGTAAGGTAGCAAAGCAAGTAAGCCTTCCCTGCTGCCTCACTCTTCCTCCCTTTTCTCTTTACTTGCTGCTGTTATTTTTCCCTGAAATGGTGAAATGCAATTCTAAACCCAAATGTCAATTTGATTTGAGCTCGTTTCTTTTACAATATAAAAGCAGTTTTTGGGGCTGATCCTCTCTGGCAGGATATCGTGGCTTGTTAAAAGGAGACATTAGAGTAGACATGCCTTTTGGAACATCACATGGATTCCTTCTTCGGTAGACAGTTTTGACATTGCCCCACATTCTTGGTAGGCTCAGACATTTCACTACCAACTCAACAGGTCTCAGATACTTTTAATAGGAGCACAGTGCAAATCAGGACAGTGAGATACTGACTGAGATTTTACAAACAGTGGTCACATACTACTTCACTCCTTATATAAACTCTGCAAGACAGTGCTCTGCTTTCTGTTGAGATCTTTATCATTCTTGCTGTGTGACTCCACAAGAATAAAGAAAAATCCAAGAAGCAGTAATTCTATGGATTTCAAAGGAAGATGGACACAGTTTTGAAATACACCATTTCTTTTTGATTTTTTTGTTTGATAAGCAAACAAAATTTCAAAAGGTTTTGAAATACAGACGGTTAGTTCTTGTGGGTGGCTAAGAATGCACTCATTTTAGTGAGGAACTCTTGTTTTTCTGCCGCACTGTGCGGCCTCCCAGGACTGTAAGGCCCATTAGAGAATTAAGGAAAATAAAATGTTGCTTTATTCACTGATGAAGTGCAGCTCCCCAGCGTGAGTTGCAGTGGCTGTTTAACAATGCACAGCAGCTTTAGTCTGGGGGAAAAAAAGCCCACAGTACCCTACAGGAAGTACAGAAGGGAACAGAGCTGGAACAACTTTGGTCTAGAAAGGTCTCGTGCTTAAATAAGAGGCAGACTGCCTTGCCTGGCCACGATGTATCTCTGGGCACTCAAAAGCCATACGTTATGAGTGCTGCTGCCAGGGCAACACTATCTTCCTCCTAGCAAGGTGAACGTCTTGACACATTTCCCCATAGCAGGAGCCCTCTGCATAAATCTGATGATGCTGGGATGATAAGAAGTTGGCTTGTACTTGGGGGAGCGGGTAATGAGCCATCACTCTCATCAAAAATAGAACCCAGCCTGACAGTCCTGATCCCACCTTGATGTACCAGTGAGCGCTAATTATACTAATGCATTTATAGCTTATGAAATTTCCCAGTGACCTTTAGCTTATCTCCCCCACAACATGGTTTAATCTTGATCTGTTTGTGCTGAAAGAAAATATCACACTTGTTAATTATTCTGAGAAGCTTTAGGAAACAGCAATAGGAAAGTGTACATGGGTGTGTTTCACTTCATAGCTGACTAAATCAGCATCAGAAATTACCATAAATGAGCAGCAAGGCAGCTCCTGATGCACTTGTTGTACGTTCTCCAGCCTCCTTTTCGCAGGCACTTGGCTGCCTCTCTACCAGCTGCTTCACAAGTTTAGTGAGATAGAAAGTTTAAAAACAAACTAGTAAACCCTGTCACTGTGTACAAGTTTTGCTTCCTATTCGCTGTTCTTGAGCAACGTCTCAATTGAATATTTCACCTGGGATTCAAACTCTAGAGCTGGCTGCTTGCTGAAGACAGTAATTACCAAGGGAGGTGTCAAGGGAACCTTTTAGAAATCAATGAGCAGCACACATCCTCAGACTCACGAAAGAAATTGATTAGCTCTCTAATGTAGTAAGGGAGGTTTCCACAGTTCAATGCAAGAGACTCCCAAATACGAGTGAAGGTTTGTTTTCAGGGACCTGGTGATACGATGCCAAGATTCACCAAGGCTCTGCCCCACCCTGGCATGAGTGGAGAGCAAGAAGTTTACCGCTTCTCATGGGCCAGAGATTCAACCCCTGCTTGCATTTGTAGCTTTTTCCTATACTTGTAGTTGATGTAAAGTAGGGCCTGCACTTTGAAGTGCCTGAGTCTCACTTACCTGACTGCAGTCACCCTGTATGAGCAATGTGATGGGTTGGGCAATCTCTGATCCATTCTGCAAGGTGCTAATTGAGCTCTCCAGCATTATACCATAGTGGGACAGAGTTGTTTTTCAAAGAAAAGAGTATTTAAATAGATACCTCATTATATGGCAGAGTTTAATAGTTTGCGAAGTCTCTGCTCCATTAAGATCATATCTTACAACCAGCCTGGCATATCTGCATGAATGTCGGTTTATACTATCTGAATCTAAATATACGCTCATTTAATTTCATTTAATTAAAACCCAATAAAAGCTAGACAGATGTAATATAGTTAAAATAGCTACAGCATGGTGTGAGCCCAATATTGCACATATAGTGTCCGACCTTCAACGAGTACATAATATATTATTATTCAGATGTACTAAATATAGGTCATAAAGGTCAAAGCAGCTTTGGAGTCTGACTTAGAGAGGGGATTGAGGGATGATTTAATTTCTTCAGGCTCCTAGTGTGGAATAAATAGCTAGAGGTAAAGAAGCAGCATGCTTGGGGAAGGTGCTCTCTTCTGACACTCACAGTTATGTGGGCTGGCAGTGCTCTGGGGGCTTCAGGCAGGTCTTTGAACTTGCATGCATTCAGATCGTGTGCCCAAGGGGGCTCTGAACATCAGTTTCTAGAGGTCTGTTAATCTTCTGCTCAGGTATTAGAAAGTTTGTGGTTTAAGACAACCAAGCCATCGTCTTAGGCTCTTTTAATCCCAGAGGACTGGTGTCTTTGTCAGGAGCAAATACACAGTTTATAAATCCACCCTTTATCCTACCGTCCCTCATTTAATTGTTACATCTATATATGTGTATATGCATTTTTCTCATTAAACCTTTTGACAGTTAGCATAACTCTTTACATTTAGAGGACTGGTTTTTCCCCTTTCTCCCCAATACATAGATCTTTCCTCCCGAGTAATGCTTAATTCTTTTTTAAGTCCAGCTCTTGGGAGTTTTGCCAGTACGTGTAGGGCTAATTGCCCTAGAGATGAGAACACAAATAAATACAGATTTTCATCTCCATTATCACAGATCAAGGCAAAAGCAAGGTCTCTGACTCATGCTGGTTGTAGCAAAATTCTCCCTTGCTCATCTTGCTAATACTTCCCACCTCTTGTGAAGAGGCTGCTTTTCTGCAAATGCAGTGACTCAGGACAACTCCCTGTTCTCCCCCAGGGCGCATAGCTTCAGTCATTGCCTCTCAGTCATTGACACAGGATCTAAGGCCAGTTCTGGGCTGGGAAACGTCCCCAGCATGCTAACTTGTTTAAAACCTGTTTGGCTGAACTGATTTTAAAACTGTCCAGACATTGTAGTATTGCAAGTGACGTACATATGAGTTCTGGCAGCAAGGGTCAGTGCTACATCTCTAACCATGTTTTAAAATTAGTTGATGATGTGGCGGAAACTCTCTCAATATAGATCAGATTGTACTGATGCTTCACAGTTCTTCTGTAAAGATTCTTGGATTGCAAGCTCCTGAAGACTTCAAAGCAACTCTGATGGTATTCATAATCTCAAAGCTCTTGAATGCTTCCAGTGAGTTTCATAGTTGAAGAATTGCTCCTCCACCCTGTTCTTCAGAAAACTTATGAACAAAATGTCAAATTAGAATAAATAACTATTCTGAATGTTAACATACAGATATCTTTGCCATGTAAGGAAACTCCAGAAATTCAGGGAGCATTGCCATCTCTCATCTAGTAAAGAACTTAGTCTTACACAAGTATCATTCTCTTTTAATCACCATCAATTAACTGAGTTATGGAACTGTGACCTAGACCCTAGTGTGGCTTTCAGGCAATTAACTGCAAGTAAAGTATCAGAGAGGGCTCTGCAGGTGACTTCAGTCACTCTCTGAAAAAGTGTAGGTGCCTCTAACAAAGAAGCAGTGGGAGCCGGCTCACCACATCATCTTGCTGCATTTATGCTCTCAGAGTTACCAGCAAGCATTTTCATTTCAGTCTTGATCCCATAGGTAGAAGCACTACTTATTTGGAAACAAAAGGAATACCCAACATATACAGGGCAAACTTGCAAAAAGAGGTGGTGCCTGTCCCAGTGGAATGCAGTGACGACCATCTCCTGCTTCACTGGTAATAGCCGGCAGTCAGTACCCAGCAGAAGACATTCAGCTCCTGGCAAGAAACAGCTTTGAGTCCAGACATCAGATGGGCGTCGACTTGGGACAAGGTGTGTAAGGACAGCCCAAAAGAATGGGGATTGGGGAGTATTATCCAAAAGGATCAGGAAACCCACACAAGGATGGATGCTCTCTCAGAAAGGACTGATTGAATGAGGGTTGAAGGAATATCATGGCCAACCAGTTGACAGCTGAAGTTTTATGTCCTGGAAGAAACTATACTGCACATCTGGGTTTTGCTGTGTGAGGTGCACGCAGCAGTGATGGGATCCACACAGACTCCCTGTTGCAACTGGTGGCAAATAGACAGTCTTTTCTGTAGTACTTTCACTTCTGAAAATAGTTTCCCCTAAAACTATGTTAGGATGTAGCCGAAAGCACTGTCAGCGTTCTCTGGGATTCAGTGTTGCATTGCTCTAGTGCCCAGGTGCAGCCAGCAAGAGCCTTGGTTTCTGTTTGATGCTGCTTTGGAGTGATTTTTTGGTGGTTTAGGTTCCTACAAGGAGGTTGTATAAGTCTGGGGTGAATTAAGTCCCTTCTCCAACAGAGCCTCTCCTCCACACTGGGAAATACTGATGCAAATAATCCCATGGGGCTTTGCAGTGTATCATCCTTTGTTTTGTCTTGCTTTGGGCGCCTGGCTCTGCGCTTCCAGTACACAGGGGATGTCAGGGTCAGCATTCGTTCCTGACTGAAGTGAATGTACGGGGTGTTACTCAGTGTCTGTTATCACGAAGGGGAAATAAACTCTCCTTCCTTACGAGTGTTTCAAACCTTTCAAACACAAGGAACGGAGTTTGAAGTTTGATCTTGGGGTGCCCTTTGTGTAAAACAGCTTGGTGATCACAGGGCACAAGTTGGCTCAGTAACCATTCGAGTGATGGCACCTCCGTCACTTGATGGACTCTCTTGTGTTGGCACTCTGTGGCCCGTGTGCTGCGATTTGGTCCCTTTGAGGGACACCCTGAAAGGACAACAGCCAGAGACGCATGGTCATATGATGTGAAGGGTGAATGGGAACTTTTATTCCTTCTGGATGAGGAAATTTGGGGTCCAACAGAAAAGCCTTGTGCACTCTCCAAAATGGTGTCCTCTGAGTGAAGAGTGAATGTCTTAACTTTGCAAAGGTGAGAGAGACCCAGAACAAACACTGCGCTAAATACAGCAAGCCTCTATGCTGCTCCCACAAGGGTTGGCTTACATTTGGAGGCCAGGAGGATTGGGATTTAACGCAGGAAAAAATGAGCTGATCACACTTAAGTTTTAGGGAATCTACTTCAAGTGTTGCTCCTAGAGCTCTGTGTAGACAATTGCGTATTAGAGAAACGGTTTAGCCTCTACAGGGAGTAGATTTAAAGATTTGCTGCAAATCTTTTCAGTTTGGGGCAGAACAACAAACCCTATTTCAGCCAGATGAGAGGGAAGGAAGTCCTGTTTTCTGCCCCTCGGGCTTGTGCTCAAAGTCATTGCACCGTTCCCGTGGGAAGTGACACACTGTGGTGATGCTTTTCTTAACTCTGAGAATCAGCAGTGGGGGGGCGGGATGGGAGGACGGGAGGGGGGAGGCCCTAGACCAAACAGAACAAAAATATCACTTGGCAAACTTTCCAAATAGGCAAAAAGAAATAACCCTGTTTTCCGTGGCTGTGCGTTTCCATGCAAGTATCTCTGGGTATAACTGTTCTGTTAAGGGTAGCGGTAGTTACTAAGAAAGATAAATAAGCGGCAGATTTATTATTGCAAGAGAGAGATTACCCACAACTTCAGTCACTGCAAGATCTTTCCTGATGCTTCAGTCATCTGTGGATAGAAAGCATCAGAAAATATAACCAGACATGAAATTAAAATGGGGTAATGTCATTTTGGCGGAGGAAAATGCTAAAATGAGTAGTTTGAATTGCTGCTCCTGCTTAGAGAAAGGACTCTGCCTAAAGGAAGGGTAGTTAGGAAAGAAAAACAAAAAGTATAAATATTGTAATTGCTTTTTAAGAGGCAAGTTAAACATGCTTAAAATATGCCTTCTTTGTATTTACAGAAATTCTTTTCTGTCTTTCTTTCCCATTGGGTGATCATTGTTGTGGATAATGGAATGAGCTGTAAATCTGAGATACACGACACTCTTGTATGCATACTGGTATTTATTAATCAATACACTGAACATGATTTGACACACTGTGTCCTGTTTAACCCTGTTTTTCTGTCTGTTTAAACTCCTCAGTTTTCTTTGGTAAGTGCTTGGTATTCAGATCTTACAAATCTGCATAAAACCAACACATACCATGAACTGCCTACAGATTCGATCTGCATGAATCTCTCCCTTATACTAACAGCCTTCATATGTGCAAAATAAGACCAAGGGGACAAAAGTGGGGATTAGAAGGGTTCCCTGCCAATTTGCCCAGCTGGAGCATCTCTCCCCCTTCAATCATGCTTCGTTATTGATTGTACGCTGAACTCGAGACACTGACCAGTGGATCCTCCACTGGATAAACACATTGACCTCATAAAACAAACCTTTATAGATCGTTGCAACAGGATAACTTAACTTCATTCCCAGAGAAGCCCTCCTTATAAGATACTCTTCATTATAGCATGTAAAATTATCTCCAGTGCCTTATAAAGAGGGTAGGGATTCCTTTCTCCAGCTAACATCCAAATTAGGCAGGAACGACAGAGGTCTGGCTAGCGTGCCAGTGTTACATTACCAGAAACTACTTCGTATTGAAGTATTTCTGTATGTAAAGTTAATTCTGCATGACACCAATTTCTTTGCCGGAGGGAACCTGATGCAAGGGTTATGTGAATGCGGAGAATGGCTCAAAACTGATTTGGTACACTCTCCCCTTAGTTTAATGTCTTTAAGCAAGCAGATTTTGTCCCACTGGTCATTCTAACCCCAAAGCAAAATTGCACCTAGGGCCCGCAACCATGCGCTTTCCACCCCTCCTGCCAGCACACTCACAGTCACACAGCCCCCAGGACACCCCCTCCTTGTTCTGTCTGAGGAATGAAGGGGCACTGCACCATATTCCCAACGTGTCCTCCATCTCAACTGCTTGAACAGTGGTGTGGGCGAATGCAAGTGGTGAGGCCAGCCAGCAGTGCCACCTCGGCAGCTTAGTTCGGCCCCCGTTCATGAGGGTGGTGGCTTTAATGGCAAGATGCAGGGCTGGATGCTGCACTCCTGGAAGCAATGAGCTTTACTAACCTCCTGAGAGTGTCACTCTGACTTTTATTGCACATCAGTTTCTTTTTGTTTATTCCTGTCGCGCTAATACAAATTCTAGCTTTAAAAAACTTTCTGCTTTTTAGTTATAATTTTCTTCCTTTCCTCTTTGTACTAATGCTTCTCTCTAATCTTATTTGCATTCAAATTACCTCACCAGGTGGTACACCGATCAGAGGTAAGAATGCTGAAATGTGCCTCCAGTTGTCACGTCACTCCATCTCCTGTCTGCCTTGTCCCTTCTCCTCCGGTGTTTCTCATCTCCAGCTTTTACTCTCAGCCCTAACTCTGCCAGCGCTCTTGCTCATCTGCACTCTCCCACTAGTGTGTTTATTTTGGTTGGTTTTTAGCGTGATTTCTTGTAGACTCATCCATTGCGATTTTGCACTGTTGAAAGGGGGTTATTCAACGGAAAGTTTGCAAACTGGAAAATGGTCCCTGGCCTCCGCCACGGGAGGTTTGACGTCTCCTGCAGCTCCTGCAAGTCTCTGAACTTCCCATGCAGTTGTGGCCTCTGAGGTTTTGTGTCTGGGGGGTTTTAGATGGATTGCTTTGGTGTAACTGTAAGGAGGTAACATTTTCACAAGAGAACAGTCAAATTCTTCTCTGCTGCTGCTGACAGGCATGAAACTCTAATCAGGAGGAGATAAATTCTTGGAAGTTTGAGCAAATCTGGCTCTGGGATAAGGAGCACCTTTGTTTGCATTCCTCATGTTTGTCTTTCAAGTGTGCTAACCCTCTAACGTGGTGGCAGAGTGGAGAACCACTGCCCCAGACCCCGCTTTCTGAACCGGACATGCTGATGTTGCTTTGCAGCACAAAGATTTTTTTTTAAATAGATGAATCAGAAGCACATCTGGCTGCTTTAAGCCTTCATTATTAATTATACCCACCCCTGGTTTGACAGCCCAGTGTGTGGAGTCCCTGGCTAGTTTTTACAGCCTGTATGCACTAGTAATGACTTACCAATCGGTGTGTTGTCTTTTCTAGCCTAAACACTCAAAGCTGTCCCTTCAGATTAACTTCAGCGTCTTAATCAGCGTTACATGCTAAGGCCCTTCTGAATTCTCTTGTGATTTTGGTTACCCCTGTTGACTGACCCCTGGGTTTCTCGACAGAATGACTACCACCTACAAATCAACATGACCTCATTTGTTCAGTTTTCCCCCTTCTCCTCTTTCCTCCCCCTTTTCCCTGAATCACTGCTGGAAGTTAATAATCTGACTCTTTGGAACTGGTTCTGTTGCTGGGGGTTAATGTTTTCAGCTCCCGTTAAGTGATTTTAGAGTAAATGTGAATTGCCGTTTGATGTGTATTTGCATTAAGTTGCCTCTGTAGCAAATCTGGGTCAGGGAAAAAAGATTGCAAACCTTATTTTGATATGAATGGGCTTATATATCTGTCATTCCTCCCTTTGGAACGCTGGAGATTGACAGCTGTGATGTTACAAGCTCCTTAAACTATTTCTTCATCTCCTATTTCTACTGCAAATCCTAAAATGAAATGACAGATTGAATGCTAACTAGCCGAGCGCTCTGAGCTCCCAGCCGTGCATGCCAGGCATGCAGCCATCCCGGGGCCTCCCCGCGCGCTCGCTGCACGCCCGCCCTGTCTGATGACATTAGTTGACTCAGCACCAGAACCGCGTGGATGCTCCATACGTCCTGCCTGGGAACCGAACGCATCTCTATGAAAAGAACCATCCATCTCATAAAACATAAGTTCCCCGCACCCCCACCCCCCTTCCCACCCCCGTTTGAGTCCTGATGAGGTATTTTAAGAATGTTCTTGACATTATTTAAAATATATGTGTCCTGTTTGAATGTCAAAGATGACATTTCTGTGAGAGCAAACAGAAGCCACGTGCTGCTCTCTGGCTTCTCCCAGAGGATTTCTGTCAGCCTAATGCCTCTTATTTAAAACGGAGGTCACTGAATTTCTAAAGATAACAACAGATTAGATGAAAGTGCTTTTATGATGGTGAGGTTGTGTCCATGTAGAAGTGACTGTTCTGCCATGTTCTATACCCAGCTGCACTCTTGTTCCTCATTAAGGTAAGTGTGATGCTTTGGAATCCATTAATTTGGTCTGAAAGGAAGGGTGAACTAATGACTCTTAATGAACCCTTTTGGTAATAATGTTTGGGGGAGGAAGGGGAGGTTTTGGGTTGATTTAATTGCTGCTGTGACTGTGTCGCTAGGAGTTGTGTGTCTGAAGTACTTGAGAGGTTCGAGCATTATCCAAGGCCTTTGTTGCTGGAGTGGCGGAGAACCCACTAGCAGGGAGCGGCATGTGATTAGTGAGAGGACGACCTGAGAAATTCTACCATGCACCCCTCCAAACAGGAGGAGATTTTTCTCTCTAAACACCTCATTTGGCCTTACCCCCACACATTTGGTCCTTTCTGTCCAAGACATCTCTGGCTTCCCTGAAATGGGAGGAGCTCCCATCTATAATTCAGAATCTCAGTTTGTAGCTTTACTCTTTTACCCCTCCGGGACTGCCCAGATAGTAATTTAATCTTCAAGTCCCTATTTGTTCATCAGAAAGACATGGAGCTGGCAGATGCCCATCCGATTAGGCAATAGCTAGCTTCTTAAGGTGACCCACAGATAGTATCAGCAAATCCATGTTTAAGCAAGTTCTGCCCCATTCTTATTTTTAAAGTAGAATATAAGATGTTCATTTCTAGCATTTCTCTGGAATTGAACTCATTCAACCTTTTGTGAAACCTGGCTGCGTTTTCCTGCCCCGGGCTGTAAGAGCGAGTAGAGCACTGTTGTGTTTCTGGTGGGTGCTGGAATGAACAGGCATTAGATCAGATGAGGAGGTAAAGAAATATCATCATCTCAGGTATTTTCCCTCTCCAGTCAGATTTATTTGTTACTTTTCTGTCACCACAGGAAGTATCTGAGGTTCCTATGCATAAGAGTATTTCTTCCCTGCAGACGTCAGCGTAGCAGAGGTCTGTCTGAATTAACTTTAGATCAGCTCACTCGGGTGTCAGAAGCTGTCTCTCTGAGAAGCCAGGTAAACACCCGCACCGACTTCTGTATAGCTGTAGCTAAATCTTTCCCAGTCCCAAGCAAACTGGTTTAAATATAGCTCCAGCATTTCGATGCTATCCTGTGAGCTGGAGCGTAAAGCTATCCAAAGAGATTAAAGGAAGCTAAAAGAATTTTGCTGTCTCTTTTTGAGCATGTGTTTGTACATTTGATTGCACTTTGTATACGATAGGATTTTTTTCCTGTTTCTTGAGCTTTTTCAGTCAAAAAAAAAAAGCTAAAGGAAAACAATTTTAAAATGAGAAGATACGCTTGCAAGAGCAGACAGTGTCGGGGGAGGTTGGGTGGGGTAGTGCCTGGAAATGCTTGTAATGCCATGTTACTTACTCTTGGGATTCAGATTGACTCATGTCCCTTTAGAAGCACACAGAGGCGTTACTGTGCATTTGACAGTGCTGTAGTTGTGCTTCTGACGCAGAGTCCCCTGAGATTTCCTGTACCTGCTGGTGAGAGATCAGGGCATCCTGAAACTCCTCTGTCTAAGAGGAGACGTCGTGCTGCCGAGCACGCTGGGTCTCCTCTCCTCCCTCTCTGCTCAAGTCCAGCTTAGTGGCAGCGGTCGGTGCTATCAGCAGCTGCCCGTGCTGCACAGGAGAGTGATTTCTCAGCAGCGCTACCATCCAGAACCAGGCCCTTGCATGCCAATCACCGGCCTCTCAGGCATAATGACCATAATGAACACTAACAATGAAAATATATTTGTAGTTACCTTGTTTTGCATAATTGGCAGTGCTGATGGCTGGGGAAGGCTAGGTGCAATCCTCTGTAACAGCTGGGAGGTGCTGCTGTTATACATTACAAAAAATAGTGATATGGGAAATGCTTATTTTCATTATTAGTGACTCATGCGTGATTTTGGTGACTTTCAGTTTTTCACAGCTCCCACAGCGAGCATTGGTTATCTTGGGCAGCAGCCCCCTCGTTGTCAGGGCTTCACAGTGTCTCTTTCTTCACTATATTCACACTTTTGGGTCCTTGTTTGGTCTGGGCTTGCCTCTGGCCCTGCTCCACAGCTCCCCGGATTTCATTAGGAAGATTCTCCTTCTCTGGGAGGGAATTTTTAGCAGAAGGGGCACTGGGACCGACACCTGAGCACTGGCTGAAGGGGTGACTAAGAATACTGCTTCAGGAAAAGTCAGGCGGTGTTTCTGTGGAGGAAGCTGGTGGGAGGCAGGGGGAAAGAGAAGGGAGGGCAGCCATGTGCTCTGCTGTGCAGAGCGGGCAAAATTTAGCTGTTCCGTGAGAGGAAGGTCCCTAGTCAGGTAGCTGGGTTCATTAACATCTGCGTTGCAAGTCCGTTGCTTAAATGAGTGCTGCAACTGCAGCCTGGTTCCCCTGACTCCTGGGTACTTATTATGGGAGCATTTCATTCCATGTCTAATTTTATCACCAGGGCAAAAGGTCAGTCCCCACGTCTGGGCCAGGTGGGCTGAGGTTGTGAATGTCCTGCTAGAGAAATGGAGCTGCTCCCACTGCTGGGGATGGAGCTCTGACCTGAATAGAATCGGAAGAGTGTCGCCCCAAGAGCTGCCGTGTTTAGCTCCGTGATGCCTGGGAGAAGAGAGCACAAGCGTCCGATGAGCTACAGAGCAGGATTTCAGAGAGATCAATTTGTATGGCAGCTCAGAGCTCTTTACATTTGGTTTGTCACCTAGAGGAGAGAGTGACAAGCCCTCCGTGGCACAGCAGTACCCAGCACTGCCCAGAAGCGGCCCTTATCAGGATCTGCCTTCCCCATGCTCTGTGCAGTGCACTTTTTAAATACTTCTTTTAACCACTGTCACTGCAACTAATGATTCTGCCTGAGCACAAGTATATTTGAATAGATAAGTATCTTGGAGAGCTGCTAACGGGGCTGCTGAGTTTAAAGAGCAAAAGAAAAAGCTAGGAGAGGAGGGAAGGGGCTGGCAAGGAGATACCAGCACAGAGTAAAGAACCCATAAGGGATGCTTGTCAGTCAGCAGGGCCGTCTCCTGCCCTCAGCCCTGGAAAGCTCTGCCTTGTCACCATTCTCCCTGGCACTGGAGAGCAGCCAGGGGTTTTTCTCAGGAGCTGTCATCTCTCTGATAAGCTGACATGTGTTATCGGGAAAGATCTGAGCCGCAAGCGAGATTGACATGACATTGCAGCGTGGTGAGGAATGGCTGCCCCTCTTCGCTGAAGCCCTGCTGTGGTTCAGGGTACTTAGGAGGCAGCAGAGGTCGAGTGGTGCTCAGCAGGGAGAGGTTTCGCTCTGATGCGCACGTGCCGCTGCAGAGCCCCACGAGCTCCCAAACAAGCTGTTCACTGCTCCTCTCTGTACACATGTGCACGTCCTGATGGTAGATAGTCCTCATGCATCCAGTGAAGCCGTGCTATCTGATTGCACATCAGGACTCGGCTATGCAAACGAGAACAAGGCACCTGGCACAGGAGCATTTGAGGAGTCCATATAAGAAGTCTGCAGTAACATCCCATGTGAACAAGACCTTACTCAGCAACTTGCACAACATAAATCCCAAAGTAATGAATAAAAGTAAATCAGCCTTCCTAGCCCTGGTTTGCAAAGGCACAGAAGATTATAAGATGAGATGTTGACAGGGCTAGGAATAGAAATCGAGTGCTTTGCACTTGTCAAAGCGAAGAATTCACTGCGCTTTTGAGGGTCTTTGGATACAGCTTCCATGAACTTCAGGGAAAGGAGCTACTCGGAACTCAGTGCTTCCTTTCCTGTAGCTCCTTGTGTCCTGTCCAGCCTAGACTTGAACCGTCCAAGAGATGAAGCTCTTACCTTTCTCTGGGGTAACTGAACTAGTCATCCTGGTCTGGAGCATATTACACTTAGGGAGTTTTTCCCAAGGCTCAGATGCATTTCAGATGCTCCAGCTTTCTGATCCGAGCAATGTCTGAACTTCTTAACTTTATTCATAAATCTCTGTACCCTGAGATACCCTACACTTGTATCCATCACATAGCTGTAGGTTGTCCTTCAGGAAAACCCCTGTAGTCCCGCTGACTGCCATCAGTTTCCCATGATCCTTCCACTTTCTGCTAGCTGTCAGCTATACTGCGGGATCTGTATGTTTGTCTAACGATGATTTATTGCAGTAACGGATTTCTTTCTGGTTCAGTTGAGAGGTTTACGTTAACTTCCTTCTGCTTTCTGGGTTCTCTTGTGCTCCTGACATGCCATAGTTTGAATAGTCACGCCAACCCAGACAAAACCAGAACCCCTTGCCCAGTGTCCCTGAGCAGGTTGTAGGCAGTTGCTGACACGTTACATGTTTATAATATGATTCTAGAAATCGGTCTGCGCTGGCTGCAAAACTGACAGGCAATAATAGCATGTAATCTGAAACTCCCCTCTGCCTTCATTTTCTTCATCCTCTTATGTTTTCCCCTTTTCTCTCCAGCACTGATGTTGAGGTCCCTAGAGAGAAAAAATAGTTTGACTAACCAACATTTAGGCGACATGGTGATCGCAAGTATAAAGGGTATAAATACCAATATGTATTAAATGGCTAAAAGGGGCATGTAAAAAGGTATGTGTTCATGGCAGAATTATCTAGGGATCTTACTTTTTTCTAGGCAGACACCACTGCCTGTCACCTGAAGCTGGCTCTGCTTTCAGCCCAGCCAGCTGATGAGGCTACAGGCTAAATCAGAGATAGGCTCTTCCTCAGGGTGGTGACATCCACTCTTTTTTGTTTGGTTGGGTTTTTTTAAGTTTGGGTATGTTTTGCAGCAAACAGCTTTTCCCAGCCAAGCCTCATACAAGCACTCAGAATGAACTCTACAGCACATGCATGCCCACAGAGTAATGAGCAGAAATTAAGAAGGGGATAATACATGGTGAGTTCTAGGAAAATCCTCCTGACAGAGAGCATAACTAGGCTGTGGCATCAATTCCTTGAGGAAGTGGTGAAAGACCTATCACTCGGCACATTCAGAATGGGATTGGACAGAACACAAGTACATTTACAACAGGGAGCAATCCTGCCCTGGCCCCCGGGGATGCACAAGATAATCTAATAGGTCTTTTCCATTTCTAAGTTCTCTCATTCTCTGTGTCTTGTCAATGCCGGGAAGCTTCCTCCTGCTCCGCTGCCTGTCATGCTGCTGTCTGCTTGAAGATGTTTTTCCCAGACAGCATGTAGAAATTCAGCATTCTCCCTGAACTAAGCAGCAGTGCTCTGTAGGCTTTGGCCTGTGGTGTCCAGGGAGTGCCGTGGCTAGGGAAAGCTGGCAGCTCCTTTTGTTAGTAGGTGGAAAGACTTCTGCAAACAAGCTTTCTCTGTCTAGCTGGAGCCTCATTTCCAGCACTAATGCAACAATAGGGAGGGCTCTGTACATCATTTTTATTATATGGCACAACCCAGGGAAGTTCATTTTTCCCCATGACATATAGACTTATGCTACAGTCTCAATTTATCCTTCTAAATAATGTAGGTGGCAGTGGTTGATTCACATTAGTTTTTCTTCTGTTCTGATGATATGAAAAACTGAGTTTGACCTCTGCAGCTTGAACCAGCAAGAAGGGAGAAGGCAATTTCACCAGCAATTCTCAGTGCCGCTCTCAGTGGTCGTTTTGAACCGTGGCAGGCAGAAATGAGTTCAAATCCTTACAAGCAAAGGGGTTAATGTCTTCTTTTAGTTCGGTATATGGTTTGTGAGCAGAGTTCCCTTCTTACAGGCAATCCTAACCAGCAGAATCTGAGCACTTGGAGGCACTTTAAAAATTATTCCCACGTTGCCTGGGGGAAGCAGGCTGAGCACCAGCCGCTTCAGCCTCTGGCCAACGGCCGTTCGCTCCTGCAGTGCCAGCTTGCTGTCATATACATCTGCTTCTTTCTTTCTGCGCATCTCCATCTTTTAGTCTGCATATGGGGCCCAGTTAGGGGAGTTTAGATGTGACCGGTTTTGCAGTCATCTGTGCTAGGCAGGAAGTTGGATGAAAGACCAGCCTGCCAAGCCAAGTGGTGCTGGACACCAGTGGAATATGCTGAGCAGATGAGAGGAAACCACCTCAGACCAGCGCTCACATCCACATCATAGGCACTCCACAGGTTCCCCATGTAAATTGCTGTTCTTTGTACTCTGGCGATTATTGCAATTATTTAGATGTGCCCCTCATGCATCTGGCACTTCAGGGAGGGGATCAGATCATGTCCCAAGGAACATGCAGTCTGGGCTAAGCGACTATTCCCGACCCAAAGCTGGAGGAGCAGGCACTGCCCGGACAAAGGGAGGGTGGCTTTCGCATGAGCACCGTGTGGCAAAATGGGTGTATTGCCTTCGTGTATATCTTTGATGTCTCAGACTGAGTTTCTAATCTTTTTGTATCAAGTATAATGAAATCTGAAAGGACAAGGAGATCACTGATGTGGAGAAAGCTGACGAAAGGCGAAGTGTTTTCTCAAAAGGGGTTGTCTGTTGGAAGGAGGGGTGGTGCGGTGGGAGAGATGGGACTCTGCCAGTTTCTGCAGGAAGGCCGCAATTTGTTGAGCGTTTGCTAGGCTTTGTGTGCATCAGATAAGAAACAAACAGCTACAGTTAGTGTGCTTTGCGTTTGGCTGTTTTGATTAAAGGCTTATTAAAGGTTCTTTTATTAGACAGGAGTCCCATACAAAGCTGTAATTAATATGTGTGTATGTGTATGTTTTTTTCCTTTATTGAAGCAATGAATATAAGTGGTTGGGGTGGTTAGAAATATATCAGTAACTGGTTCCCTGTACGTTAAAAAAATAACAACAATCAATTTCACAAGCTTCTAACAGCAGACTGGGTACCTTTTGGCTGCATGCTGGTACCCTGTGAGTCCAGGGAACAACATCACGATATATTTATCCAGGAAGATACTTTAAAAGCGCGGGGCATGGCCTTCCTTTTCTGAGGCTGGCTGTTCGATTACCAGATTTGCCATAACCTGAATTGTCTGTGTCATCTTGTTTGTGTACAGGAGCTCTGCAAATAGAGAACAGCGAGGAGTCAGACCAAGGCAAATATGAATGTGTTGCAACCAACAGCGCAGGAACCCGCTACTCTGCCCCAGCTAACCTTTACGTTCGAGGTAAGAGCAGCTTCCACCCAAGGGGATCATTCTCCTCCTGCCCAAAAGGCTCCATGGCTTTCAGTGAAGGAGTGTGTTCTCTGTCTTAGTGCCCTGATCACACTTTGTGGTTTGTGTGATGTGGCCTTTTGCTCAAAAAACAGCAAGATCTTTGATCCACATTCGGTTTGACTCACATTTCTGGAAATCTGTTTTTGCTGTTTATATGGTGTTATGTAAAATGCTGAAATATGGGCAGAATTGGAATTCCCTTCTCCCTTGAACTCCTTAACTTTGTGTCATAGTTATTTTAATTGGGTGCTTAATCCTCTTAGTATAAACTAACCTTTGGTGGAGTGGTATAAAACCAGTCATACTCTGATGAGCAAGGTGCTCAGCTATAGGTGCCTCTTCTTTGGAATGTGTATCTTTAAAAACTGAACAGCTTTTTGGAGTTGTCCTAATCCATCTTCTATGCACCAATGATTCAGCCTCTGGGTATTAATGGCTCACACTGGGAACCTGCTGGAAATTAGCCGCAATTCATGTAAAGTGATTTTTCTAATGGTTATGCTATGTTGCTGGTTTAAAAGTGTTTTCAACATTCCAGAGTAACTAGGTTTTACATCAGGACAGTCTCCTGCCAGTTTTCTTTCTCTACATTAAAGGTGTTTGAGTTAGCTTGGAGAGAAGCAAGGGCTAAATTCCCTGTACACTTTCTGTTAATTTCAGCAAGAAAAAAAATGTGCTGCTTTATATGAAACTCTATAACCAGAGCCACTGAACAGGAACCCCTGGGAAATGTAGTTATGGATTTTCCCAAGAAGAGAAAGAAGATTCTTGTGCTGGTGCAACCCATTGTTTGTTAGGAAGTTAGAACCAGATTTTATTTCCATGTAGTAAATCAACTATGTAATAATAAAATCTCATCTTCATTTCTTCCTTCCTCTGTTTTGAAGAAAGAAAATACAATCTTAAAGCTCTGTATGCATTGGTTAGTATGGAAAGAGGACATGAGAATGATTAAGTCTTCACATGCTGTGTGTTTGCTTCTAGGGGTGGCTTTTGGCGTTGTTTTCTTTGCTTATTCTGGGGGACTGCTCTTTTATTTTGCAGCGTAATTTGGATTACAAGAGTCTCGGGAAGACTGAAGTATCCAATTAAGCATATTCAGAAGATGAAGTTGTATCTATGCAGTGGAATCACTCATTTCACTCTCACAATGTAATTACGGATGATTTTAAACTTCCTGTGTTCTTGCAAGTTCATTTTTCAGGCAAGCTGTACTAAAACTCATCCCAGATTGTCACTTTGCACTCTGAGGGAAAGGATCCTAGTTACCAGGTTGGCTGTTGTTGCACAGGTTTGTGTGGATACCCAGCCGTTTTGCTGCAGTATGTAGGATGCTTTTGCTTCCTGTGACATGCTCAGACTCTCAATGTTCTGTTTTCTGTAGAGGTGTTGCTGAAAAAAGGCACAGGAGCTTCAAGAGGTAGAAAAACCTCCTCTTACAACTTTCCGATTTCTTACTAATGAATGCTCTTTAATTTAGCAAGTGAATCCTGTAAGACTGAGGAGTGTACTGAATTTTCCCCTTGGCTTGCTGCTCAGCAAGGTTCGTCTGTCCTGTTTGGACTAGGCATGGGCCTTGGATGGTCTGCACGTGTGAGAGGATCCTGACATTCACCGAAGAAAGCATGTTCTTAGACATACACTTTGCTGTTAACCATCATTTTCTTACACATAAATTTTTGGAACAAGCCTTTTTATTGCACATAATCTTTACAATGTCAGTCGCCAACCTGTGTGATCCTGATAAAGCCCTGCTGTATATTTAAGACAGGATACCCCGTAAATTATTATCAGATTAAATTCACTATGCATACTAGGTCCTAGATGATATTTGTGCTTACAGTTTCTGATAGCAAATGTTCTACAAAAAAAAATCATATTGTTACTGTATTAGTTAATGACTTCAAAAAGTTAGTCAAACCAAGAACAGCATTGTATTTCTTTAACAAGCAAGTTAAAAAATGAAAATATCTTACTTTCTCAGGTCGGGGATGCAGAATAAAAGAATCCCTGTTTTTTCTTCTTGTGATAGTCCTACAGTGTTGTCATTAGACGGATCAGTGACTTCCAGTAGGGTCTTCAGAAAGTGCCTGCATCTTTGCTAGAGAAGACATTAATTAATGCTAAATTACAGTGGAAATTAAGTGTGTCGGCTGCACCGCCACTGCATGGTGGTTTCATCATGATTGACCTGTTGCGATGAATACCCAAGAAGTTGGCCACTTTCTCGGGAGGGGTGCTGAGTACTGAGCAGCAGTACTAACATAGTTCTCAGGACTGCTTGTGCCTGCTCTCATTTACAGCCTATTGGTTTTTTAATAGTTCAAATGTTTGTTTATCTCTTGACTCTCGGGGTTTATGGTTTTGATGTCCTCCCCTTTCCTACCCTCCCAGGTAATCCTTTGTGAGTGTGCTCTGTTAGAAAGCACAGGCTCATTAGCATCTCTATCGTACTTTTCATGCTAACAAAGGAAGATACTGGGTGCTGAGGAGTATCCAGGCGCTGCTCAGGGCTTCCTAATATCAATGAAAGAACAAGAGGAGGAAGGGGCAGGCTACGCCAGTGTCTTGTCTCTCCTTCAGAGCCAGCACTTCTGCACAGATGGACTTCATTAAAAGTTAAAACATTTCCACACCAGGGATTTGTAAAGGAAAATGGATGCATTTTCCTTGAAGCTATTATTTTCATCTTACTAAGTGTGCTGGAAAGCAACCCTCATAAGCCTTCTGCTTCTGGACTGACAGGTCTATCTGGCTGCTGCTGCAGAGCCGGGATGGGGCTGGGGACCAGCACTGGGAGCTGACTGCCTCCCACTGCTGCTCTTCAGCCCTCCATGCATGGAGAGTGGCAGAAAACATCCGGACCATTAGAGGAGCAAGAACAGAGTGAAAGCAAGAGCGGGGAGCATGCCAGGGGAAGGTGGCTATCTGGAGCATAGCAGGGACTTCAGGGGGGGCACGGTGGCATATTGCTATCCTGCCCTTTCAGCCCAAGCGTGCTTGCCAGTGCTGGTCTAGATGAAGGAACACTCATCCATTTGTGGTCCATGGTTACATGTACCACAGCACATCGTAACAATGATTAGATTTGGGACTTGATGGTGCTGCAGGGAGAAGGGAAAGGAATAGAAATGTATGGAAGATGTGATTCCTCTAATCCAGAGAGCTTACTGTCTAATTTAGCAGCAAAAATCCAAGAAGTTGATTAAAGACATACAAGAAATTGATTTAAGAGTAGAAGGCAGGTTGGACCTAGTGTCATTTCGTCATGCTTACTGGGAACATAGTATAATTGCACCGATTCACCTACATTATTGTTTTTTTATGAATACGTTTCACTCTTCACTTGCCTACAGCTTCAGGGACATCTGCACAAAGAGGAGTATTTGCAGCCAAAAGTCTTGTCCTATGAAATGCTTGTGAAGGTGGTGGCCTGTGTGGTGCTGCCCTCAATAAAGGCACTGTTATTTCCCTGTATGAGAGGTTTTGTCTGCCCTTCTCTTTCTCTACATGTGGCATTATTTTTTTTCCTACTTCAATGTAGCAGATGAGCAGGAAGACTGTGTATAAGAATATCCTTATTAATACACTGTGGAGTTCACTAGGTGTGTTCCCCAGTGCTGCTACGGAACAGTGAGCAATGCAGATGCTATTAGAATAGTACTTATTGGAGCATTGGCTGCATACTTCCCATCAAATGAGAAATCTGCTGCCCAGTTTTCACTTAAGTGCTGCTTTTCAGGCCTTCAAGGCATAGTCCAGTGGGGCAAGTGCAGCGCGTTCCCTGGCCCAAAATGCTACACAACTGTAGAGAAGCAGCTGCACAGCTGATTTTAAAGAAAGACCATTTAAAACTGGATTGTCTCCTCTGTCCCCAAATCGCAAACTAGTAAATCAAACTACAGTAAATAGAAATGGTATTACTGCAAAAATCTGTGCTTTCTTGATCTACTTTTTGAAAGGCCAGGCAAGTATTGCATTTGGCAGCAGGGAACCTTGCTTGGAGTCTGAAGTTCTATTTGCCAAGTTTCACTAAGGAGCCCTCACCCAAAATGAAATTAGGATTGTGGCTCTGTCCCTAGCAGCGATTCTCGGGCCTCCGCAGGGTTTTACACTTGGGGACTTGGCGGTAGCTTAGGCTCAGGCACGGAGGGAGCGCACCGAAATGGCTGCTTGTGGCTATATGATGCTTACTGCAGTGGGGACCTTGTGTAAATAATAATAATTCTGAATGACTGACATGGGCCTGGAGCAACAAGACTTGAAGCCTTTAAAAAGGACATTTTCTGCTTACGTGATATTATAACAGCCAAAATAGCAACAGCAGTCAAAGCTCGAGGGTGTTGCCAGGGGAAGAGTAAAAGCTGAGGACAGTGGTCAAACAGTCAGCGACCAAAACTGGGCATGTCTGAAAAATGGCTAAATACCGGGGAATACATTTATTTACAACCCAGCCATACGTGCATTTCTGGCAGTGTGCTCCATTAAACCTGCCTCTCCCAGGGCTGCGGGGGGTGGCGTGACTTGACCAGAGAGGGGCACTGCCGGTGCTCGAGGGCCTGGCAGCGATCACAGACAAGCAGAGACCGGAGAGACTTGCGAGGGAGGTGCCTGGATGACAGGAAACATGAACGGCAGCTGAATCAGACCGGATGACCCAGACTGCTGCTTCGGACAGATGTCTGCCCTGGACCATCAGAAGAAGCAATAACAGGCTGCGATAGAGGCCACAGAGTAACAATAGAGCCTCAGCAGTTGGTACATGGCTGAGGAGGGCTACGGGTCTGAAAGGGCCGTGGTCTGCCTTTGTACACTCTGGGTAGTCCTGGCCTCAAGAGAATGCTGCAGTACAGCAATGCAACACAAAGCAATGACCCTTTGATGAAGAAAGTGCACTCCTTTTAATGGGATTTCAGTATTTTTAACTTCATTCCCTCTGCCCCTGGGTGCTGCTCCATGCTGAAGCTACTGCTATAGCCAAAGTCAGAGCAGCTGTAGTTTGGGCAGAGGCACCTTGGCTTAGATGTAAACAGACTTGGGGTGAGCGTAGCCAGCGGCGTGGCCAGAGCTGCGCAGTGCTCAGCACCAGCAGATATTTGCTGCTCAGTCAGCACTGTGGTTCATGCTGCTGTGACTGTGTGTGTCCTCGTACTGGAGCTGGCTGGCTTCAGAGCCGCAGAGGCACGTAGAGGCTTCTGCCAAGTTTTCTCTTCCCCATATATTACTATGAATATTTTCGTCATGTTTTCTCCTGGGGTGAAGTGTGTTCACTGTCAGTGTTTCTATGAGCATTTTGCTATGCTGTAATGATTATAATGATCATGGTTTAATAAATAATAGTTCTTTGTCCTTCTGCTAGCACATTTTATCTAAAGATTTCAACGTGCTTTACAGAACTCAACTAAAAAAGCTTAACAGTTTTATTCCTTGCAAAGTCCTTTGATGGTTAAAAGTGCAATGTGAGGCTCAAGTCTGATTATTTGTAAAATGACCTTTATGCAAAATAGAAGGAGAGTGGCTGGTGGCTCAGCGCATGATAACGCAACACAGAAACGGACTTGGAAACCTATTTCCCCCTCCTCCCCACATGACCTGCATTAGACGTCTGTGAAACAATTAGGCCCGCGTATCTGCGCTGACTAAATGTCCGTTCCCTCCCCTCCCATATCCACTTGCACAAAGGGTTAGGAAATCCATCTCTGGTGCTCTGAGATTTTCTGCTCTTAATTGAATTCATGCATGCATATGCGTGCACTATGAACGGGAAAGATGGCTGGGCACCCTGAGCATCCTGTCTGTGTCTCTAGGATGGAATATACTCATCACTGTGGCATGAGAACATTGTTCATCACATATAATGGGAGGTTGTCTTATTCTCATGTAATCTGGCGTAAAAAAGACAATCTGTCCTTTTGTTCCTCTATACCTCTAAAGGCTGTAAAGTATGAAATTTGATTTATGTGGAGTCCTTGAGACACAAGATGTGCTTTTGGAGATAAGCAGGGACAGGTTCATCCCTCTCTCAGTTTTTGTTAACCTCTGTGTCTTTTGGATTCCAAAGTGTCTGGGTTTGCCTTTGTATTAATGCCTTGCATAGCATCAGAGGGTTTTCGGCACAGGACAGTTGCTGACAGTTCCCAGCAGAATTGCAGAGCCAATTGGGATAATGAACTTCCTTGTTGCTTTCAGGGAAGTATTAGCTTCTCACTCTGAAAAGCTTTAGAAATGTGTTCCTTTGTTAGAGCTAGTGATCTAAACTCACAGACCTGTGCATTCATATCCTGGCCACAGCTCCCTGCCTTGTTTCAGGAAGCTAATGCCCGAGAATACACAAAAGCAGAGCCTCCCATAAGCCCAAACTCATTCTTTCTGCAACAACATGCTGTGGTTAGAGTATTGCTGCTGCTGCATAAGATGAGCATGTCTGTGGTAGGGTAAAAGCCAAAATCAGTCAGCGTGGGAATTTCTGCCTGCAGAGCGCTGGAGCCATCTGACAGTCAGGACTGGCAGACGCGTCTCTGATACGGCCTCGCTCTTTGCTTCTTTGCTGTTTCAACTTGGATCTCAAAAGGAGCCCCATTTTTATCTTCTGGAGTTCGCTATCCTCTGGTGACGTTTCTGCTGTGACTTGGCTTGCTCTGTCTTGCACATAGACTGGCATGTTTAAGTTAGCTGCCAGGCAGCTCAGGTTCGTGTGAGCACGCTAGAGTGGCTAGTGAGCCGTGGTATTCTGCACAGGGGATACGCTGAGTAACTCCAGCCTTAAATCCTCTATCCCTACATGGGGGGCAGATATTATTTGCTGTCACTGCTCAGAGTCGTTTGTTTTGTAAAAAAGCAGAAAACCTGTTGGTAAAACATGCTTCTTAGCTTAGGAGTGACATGGATAGAGAACTGGAGATAAGGGAGCATGTGAATGGGATCTGTAAGGAGATGAAACTTTCAATTTACCATTTATCAGGTTTATCTCAGATAAAGCAGCAGCTGTTTAAGCATTAAGTGAAGGGAAAGGAGAGAGAACTTTTTGCCCAGGTGTTCCCACCTGCCTTACAGCTGTTCCAAAATAGCCTGCTACTGGTTTTTATTCCCCATAAGCCACTAATATAATAAGAGATTAAGAGATAATCCAGCAATTAGTGACAAATAGCAGGCCTCAAACTTGTTCCTGTTTGACAGACCAGAAAGTAATCTGTTTGAATGAGCGTGTTTCACATGTGTCTCCTCACCTTTCCAACTCTAATCTGAAGTGTCAACACGTGGGGAAAGCCACTGCTGGAGCCGCCTCATGTCCACGCACACTGATGCAGTGCAATCCCTGCTGGGCTCCCCAAAACAAAGCTCCTGGCCGTTCCCCAGCTGCAGCAGCACCCCTCTCCTTGCCCATGGGCAGACCAAGAGGCACCGCAGCAAGCCCTTCCCGAGAGCAGGGAGAGGCTCTGCAGCTGCTGTGCTTCTGCAACGGGGATGGGTGTTCCCGTAGCTGTTTCAGCATCATTGCCCAGTCTTACACCCTTCACCAGCCTCTTGCCATTCAGTTGCACAGTCCCAAGGGGTGCAGCAGGTTGGTTTGCAGCAATTGGAGTTTGTATTGCCCTATTGAGAGGTTAGTGCTGCTTTCCAGAAATGCAGCCATTCATGGGTACGCTCGGTTTGCTAGAAGCACTGTTCTTCCCGGGCAGTGGCAGGAAACAAATCCTCCCTGTTGGGAAGAGCCAAGCAGAAGACTGAAGACCTTTGCTGTCTGCTGAGGCCATGCAGATGTGATACGCTCTGTTAGATTAGGAAATAAAGTGGTGGCTTGGGAGCAGCAATAAAGAGGTTCCCTCCCATCACGGGGTCTCACAGGATTAAATGAGCCTTATGTTAATGTTTTATGGACCAAGAGGTAAATCCCCTGTCTGAAGCAGGCCAGAGGAAACCTGGGCCTTAAGTTAGGACTGTTTGTTTTAAGGATGTCCTGGTGCGGGTCCTTGCTGGATGTGGCCCTTGCTTGCAGGCCGGTTAAGCTCTGAGTTGGCTGGTTCTGGTCCCCTGGTATCAGTTCAATTGAAGAAACATAAACAACTTGCTGTTCTCCTGCAAGCTCCATTACACTTCGTAGGCCACTATTGTAGCTGTTATTGGCAGTTTGTTGCCTGGTCTGTACCATGTCAGTGCTGGTTAAAATCCTGTCCTCTAATTGCTGGAAATGGCTGACTGTACTGTTGCACTGTATAATGCCACATGCTGTTCTCTAATTTGCAGTGTTTCTGCTGGAAAGCAAATTCCTCCCCCTACCTTCTCCTTCCCCCATCAAAAATGTGACTCATAAGCAGTCTTTAACTATCAAATCTACTTCTGTATTCTCTCAGCAAGGGTTCGATTACAGCTGATACTCCACAGATCTGTAGCTGGAGTGAGGTCACTCCTGCTGGAGAAATAAGATCTCCTATGTCTATAAGGAAAATGCAACTAACCTTCTACTGTCTCTCCCGCAGGAACAAAAACTGGGACCTGCTCAATTCTCTCTGGGTGTTTTTGTCCTTCTGATTTCTTGTCTATCTCTCACTCGCAGCACAGTGTACCAATAAGGCTCTCCCGAAACTGAGCCCAGCTGAGACTGCGCATGTCTGTCACTTGCCTAATACCTCTCTGCTGCATTTAGCTCTTTGTTTGGAGAGGGGGAGCCGCTCTTCATGGTAGAAGATTTTCCATTCACCACTTGGAACATTTCTTTCACACTTGATAAAATTCGGATCTATGTATATGCTCTTCCTAGTGTGTGGTCAATGGGTTTAAAGTGCCTTTGCCATCATCTTTGTAGCTGGCGTGGGTGTGTGGGAGCACGTCAGTCTGTGTGATGGCTGGAGTCCCTTGCTCTGTGCGTGTGCCTGAGTGTTTTGCACATGTAAATGTGTCTGTGCTTCCAGCATCTGGCCCAGCGCGGGGCTGCCCCCGAAGCACCCTCCACGTGAGTACGTGTGGGACCTGCAGTCCCCTCTGCCCTGCGTCAACAAGCAGTGAGCAGGCCAGGGAGGTGGAGGGGCCGGTCCTGCTCCGGGCCAGAACGGTGCGAGTGTGGCACGCTCTTGTCCACGACATGGAGGTGTGTGTGCGCGGTGGGAAGTCATGGCTGACCTCTGTAGTCTTGTCTTGTCGTTTCAGTGGTGTGCGGACAGATGAAGCTTGGCCTGTTTTTACTCTCTGTGTTTTTCCTTGTCTTTTTTTATTCCCTCCTCATCTTCATCGCACTCTGCCATCAAACAAAACAAACTTTCATCTCTCAGATCAGCGAGAAGGTTGGTCCTTTTCACTTCTTATCCATCTACAGTACGCCACGTCAGATGGGACTTTTCCAGTAGGGAGACGAGAGCCATCCCCAAAAGGGGAGGGGGCCCTACAGACTCTGGCTCCCTTCCAGGCACGGCCACAGTGTGCCTGACGAAATCTGCTTACTGTTTGCTGTGACTCTGGTGATGGCATTGATACTTTGCTTGCATGCCTTTGTTGCTTGAGATTTAAAATGCACAGAATATATTTTGCATGCAAATACCAGCCAGGGCGGTTTTGTTCAAAGGTAGGGTGGGAAGAAGTGCATGCTACTGTATGTGGGGTCCTTCTCTAACCCATTACCTGTGCTAGGTGCCAGTCTAATACCTCTAAACTGCTGCTGCTTTCTGGCCGGAGAGCAAGAGCAATCTTTGGAAGCGGAGATCAGAATGATCTCCAGTCCCTTCGCGAGCTGCTAGGGAGAGCGGGTTCCTCGATTCCTCCTGTAGCTTTGAAAGTTTTTACTTTCTCTAGAGGCGAAAAGCTTACTTTTGATCTCAGCTGGAGAAGAACCCAGCAGCCCCCTCCCTTGCGACAGGGCAGCAAGAGCAGCTGGTTGAGAGATGCAAGGCCCTCGTGCTGAGGCAGCTTCCCTGCTCCTCGGCAGTCCCTGCTCGGGGGGTGGCCAGTTCTCCATGCTCGGACAAGGGCCCTTTGCATGAGCGGGTCTGCCTCTCCTTTCTTCCCTGGGGCTGGGAAGAGCGGGGAGCTCTGGGAACGGCCCCAGCCTTGCCTCGGGTGGCTCAGGGAGGCCCGTGGCGACGTGCGCAGGAGCTCATAGCCACTCAGCGGAACCCGATTTGTGCTTTGCCCTGCTCTGTCCCGCTGCCCTCAGGGAGCCAGAGGTGAATAAAGGACAATAGCGAAAGGCAGCTCCAGCTTTTAAATTAAATCTAGTTCCAGGCCTAGCTTGAGGCACTCATGATTTCATGCTGAGGAAAGCTGGTGTTTTTGGCAGAAGTCCTGAGCTGGTTTCCAGAGCTGCCTCCTTCACCGAACAGGTACTGTGCGGGTCCGTCCCTCCACACGCGCTGGAGGAGGGGGATGCTCGCAGCGGCTCTCCGGCCCGGCACTGCTCCCGGGTGGCACGGGGAAGAGACCCTAGCTCCTCTCACACATGCCATCAGGCAGCTGCATGGGTTGATCTTATAATCATCACTGGAACAAGTTTTAACAAGTTGTCATAGCAGTTGTTCCAGTACACTGACTTCGCTCCCGTTTCTCTCCCTGGAACGTGCTCTCATTTACTGAGGCACGAGGCCCTTGTTGTTTACCTTCTAAAAATAGATTTCGTAGAGGATAAAATTACCTGAGCCCAAGACAATGACGAAAAATGAGAACAAGGCAGAAAAGAGAAGAAATTAAAGCCAAGGCCCAAAGCCTCCCAGTTTTCAGTGAATTTAGAGCACTGCTGTGATGGCTTAGGCACCTCTGGAGAATAAACCTTTGACAGGGCACTTAAACGTTTTAGCCGCATGGTTTAGCTGAGGGGAGGCAGCCGAGAATGGATACAAGCCAGCAGGAGTGGATAATTTCTCATTCTTTGTGTCGGCTCCTCCTTCCCACCCCACCAAAAATACCCACGTACACAAATATTTAATGTGAGGCCAGAAATTAGTTTCTAAATATTCCATTGGGATTTGCCGTGCTTATAATTTGTTTGGCACTGATAATTACATCCTACATTTTTCCAGCTTTACTTAAAACTGTGTACTGCTCACCCATGCATTTAATTATTGCTCTGTGACTGCTACAAGGTTATTTATTAACGAGTTATTTTATCTTGATACAGTGGATCTTTTCTCTTATTCCCCTCCTTAATGTTGTGTTATTTTCATCAGAGAAATTTCGGAGAGTGAATGCAAATTGCATAGCTCCACAATCTTGCTCTCCCTTACTTTGCTATTAGTATGTCAGTATGCTGAATGCTGATGTGTCTCCAGTGCTGCACCACTGTAATGATATATCCTCTTTTATATGTGGTTGTCAGCGCAAATAATTAGACCTAAAAGTTATAGCTGAAATATAATCCAAAAATGGCAAGGCCCTGTTTTGGAAATTGTCTATAAAATGTCAGCACTCAAGGATGCATTGGGAGCATAAATAGTACAGCATTGTTTGAGCACAAGATTAGACTGTAAATGCATTTTTTCTGGTTCCAATTTTTCCTCTCCTGCTGTTGATTCTGTCAATAGATTGTGAGACTCCAGCAACTGCCTTTCCATTTGAAGTCCTTCCTTAAAATGATAGCACTAGGGAGAGATGAAAGGTGTCTACAGATGAGTAAACCATGCAGACCGATGATCATGTTTGAGGATATCTCCTAAATTCACTCCTTCCCAGCTCTGAAGAGGTGGTTCCTAAGGAAGGTGGGAGTTTTGGGATGGGTAGCAGTGTGGTGAGGGCGAGAGCACACCCTATGCACCAGCTTGCCTGGCTGGAATAAAGAAGTTGGGCAGTGTCACCTTCTCAAAGACGTGCCCCCCCATCACTCTCAACTACTCATCCCAGTCAGGAGGTTAGAGCAGAGCCCTCAGAACTTGCCTTTGCTGTGCTGGGGGCTAGGGAGGAGCAGCACAGCCCAGGCAGTGCTGGTCCTCCTTCAGAGCGGACAGGACTTCAGTGCAGAGAAAGAGCAAAGGTGAGAGGATGTCAGGACAGTGGTGCAGGACCAGAGCAGCTGGGATTGCCCCAGAGAGGAGCAGAGAAGCGTGCAGAGCACAGGCACAACTCTCCATCGCCGTGGGGCAGCACCCAACGAGCCTGCGATGGGGGTGTCTGGAGGAGGAGGATGGACCCCAGGGTTAGATGCCAGTGGGCACGGTGGGAAGGAAACCCAGAAGCAAGAGCAGGCAAGGAGAGGTCCCTGCATCTCTGCAAGCTAGAGGGAGAGGCGTTAGCGTTGTCGTTTGCTCAGCTGTACTGTGGCCAAGACAGCCAGCAGGGAAAGCAGTTTGGTTTCTCCTTCCCTAGCAGCACCACACAGTTTTGGAAGCATGGGCAGTCCTCCCGGCACTGTTGTGTTTCCAGCAGAGCCTTGCTTTATGCCAGCAGTGTCTCAGCATGCGAGAGAGGGCCTAACAGCACCGGCCCAAAGCTCAGAGCCTACAACTCTTGCAGACAGCAACAGGGAGGGGGGTCCCTGGTTCTCCAAGGGGGTAATGTCACCCTCAGAGGGAACTTGAGACGTTAGAAAACAGCCACTCCTGTGGTGGTGAAAGGAGCCGGGCAATCGATTCATGCTCTTTGCTCTCAAGGCAAGGAATGTGCATGTTAATGCATGCTGAATTATTAACATTTCTCAATCTCAACCTTTGTGGCTGTTGTGTTGCCTGCTCCCCTCCTTCCTCCCCAAGGTCCCCCCAGTGAGTGGGGAACCAGTCTCCATGCTGTCCTTTCTCCCTGTCCTGTGGGATCCAGGGCACGGGTTCAGGTTGCGCTGCACTGCTCACTGCTCCAGGGTTTCACTTCACTTCTCAGGGAATGCTCTCTACGGGGAGGTGTGCTGAATAGTGGAGCAGCACAGAGCCCTTACGATGCCTGTTCTTGGGATGAATGTCAATGAATCTCATTTTTGACAGTCTGCTGGTTTAACTAAACCTCTGAATTATACTATTGTCCATTGAAATCATTTTAATATTCACAGCAATTTTCCCTGTGCTGTTCTTGCAAAACCTCCAAACCACCTTCTCTGGTCTTTATCCAAAAAGAAGATTAAAAAAAAAATGTTGCAAATTCTTGTCAAGAAAATTGTAATAAAAAGGGAAATTTCATTGCTGCAATAAATGAAGAACAACAAAAATTTCTGGAGCACTTAAGGTAGCATCATGGGCTGTGCTAGCCCATGTGATTTGACTTGTAAATTGGACAGAAATTCTAAGAATGCTGCTTTTTGAGGAGTTATACTGATTTAAATTATTACCAAACTCTTATGCTAGAAAAGCAAGCGACTTAAATCGCTGGCTTGAGTCTGAGGAATGTGTTGATGGTGCTCTGCAAGCTGCTGTGAGAGCTCTGCCAGCTCTCACTAATGCTAACTGACAGCATCTCCCCTTCTCCCTCTGTACGACTGGGACGAGAAGCTGCCAATTATCCCCCAAGAGGATGGGAGGCTGATGGAGCCCGACCCTTCCTTTGCATGCGCTCCTGCCAGAGTGTCGTCTGGGCCAGATCTTGCACCGAAGGCATTGCCCTGACCCCCTCCCACCTCCCATGTTGAGAGCTGACCGCAACACGTGGCATCCATTTTTAGCAGCTCTGCCGGTGTGCTGATGAGGGGAGGCCGGCTCAGCCATTCTGGGTTGCGAAAATACACCACAGAGGCCTGTTTAACTGCTCATCTGTTGCCAGGCTTGAGAGCTGAGGCCCCGCACAGCTTCCTGGCATGCCACAGGCTGCGGCATGCAGGAGGCATGGCCCATGTCGAGGTTGGCGACGCTGCAGCCTGCCCACCCTCTTGTACAGTTTGATCTGCAGGAGAGTTTTCCTTGCCGTTCCTCCCTTCCGTAGGCACATGAACACACCAACCACCTCTGGTGCTCACGTGTGGGTAGGACAGGGGAGAGCCACTTCCGAAGGGGCTCAGCCCTTCCCTTTGCCCTGCAAAGCGCTGCCGAACGAGCCCCCAGCTCCTTTGGAAGTGCATCTCCCCTATGCTGGCCACAGGGGAGCAGGGGGCAGGCGGCTGCCGGCTTCCCCAGCGAGAGGCAGCTGCAGCGCCCACAGGCACTGCCTCTGCAGGACACATCAAGGGGGATGTGGCGCTGATGGGCTCGGCATGGCAGCCTGAAAGCAGTGCTTGACACGGGGGCACAGCGCAGGGTGGTGCAGGGGAGTCTGCAGCAGGCTGTGCTGCCTCTGGTCTCACAGGGCTGGGAGTCAAAATCTGTGCATGCTGGGCTCTGACTTTCCTGCGTGGCCTCTTGTCCTCCAGTCTCATCTTCCCATGTCCTTGTACGTGAGTTCCTGTGCACCTTCCCTCTCCCCATCCTGCCCTCACACCGCTTTCTTTCTCTGACTGGAGGTAATAGCCTCCAGCGCCTGCAAGCCTGTTTGCCTGGTGCATGCGTGTGAGTGCTCTGTGCATACCTATGGCTTTATCCTCAAAGTTTGCTCTTTTTTATTTTAATACAGTGTGGGTGGGTGGGTTTGGTCCTTGGATGGGGACAGAATTTGAACAGCTTCTACCTGAAGTAATTTGACACCATGTTCATTGGAAAACGAAACCTGACTCTTAACGAATGGTGCTGGGATGTTTGGTTGGAAATACACGCCATCATGTTGAACCATTGCCATGTCCATCAGGTTAAATCTGTATTCTCATGACTGCGTAGCACTTGAGTACACTTTCAGTTCTGTCTTGTTTGGGGAGCACTGCCCCGTCAGTCAGGTAACGCCTCACTGACGATCACTCATGTAACTATTGATTTGAGACTTAATAATTGATTAAAAGAAACAACCAGCAAGACTTTGGATTTAGATATTCAAAAAAAAAAAAAAAAAAAGACAAAGCAAGTTATCCTTCCCCTGGCTGGTAAGGAGCTAATGAGCCCTGTTTTGTCACCGAGACGATGTGTAGTACACACACGATGTTGACAGTATTGTCTAATTTATCACGAAGTCTTAGCTCTGTTGTACATGCTAGCGTGGGGGCTTCCGTCTTCAGTCTATTTCTGCAAGCCTGTTGGTTTGGGGATGAATCATCAAAGAGAGAAAGAAATTTGATTTGGGGAGAGTCAGCTTGGCAAGCGGAGCTGACACCTCTGCGCCTCGCCAGGCTGTCAGCAGCTTTACCGTCTGCGGAGACACCATGGTGGCAGGAGCCAGGCTAGCAGAGCCGTGTCCCCCCGGACCCCCGGCGCCCGTGAGGCCGGTCGTGCGGGCGCGTGTTGTGAGCTGGCACCGCTCAGGCTCCTGCCCAGTTTCCACCTTCCCGCAGCGCTGCGGCTGTTCGCTGCTCCACCAGCCCGATGCACTGATGGCGGAGCGTAATTGGCAGGGAGAGGCTCCTCGGGAGCCGGTCAGTCGTGAACCCGGCCGATGTTCTGAGGATGCCTTTCTGGTGGAGGAGGCTAGAGGAGAGCAGGGCTGCTGGGCGAGACACGTTTGAGCAGTTTCCCTTTTAAACTACAGACTAAAATGAGCCTGCCCAGAGGAGACAAAGATTTACCGAGCACAGTTGTTTCTCTACCCTTACTTAAATAGGCCCATAACACTAACCCTGAAGAAGGGGCCTCATTTCTCAGTGTCATTTTCCTGACGGGAATGCATATGGCAGGCAGCTTTAGAGCTTTATTGTAGCTGAGAGTTGCTTACAAATAAGTCTTGAATGAAATACCCAGCAAGGGATTGATATGAAGAGAAGCTGTGCAATGAAATAAGGAGGAATACGTCTCCCAAAGTGCTGCCACAAAGGTGGGGAGGGTTCTTCCAGCCCAGCTCTCTTCTGTCAAAATGGATATGATCTCACATCTGTCAGGATTAGTTCTCTCCTGCCCAGCAAGGTGATCTGTTCAGGCCCTGACAATGTCATGCAGCTCTGGTGACTATTTTTTCTGAGCCAAGGTAGAACCTGAGCCACATTTTGAAAGGAATTATATTTTATTTAGCAGCACACATGTGCTAATTCAGAAACCCTTCTGCTGCTCCTGCCCAAACCCTGCGAGGTTTAGGGGATGAGTTGCATTACTTTAGAGCTAATAAATTGAGCAGGTAATTCTGTTTTGCAGAGCTTCCGTGGGCCCTGCACAGAGAGAGTGTGTGACTGGCATTTGTGCATGCTCTCTAATTAGAGGGTTGTAATTTAAATGGAGGAATGTTTCATGTTAGTAATATGATTTCAAAAGGCTATGTTTGGAGGGAATGGATTGAGCCATCGCTTAATGAGTTCTTCTAATAAGATGCCAGTGGCTAAGGAAGGAGAGCAAAGTGTGTGCAATTTGGCAAAGCAGTGAACAGCGTTTGCACTTCATTTTATCTGTCCCGAGGGATAGACAGGCAAAAATGTTGAACTCCCCTCACGTACCCCCGCAATGCAACTGAGTGCTCTCTGCTGGTTCTATGACCCTACTAGCTGTCTCCTCCTTGTTGCAGTGCGGCGTGTTGCTCCTCGATTCTCTATCCCTCCGAGCAACCACGAGGTGATGCCTGGGGGGAGCGTGAACCTCACGTGCGTGGCCGTAGGTGCTCCGATGCCCTACGTGAAGTGGATGGCTGGTGTGGAGGAATTGACCAAAGAGGATGAGATGCCTGTCGGTAGGAACGTCCTGGAGCTGAATAACATCATGCAGTCTGCCAACTACACCTGCGTGGCCATCTCCTCCCTCGGCATGATCGAAGCCACAGCCCAGATCACTGTCAAAGGTAAGGAATTATTCCTTGTGGTGCTCCTACTTGGGTTTCAACAGTGTAGCCCTTTGCCAAAGTGTTTTTGGGTGCAGCCAACTCACTGCAGTCTCCTGTGACTTTTCCACCTTGCAAGGGAGGTCTCCAAACCTCCCACAACTTAGTTTTTTCCGGCTCACAGTATAGTATTTGCTTTGGAGGTCATTACACATGGTATGATGGGAGACAGGCTTGTGTCGGGCTGGGTCCTTGTTAGGCCACAAGGGAACCAATTGAGTCTGTGCTCATCCAGCGATTTCTGGCTTGTTCCATGCATCAGCAGGATCAGCTCAGCACAGCGGCAGGCCACGGGTTGTCCTGGGGCAGAGGTCTGCAGATGTCCGCAGTCGGAGAGCTGTTTGCACAGAGATGTGCTCTTGCAGTAAGGGCAGGACAAGAAGTGTCCTCCCTGCAGGGAGGAGCTATATGCATTAATTTTAAAATTGTTGCGTGTTCCTCTGTCAATTTTCTTTTTTCCCTTACTGCTCTGCCTCTTTCCCTTTCTCTTCCTTTTGTGGCTGTCCTTAAGGCATGCTTCCTGCTGCCATTTCACAGGTAGCTTTGCCCCAAAGAGGACATTATTGCTGATTGCTGACCACTGGGTATAGGGCAGCCCACCCAGACAGCCCCCTAATGGAAGGCTGAAGTTACATGTCCTGCCTTTACCATCTGGGGCCAAGCAGGTCCACACTATCCCTTTCCTCCTCTCCTTGCAGTTGATTTGTAGCTCAGATTTTCACAGATATGTCATCTTTTGAGTCTGTCTGTACTTGCAGGCCCCCTCCTGCACTGTGGCCACCTTTAGCACCAAGTCCCTGCTTGAACAAATCACAGATTGAGTGTTAGCCGTCTCTGACCTGGAGATTAACAGCAAATTCTCTTTTCCCTGGTGCTAGTAAGAGGATGCTTTTAACCTTAGCCGCACACGACTCCCTTTACTCACAGCGCCTGCTAGTTAGTACCTTTGCCAGCCCCCGTTTTCTTACAGAGCACAGGAGTTGCCTTGGTTGTAATACATACGCAAGAGTGTACGGAAGAAAGTGGCATGATGGGGAGGTGGTTTGGACGAGGAGGGAGGAGATGGGAACTGCACCATTGCACTGACGGTTCCCAGTATTTACCTCTTTGTATCTGGGACGACTCTGCCTCGCTCTCTTTGGCTGACGTGATGCCCACTGCCGCCCCAGGACTGCAGAGGCCCCCAGGACAGGGAGCGGTCTGCTCAGCTCCTTTAGCCCTTTGCCTTCCTCCTTGTTTCTTGGAGCACAAGTCTTATGAGGAGCGGCTGAGGGAACTGGGGTTGTTTAGCCTGGAGAAGAGGAGGCTGAGGGGAGACCTCATCGCGCTCTACAACTACCTGAAAGGAGGTTGTAGCGAGGTGGGTGTTGGTCTCTTCTCCCAAGTAACTGGCGATAGGACAAGAGGAAATGGCCTCAAGTTGCGCCAAGGGAGGTTTAGATTGAACATTAGGAAAAATTTCTTTACTGAAAGAGTGGTCAGGCCTTGGAACAGGCTGCCCAGGGAAGTGGTGGAGTCACCATCCCTGGAGGTATTTAAAAGACGTGTAGATGAGGCCCTTAGGGACATGGTGTAGTGGGCATGGTGGTGTTGGGTTGACGGTTGGACACGATGATCTTAGAGGTCTTTTCCAACCTGTATGATTCTATGATTCTATGATTCTCTGTCTTTTCTACACCTTCACTCTGGATATCTTACGCCTCTCTCCCTGACTCCTTCACCCAGCGTTGCTTCTCCTGTGCTTGCTGCAAAGTGGGGCAGACAGGAGAAGCAAGATGACACAGAGCTGACTGCAGTAAGTGCATCGAAGGTACCAGACCTGCCCCTAGCTCACACGCAGGCTGCACATCCAAAAGCTAGCAAGAGTCAAGCCTGCAGCTCTCCAAAGGAAAGGGTGGATGAGTGTCATCTGTCCTTGAAAGCCTGAGGGAGGCTGCCAATTTCTTGGATGCTCTAGGAAATGTGTTGCTTCAGGCTGTAATATTGGGCAGGATGCGTTTGCTCTCCTGGAGTCCTCCGTGGGTAGTGGTGTGGTGTCTGGTTGTGGGTTGCGTGCCCTTCCCTCCCATGCCAGTTCAACCTTCACTGATTTTCTCAGTATTCATGTTGCAGTAGCACTGGTAAAAGCATTCTCCCTGGCACTCAGAGCAGGCATGCTCCTGTGCTAAAGAGCCTGCCCTCCTCAGCTTAACCATGTGGAAACTGGAAACCTGATGGCTTTGCCAAAGAATGAAGTACTTGAGGATTTGGGCTGAGCATTTTTCCTAGTTCCCCATCAAGCACAGCTGCATTACAAGTCACTAACGACTTTAACTAGAGTGGTTCGCAGGAGGTTTAAACTTCCTGTAGACTGTAATTCAGTCATTGTCTTAAAGTATTTGTGTACTCTGCAAATCTCTCTCACGTACTCATTCTCTTTCTTTGTTCTTTTGGTAAAATGGCAAATCTGGAAATGTTTGCTTGCAGTAGTTGCGTTCTCATTAACACTTCAGAGATGTCAGTGCCACAGAGTTCATGTGTAACAGTTTATTGTCTGGTTGCAGTTTGACACACCACCCAGTGAAATAGTGGGTGTGAAAGTTGGTAATTTCTCTGGCTGTATCCTTCCTGCATGTACTGTAATACTTACAAGGCATTCCGCCATCAACCCATCTAACAGCACTGTCCATGAACTCCCTATGGCCTAAGATGCTGTCTCTGTGGAAGCAGGAGCATAGCTCCAGATTACCTGTGGTGCTCTGATTGCTTTACTGTATCCCTTTGTAAATCTGATTGCTTTACTGAAACCCTGGGCTTCTGGGGCCAGCCCAGCCCAGCAAGCACCTTCCCACTGCCAGATGAACCCCCATGACAGAAACATTCCTGCATCCCCGTTGAATTACCTTTATTTAGCCTTCTGCTGGTAAGTGCGTCAAGCACGTCTAATAACATGATTGCTCTGTTTATCCTTCCATTAAGAACCACTTCAAGCAATATATGGTAATATAAAAATGCATGTTCTAGAGTATGAAATGATTTCTGCCTTTTAAAGAAGAATGTTAATGGGAGGTGGCAGCTCCATTTTTATCCCTGTGCACATTGCAGGGTTTGAGCTGACTGAATTATTTAAATCACACCTCTCTGCCTTCCAATTGCAGCACTGCCAAAACCTCCAACAGAGCCATTGGTGACTGAAACGACAGCTACCAGCGTGACCCTCACCTGGGATTCGGGCAACTCCGACCCCATTTCATATTATGTCATCCAGTACAAGCCCAAATCCTTGGAGGGTCAGTTCCAGGAGGTGGATGGTGTGGCAACAACCCGCTATAGCATAGGTGGGCTCAGCCCCTTCTCGGAGTATGAGTTCCGGGTCATCGCAGTCAATAACATTGGCAGGGGTCCCCCCAGTGAGCTGGTCGAGGCCCGGACAGGAGAGCAAGCTCCTTCAAGTCCACCCCTCAAAGTCCAGGCACGGATGCTGAGCGCCAGCACCATGCTGGTCCAGTGGGAGCAGCCAGAGGAGCCAAACGGACAGATCCGAGGGTACCGTGTTTACTATACCACCGACCCGCATCTGCCTTTGAGCATGTGGCAGAAACACAACACTGACGACAGCCACCTCACCACCGTGGGGAGCCTCATCACAGGGACCACGTACAGCATCCGCGTCCTGGCCTTTACTTCGGTGGGTGACGGGCCCCCCTCGGACATCATCCAGGTCAAAACACAGCAAGGGGGTACGTATGGAGTGAGGTGTTGCGGCTCCGTGTCCACCCCAGTGGTATGCAGCTCAGCTGTATGTCTGCTCTGCACCAGGCATTGCAACTGCACGTGGTGCTCAAACGGTTGCATGTCAGAGTGGCATCCCCGCCCCGCAGCCATCAGATTTAAACTGTCAGCTTGTCTTGGGGAGTTGATATCAATCTCTGTACAAGTAACACAGCCCACAGTTTTGTCTGGGATACAGTGGCTAAAAATGTGGCACGAGGTCTTTGATGTGGATGTTGGCACCTATGCAACTGTGCCGGGCCCTTCTGGGGCCTGAGTACACAGGTGGAAGGAAGGAGCTGGGATGCAGTCAGGGGCTGGAAGTGAGCGCAATTCCCATAGTCACCTGGGACTGGGTCCCAGAGGTGCTTGCTTGTTGCCTGGGTTGTTCCAAGAGCACAGTACGGGGCAGAGGGAAGAAGGGAGGGTCCAGAAGGAATGAAGGAGGATCCTCGCAAGGTGAGATGCAGACTCTGCAAAGCTGTGCGACTCTTTTCCCTGCATTTGCCTCCTGGCACTTAACCATGTGTTTGGTCCCCAGTTCCTGCCCAGCCAGCTGACTTCCAGGCAGAAGCAGAGTCTGATACCCGCATCCTGTTGACGTGGCTGCCCGCCTCTCAGGAACGCATTACCAAATACGAGCTGCTGTACTGGGAAGGGGAGGATGGCACTCAGGTGAGGATCCTGCCTCTGCGTCAGCAGCACTTGGGGCTGAACATCACAGTTCAGCAGCTTGGAAAGGGTGTCTGCTTGAGTTGGGGTGGCAACAGGACTGTTTCTTCTCCATGTTTCTTCTGTCTCATGAGTGTGTGATGGGAGTATGGCAGTCTCTGTCTGGCTTCTGTGTAAGTGACTTCAGCAGTGCTTGTTGATGCCCAGCAAAGTAGCTAGTGTGACTGGTTTGGGACTGGAAAGGCTCCAGAATACCATGACACCGTCCCTGAGGCATCCTTACTACTGGTGCCTTTAAACAGTTGTACAGGCCAGTAGGGCTTCGAGGTGGGTCTGAAATGGCCTCCAAAATGTGTCTGCAGCTCCAGGACTGGTTACACTTAAGGAGCAGATTGAGGGTGGCCTATAGAGAGCCATTCCATGCTTACTGTCAGGTCCCTAAAAGAAGTCCAGCTCTAAATATATCAAAGGTAGTCCTGGCTGCAGGGTAGCACAGTGAGAACTGTGCCATGGCAGCATCACAGTGTCCCATGGACCTCTCCTCCTCCTGTATTTATAGCGGCATGAGAGCTGCCAGAAATAGGTGCCCTCCAGGTAAAGTGGCAGCAAAGCAAGTCATTTACCAGCACTGTTTAGGTGCATTAGAGATGCCAGCTACTCCAGGACGAGGGCTTTACTCTGTTTCACAGGCAGACACTGTCTGTTGGGCAGAAACAAACTCATGTCCTGTGCCCCTCATCTGAACTGTATAGCTAGACCCAGCATTCCCACAAAGCTGTCAGGCAGTGAGCACAGTCTGGACACTAGGCAGTGCAGCCTGGCTGTCAGAGAGGTATGCTTCCCTGCAGAGTCCTTGTATTTCACCCAGGAAGCTCCATGCTTTGGAGTCCTGCAGGACTGCGACGGGTTTGGCAGCATGGCTTTCTGTGGGGCCAGAATGGGTGATAGGGCTGCCTATTCCCTTGGCATCGGGAGCTGAGCGCCAGCTTTTCTGTATTCTCCAACTACACCAAATAATCTGTTTCTCCTTTTATTTGCCAGCAAAAGGTGGAGTTTGACCCAACCTCCTCGTATGCTGTGGAAGGTCTCAAACCAGACACGCTGTATAAGTTCCGTCTGGGTGCCCGCTCAGAGCTGGGGGTAGGCGTCTACACCCCCACGATTGAAGCCAGAACTGCCCAATCCAGTAAGTTTCTGACACTCTGCACTACTGAAGACAAAGCAAAAGCAGTCCAGTTTCCATCGCCTGGGCACGGAGTAGCTCAATGCCTCTGCCTTTGTGGGTCTGCAGGGATGCCGGCATGCAGTTTGCTAGAGGGTGTAATGGGGAAAGTCAGCAGGGGTTTTGGATCAGGGCTCTTTGGCAGAGGGGGTGCACCCAAGTGGTAAGTTCTTTCTTCGTGTCCCTTTGATCATGCTGTCTTTCCCTAAGGGTAGATTCATAAAAACTGATGGAGGAGTGAAACAGGCTGGGAAATTGCTTTGGAGAGATTGATTTGAGTAGGTTTGTGAATCTCTATGAATTCACTCCCATGCAGGCAAGCTGTCTGGACAGGCAGCATATGGGTGTTTGGCTCTAAATGTGACTGTCTCCAAAACATTGGATTTTCACCCCTTCACTCCCCATTCCAGCTGCCTTGCTTCTGCAGGGGTCCCTAACTGGTCCACAGACCTGATTGCAAGGTGAGGCATCCTTTGAGGCCAGATGTGCCTGTGGCTGATAGGCAGCTGGAGGAGTCAGTCTGGGAAAGTGGCTGTTTGCCTGGGTTGCATGAGCAAGTGAGGCTGCTGCTTCTGGGACTGCAGTGCTAGGGGAAACCAGAACAAGCTGCAGCCGAGTTAATAGGCTAGATAATGAGGTGACCCAGGCAATATCACTTTCATCCTTGCTCTGCCCCATGTGATCACAGAGCAGGAGTTCGCATTGCTCTGATTGGCAGCTCAAAGTGCTGCGCATAAGCAGATTAGGGCTATCAAAGGGCCCTGCGATAAGCTCGTTTTCACTAACGATTTTTGGGTTTGCCATTATGCAAAGAGCATTAAAAGGGGGAAAAAAGACATTTCCGTTAGCACCGTCTGTCTGGGATTTACTAGCTATGTGGGGTGAGCAGTTGGCAAAGGCAGCTAGCCTCCCTGCAGGGAGGGTGCCAGCATGCACAGCAGCCAGGAGCCTGAGATGGCCATTAGAAAGGGAGCTCAGGCAGGGAAGAGCAGCTCTGCTCACTGTTGGAACGACCTTCTCTTTGAGGGAAACTCAGCTTCATTAACATATCAGTCGCAGGGATTCCTCCACCTCGTTAAGTGAGCTAATGGTGTCTTAGTGCTGCACAATAGACAGGTATGAAAATGGAGAGAGGTTCAGATCGTGCAGTTATAAATATTTGAACATTGAGAACAAATTCTGAATGTGGGGATTTGTATACCTATTTCAGGTAGCTTTTGTATTGATAGGCAAAGGTTGAAGCAACTCTCCTGCCACTTAAATTAATTCCATCAGTGGATGCTCTTATCCTTGAACACACTTAATCAGAGACAGCTCCGTGCATAAATGAGTCCTTCAGAATCTCACAACAGTCCAAGTAAGAGAAACCTTTGCTTTGTGGACTCTTCAAGGCAGACATCTTCCCATGACTTACTCCATATGCTGTCTGCTCACTGGTCTGTTTTTAAGGTTGTCGCTTCACTGGCCAGTGAAGTAGTAGCTAATTGGTTCTGGAATCAGTAAGAGAGATGTGGACAGGTTGGAAGAGATTTGGCCAAAAGCCACAGGAATACCTTGGTTTGAACAGTGAAACCCTCCTTACGTTGAGGGACCTAAGAGTTCTTCGAGTTATCCAAGAAGTAACTGGGTCTTGGTTTACAGGCCCCTACTTGAGAAGTTTTCTGATGGCACTCTATTCTATGAGAAAAGTCCTTGGTAGTTACTACTGGGCTATTCAGTGAGGGTGACAAACCACTGGCTGAACAGTTCCAGGGCAGAGTGGATTCTTGGGGACTGGGGGTCTCAAAGTCAAGTAGGTCTTTCAGAAAGCTCTGCTTTAGCTCAGCAGAAGTTGTGTGCACAATGCACAACTTCCAGGCAGAAATTCTTTGGTCTGCACTTAGCAACACCTCACGTTAGATGATTGGATCAGTCCCCTATGGCCTTAGAACTTACTAATCTATAAAGACTGTTGCTCCCAGCTTCAAATTGGTCTCCTTCCTGCACTCCTCCATCTGGTTGCCCTGAGAAAGGCTGTTAGATCTTGGAGGTTGACATGTTCAGGTGGGACACAAACTGCAGGAGCAGTCAGACTCCTGCTTTCCAAAGAGCCTGTCTTCAGGCTCTATTCGCGGCCCTGACAAACCAGTTAAGCACAGGTAGGAGGCACATCATCACTAATGAGTCACTAATGGGCCAGAGAAGGACATCTGTATTGCCGCTGCTGGGCTTTTCTTGTGGCATCCCCGCTCAGGAGTGGTAGGGATGCTGTCTGGGAAGGCCAGAGGGATGCAGTGCCCCTTTGCACCCTTCCAGCACCACAGCTCGGACCCCATCTCCTGAGAAGACAGCTGCCTTCTGGGCTGTCTTTCCTGCTAAGCTGCTTGCTTAGTTGCTGGGCACCCTGCAAAAAGTACAAGCAATGCTGCTTTGAGGGCCTGAGGAGCACGGGCGAGTTTTCCAGGAGTCTGCAGTGCCTTGGGCAAGCAGTGTGATGGAGGAGAGGAGCATCAGCTCTGTGCCCATCAGGCCTCAGCGTTAAAATGCTGTTCTCACTTGAAATATGAAGGTGGGTGTTGTGATTTAACCCCAGCTGGCAACTAAGCACCACACAGCTGCTTGCTCACTCCCCCCCCCCCACCCCCGGTGGGATGGGGGAGAGAATTGGAAGAGTAAAAATGAGAAAACTCGTGGGTTGAGATAAAGACAGCGTAATAGGTAAAGCAAAAGCTGCGCACGCAAGCAAAGCAAAACAAGGAATTCATTCACTCCTTCCCATCGGCGGGCAGGTGTTCAGCCATCTCCAGGAAAGCAGGGCTCCATCACATGTAACAGTTACTTGGGAAGACAAAGGCCATCACTCGAAACATCCCCCCCTTCCTTCTTCTTCCCCAGCTTTATATGCTGAGCATGACGACATATGGTATGGAATATCCCTTTGGTCAGTTGGGGTCAGCTGTCCTGGCTGTGCTCCCTCCCCAGCTTCTTGTGCACCCCCAGCCTGCTTGCTGGTGGGGTGGGGTGAGAAGCCGAAAAGGTCTTGACTGTGTAAGCACTGCTCAGCAGTAACGAAAACATCCCGGTGTTATCAACACTGTTTCCAGCACAAATCCAAAACATAGCCCCATACCAGCTACTGTGAAGAAAATTTAACTGTACCCCACCCAAAACCAGCACAGTGGGTCGTGAGGTTTTTCCTAGCTTAAGGAGTAGGTGGGCTGGCTGGGTGCACAGGGCTGCTGTGGGCTGGCGGGGGAGGCCGGTGTGAGTAGCCTGGAGGCAGCAGAGGTTTGCACAGTGTGCGTGTGGGTACATCTGTGTGTGTGGGCGCATGCTGGTCACCCAGTCTGCTTTTTGCTGGTCCCAGGAGGGACACTTCACTCCTTGTGCATTTTAAGTTGATCCTGTTCATGTTACCAAGTTTTATTTTGCTTTCTTTAAGTGTTAATCTGAGTTTTTACCTTGCACATCATGTGTGTGACTCTTACCCAGTCAACAGCCAACGTTTGACCTGCCCATGCTGCCAGCCAAAGCTGCCTTTGGAGAAGGATGCTGTGGAGGCCCAAAACCAGAGCAAGTCTCTTCTGTGAAGGGCCTCTCTAGGACAGTGGTAAAGGAAAGGCTTGCCAAGCTCCTTATGTCTCACCTGTCCCCTCTGAGGGATGCAACCAGGTGCTGTGTCTACCTTATGGCCTCCCTGAATTCACTCTTTGGTGAATTTGCTTTGGTGCTATATCTTCCTACTCTCTTCCCTGCTACTTCTCTGCTGATTAACCAAAAGAGTGTGAGGATTCATTTTCTACCCCTACTCCCTTCCGGTATACCAGATGGCAGGGCCATTCCCGCTCTGCCTCCCTCACATAGGCAACTGTTTGCTTCCATGCATTGCTTTGACTTCTCTTTCCTCCAGTGTAGCTCCCGTAGCAGCAGCCTGACTCTGCTCAGGCAGCATCTCTTCCAGCTCCGTCACTGCCCCATCTTCCTCCATCTTTCCTCTCCAGGCACCCCAACCCAGGCATCAGGGACGGGCCCTGCTCCCCAAGCACAGAAGTGGGCGCCAAGAGTTACGTGCAGCCTGTGACTGCCTCCGAAAGCAAGTGGGCCTTGTTCCCAGCAAGCAGAGGTCACCAGTGGCATTGGGAGGTCCTGCTGTCCCCAGCTTTTCCAGATCTTCTCCCACTGCCATCCTATGCCCAGGAAAGCCAAGGCACAATTGTTGCTTTAATTATCTGAGGTCCCTGCTGCCATCTGGGGTGATGTAGGTTGTGTTTGCCTTTGCGCAGGCGATGAGCAGGCAGGCTTGTCCCTGTGGCCCTGGAAGGCTGGCTCTGGTGCACCGATGGCTTCAAGGACTGTGGCATGGGGAAGGGCACCACTCCTTTTTCAGGCATTTCTAGGCTTATGGTTGCAGTGAAGAATGGAAGCGGCCTTTCACCTGCCATGGCAAGGCAAGATACCTTGTACTCCGTTATTGCTTGGCCAGTCAGCTTCCTAGCCTTAGAGCAGCTGTGTGCGCGTTTTTGGTGGTGGTGCCCTGCCCTCTCTGCTTAGGGCTCTTGCCTTCTGTGCAAGGACCCAGGGATGCACCCATCTCCCTTGTGCCTTTCCCGACCAGGCGGGCTCCCTCCCTCCTCCAGGCTTCCACTCTCATGAGAAACACCTAAGTGCAGCTCCCCTTCCCTTTGTGTGTGCCCTGCCAGCAGCAAGGCATGGCCTGGGCAGCACAACCGCCTCTGCAGGGTGGCTGTGCTGTTGTGTTACCAGAGGTCCCAGGATACGTCTGCAGCATCCCTGGGCAGTGAGGCCAAATGAGAGGAGGCTGGTGCTGCTGTGAGAGGGCTCCCATGCTGCCAGGGTCCTGGACAAAGCAGAGCATCTCCAGGGCACTTGTCTGGTTTGTTCCCTTCTCCCACCTTGCAGAACTGCTGTCCTGTTGGCAAGGTTGCCACAGACCTCGGTCATCTCTTCTTTCCTGGTCCCTCTCTCCCCCCGCCCCCCGATTTGTTTCACTGCTCTTCCCCAGCAGTGCTGTGTGGAGGAGACTGTTCCTCACCCAGATGAGAAGCATTTGCTGCCTAGATCCCATTCCTCCCCCTGTGGCCAGTTAACATTGCTGGGGCTTAGAAGTTAACACAAACTGCAGGTGTTTTTTTGCCTGGGAGGGGACAGGACCTGCCTACCTTCCCCTGTACAGCTCCATAGGCCAGGCAGCCACTGAGGCAGGTAGCCAGTTGGCAGGCATGAAGCAGTCCGTCCCAGATGCTAGGCACACATGCAAAGCAGCACAATCATGTTATCTCCTGTTTCCACATGGTGCCTGGCTCCCACCTGGGTCAGTGTGCTGCTCACAGCTGATGGTCGTGATTTCAAACCCTGCCTGGACACCAACCTCAGTCACCTGCTTTCCCTGCCCTCTGTTGTTTCCTCCACTTGTCTAGGAGCAGGTTTTTGCAAGCCGTCATGCAATCTGGTGTGTGAGCTTCCCCTTCTGCCACTCTTGCCTTCTGTAGTTTCCTACCTCTTCTGGTTTCCATCTGCTTCAGATCGTCACTGAAAGCATCTTTCTTCTCCCTACCAGTCTCTTCCTCTCTCTCCCCGCCGTCCTTTCCTTTACTGCGATTTGTTGTGTTTGGTAAAGTGAGCGTCCAGAACCACTTTGGGAAGAGGTGTTCTCTGATGCAGAACAGCACTTCTGTCTCCATGCTGTTCATCGGGCTTTCAAATACAAATTGCCCCTAGTGCCATCTTTGATGATCTGTGAGGAAGGCAGGCGGTTGTCCAGGAAGCTACTGGCTGAATTTCCATGTGTATGTTCAGTGCTCAGTTGACTGGGTAAAAGTTCCCTGTGCATTTTGGTTTGTCCTTCCACTCATTTCCCTTCATCTCCCCACTTCATTTATTTATCCCCAGCCCCCTCCGCCCCACCCCAAGAAGTCGAGTGTGTAAGCACCAGCTCCACTACCATCCGGGTAAGTTGGGTGCCACCGCCTGCCCAGAGCCGCAATGGGGTCATCACCCAGTACTCCATTGCGTACCAGGCAGTGGAAGGAGATGACAACACCAAGCATGTGGTGGATGGCATTGGACGGGAGCACTCCAGCTGGGAGATCAAGGACCTGGAGAAATGGACCGAGTACAAGGTGTGGGTAAGGGCTCACACCGATGTGGGGCCAGGACCGGAGAGCATCCCCGTGCACGTGCGCACTGATGAGGATGGTAGGTGTTACTGAACAGCTCCTTCAGCTGCCACCTTGGGGTAAACAGGACTCTCCTAGCTGAGTTGCTGGAAAAGGGGGGAAAAGACTGGGATATTGGCCTGGGAGTGCTTTTCAAGCAGGACCGGAGGCTGTTGGGAGCAGCGCTTTGGTCAGCTGCTCCAGGGAGTGGGTCTCCACGGTCGCCCTGGTGTGGGGTAAGGGAATTGCTCTGTTGGCCCTTGCTCTGATGTGATGGTTGCCTCCAGGCTGTGGGTCAGATGTCCCGGCGTGGTCCCACAAGGGTCCTGTGTGTGCCAGCAGTGCTTCCTGTGCACATGAGGAGGCGTTACACTGCTTTGTCATTTTGACATTCTAGTGTTTGGTGGTGGTGGTTTCCATTTTAGTGAAGGTAACATGAGTTCTCCCAGCCAAAGGCTTCTCTCACATTGTGAGATCAGGACTTAAAGTTTACTTGTTGACCTGAAATCCAGCAAACTAAAGAGGGGAAAAGAAATCCGTTTGAAACTTGTAGATAGTGCAGGAAAGCTGCTTCCTGCCCCGGCTTCCAGGCAAGCCACAGCTTATATAAATCTGCTCTTCCGCTCAAGAGTCCGGGTATCGCATGTACAGAACACTTTACTGGACACGACAGCTTTAAAGAGAAATTGCTTTGTATTAGCAGGGCTGTCAGTTATGTCATCATGACTTAAGCCATTTCCTTTGAAAGTGCCAGAGCTCAGGGTGACAGTAGGAGCTTCCATGGCTTCATGCTGACCCCAGAAGCTGCAGATTTAATGGGAGAAGAAAGAGGTGCAGTGTCCAGGCAAAGAAAGGATGATCTCTGCATTGCCCAGTCAGCACAGCAAATGGAAACCAGGCATGTTACAGTTTCCCCCACGTCTCCGTGACTCTGGAAGTAGTGTCTGGGAATGCCCACTGACTGCATTCCTGTATGGCAAACACATCTGTGTGTGTCCTGCTGCCTGTATTGTTTGCTTCAATTCTCATTCAGCAGAGTTGTAGCCCAGGGGAAGCTGCTACCCCAGAAATGTCGCAACAAGCGCTTTCAGTTAGTTTTCGGGCAGTGTGGTTGGACATTCCAGCTTAGCTGTCAGGAGTGATTTCATATCCCTCCGACATGCTGATGCTCAGTAGATACCCATGATGAAGGAATGAGAAATGCTAAACTGTGACCTGAAAACAAATTGAACTTTCCCTCTTTGGGTCTCAGACGCAGCACATACTTCCCATAATGGGATAGGATAGTGTTCCTCGAAACACTGTGGTCTGCTCCCATTCACATCTTTTCGTGTCCCTGCAACGTCCTGGTATCACATCCTGCCGAGGCCTCCTGCCTTCTCTTGCCAGCAGAGTTGACACACAGCTTCTGTCTGCTTCTCAGGGAGGATCTTGTTTTTCGCTTGGACTCCCAACTGTGTGTGTGGGCAGGTGTCTTGCTAGGGCAGGAGAGCCCTGTGGCTTGTGCAAGGTCACTGCACTAAGTGAATTGTGGATTACAGCGTAGGCTGCTCCAGCCAGAAGGTGGTAACTATTCAAGCACAGCCCCCTCCATTCCCATACCTTGAGCTGGCCTCATGGTGCTAAAATGCTCCATTCCTCCTTTCTCTATTTTATTTAATTATCTACAATTAAGAAGGACATCTGGGGAAAATAATGAATTGCCCTGCAGCTTAAAAACTGTGCTTACCTGCTGGGTAGCTGTTTCTTCCCATCTAGATGGTTGAAATAGCACTACTCGTTCTGTCTGCTTGTCAGCTATCCATCCCTAATTATCTAATACTGATTATTTCTTGCTGTTTTGAGAATTGGGGCGTACGGGGTTCCAAACCCCTGGATTTTCCCAGGCAGTGGAGGGTGGAAGGGGTCCTGCAGTAGAGGTGCTGGCATGGAGCCCAGGTCCTTCACTTGGGTACCGGGCACTCGCATAGCAACGGTATCCTCTGCAGGGAGTGCACACCTCTGCTCCCACCTGCTTCAGCCGGAAGGAGCTTTCCAGAAGCAACCGAGAAGCTGGTTTTTCAGCATTGACATTTTTGTCACAGTCAATGCGAGAGCAAAAAGTAATAAGGAGGTAATTTTTCCAAATGGTAAATAGGGTATAAATACATTTTTAAATGGGCCTCACCTTGCAAGAAAATTGATATTTTCTGGGCAGTGTAATTTTTCATTTTATTATCAAAAAGCATTCAGCTAGCCGTGCATGAAATACAGTCCCCAGAGCTGTCACAATCCCCATGGGCCCCTTTATCTGGCTGAGTTCAGTGACTGCTGCCTCTGAGCTCTGGGTTATTGTTTTAGGATGGTACTTTTCCCCCTCATTAACCTCTTGCTGTCGCAGGGGAAGAGCGCCTGTGCTCTCTGTCTGGTGGCAGGTACCAGGCTCCCCGCGAGGCAGGCTTGGTGCCCAGTCATGCTACCTGGGGCTGTTGGACTGCGTTTAGATGTACACAGAGGGATCTGAGAGGATGTGTTGTGACAGGCAGGATGCAAAGAAGACTTCAAAACCCCTGCCTCTGCTGCAGGGCACCCTGAGCTGCAGGTGGTTACCGTATTCTTTATACTCTGCTATGTTCTTGTATTCTTCCTTGCTCCCCTACTGCTGAAGACAAGAGAGGGATAGATGGACCTTGGGTCTGATCCAGCACAGTGGCTTTTATTACGGGTGCTCCTGCGTATCACAGTCGTGCCCTTTCCTACTGAGAGTAGCAAAAATGCTTAAATGCTGGGAAAGGGTTGGGGATATGGTCGCGCTGGAAAACTGCAGTATGACCTCCTGGGCAGGTACAGGGAACTTGTGCCAGCAGGGCTGTCCTTGCAATGAGGTGGAGGGAAGGTAGCGAAGAAGTGAGAGGTAGCTGACAGCGGTTGTGTGGTACCTGCTAACTGTCCGTCCTGTGTGTGTTACAGTGCCCAGTGCCCCACCGCGAAAGGTGGAGGTAGAGTCTGTGAATTCAACTGCCATCCGGGTGAGCTGGAAGCTGCCCATCTCCAACAAGCAGCACGGGCAGATCCGTGGGTACCAGGTTACGTATGTGAAGCTGGAAAACAATGAGCCCCGAGGACAGCCTGTGATCAAGGACGTCATGCTGTCAGAAGCACAGGTACAGTGTGGGGACCACGGGCTGGCGGGCATGGCACCTTCCCTCTCTGCAGAGGGTCAGGCTGACTGGATCCAAGTATTTCTTGGCCTCCTCTTGCAGCTCCAGAGCGTGGGACTCAGCCCTGCCTGAGCAAGGCAAACCGTTTGTCCCTAAACCGTGGCTTACAAACAGATAAAAAGTTTAATCAGAAGAGGATTGCTGTAGGAAAGATGATGTATTGGACGATGCTCCTTTCTCAACCCTTTCTCCAACATGTACCTCTCTCTGCATGCCACGTCCAGTGCAGAGTCCAGCTGGAGCCAATTGTGTTTTGCCAGTCAGGTTATAAGCCGTCGGAGAGTTTTAAATAAGCCTTGAGTCTGCTTCTTTTGTGTTGCTGACTATGTTCAGGGTGAAGCTTCTCTCTCGGCAGAGTCCACCGGGGTGCTGCCTGCTTGTGGGGCGTGGGGGGTGGCTCTGCACTGTTGGGTGGGCACAGGACGCCAGGCGGGGCAGCTCTCCTCTGCCTCAGCAAAGCCTCCCTTCCCTCCTGCTTTTGCAAGACAGGGACTTGACCTTGCGTTGTCTCTTGAAACCAAACTGTAGGTAAAGCCAACTGAGTCTGGGAAAGGCTGGGGGTGGGAGGGGGGGAAGCGAAGTGCAGGCCCACGTCGCCTGTAAATGACTTTGCCCTCTGCAACCCGCATACAACAATCTGCTCATATTTATGTGATCTCCTGGATACCTCACCAGCTGTGAGCTGAGGTCCTGTTCCCAACAGCTCCAGGCATGGTTATGCACTCTGCTCAGCCCAGCAATGCATAGTTGCCTCTTTCCCAGGGTCCAGGGAAGTTTTTGGTGCCCTCCCTGTGATGAAATACAACTCTTCTTTGGAGCAAAGGTCCTTCGTCCTGGATGACCCATGCTGTTCTCAACAAAGATAATCGTATAAATGAAGTACAGGATCTGCTGCTGTTGGAAGTGACGAGTAATCGATTCAGAGCTGGCTTGCTTGAATGATGCCCAATATAAATACTGGAGAGCTGCAACGATTAATTGATCTGTCTCCTGAATGCAGCTGTGAATCATTTATACGTTTGTCAGTGGGGAGTGCAGTGCGCAGAGGCGGCTTTACTCCCCATTCATATTCTGAAGGATAAAACTCAGTAATAATGTGGAAGGGGAAAACTTTAAAGAGAGAAAATGCTTTGAGGGTCCTTGCAGTGTTGTCTGGGGCACTTCTCTGTTTATGTTTCAGATGTTGCTTTATTTTAATCGTTAGAAAAGCTGCTTAGTGCCCTTTACTTATTCCAGGAGGATATAATCTTCTGTGTTGTTCGAACAATTGATGCTGTGTTTTTCAGCTGGAGTTTGGAGTTAATGGGTTGGTCCCAAGCGTAGGTGGGCGAAATTGGCAATGTTGTTCTTGTTGGTGTTTTCAAATATTTTATGCTTGCCCAGCCAGTTCTGCTTTCACTCCTTACTCATACATTTCAGAGAGAGAAACCCCATGCTAATGTGCAGGAATGAGGATGCCAGAGCCAGAGACTTTCCAAGGAGTGCTGGATTTTGCATAATTTTGAATGTGTGCATCAGGGAGGCAAGTTGCTTGAAGTTTCCTGGCCTGTCAGACCACTTACCAGTCTTTCGTATTTGGTGAATTTATGTGGGAAAGTTCTTGATTGCTGTGATTATTTTTTTTTTGCTGTGTATGGTGCTGAATTCATCAGCTGTAATTTTTGGATGGAAGTGAAGGCCAAAAGATAGTTGCAGAGAAGTGACTACTCTGAAGGAGTCATGTCACTCTTGGGATAAGCTAATGATGACCCTGCAGGGAAGAGGTTTCACTGACTTGGCAGAAGAGATCTTTATTTCCCGAAAGAGTGAGAAGCCAGGCATGACCTGTGCTCATGATGAAATACATCTGCTCCAGAAGCTGAAGAACCCTGTAAGAGCTGCCATCTTTCAGTACAGCAGTGCGTGTCTTTGCAAACAGCCTAAAAAGTAGTCTTGGAAGAGTTATTTTCTATGGAAGAAAACAAAAAGATTCACTGGAACACCTGTCCCTGAAGGTCACAGGATGAAAATGGCCAGAATATAGCCACAGTTCAGTACTCATAAACATTCATAAACATTTATACCAGTGCACAAGGAGAGAATTGAACTGATTGAAAACCTGGGATTAGAAAAGAAATTCTCTGGACATGTAGGCAGAGCCCCTCCTCCTGCCTGGCGAGGCTGTCTGCTGATTTTGTGTAGGTACGTACCACATAATCTGCTTCCTGCAGATGGTATGAAGACACTGGTATTAAAGCTGACTCATGATTTTTCCTGATTGAAGATGAGAAATATACAGAGAGTAAACGAAGATGAAAGGAAAAAGGAAAGGGAATGGAGATGTTAGCTATGCAGATAATATAGATTCTGAGTTTTCAAAACCATTTGAGCGGAAAGGACTAGAACATCAGCAGAGAAGTGGGGGCCCTGGTGCTGGAGAGGGGACAGCCTCTCCTCCTGCCTAGGGAGCGTAATCAGTTGTTAGGAAGGTCCTGCGATGGAGCTGAGGCCTCTCCCTCCGCTCTGTGGCTGCGCCTGTGACTGATTACCTCCGTCAGACTTCTCTGTGCCTTCCAGTCTGAGCTCTCACCTCCTACTGACAGACTGATGGACAAGCAAATGTGACCGTGCCCTGTGGAGGAGCGCCCAGGGAGAGCGTGTGTATCGCTGTGAGCTGGGTCAGGTACCCGCACCACCTCCTGCACAGGCCCTGCCCATCATGGTTCAGCCAGGTCCCATGGTGGGCGATGGCAGAAGATTTATTTCGGTGCCCTTGTGCACAACGCATCCGAGCACCAAGAGAGCGCCTTTGAAAGGAGCAGGGGCACTAGTGCAGGGTCTCAGCCGCTCTCCACCACTCTCGTACAAGTCCTCACGGGCTTGAGGGAGCGAGGGATAGCAAGGCTATGGAGCACAAGCATTAGGTTCTTCAGGGGAGGGCAGGGGCCCACCTGCTTTCCTTGCTCTCCACTCCCTGGGCAGCTGCAGTGTGTCAGGAGGAGCAGTGGGCTTGATCCCCTCCATTCGTTCCCAGGTACGAGTCCTGCGTGCCCTGCAGAGCTCAGTGCTGAGCAGTGCCAGGCGGCAGTGCTGAGTCTGGAGCACCGGGCACAGGGAGGCAGCAGGGCCAGGGGAGGACAGGCCTTCCCGTTCGGGTTCCCGTGCAAGCATGACTCTTGTTTGCTGTTTCCAAGACAGGCAGCTAGACCCTGCATGAATCTAGCTGTTGATCCATTGGGTCCTGCTCCCAGCCTGCTTGTCCTCAGCCCAGACTGGAACACCTTGAGCAGGGACTTTCTCCCCATGCTGCAATGTGGCCTCGACAACTGCTCCTGCCCTCGACTGTGCAGCATATTTGCTGGGGAGCCTGCAGCCTTCATCGCTCTGGGGATGCGGCATGCACATTAGCCTCGCTGCTTACAGCCCTCTGCAGATCCAGCCTGCGCAGAGAGCTTGGCAGTGCTTCTGCTGCTGGGAGCTGGCTGGGTACAGCTGGGTACAAGGAAGTCAGGTTTTGTGGAGGAGAGACTCCTGCCACCTCCTCCTCCTGCTCTGCAAACAGAGTCATGGCAGGGGAGAGGTGTGCTGCCCACGAGAAGGGCTGCAGGCTCACAGGAAGATTGTGTGGTCTTCGCAGGCGGCACTTCTCCATCCAGCATGCAGACCGAGTGCACGTCCCACCAGCTTGCTCCAGAAGAGCAGGAAGAAGTAACGGCAAACACTTCAAGCTGTTGGATTGACATCAAAGGAGAAGGGGGAAGCAGAGACTCCTATTCTCCCTGGGCAGTGCCAACCCCAGGCATAACACAGAGGAATTTACAGCCTCCGTCTTTTGCTGGGTGATAGTCAAGGATCTTTATCTGAGTCTACTTGGAACAACTCCTCATACATGTGTACTTATCTAGGTAAGAGTCTGGCGTGGAGGTGAGATGTACTCTGCTTTTTAAGTGGAACAAAATTGAAAGTCATCATGCAAGAGGCATTTCAGTAACGGACAAAGGTGAAGTTCTGGAGCCCTCAGACCCCTGCGCATCCCACAAGCTGAGCACCTGAGTTTACATCTGGAGTTTCACTGTTGCGCCACAGTCACTGAAGCAGAGAGGAGAATGATCTGCAGGAAAACCGCAGTATCCTCTTCCCATAGCTGGGACTGTTTAGGAGGGCTTGAGTCTGTCTTTTGCAAGGGCCATGGTCAAGGAAAACAGCCATTCCCTGGTGAGACGTGGCTGCGCTGCGCGGTGTTGAAGTGTAAAATGAAACGTTAAGGCATTGCAGCTGCCATAAATACACACTGTTAGCTTTAGCACTTCCCTGAGCCATCCTGCCTCATGCACACAGCACTGTCTGAGTTCTTTTTATGACAGCTCCTGGGCTTTTCAGATCAATTTGTCTTACTGACCAACCTTAAACAGTTAAGAAGCAATTGAGTTAGTTTAAAGAAGGAAATGTCTCGATCTGCAGATGATATTTTCATAATGAAACTGAATTTATACCAGGGTATTTATGCAGGCCTGGCTTTTCACCGTCACTCCTCCAGCAGAGATCTCAAAGCGTTTCTTTGCACTCAGATCTGATGCAAGATTAAAGTCCACTGAAACATAAGAGCAAACAGAGTTTGAACATTAAACACTTGGTCTAAAATCCTAGTGGGTGATAAACTCCCTGCTGTGGTGTGTGTGAAAGGCTGTGAGATGCAGTAGCCTCCTGAGCCCGGGTCTGCTCCACCGTTCGTTGCAGTGGGGTGTCACCTTCTGCTCCTGCAGCTACACGGAGGCGGGTTGGGGTGTTAGCATCCACATGGCCCCCATGCGCCAGGGACATGGTGGAGCTACCAGGCCTCGTATCCCCCCTGCAGCAAGACTTTCGCCAGGTTTTAGATCAGCCGGGCAGAGTGTGTGGCTGTTGACCATGGTGTAGGCTGGCTGGCGCAGGTAGGATGTCAACAGCAATGACTTGGATTGAGCTAAGCATGCAACACTGGAAATAACACCAAGATGTATGTGGAAAGAGAGCCTTTAGTGACCATAATACTTAGTGAGGGCCTTGGCTTTATAGAAGTCTTTAGGGACAACTTGACCTCTTCTCTGAAATTAAATTTTAAGATGGTTTAGGGGGATAATTCTACTGCAGTCTCATGGCATCAAATAAGGAGTGTTTCTCCAATAGCTGCTTCTTTCTGAATTTAGAGAGTAAAATAACAAATATTTTGAAGGTATGCCATGTATTTTACTGCTGAGGAGAGTACTCTGCCACTGTGATAGGCTGCAGCCTGTGAAAGTCACCTCAAATAGGCTGAATACAAAAGGCAACTTGTAGCTTTAATACCATTTAGTACTTCTGCCGCACTTAAAGGTTCCCAGGCACTTCAGCAGCGTTAGCTGGGCTTCCCAGTGTCCTGAGGAAGTCAGTATCTGAGCGCCGTTTCACAGCTGGCAGCTCAGGCTCAGAAGCAAGGCTTGCCAAGGCTCACACTGTGAGTCAGGGGCAATAATACCTATCTTCCACTTTCATCTCTGTGCTTGAACTCGTCGACCGGTGCTTCCTCCAGGCAGATTTAGTAACCTGAGATGTAACGCATCACCTTGGCTGAGAGAGCTCGCTATGATCTCTGCAAACCTTCCTTTGGTGCATTAGCCACAAAGAACAGTGCTACAGGCATGCATGGCAGCAGCCAAGGTCTGCTGAGTCTCACCACCCCAATGCAGCTTTGATGCCTTAGAACCCCAAATCCAGCCAGAAACCTGCATGTTCCCTCTTCAGAGCCCCAGCTGAGCTGCCATGGCTGAGAATCCACGTGAACTTTTGCTGGGAAATGGTTTGTGTAGAAGTCTTACCTTCAGGGATGCTCTTGCCAAACGAGTGTTTGTTGTTTGGTGTTGTGTAATTGGGAGTGAGAAGCTTTTTCCTCAGTATACACACCAGTTTGAGCCTTGCTCCAAGCCACGCAGCGCCGTTGGAGAGGAGCAGCTTAGTGTGGAGCTCTGTGTAAGATCTCAGCCTCTCTTGCACTGTTTACAAGAGACGGCACTTCTTGGTTTTCCTGAGGTCCCCAGAGCATTTTCTTGCAAATGATACAGGACAGAGAAGCTCTGTAAATGTTGCATTGGTGCTTCCTTGCAGAGAGTGCCCTCTGAGTTTTGTGTGTTGAAGTCTTTGCTTCTCAACAAGAGATGGTGACTGGAGGATCACTAGGACAGAAACTGGACATTAGGCCACAAAACTGTTGTGAGTGACTTGTGAGGCAGCAGTCAGCCCCAGAGCCTTGTTGGTACAGGGTGTCCCTTGCTTCTGCTCGTGGAAGAGGCAGAAAAGTGCAAGCAAAGCCAAAAGGGGAAAGGACTACAAAGTTAGGAAGTGGTGACCTCTCCATCCATTGAGAAGGAAGCTCTCTGCCCCTGTTTGCGTGAATGATCTCAGACCTACTGCGCAGGCTAGCGGCATGTAGAAAATTGCTCTATGCCATTTCTTCCCCTGGCACAGCCTGTGCCAAGTGACCTTCTGTGTATAAGTGTTGTAATCCCCCCAACCCAGTCCTGCTAACTCCTGCTGTTGTCGTCGTCATCATCCCCTTCCTACATGTTGCCCCTTAAAATTCTGTGTCTCCATTTTTCTCTCCTCCTTCCTTTCTCCCCCATCAGTGGAGAGCTGAGGACTCCGTCGACCATGTAAGTACCACTTGTGTGTATTCCAGGTTGGAAAAGAGGGGTTTGGTAAATCGATTTGTGAATTTTGTAGATGCAGTGCTGTCAAAACATCCCTTTCACTCCCTTAATGAAGCTGGAGAGTTACATTGTGAAACCTTCCACAAGCAGCAAATCCAGAGAAAATTGGCATTTAGATTGCTACTAAATGCAGAAAAGCAATTGACATTTCCTATAATCTGTATTTCCAGCTTGTTGCAGTGCAGTTTTAGGCAGGCTCAAGTGATCGACTCAGGAGGTGCATCCTACTTTCTGCAGTAGTTGGCCTACCGAGTTACACGGTAAAACTAGATATATAATCTTTAAACCACATTGATCGTAGTCCTGAAAAATAACCTACACTCTCAACCGTGACCTTTGGCTGAAACACAGATAGTAATAAGAAAACAATCACATATAAACAGTTAAATCCAATTTTTCCTACGTAATTTTGAAGTATAAATTTGGAGGAACAAACTAGAAAATGACCTTTTTAGAGTCAGCAATTCAGTTACGTGCCCTACTGTGAGCTTCCCTGGCACGATGCATTTCTCCTCCTGCTTTATACGGAGGATTCTCGCTCGGAGTGGCTTTGTCACGACAGCACTGTATTTACATTATGCAATCAGACCTTCTTTCATCCATCCCTCGTCTCTCTTCCCCTCCTCCCAGCTCGCTTGCTTTGCTCCCGGTGGCATGCTTTTTTGCGTGAGAATTTCTCTTTGCATGGATTTGGGAGGAGGGAATTCTCTTGGGATGTTCAGAGTCTGCAGGTTTTGTGTGAGTGCTTCTCCCGCGGGTCCATTGGCACCGATCGAACTGTGCGTCCACTCACCCGCACACATGATCTGCTGCAGGGGCGGAGTTGGGATCGGACTCTGGTTCACACGGTGATTTTGGTGGGGTTCTTGTTGGTGCTTGTTGATTTTTCTCTGGGCTGGCTGGTTCCGCAATGGTAACACGGTGATTTTGATGAGTAAGCCTGGGCAGGTAACCTGAACCAGCAGCACTGACTGGAAATCAGCAGGTTTAATAGCATGGGTGTTTGTGCGAGTGAGTGATGGGAGACTGTCTGTGCTCTGAGAGCAACCACAGGTGCCCCTCGTACCCCTCAAGCTGGCAGGGATCCCCCGGGCAGAGATCAGACCCCTCAAGCAGCCTCTAACAGTGCCCGTGCTGCCTGTCCTCAGCGACTCGAGCTTAACCCTCTCCATCTCTGCTCTTCTCCTTGTCTGAAAGGGTAAATAACCAACCTGGAGCCTTTGCCTCCTTTCCAAAAGCTTCTCCAGCCCGGTTGTCTCTTGCTCCCTGACCTGATGGGTTATTAGTGCTAATGGCCCCGGTCCCTTTCACAGCACCCACAGATGAATGCAGTTCAGGGGTACCTGTCCTGAGCTCGCAGAGAGCTGCTGGGAGCTGCTGAGCTCGCTGTGCTTGCTCATTTGCAGGCTTGGCCAGCCGAGCTTGGCACAAGTCATGTTGCCGCTGGGCCAGCAGGGAGGAGCGGTGCTTCCCTCTTTGATCTCAAATTGAAGTGCGGAGCCGTGCCCTCCTCCTGCCCAGAGGAAACTAGAGCATGCAAGGGTGCTAGCACCCTGCCGAGACCGCCCTCGTCCCAGACCTCCCACGGTGCAGGGTTTTCCCTCCAGCTCTTGCCAACGCCTTGCGCTGACCCCGTCCCATCCTTACAACACCGTGCCTGGCAGGGAGGGTGAACGCGGTGCTGTAATAGTGCAGGTGCTCCTTGCCCAGGGCCTCCCGCCTGGCGTGGCCGTGCTGCAGCCTGTGTTGCCTGTCTGTGCTCCCTGCGGCTCTGCTGCAAGAGACAACTTTAAAAATCCCCAAATTAGCCCCAAGAGGTTTCCGCAGCCAGCTGAACTGGCTTTTGCTCTGGTTCACAGCTCCACAGTCCTCTTACTCTCAGACTTGCTGTGGCAGGGTGGCTCTGGCTTCACGCAGGACCGTCTTTGGAGCAGATCTCCCTCTTGGCAGAAGCCGTGGGAGAGCGCAGCTGCTGACACAGGTTGCTGGTGGGTCCCTGGGAAGGCCAAGTGTTAGAGGCAGGGGTTGAAATTAGGCAGGTGAGTGTTGGAGCGGCAGCAATTGTTGTTTGCTGGCTCTGTGTGAGACCTGTGTGCTTGAGTGCGATGCATGAGTGTGAGCCAACGAGTGTGTCGGTGTGTTGCTGTTGGAGACGCTGACCCCAGTGCCCTCCTTTTGCTCACTCCAGTAACAAGTATTTGCTCTTCTCGTTTGCCTCTTCCCCGCCTCGTGGATGCGCTCCCAGGAGACGGTCATTGGAGGCCTGCTGCCAGAAACCACCTACTCCGTCACAGTCGCTGCCTACACCACCAAGGGAGATGGTGCCCGCAGCAAGCCGAAAGTCATTACCACCACAGGGGCAGGTGAGTGTGGGGAGCGGATACCACAGCCTCGTAGGAGTGGTGGTAAAACCTCCCAAGAGGTGCACGGGGAGTATGGCCAAGGCACCTGTGCAGGAGGAAACGAGAGGGTTGGAGATGCTGCAGAGGTACATACTCTTGTGATCTCCAGCCCTTACTTACAGGCTTTGCTACTGGATCACCTGAGCAAAGTGCAGCAAACAGATGGACAGACACTGCCAGGGCCCGTGAAAGAGCAATGAAACTCATGGGTCTGAGCTCATCTGCATAGTCCAGAGACCTGGGAAGAGGAAGTCTGAAAGTCCAGGCCCTCCCTCAGCTTTGGAGTCATGGCCTGTCCTCACGTTGTTCCCGTAGGCGAGTGCCATTTCTTGCTTCCTGCGGTGACTGCAGTGCCGCCTGGGATGGCCCCTGGCACAGAGGGCTCCTCAGAGGTGCTTCTCAGCTTCCCACCCCGGCCATTGCTACTGCTGCCTCCCCAGGCTTACAGAGCTGAGCCCGGCTGCTCCTAGAGCCATGGTAAAATCTGGAACGCAACAAATGCTGCCATAGGAGTGCTGCGGACACAACTTCTAGGTCCTGGTGATCCCAGCCAGTTCGGTTCTGCTCTCTCAGTAGAGACTCTTACCCTATGCCTAGTGCAACACAGGAGCCTCGGCCTGGAGCAGGGGCACCCAGGAGTTCATCAGGTGCTTCCCTCCGGATGCGGTCAAGCTTGCCTTTGGCGGTGGCACCAACTAGTTGACAGTGTCTTGTCCCCGATTTCCACTCACTAGACCTGTCCTACAACCAATAATCCTGCTGCTTCCTCACACCAGCCACAGGAACAGTATTTACCACTTGTTATTATGGGAATGCAGCTTGTGCAAACTGAGAGCGTTTGTTCCTGGTGCTTTTAAACAAGAAACAGCTTGCCATCTCCTCCGTGCTGCATATGGGGAGCTCCAGAGGTAGTTTCCACTGTCACAATCTCAAATGCTGTCTCCCTTGTGCCTCGCCATGATGTATGCTCTGTTCATCAAATTGCTACAGCTGTCCTATAAACAGGAGAAGCTTCCTAAACATCCCCGTGTTGCACTGTAAACCACAGTGGGTCTTCCCATGTTATGATGCACATTTAAAGTTAATATTTAGAATCAGCTTTGAAAATAATGTGTCCCTTAATACTAACTGCTGCTAGACATTGTATTATGAGTGCAAGGAGGATGGCACTGGCAGTGGAAATGTAATTGTATGTCTTAAATACCTACAAAACCACCCCCAGAGCTGCCTTTGTACAGGCTTGTCTGTAGGCTTGACCTCAAAGGGGAGTGTTGGTATCGCCCTCTGATGGCAAAATCGGGGCATAATTCTGTCAAATACGTTTTTCTCTTGCGCTCATCTGTGGGCTCATACATTTCAAAACTGCAAGGATATTTAACTAGGTTTGGCTACAATCCCATTTTTGTTTTCGTATCAATGGCCCCATCCCTTTGATTCTGAGTATCTTCCCTATCAGTTGATTTGTTTACAAATCTGAGCTGATGTGAAGACGCATCCTTTTTTTAACTGAAGGAGATCAAGGTATTAAACCATCAATTTAAAGCCATCAGTTCCTAACCAGTGACGGCAACACCCCTTGACTTGTGCAGCATAAGCAAAAATCCTGTGGAACACTTGTGTTCACCTCTCACATCGACACTGACATCACGAATCTGCTCATCAGCTAAACCAAAATGTATTCTGATGGCAAACAGCCCGCCCAGCTCTGCTCGCTGCCTCTGCAGATGGTAAAACTGCAAGGTTTCAGGATGAAATTTGTCTGCCTCCAGACAGATCAGGGCGCTGGACTCGGGCTTCTGTCTGTCTGTTGTGGTACAGTGCACCAGGGCCAGCATGGCCTGGTGTTGTGCACTAGCTGGAGTGTCTGAAGACCACTGATTGGGAGGATGGAATTCAGATCTTCTCTGAGATAAATATGATGCTTTGAGGTACCCTAAACCTTTCCTGTAAAAGGGGATGGATTTTGGGGCTGGATATGGCTGACTTTATTGCCTGTTTAGATGGCAGCACATGGGAAAATGGCAGCCAAGAGCTGGCTGGCTCCAGCTTCCCTTACCACCAGATTAGGGTCGCTCTGCCTCTATCCATGTGAATTGTCTGTCATCCTCTTCACCCTGTTGTCTGAACTTTCCCACTTTCCTCAATCCTCGTGGACTGAGCAGCACGGAAGCGGTCCTTCCTTCCCCTCCCCTCAGGCTATAGATGGTCATTGTGTGTTTATGTTGCAGTCCCGGGGAAGCCCACCATGATGATTAGCACGACAGCCATGAACACAGCCCTCATCCAGTGGCACCCACCCAAGGAGATGGTAGGGGAGCTGCTGGGTTACCGGCTGCAGTACAGACGTCTTGATGAGGAAAAGATGAACACGATAGACTTCGGGAAGAGAGACCATCACTACACTGTGACCAACCTGCACAAGGGGGCCACGTACCTCTTCAAATTGTCTGCGAAGAACAGAGCTGGCCCAGGAGAGGAGTTTGAGAAGGAGATCACTACTGCAGAAGACGTGCCAAGCGGCTTCCCACAGAACCTGCGCGTGGTGGGTCTCACCACTTCCACCACAGAAGTTGCATGGGACCCCCCGGTCTTGGCAGAAAGAAACGGCAAGATTGTCAACTACACAGTGGTGTACAGGGACATAAATAGCCAGCAGGACCTGGTTAACATCACCAAGGACACAAGTATCACTTTGACGAATTTGAAGCCCGATACCACTTACGACATCAAAGTGAGGGCCCGCACCAATAAGGGGGTTGGGCCGCTCAGCCCCAGCATCCAGTCCCGGACCATGCCTGTTGAGCAAGGTGAGTGCCCCTCTAACAAGCCCTAACAGCAGGCTCTGCCTCCGGGACAGGGACCTTTGCTTCGGTTCATGAGGCTACGCTACCCTTTGCTCTGACTAATGAGATCAGGTACTGTGTGGCTCCCTAGTCTAAAACTAATTCAGTGAGGGGGGGCTCAACGAAGATTTCCATTTGGGGGGAGAGGAGCGTTGGTGGTAGCTTAATTGCCTTTGTCGCACCACGGGCATGCTTTGCTGTTTTATCTGTACATGAAAGGCTCTTGCTTGAACTGGAGCAGACTGGGTAGGATCATCTGCAGATCCAGTACCTGAGCACCACTGTTCTTTGATCATGGCAAAGGGCTGAGAGAGTGTGAATGGAGGGGGGAGACGAAGGCTACAGTTCAGCCTACAACTTCCTTTCTGTGATTCTGGAAAGTATAGTCAAAAAGCGAAACTCCACTGGAGACTTGGTAAAAGGCTGCTGCTCTTTTCTCCTCATCTCTCACTTCTCTGCTGTAGCTGAACTCTCTGACCTCTGCTGCTGAGTTAGACAAAGAGAGACTTGGAGCCGAGCTGCTGCCTGCCTCCCTCCTGACTTGGCCTTACAGTGCTCAAATATCTTGTTTTTCATTTCAGTGTTTGCTAAGAACTTCCGCGTCAATGCTGTCATGAAAACATCTGTGTTGCTGAGCTGGGAAGTGCCTGACTCCTATAAATCTGCAGTGCCTTTTAAGGTAAGGGCGGGATGCAGAGGACAGGGCAGTGAGCAGGACAGTGGAAAGCGGCACCTTGACCTGCCACATGATGTTTTCAGGCCATCAGACAAGAGACCAGCAGAGCAGGGTCACGTTGCTCACTGGCCTGAGCTGTCAGATCTCCAAGCCCAGGTTAGGCAGCCACTCTTGCTTTTGAGCTCCCGTGCATGATCCATGGCACACAGTATAGCACACTGCTGCTTGCTTTCCCTTCTCTCATTCTTCTTAGGTCAGAAGGTGTTGTAGTTTTGCTGATTTCTTTCTGTTTTGATCAGGTGTGGAATAGCCAGTTAGCACTTGGCTCATGGTAACAACACAGGAGTGAATAATGCTGGCTGAAGCACACCAACAGGAAACGCCAAGTAGTGAAGGCACGCACTGGGCAGAGGCAGTCAGAGAACGGGGATGTCTCAGGGATCACAATACATATTTCTGGCTTCTCACCATCCAGCTAGAAACCCATCTTGACCATAGCGACTTTTCCTAAGTACCCACTGCTCCCTTGATAGTGCCCCTGAATTACTTGCCTTTTTGAAGGGAAATGGAAACTGGTCCAGCACCCCAAATCACTGATGTTTTTCCCATGAGCGGTTGCGGTGGTTGTGCATGCAGTCCCAATCAGTGCTTCCCTCCTCCATCAGCTTTCTCAAGTGTCTTGTTACCTGGTGTCATTCAGCTGGGGCTACTGGTCAAGCTGGCCATTGCAGCTCCATGACAGTGGTTACACAAGCTTGACCTGAGCCTGACTCGGAGTTGAAGCCTGAAAAGTAAATGTGATTTAATCCTAAGAAATCACCAGGACAAAGTGGTCTGAAAACCAGCCAGTGAATCAAACTAAGAATGACTCCTTCTGCAATGTGTCCTGTCTCAAACATCTGGATTGCCTTTATGAATTACTTCAGAACATCAGGGCATAATCTCAGGATGTGAAGGAGAGAAGCATCATCAGCCTTCCAGAAGGTGTTACAGGTGTGAGCAGCACAAGATGTGTCAGGGCAGAGGGAACTCTGCAGGAATGGCTTCTGCTTTCTTTTCTCCAGCACAGTTCTGGATGTAGTGTCATCCACCAGGCTGCAGACAACACTGATGACCCAATGTCTTCCAGCTCTTGTCTGTCCCCCAGTGTGGATCACTGACGTGGGTAAAAGATTAGACTGTGGTGGAAATTTCTGCAGATCTCAGTGCAGCTTCTCTCCCTTAAGAAACAAGATGAACATGTCACATCGCCAAGGATAATCTTCCACCCAGTCTCAGCAGCTATCTGCTGCCTCTGAAAGGTAGCCAGGGGTGGGAGCAGCGTGACTTCCTTTCTTCCTTGCACATGCACCCTGCCATGCTGTGCCTAAAGAGTAAATGCAAGGCCTGCATGAGCTGTGGGGGATCCATGGCCAGGGGAATGAGGGGAAGGTCTTGGAACTGCATCCACATCAAAGTGTGGGAGCACCTCCGCTTCCTTGTTGCTAACTCTCCTTGTTTAAATCCTAAGCTGAATTACCATGATCAATAGCAGACACTTGTTAACATGCAGAGTTTAGCTGAAGCAGACAAGGCTTTTGTGAAGACCTTGTGGTATTCAAAGCTTTCCCAGATGTAGGGTGCATTAGGATCAGTGTTCAGATATCTGGCCACAAGGAACTTCACAGATCCCTGTTACTTTGCACTCTGCAGAAGAACCAGTCTGCTTCATCTTGCCTTATTCTTGTGGCACAAAGCCCATGTCTCTGTCTGACAGCACAGTGCTAGAAAGGGACAGTGTGACCTTTGGAGCATTGCTACCACCTAAGGATGGTGGAGCCAGGAGCCAAGGATGTAATGCTGATGCCTCGTAGCTGCGATTGCTTACACAGACAGTGACTCAGGGTCTGCCCCTGCTGCGGGTTAACCCTCAGACGACACAGGAGCAGATGGCATTAGCCACTTGCTAACTGAAGAGCAGTCATGCAAACGAGAGCGTTACAAGGATATTTCTCTAATAGTTTCTTCTTCCTATTAATATTCCCAGACTTGCAGACACACATGAGTCAAGGAGCTAAGAGGGTCAGCTCCAGGTCGTTGATTGTGCCACTCGAAAGAAATTCTTAACCTTCAGGACTTTGTATTTTTATAAACAAGGTTCACCTCTCTCCTCTAATTCAGGCACATGCGATGCTGAGTCCAGAGCGTAATACTGTAACTAGCATAGCAGATAAATCTCCATGGGAACAATTAGTATTATCTACACTTGATAAACAGTCTCATGCTAAATCTATGTCCCAAAGGGTGTCATATTCTACTTTAACAGATTTAATTAAAGTAGATATTGTTCTGACAATGAATAGTGAGGTGCAGGCAGGACTGGTGCTATTTTTTTTATAGGGGATGAACTGAGACCTTAGGAATTTTCATTGCTACCAAATCAATAATGAAGGTTTGAGTTCTCTTTGGGGAATTTTCACAGCTTCTTCTGGTCCAGGAGATAAATTCCTTGTAAAATGTTGCCAAGCAGTTGTGGTGGAGCAGAGGCACTATTCCTTTTCTATTCCAGTGTGCTTGCAGAAAGCTGTTCTGGAGCTTTCGTGGAAAGTGCAAATAGATACAACCTTCTCCTTGGGGAAACTGCACTTTTCTGAGACACATTCTTCAACTTAAGAGCAGAACAGAAGGCAGCATCACAAGGTATTTTACAAATGATGAGAAGGAATAGCACCTTTTGAAAATGATTATGATACAGGTTCAGAAATAACCCCTGAGAATGCTGGGCAGATCTTTCTCACAGTGTGTCCCACGGAATGTAGTAATTACTCCTGCCCCCAAAAAAGGCAACCTCATCTACTTCTCCATCGAGTAATTAGCTTTTCCAGTGGTGCACACTATGTGTCTTTTTATCTTTTAGTTCAATACATTCTTTACTGCCTTGAAATCAAGCAGCAGACCTTCAGCAGTGACATTTGGACCCACCTAGCTTTGCAAATCTTCTCTTGTGAGTAAGGGCAGCATAAATGACATTTTACAGCAATCCATGGACTAGTCAGCAACGTTTGGCAGTTCAGAGCCCTTGGGCCAAATTTGCTGCTGACTTAAGTAGTTATCAGTGGGCCATGATGCAACCTCTAAATAGCATTCCTGCTTGAGCTCCTGGGCATCTTCAGCTGCACACGAATGACTGTTTCTGAGCCCTCACATCATTGGAAGGGTTGTGTAGAGGCCTTAACTAATGGCGCATAACATTTGAGAAGACAATGTGTTATGGCAGGTATAGGAACGTAGAACTGCTACAGCAACTGTGAAAAGGGGGCATAGCAGAGAATGCTTCAGGAAAGCATTGCAAATGCCAATTTCACTGACTTTGGACACAAATTTCTGTGCGTGGCAGTAAAAGTCATCATCTGGTATCAGGACTGAATAGGAGACTGTGTCCTGGCCAGTTCCAGTACAGAACAAGCAGGGAAACTCTGAACTGAAGTACCTGACCTTGCCTCTGCCTCCTCTTGCTCCAGGAGAACAGCTATGTCCCCAGCGGATGCCTCATGTGCAGGCAGTTGGTGGGCGAGTGTCTTCCCTAGAGCACACACAGAAGCAGTTGGTGATACCTTTATTACGGAAGACTTCATAATGAGAAATCTCATCTGAGAGGCCACACAACTCATTGTGGGCTTTGCAGCTTTCCAGCATAGCTCTTAATGATGGAAGTTTGGTTTTGTTCAAGTCTGTGTTAGAGCATATAAAGTGAGGTCCCGCTGCTCCCTCAGGACACCCCTGACTTGCTTTCATCTGGAATATCTGGACCTGTACTATTGCAATATCATCGCAAGGGGTGGTGCTGGGAGAGACAGCAAAGCTGCTAAGATGACTTGAAGTCTAGTGCTCCTGTCTTCGCCTACTTCTGTGTCAGAGCAGGGTGAAACCTGCCAACTAAATATCTGATATTCCAGCTCTATAAGAAGCATTTCTTCATTTTACCTTTTTCAATCACTTTAGCACCCATCTGATGTACATGTCTTTGGAGAAAGGGATTAAAGCCCGGAAGAAAATATCTTAAGAGGAGTCACAGCAGAGAACAACTCCCTCCAGCCATCCTACCTTTGACAGCCTTTCCTGAACACTGGGCAACCAGCTGGGGCTTTGTCCCTGCAAACCTCTGTTATTTTAGTACTTGGTACTTATTTTTGCAGTTCATCCCTGGAGATTGAAGCCTGTCAACAAATGAGATTGATTGCATCTCTCCTCCATTGCTGGCTCCTCACTGCTGCTCTGTTACCTGTTGGGAGTCTCTCCTCAGCAGCAAAAAAGCTGGGGCTCTTTTCCTATCCCAACCTCCATGCAAAGTGACCTGAAGAAGATTTGAAGCATGCTGTGGGTATCGCTGTTTGGATAACACAAAAGCAGAGCTACAAATTCCAGGCCTAGTCTGGTCCCTGTGCTCCGCTGTCCTTCAGATCTCTTTCCAGGGCCTCCCTCCTCCTCCGGGCTCCAGCGCTAAATATTAGAGCAGTGCTAATCAGCTGCCCTTTCCAAGCAAGTCGGCAGCTTTCTGCAGATTTCTGCCACCTGCTAAAAAGGTGACTTGGAAGGAAAGTTTGGTCCCTCCCTTGCTGCCTGCGTCAGTCTGAACGGCGGGCTCAGCTGGTGAAAAATCTGGTTTACTTCAAGTGATTTTTCTTCCACAGAGCTGTCTTCTCTCTCTCAAGGCCGCTGTTGGAAAGAGCACGTTTTACTGTGTGGTCTCTGCCTGTGGCCCATAATAGCTGCCATGGTTTAACATGCTGCAGCTCTGCCATTGCCAGTTTTTGGCCTGCTGTGTCCCTGCACTGCTATTAGGAATCCAGCACTCCCCTGCCATGCTGGACGGTCGCCCAGTGGAAGGAAACATGCTGGTTTATCACAGCTGGGGCACAACCTCTGGTCTCTCCAGTTCTCTACACCCCATTTGCTTCTGTCTTGGTGAACTGTTTGAGTTTCTGGCTTTGCAGAGGCAGCACCCAGGGTTTCGGGGTTCCAGCAGGATTGGGATCGAGGTTCCCAGGGCAGACAGGCTGTTTGGTGCGGCTAATACAGCAGTGCCCATGGCTGCTGTGCCCAGAGGGAGATGGGGTCCTGCATATCTGGAACAGGGAGCTGAGAAAATGTCATTAGCCGAGGGGCCGGTGAGCCCAAGGGAGGAAGCTGTGCGTGGGGGCTGCCCACTGCCCGCGCCACCAGCAGCTCGGCCCTGCCCTGCCCTGCCCTGCCCAGCAGCCCCTCGCTGCAAGCGCGGCAGCGAAAAGCAGAAAAGCAGCGCCGATCTCCTGCCCACGGCTGGCACGGCACCAGTATCTGTTGTCATGGCAACGGGGTGTCACACCTGCAGAGCTGCTGTTTCGGGTACCAATTTGTGAGCCCTGCGCGGGATTTGTCAGATCATTGGTGAGGCGTGTAACCCCTGCAGTCACCTTGCTGGGTGGGGGATTCTCTGCATTAACCATTCGATCAGGCATCAGCTGGTAGACATGGGAGTGACACCAATTTAAAGCAGACGGGATTTTACACCAAAAGCATATTGTGTGTTGTAGCCTCGTGAGACAAGAAACAAAGACCCATTCATCTCCGCACGAGGGCAAAGCACACCCATCTGGATTTCTCCCCCAAACCGGTGCTGAGAAGCAGGGCGGGTGGCACCACCAGCCTCACCGCTGGTGCCGGCCACCCGGGCTTTGCTGAGATGACCCCCTCTCTGCTCCATCGCTGCGAGGCACAGGGAGCACAGCTCAACCCTCTGCTGGGGATTGCTCTTCTTTAACTAAAGATTTATGGCTGTTTATGAAGCGCACAGTAGCTGAACCACCTGAGGGAAGGTCCAGAGCCAAATCGTCATATCTATCACTGCTGTTTTGAGTGTGAGTTTTCATCAGCAGCTGTCGGCTGCATGAGCGTGTCCTTTTCCCGTTTCAGATTCTGTACAATAGCCAGAGCGTGGAGGTGGACGGCCACTCGATGAAGAAACTCATAAGTGACCTCCAGCCAGACACGGACTATTCTTTTGTGCTAATGAACCGTGGGAGCAGTGCTGGGGGGCTCCAGCACCTCGTCTCAATCCGCACCGCTCCTGACGTCTTGCAAAGCAAACCCATCGCCACAAACAAGTACATACAGGAAGGAAAATTCACGCTCACCCTTCCCAAAGTCCAGACCACTGTGCCGGTTAGGTAGGTGCCGTGCCTGGGTGGAGAAGGCAGGGTGGGGGTCTAGAGATGGGGAAGAAGGCAGGGCAGAGCTCTGCCAACCTGTGGATTTTGTAACCTGGGAGTGAATTTCCAAGCAGGCTGCGGTACAGAGCCAGGCATTTACCTGTAACATGGGATCACACTGCTGGCTCTTTCTGAGCAAATATTTATGTGCAGTAAAATTAAGACAATTCTCTGACAGTTTGCCCTCACCCTAGTGGGTATACTCCAGATGCTACCAGCAAAAACACAGTTGAGGATCAGGAGGGACTTTCTCTGACACTGTATAATATCCTTTAAATAAATAATGCCTAAAGCCTCAAGGAGATTAAAAAAGCGAGTTTGTGGAAGTCTTATTCGTTACTGTGGTATCCTTGCGCTGAAGCACAATTCCCCCGGGGTTCCTGCTACAATCCGATTATATAAATGTCCTTCTCACAGCTCCTACACCACCCTCCGGAGCACAGTCTGTAGATCTTCATTAACCTAATGAGTGCTAACGGGAGTATTCTCTTCTCTGGTGCAGCTGGAAAACTGGCCTCTTCCTTACTGAACCCTTTTGCTGCTTAGAGGGCAGGGAAAGGAGCAGGTTGTCCTTGGGAGGCATATGGCATGTGTTACTCAGTGGCCTGACTCAGAGATGACTGAGTGTCCAGCGCTTATGCTTTCCTTCCTTCCCAGGTGGTACTACATCGTGGTTGTGCCAGCGGATCAGAGCACCAGCAGCCCGACTGCTCGGTGGCGGACGCCTGATGAGATGGAGCTGGACCAGGTAGGAGTCTGTAGCAGCTGCTGTGATGGAAGTGGCCCAGCACTCTTTGCCCAGGCCTCCTGGCAACAGCATGGGTGCAGCAACACAGGGGCAGGCTGTATGTCAGAGATGGGGGCTGTGGGACGTGCACTGCCCACCACCTTTCTTGGCTGGTGACAGCATGTAGGAGGGAGACACGAGTCAAGTGAGGGAGGAGCCACCTCCCAGAATGTGCCCCATTAGGAGACCACACTTGAGTGTCTCGGAGCTCTGACCAGGACAGATCCTGTCTCAGGTTGTACACTTTGGAACCTTTTTCAGCTGAAGCAACCATGCTGATTCTGAAAACAAGCTAGGAGAGAAAGGTATTGTTTTCAATTTATTAAGCTGTTCTGTCAGGAGGCTTTTCCCTCTGTGGATGGGAGCTAAGCCTGCAGTTTGGATAAAGAGTTCACCCTGGTATCTAACAAAACCTGAAAAGCTCCTTTCACACTTGCTTGTTAAAGGCTTTCAGCATTCAGCAGCCCATTCACCCCAAGGTGCAGCTTATTCTGTGCAGGAGTCCTCCAACACCAGTAGCGCGGTATGTGTGCAGGTGTCAGGAGAGTCCCACGCAAGGGGTTTGTGGGCTCTATCTTCCCCACACAGACCACCCCCCCGCAAAGTAATAAAGAAAAATTCCAAGAAATCACACACAGAAGGGTCCATTAAGAGAACAAAGTTGCAAGCTTGAAGCACTCAGAAATTACGAAGTGTTAGAAGCTGTAAGTCAGCCCTTGCTTATCATTAATCTTTAATTACATGATTGCACAGTCTTTTCCATGGGGTCCCAGCTCACAGTGCGTATGGGTGGATCTGTTCTGCACGTGAAGCACAATTGTGTGATGGAGAACCATCATCTGTAGGTCTCCTGCATCATTTCATTGCAAAAGTTGGAAGATGTCATCAGAAGTGGAAAACTAGGATGAGAAAGGATGGTTTGGTTTTGAGCTTTAGGTGCTTGAAAGCTATCGAGAGCTTTTTATCTCTGTTTCTATCTCTGTTTCACCCAGCCCTGGACAAATAATGTAAAACAAAATTTTCATTAGCAGCCACTGTCTTGCATGTTCTGGTTTTTTGGAGTGTTCAGTTTGAGATCCTGGAGCCTCATTTGCAAAGCCTAAGCATCCCCAGCTGCAGAGAAAGTCAATAGGAGCTCTGCTGGATACAGTCAGTGCTATAAAAAAAATGCTAAGTTTTCTTTAAAAACAAAACAAGCTGATGTCTTTTCCATTTGACATTCAAAATTAGTGGTCATTTTTTACATTAATGTCCCTGCATCTCTGTTCTCCATCTGTAAAATTAGGATAATCGCTTTCATCTCACCTCATATGGGTGTTTGGAAGATAAGATCGTTAATATCTGTGAAACATTTGCAATATTATAGTGATCAGCACCATAGAAAAGCCCACGAGGAAATTATTAATTTTGTCTTCAGAGCTGGATTTGAATAGTAAGCTGCATAAAGCAAAGAAGAAAACAAAATATGGAATAGCTGCTCTTTGATTAAGCACTGTCTGCCCTGTGTATTGAACAAAGCAGGGGAGTCTCAGAAAAGATAGTATGTGACCATGCAGTCAAGAATTGTAACACAATGCACATATGTAAGACAGCTGAATTAATTTTGCACAGGCAATATTAATTTTCTAATTTTTCGGGATCTGAACTTTGCAAGCCTAGCGTTCTTTTGATGCATTCTTTTGGTGTGTGTTAGATATATAAGTGGCAGTAGCATCCAGCAACCTCAATCACAACTGGAGCTCTGTGGTTTCATGCCCATGCACATACAGCTGTGCTTTCTGTCCCAAAGAGCTCAGCTGTAATTTCAGCCAAGATACCAGAGGTGTGTGCAGGGAGCAAACTCCACAGTCCAAAGACTATCTTTCTGCCTTTTTCCCCTGCGGTTACAAGGATATTTGTGAAGCTGAGATTTCTCCATCCCTTTTTTTTCTTTCTCTTTTTTTTTTCTTTTCTTTTCTTTTTTTTTTTTTGATATTGCAATGACAAGCTATAGCTTTCCTACATTGCTCCAACATGAGTATTCATAGGAGGGCAAGGATGGACTGTTGGGGGGAAGGAGTGGGGGGTTCCTTACCCAGCTTTTCCTCCTCAGAGGGAGTGAGCTCAGCTCAGCAGCGTGGCTTTGCGTGCACATCACTGTCCCCAGCCTCACTGACGTTCCCTGTCTGCCCTGACAATGCTGCACTGATACATTCGTGTGTGAAATGTATTTCATGCCTCCTTCTTCACTTTAAATTAGAATTTCTGTTCCAAGCCTGATATTCATTTTTATTCATTAGAAAAACATCTTTAAACATCTGAGAGTCTTTCTTAGCAGTGTAATTGAATTTTTGTGTGTTTATATCCTTTTTCATGAATTTGTGGCTGACTATGAAATTTGCCATTTTTACTCTGAACATCCCATGAAATCTGTTATCATTCTGTGTGATTTACACAAAGCTCTGCCTGCAACCCAGCAGCAGGTGAAATATCAAAGCACTGACAGAAGGGAAAGACACAGCAAATGTCACTTTTTCCCTATACATCAGCCTCAGCTGTAATTCACATCCAGCGTCCATAGAGAGTGTGAATTGCTGTCCAGACCAATATTTGGGCTGCAGAATGTGGCCCCGTTCCCTCGCAGCCCAGTGGGATGCATTAACTCGGGGTGACAGGCACAGCCAGGCTGTCTCAGCCCTAACATTCACCGTGTCAGCATTCCAGGGCTCAGGACTCTCCCAAAGCTGAGCTCCTGGCAGAGGTGCTTGCAGTGAGGGTCTGCGGACGCGTGCCTCAGCAATGCCTAAATGGATAAAGCATCCCTCTGGTTTCTTTGTACCACCACGTCCAAATCAAACCCAGTATCTTCTCCTCCCTTCCTTTCCACCCTGCTGAGTCCTACAACCGGTAAGGTAACAGCGTAAGGCGGTGTCACACTGGGCGAAGCAATAGTGATGCACCTTGTTTGTCCCCAGCTGCTGGAGGCCATAAGCCAAGGGAGTCAGAGCAGGCGCCAGCGACGCCAAGCAGACAGACTCAAGCCCTACATTGCTGCTCAAGTGGATGTGCTGCCCGAGACCTTCACCCTGGGGGACGAGAAGAACTACAAAGGTTTCTACAACAAGCCCCTGTCTCAAGACCTGAGCTATCGCTGCTTCGTGCTGGCCTCACTGGAGGATGGAGACACGGTAAGGACTTTCTGCTGGGGGGGCACAGCCTTTCCTAGCAGAGCTGAGGTGGGCTCAGTGCAGGCAGGGTGAACAATTACTGTGAGCCGGGATGATGGAGTTTTCTCTGAAGAGAAGAGAGTGAGGCTGTGTAGATGGTGTCAACAAGCTGAGGCGGCCGTGGGAGTTGACTTGATAGATGGTGGTTTTGGAGGGAAATGGCACGTATGTTTGACATAATAGATGAGAGTGGAGGGCAGTGTCAACGTACGTGTTCTACACAACCTCTGTTCTGGCTTGCTGGGCTGTGCACAGAGCAGAGCTTGACACCTGGTTGGGATGGAGTAGGTTCTCATTTTGCTTTGGTTCTAGTAAGTGACTGTGGAAAAGAGCCCCTTGAAATCCTACCCTGCACAGTGGCTGCTGAGGCTCTGCAGCGAGCAGGATGCTCCCTCTGCACACCTGCCTTCACAGGCCTTTCTCTGGCCAGAGTCTCAGTTCTAGATGATATCTGGAGAAGCAAACAATCCTGTCTCCTGTCGCACTGGGTTGTCAGCAGGGCAAAGCCGCGCACATGCATGCCGTGTAGGAATTCCTGCTCCTGTGCCTCTCCTTGCTAGAGGCAAATGGGCCATGCCTTTGTCGGCAGCATGCCGCCAAGCACACGGGGCATGGGCACGTGAGGGGAAGGGAAGAGCTGATGCAATAAGTGGGAAGCAGCACGGTGAGATCTGTGCATCAGTGTCCAGCTGTAAACACAGAGGACAGAAGTGGTGGTGGCGGCGGTAGCAGCGGCCAGTGTGTAAATAATGGGAATAATAGAGATGCACAGAATCCTTTGGTCGGCTTCCAAGGTGTGGCTTCCTTCCTCAGCCTCGTTTGCTTGTAATGGCTCATTAGGGCTGGTCAGGTTCTTCATTACTCATCCAGCTCACATGTTCTTGTGGCAAGATGGGCACACTGGTGAGGGAAGAGTCACAGATTAACAGCAAGGTAAGGCAGGGGCCTCAGGATGTGCTATCGTGGCAATCACCGTCAAGAAGAAATGACCTTAACTAGATGATCCCAGACTATCATCATCTCCTCCCTAGCATAGGTCTGCCACAGTCCTCCAGTGAGCCACCAGCCAGCAGACTTATTACACCCTGACCCTAGAGATCTGACCTTTCTGCATCCCCCGCTGCATCGTACCCATTTTCATTTGAAGCATGAGGCACTCTGCCCAGGGCTGTGCACTATCTCCCCCACTCAACTCCTCTTAAATTGCTTGCTGTGTCTCTAGTGTCAGCAGGCGAGCATAACATCGCCATTCTTCAAAGGCAAAGGGGAGTGTGGTTGAAACACCATCTCTGAGAGCAGGGCACCTGCGCCTCACAGTCTGCCTTTGGAAATACCACTGAGATAACAGTCCTTCTGATCTCTTCTGCTTCTGTCTTCTCTTGGAAGGAGGCATTTCCAAAGTGTATCTGCAAAAATATGAATCTTTGCCCCTTGCACAAAGCTTTGGAGATGGACACATGTTACCTTGCTGCACAGATCAGCATGCTCCTTCCTCCCCACTTAATGCAGCATGAGATTTCTGGGTAGTCACAGGCAAAGCCCTTGTGCCTTCCTCACAGAGTAGCCGCTTGTCCGTCCAAAGGGGAGCCCCAGGCCTTCTGCCCCATCCTCTTACCACCCATGTAGCATCGTCTTGTCTCTGCCATGCTCAGACAGAGCTGTGGCTGACTCCCTGCCCTGTTGTTTGAACTAGACGAGGGGGCAATGGGTTGTAGTGATCCTGTGCAGACTTTCTCTAGGAACACAGCTGAACCGGGAGCCAGCAGCTATTTCAGGGTCATTGAAGCAGGGTCTCGAAGGGCTGAAAGGTTTCAGGGACAAAGCAGCAACCACCCCCTACACTCCCTTTCCAGCCAGTGGCATCTCTGACCGCTGATAAATCTGAGGCGAGCAGCTAGGGAGCTGCACCTGTGCGTGCTGCCAGAAGGATGTCACAGATAAGAGCGTTTTCTGTACTCCACGCATGTTTGAAACCAGGCTGGCTGGGATCAAGGGCACCTGTGAGAGGAGATCAAGATGTGCATTTGCGTTGACACCAGCACGCTTGATTTTTCCCTTTCTTCCCCTCACATGCACACAGACATGAATGTTTAAACTTCGACCTTAAAGCAGGCGATTTATAGATCCGCAGGCACCTCTTCGGTGACCGAAACTTTCTATGGCAGGAGCAGAGCGTTCCTGGCTCCCTAAAGCAGGGCAGCGGGTGCTGCTCAAAAGCCACAGGCACTGAACTGGTACAGCTCTGGCCCTCTCTAATAGGGGGAAAGGATTTCTTTTTTGCAGCATTTAACCCTTCTGACCCAGCAAAGCTGAGCTGTGAAGGGACAACATAGCTCCATAAGCCTTAGCAACAGCAGCAGAAAAAGCCAGGTGCAGTGTCATTTTTCTGCAGGAAAGGTTTGGGTCTGCTAATCCTGTCTTGCTGGTGGGGCTAGAAAGCTGTCCCTTCGAGTTATAAATCACTGGGCTGCCAGATTGCAGAAGTCTCTGGAAAGGAAGCTGTGAGTATGAGCCCTTTTCCAAGGTCTGTTTATCAGGGCTGAGACATCAGGTAGAAAATGTTCCTGTCATTTCGTTCCTTTAAGAAAACCGCCTAGCCCAGCAGGGGTTTTCCTAATATAGCCCTGTCCTGGAGAGATGTGTTGATATCAGCACAGCAGGTATTATAAACCACTTAGGAATCATCAGCCAGCCCCACTGTGCAATTGGTTGGGATTCAAAAGCTTGTGATTTGGCTCCGACAGAATCCAGGGCTGGCAAGTGGCTCTTAGCTGGGCTGCTCCAGTTTGGCACCTCGAGGACAGGTCTGCTAGCCAGGAACTTGCTGGCACTGGGAATGTTTCACACCAGGAAGAGACTGTTTCCACAGCGTGGCCTCCGCTGATGCCGAGGGAGGGAGGATCCTGTGGTGTGCTGCTGGGGTTTGAGAAGCATGACCGTTCCCTGCTATCCAGAGGCAAGGGGAAACCTCCACATTTCAGGGATGTAGCTGTTGCTTTAGCATAATGGATGCCTTCTTTTCTCTCTCTCTCCTGCTGGTGCTGTTCAGAAGAGATATGCAGCCAGCCCCTACTCGGATGAGATCGTGATGGAAGTGGCTTCAGCAAAGCAGCAGGATGAACCGGAGATGCTGTGGGTGATGGGACCCGTCCTGGCTGTGATATTAATCATCATCATAGTCATTGCTATACTCCTCTTCAAAAGGTGAGATCCAGTCCAGGACATAGCAGTTATGGCATGAGCAGTACAGGTGGTGGCACCTTCAAGACCCTCCTTGTAGCCTTCAGATACAGGGTGCTCTGATAGACAGCCCTTGGTGGTCATGGGGAGGAGGAAGGTCTCTACCTGGCACAGCAGAAGGCTGCTTTATAAAGAGAGCAGAAGGGCTGGGTATGCAGAAGGTAATTAATATCAGCCCCAGGACGCAGAGCTGCTGTGGATTCTGGAAACGTGTGAGCAGTGGGACAGAGGAGAGTAGCTTTGTCCCTAAAGCTAGTCTGACGGCTCTCTGGTCTCACAGCTTGGATTTGCAGCCTTGGGGACTTTTCTAGTACTGATTTTCTGTGGAAATTGCCTGCTTGATTTCTGGCAGGTGCCCCTACTACTGTGAATTTTGACTGAGGAACGTGATCTTGGTGGTGAGAACAGGGCATGGATGTGACAGGCTGAAATCACAGTAGGAGCTCTCTTCTTGAGGCCTCTCAGTCCTGGCTACCGGATCAGGACCATCCACACTTTGTGCTCCCTGCTGAAGCAACCACCTGCTTTTGCATAGCAGAGCAGTCCTGCTAGAGCTGTAATTGTAGTGTGAGATGATTGTTAGTCCTCCCGAGGAGCCACAGGTTGCATTTGCATGTGTTCGTGTAGCCTGTTCAATTATAGCAGGTCAATCTCTATCAGCTCAGCTCCGAGGTTCTGCTCCTCCTGGACTCTCTATTTACATATGTATCTGTAGCTCAGGGAAGGGAGCTGGCTTTGTTGTCTGATTAAATGGAGCTCTGCTGTGCATGTGCAGTCAGTGCCTTTCTGTGTCAGTGATCATCTCTTTTCTTCTGTTTCTGCTTTTCCCTGGATCTAGTAAACAAGAAAGGTAGGAATCCATTTTATCATCTTGTTTTGCTAAAATTTCAAGTCTATTTCCCTTTTTAAAAATCAAGCCTGAAGCTAGTAAGGGGCATCTTTGGTTTTGGGAGCATGGGGCATGCCAGCTCTGGGGGTTTACAAAGACTTTGTTTCCTCAAAGGTATCAGCCTCCCAGCAATTGTCAGCCTCTCACAGCTCCTGGGGAGATAGTTCCAACATAAAGACTTCCCAGATTGTTTTTGCAATGAAATTAAAAATTAAAAAAATGGCAACACCAGCAGTTATAGGTATTTCTTTGTTTTCTCAGTCACTTCAGACTGAGAGCTGTTGCATCAAGAATGCAAGTGCATTCTTGCAGTCTGTAATGATGAAGCTTTGAGGGAATACCAGGCAATTCTAAGAAACAAAGTGTTTGCTGGTCTTTAAGGAGAGAAAATTGCCCTAGGGGGGATTCTGTACCTGGGCCCCATAGACTGCTGTGTCCAGCTTGCCTCAGCTTTGCTTTGTCCCTGGTGTGAGTGGAGCGCCAGGAAGCAGCACCAGCCCACTGTGCGCAGACCTGACATTCCTGTCCCTGCTGTCTCCTAGCCCGTGCAGCAGCAGCAGCATATCCCCTTCCAGCACCACCCACGTGCTCAGAGCGATGCTGTGTTATCCTACAGTTTTTTGCTTTGGAGGAGTTTTCTCCCAAAGGTATCTGTGCAGCATATTCTGCTGCAGTGTCAAATCTACAATGGGAATGAATTGAAGCTGAGTGGCAGTGGATAGCTTGGGATCTGGAGGTTTGTTTAGCGGTTGTCCTGAGCAGGCTAATGAGAGAGACAAACATTAATTAAGTGCTGTGCCCATTCCCCAGAAAAGCTGGGCCACTTTGCTCAGGGGCTCAGGGACTGGCACACAGTAGCACATGGCACATCCTGCTGTGCTCCAGATAGGAGAAACACTGCTTTATTTGTTTGCCATGTATTTTCCTTTCTTTCTATCAATGCTCTCAGTCCTTCAGCTCTTTTGTCTTGGTCCAGGCAGCTAGAAAGCTTCTGAGATGTTAAGATGACTCAGAGTAGCGTAAGACTCACAAGCTGGTCCTCCCCATTGAACAACTCCAGTGTTTGATGCAGCCACGGGCTGCAAACGGAGCTTGCTCGCAGTCTGGGCCACAGCGGGAACACAGGTCTCACTTGTGATTTATGCACTAAATTTTCCCTAATTGCTTCTCACTAGTGCCAGCCCAGCATGCACGGCTCCCTGTGGAAGTGATAGTGCCCTGTGCCTGCGCAGAGCATTTCTGATCACGCGTGGCTCAGGGTCACCTCTTTCCAGAGATGCAGCTGCCTCTGTGCAGCAGCTGGCAACCCTTCAGGGTGCTTCAAAATGCCTCACAAGGGGGTAGAAAGCAGAGACTTGACTGTTGCGATTTGGAGGACGGCAAATGTGCTAGCATTCGGGCAGACTAGCAGTGATGCAGGTCCCTCTCTTCCAGAAAACATCAGGTCAGCAGAGGGGTTCACCATCAGGCAAAACCCATTTTGGGGCTGTAGCCAAAAGACAAAGTCTCTGCGTATTGCTGCATGCTCAGCACGTTGGCAAAGCATCAGGGTCAGCGCAGACTCAGAACAGAGTACTGCTGTCCAGCTCCTGCCCAACGCCTCTCTCTACTGCATGGGTATATCCACTATATTTGTAATATAGAGCAAGAAGTGGGACTTAAAGAATTGTTAGAAACCCTTCTTGCAGTATTAGATTCTCCTTAATATTCACTTGTCCACTTTTTGATTGGATCTGTCCCTGCTTTGCCTGTGAATTTTAGCAAGAGCCTGAGGTGGTGGCGTTGCTTTAGGCATAAATATAGCATGAAGAGACAACAGTGTATTTTATTGTTCCATTAATACATGCCTTGGGTGCCTTCAGCCATTCAAGACATGTATTAATGGCCCAATAAAACACACCCTGAAGAGCCTTTACACTATTATATTACAGCATTCTATATTTAAATATTTCTAATACTTGAAAAAAAAATTTTATTATATCCTTCCACTACAGGAAATAGTTCCTAGAAAGAGTAAGAGGAAACAACATCTTGCACCTATCTGCTTTTTCTGTAATAAATATTACACAGAATATCACATTCCAAAGTGCCTCACTAATCAAACCTCTGCCGTCACTTTCATATGATCCTTCCTGTTTCATAGATGGGAAATTGGAGGCACGAATGAGGATGTGACTTGCCCAGAGCGCCAGGGAGCCTGGGATGGAGCTGGCTACCTGGGACGCCGGGACCCAGACTCCTTCCCAGGACGGTTCATGCCAGTCTCTGCCAGAACTCACCTGCTTGTCTCTGTTCTCTCTGTCCGTAGGAAAAGGGCACATTCCCCCTCTTCCAAGGATGAGCACTCCATCGGCCTGAAGGACTCGCTCTTGGCCCACTCCTCTGACCCAGTCGAGATGAGGCGGCTCAACTACCAGACTCCAGGTAGGGAGCAGCTAACCCCCTTGCACCCCAACTCCTCCGGTTCCCCTTCGCCAGGTCCTCATGCCAGAGGAGGAGTTGCAGTCCTCCCCCGCAGCAGCTCTGCACCTTCTCAGTCACAGTGGCACAGAGGGGGCTTAGACCGAGGATATCCAGGTGTCCGTTCTGTGGTCTGCAAATCGTTCTTCCTGGCCCTGTCACTGCAGGCACGTAAGGCTGGGGAACCTGGACGGGAACAGCCTAGTGTGTGGTGTGTGTCAGACCTTATGTGAAGCTCACTGCAGTTGTCCTGAGCCAGGAGGAGCCTCCATGCAGAGTTGAGAGAGCTCACCAGTGCCTGCACCTGCATTGCTCCCGGGTGCTGCACTGGCTTGGTCCAGGCTGGGATTCAGCGCTGAGTACCACTGGTGCAGTGCTGGCCACAGGGGCTGCGTCTGGGGGGATCAGGAGGTACAGAGAGCCCTTGTACTGCTGAGGGTGTCCTCAGCAGCTTTTTCCTGGGATCTTCGGTGTGCTGACTCTCCTGCTCTGCTCAGCTAAGGGTGAAGAGAAGAGCTACCTGCAGCCTACATTGCTCCCCAGCCAGTGCTGTGGCGTAGTGAAGGGCGCTGCTGGTCACGCTGGTCTCAGCACGGAGGATGATAGTTCAGTAAAAGCTGTTGCTGTCTGCATGCAACTGTTCACTGCAGAGCATCTCATCGTGCCTGCACTGGCCTGTGGTGCCTCAGGGTGTAGCTAGTTTGCCAGCCCGCGGAGGCAACTGTACTTCACACTGCAGAAAGGTCTCGTGCTGCTGCTTTGTGTCTGTATGTTTCTGATGGCACCAAAAGCACAGTACCTGTCGTCGTAGCGATCAGAGACAGGTTTGCCCCGACTTGTTCAGAGCCTTTCAGAGAGTCCAAGTCCTAGATGAAGCGGGGGAGCGCTTGGGCTTTTGTGATGGAGGGAGCAGTTCAGCAATAAATGAGGCACATACAGCTCTCTTCTAACTTGCAGCTCCTCCTGGTCTGTAACCTACTTTCCTTTTCCTCCTGCTGCTCATTCATCTAAGAGCTTTCATCTAAGAGGAGAGTTTTGAAGGGACCGTTTCCTGATGTAAACCTGCTGTGTCTGGGAGGGAGGGTAGAGGAGCCTTTCCTGTTGCCGCTCACAGCGGCCTGGCTCAGACCTGGGGTGGGCTTTACCAGCACATCTCCCTCTGTGCCAGAGCAGCTGTCAGAGATCCGTAGTTAGTGCATCTCCCAGGCAGGACCGATGGCAGATCCCACGGGTAGGATGCAGCGACAGCCTGGAAGTTGCCAGCAGACCTGGCACGTTAATTGGCCACGATGCAGACCAGCGTGGTATTGCAGCAGTGGGGAGCAAGGGAGGCACCTGCGCTAGAGGAAGATCAGGCAGATCACTGGGAGCAGCACTGGGGGAAGGGGTCACACAAGGTCAGCAACAGCATGCAGCTTCTTGAGGAGGAGCAAGGTGTTGAATAGGGTCGCTCCTGGACACCTGTGCATGGGGACAGGTCTCTGTGACATATCTCCACTGCCCAGGGACACAAGAGCCATCTTTGCTGTTTGCTCATGGTTTACATTGCACAGAGGAGTGTGACAGGTCAGGCTTGTGCCTACGCCCATCTCCAACGAGATCGGGGTGTTTGCAACAAGGACATCCCTTGCTAGAGCTAGGAAGGGTCAAGAGCTGCCAGGAGTTTTTCTTTTACCACCTGTACCTAAGGATAAGCCAAAAGCACTGGCTCATTCGGTAAGTTTACAGAGCTCTCTGGAGAGACAAAAACAACTGAAAGTGCCCAGTTCACTCTGGGATGCTGCTAGCCAACGCTCCCCGACCAAGTGACAGCACTGTGTCCTCCTCCCTTCCTTCCCCCCGCATCGCTTGTGAGGCTCCGCGGGGCGGAAGCAGGTGTCATGCAGCTAGAAGCGACTGCTCCAGCTCCTGTCAAGCTTGTCCTCGCTAATGAGGAGGCATGAAAACTACCAAGCCCAGTGGGCCCATGCTGTTACCCCTGTCACCCGCCCCGAGGTCGAGGCAGTGCTGCGTGGATGCATTGACAAGAGGTGCTGGCCACCGGCCCTGCACGCTTCGGTAGCTGGTCTCCCTGCTGGAGTGTGCTGAGGAGGGAAGACTTGTATAATGCATAATTAATTGGGCTACTGTTATTAAATATTAAGCTTTCTCATTTTTGTGGTTTTTACTTCAGACAAGGGTTATTTCCCCCAGTGTTGGCCTCCCTGTACTAATGTAGCGCTGTGCCAAGTCGCTGAGCGGATACGGGACCAGGCAGTGTCCCAATATGCCATGAAATGAGGCTGAGTTGTGCTGCTGATGAGCTGCAAGTGAGCCGGAGGCTCAGAGGCACTAAGCAGAGGTTGCTGGGGCTGAGTGCAGTCCTCCTGGCCACCGAGCAGCACAGATGTCCCCTGTACCTGCCATCCACCTGCCCTTGCTGGCTCCCGTTGGGCACGGGGCCGTGGACAGTGGTGTGCAGTGAGAAGCGTAGCTCTTGGTGTCATATGAAGACCTGTGTGCTCACTCCCCTGCAAGTACCTCCAGCTCCACGTGTTTGTCAGCATCAGGGGATGGCACTGGCCAGAGCCAAAAGCCGGGTGTGTAACGGCCAGCTGCAGAGCAGCCCCCGGGGCCAGGCAGCCGGTCCTGTGCAAGGAGGGAGGCTCCCAGTGCTGCGGCAGATGGTGCTTTCCTTTGCATCTTCATCTCTTGTCTTTCCGTTTCTGAACCTCTGCAATGATTACTAAAGGCTAATGGGATTTCTGTTCTTGCCCCATTTCTTTTCTTCGCAGGTGCCAGTGTCCCCAGTTGCCCGAATATCTCAAGTTAGTTTTAACTCCTGTATTTATCTTTTGAAACCTTTTGCTTTTTCTTTCCCTTTCATCTCTGTAATTTTTGTTTCAATGTCATGAAGGTCACCCTCACTCACAGCAGACTGTAGACCGGCAGTGATTTCACTTTCTGACATGACGTGGGGGCCAAGCTCGGGTACTGTTTGCACGGCACTACAGCAGCTCACCGCAGCACAGTGCAGAAGGGAAGGCCCCGGGTGCTATGCCCTTCGCCTGCTCCCAGGCCTCCTGCCCCCTCATAGTGGCATGCTAGGCTCTGCCGTGGCACCAGGCCTGCAGCTGGCCCTGCGTGGGGACAGATAACCTTGGCCATTCTGAAGGGGGTGGCCAGTTAAAAACCCCTAATGGACAAATTGAAGGGTGCTCTGCAGCCCAGCGGTTGAACACACTCTCCTCCTACCTCAGGCAAACTGGCTTCCCTAGGCTGGGTCGCCCGTGCAATAGAGTTAGGCGGAACGGATGCCAAGGGATGCTGACCTTCTCTGAACTGCTGTGCAGCTGGTCTGCTTGGCAGTGTTGGCACCAGAGTCCCAGGCACAGAGCAGAGGGACTTACTGCTCTAGCAGGTTGGATGGAGGAGTACCAGGACTATGGGTGTAACTGCCCCTTTATCTCTTGTCTTGTGAGCTTCAAGTTCACTCTCAAGCAACGATAAAAGCGCGTCCTCCCTGCTGCTTGACGTACAAGGCGTCTGTGTGTGCACACAGGAATGGGAGAAGTGCGTAGGAGTAGGCTTTGCAGTCTGTGGCCCTGCAGGCATTGTGAGACCTCTGAGCCCTTCTAGCCTGGTGGAGAGCTCACTGTCCTCTTGCCAGAGTCATTGGAACAGCATGTAGAAGACCTGGCAGTGTGTACAAATCTCCTCTGTCTTGCCGTACGCTGTCAGTGGCAGTTGTTCTAGGATCACCGTAATGCAATACCAACCATCTCTTTCTCCCCATCTGCTCTTGCAGCTCCTTTGTTGCTGCAACACTCCTTTGGCCAGCAAAACTGAAGTTTGGAGAGACCCCCTCGTATTTCTCAGCAGAGATGAGTGTCTGCAGCTCTGCTGTGATCTGTGGCTCTGCCATACTTCATACATAACCGTGTTGGGATAAGCACATACTGTGGCTATGTTCCGGCCTCTTTCTTCTTCCAGCCCCACACTTCTGCCTTGGTCCCACACTGTCCTCCTCATTCAATTGCTCATCAGTAACAGCTCTGCACTGCAAAGGCTGCTCCTGAGCTACAGCCTCTGGAGCTCTGGCTCTGGCACCAATGAGCAAATTGTGCAGAAATCAGAGCATCGTCTTTGTGGGCCTGCTCAACCACCTCGAGGATCCTGATGGGTGAAGTGGCAAACAGAGGACCATTTGCAGGAGGACCTCAGCACAAGGCAGAAGAGGGATCTTTCCTTCTCCGTCTGTCCGTGTGCTCTCAGGCCATCCGTGGATAGCTCTGCGCTGTCAAGTGATAGAAGGACAAGTGTGTGTTGGATCAGGTCTTGCCTATATGCAGCAATGTCAGATGCTTTTGGCAGAGGTGTGAGGAGCCCTGCTGTGCAGCGGCTGCAGTGTAACACTTCCTTGTTATCACCTAGTGACTTGTCACCACTATGTAAGATGCACGTACCGAGCCTGGGGACTGCTCCATCACCTCAGCGGCCCATCACTGCCATCTGTGGCAGCATTCAGGCTCCTGAGCGATTGAGAAGCTCCTGGCCATGCTCCAGCCTGTCTCCCTGGGTGTGAATCAACAGCTTCAGCCTATTAATAATCATTATTACCCACGTGGGGTTTCTGGGAAACCCACAGAGCAGCCGATGGAGTCACGAGCCTTGGGATTTGGATGAGCCAGGCTTTGGATGAGATGTTTCACAGCCACATTCCTGCCGATTCACCATCTCGGCTTCAGAGAAAGAGGTTGCGATGGTTGAGCCCTGAATCCCAGGGCCCCAGTAGGGCTCATCCCAATCCCACATGTGCACCCCCACAGTACCCATCCCCTGCGCAGGACCTGTGGGATCTCCTCCTCTGGGCCTCTCCCCTGAGCAGGGCTTGGGCTGTGCCCAGGATAAGCCACACTGCATCCCTGCTTTAGACGGGGCAAAACTTCTGCCATAGCTTGAGCTGCATCCCAGCTGCATCCCAGCCTCCCAGAAGCTGCTGTAGGGCATGTCACTGCACATGGTGCCGTGCACGAGCCAGCCCAGTGGAGCTGGGTTTTGGGCCCTGGAGCTGGCTCTGCCTCCGGAGCACCGCTGGAAAGGACTGAGTTACGCAGCTGCGGGCAGAGCTGCTCTCCTCAGCAATCTCTGACCTGGGGAGCAGCTGTTCCTCCATGGGGCCTCTCCCATCTTTCTCTAGCTCCCCAGGGGCTGGGGCAGCATCTGCCTACCCAAAAAGCTGTGCACATACACCGCAGAGGTTTCCCCTGGTGCAGGTGTGGGCGAGTTTCTTTTTGGCTAATGCCGTTGTTAGGGGTAAGCAAGAGGATCAGCCTCAGCCCTTGGGGGTGAGAGCACCAGAGAATTAGTGTGTTCAACTTCAGCCCGTGCGGAGCCCGGGAAGTGCATTGACAGCGTCTCCTCGGCCCGTTCCTGCAGGGGGCTTGCCCGAGCCCCTGCCCGCTGCGTGGCCTGCTCTGTGTGCCCGGTGGCTGTACTGTCCGAGCATGCTCACCCCGTCATGCACATTCTGCACATCACCTTTCTTTTTTGTTTCACCGAACCGTGTGCTCTGAGAGTGCGTGCAGCATGCCGTGTGATCTCGCCGACTTCCCATCCATCCCGCCCAGCGCTTCACATAGTCACACGTGTTCGCCTTGCACCCACCTGTCGGGTTTGCTGTGCACATGCTGTTGTCGAGCCTTCCTCGGCCGTGCAGAGCTGTAACCGTTTTCCTCTCCCTCCTCCCTCCTTGTCTCCCTCGCAGGCATGCGCGACCACCCCCCCATCCCCGTGACGGACCTTGCCGACAACATCGACAGGCTGAAAGCCAACGACGGGCTGAAGTTCTCCCAGGAGTACGAGGTGAGCGTGAGAGCATGCCGGGCGGCGGGGGCAGAGCGACGCTGGCCAGGACCCCCAGCGGAGAGGGCTTGGAAGCAGCGCTGTGCCTCCCCCGCACCAGCATCGCCTGCGCGGGCCCCGAGCCAGGCCTGGGAGCCTGCCAGCTCTCCCTGCCAGCCCCAGAGCGGTGGGAACTCGCCTTGAGCAGTTGAAGCATGGCTTGTACCTGGAAAAGGCCTTGCAGCTGAACACGCAGCAGCCCGCCATGCTCCCACCATGGTTACGGTTTTAGGAGTGAATGGGAGTTCGTGTCTACCCACCTGGGCTGTCGCTGTTTACTGTTTTGTTGTTTTGCTCCACGAGGGCTGCCCTCCATGCAGGTGGGCTGAGGTATTTCAGTCCACAGCATCCCGTGCCCCTTCACTTCTATCTGCATTCAAAGCTTTGCTTTCTGCGCCATCCTCCGCTGCTGACAAACACGCATTCAGGTTTTCATTCCTGCTCTCCTCATCTACTCTTCCCCTGCCCACTGCTGGACTGTGCTGGCGTTAGCCTGTGCCATTCAGCATCTCTGCCACCAGAAACTCTGATGATGTCCCACTGCCCTGGAGCAGTCCCAGCTCCCCTCCCTGCATGGAGCTCTCTGCCTGTGCCCTGGAATCCTGAGGCGCAAACTCCCCAGCACTGCTGAATCACACTCCCGCTCCCCCCCACATCTCTAGTGGAGCCCCCAGATAGGTACTGTCCGCACCCGCCATTCATGCTGCCTTTGCTCACACACGAAGGCGGGTGCTGGGCGTTTGAACCCCTGCATCCTGCACTGCACTCTGCAAGCCCGACCCCCTCGATTGCCATCCTCCCCTGAGGACAACTTGCCGAGGGGGTGCACGCCTGGAGAGGAAGGGGCTGACCTGCACAAGGGCTGCCTTGCCTTTCTCACCATTCTCCGGGCTGGATGATTAGGTTGAAAACTTGTAAAGTCAGGGAAAGTTCCTCTGCAGCCGTGAGAGCAGCAATGGCAGGATATATGTTTCCTGTGCTTACATGCAGGACCCTCTTTGAGCTGCAGGAGACTTGTAAATAAACCCCCCACTAGTATTAAAGAGGGAATAAATTCGGGAAGTGTCCTTTGCATGTGTTATCACTTCTGTTTGAATTGTTATCTGCCTGTGCCTGTGGCCTCCTCTTCCTGCAGCATACCTACACTGATTTATGAGATGAGATCAGAACATTTGCCCATGAGGTAGGATTATATATGCCAGGAAAGGGAAAGCAGATCTCCGTGCTGAGAAGGTAAGGGACAAATTCCAGCTAGTTCAAAGGGTGTGCTGCGTGTATCTGAGGAAGGTGCAGAGCTCCTTTTTGCTTCAGGATGCCAAGTGGAGGGCTTTGCCATCCCTCTGCATACTGCTGTCTAGACGAGAGAGAAGCTGAGCTTTCACGAGCTACAGCATTACGTCGCAACTTGGGAGATGTTTAGAGAAATAATGTGCTTCCCTTGCAGTTACCTGTGTGTTCGTGTACGTCCTGCCAGTGGTGCCAAGGTATTCAGTCATATCTGTCTGCCTTGGGCTTTTTGTTACAAGTCCAGCTGAAATGTTAAGCAGGGCTGTCCGCTGCGCCACAAGCAGTCTGTGCCTCTGCTGCGCGGTGGGGATTCAGCAGGATCCAGTGCCTGTGCACTCCCACCCTCGCACTAGGCCTGCGCCGGTTGGAGCCTACAGCGTAATACTGAGCTGTGGGAACTGTTTCGGAAAAAATGAGCATTAAGTAAATTCTGTTAGCTGTTTTCATGAGCCTCTCTCTTCTCATTTCTCTTTCTTTAGAATATCATGGCTGGTTGAGAGCACCAATCAGTTGTACTTTACATGTTGAAGCAGCTATTAAGTGGCTGATTGTTGCATGTAATTTTTTTTTCCCCTGGATTCTGCTGCATTTGACTCCTCATCAGCTAGAAATTACTGAACATGACAGGCTCCTATGGTGTTTGATACTAGGATAGACCCCAAAGCAGAAGTAGTTGCCCCTTGTTGGCGTGTAGGGATCAGTACAGTCATTTCCCGTTTGAGATGCCAGTGAGAAAAATCCTGGACTGAGTTTGCAGAAAACGCACAGGCAGGTACCTGTGCGGGATTGCTGCAGCGATGGGTCTGCTCTCATCCTGGTCCTTGTGTGCGCAGGTTTGGCGTGGCAACAGCTCTCTTTGGGGCCTGTGGCGGGAGGGCTGGAGGGCAGGGTGGGCACGGCGTGCGCTGCTGAGTAAGGGGATCTGCAGAGTGGATGCAGAAATAGCGGAGGTGGGAGGGGAGCAGGCTGTGCAGCCCCTGCGGGAGCTTGTGCTTCCCGGCACGGGGAGAGGCAGGGAACTACAGCTCGCCAAATTCTGTGCAATTGCAGTCATTAAGTAATGATACAGTCCCAGCACTCGCCCTGGGACTGTGTGAGCCCCAGACGTGCGCAGAGCTGAGTGGTGACCCAGCACTTCGAAAGATGGAGGCCCCAACCCTGTTTCCCTATGGCATGATAGTGCTGCCAGACTGGGCATAGCAGAGCTGAGCAGGGAGAGCTGAGGGACGAAGGCATCACAGATGAACCCCCAAGGCCCATTTGCTGTTTGGTTGTGCTTTGGAATTGTTGCATTTTAAGTGTTTTTGCAGAGCAGCCTAGCAGCCTGACATCTCCGTGGGGTGCAGGGCTGTTTATAGATGGCTCACGTTCCAGGAGCGGTGGCACCCCAGGCAGAGAGCAAATATTTAACAGCACTTTTAACCACGGAGGTCAGCTGCCCAGAGCCATCAGTCTGGCGCTTGCCTTGGTTGTGCAAGCAATAGTAGGGTAACCTAGACACAGGTGACACAAAACAAGACCTGCCAGCACTTCCCCGCACGCCTGGGAAGGGAGCAGGGAGGGTGGCAGAGATTTCTCGGAGCTGTCTGGCTTCCATTCCTGCTGGTTAGAGAACAAATAATATGGCTCGCACCAGTTTGCCAGCCTGCGTGGCCAAGTAGCCTGTGCAACAAAGCCAGCACGGGGAGAGCTGCAGCAATAGCAGCTCCCGAGCTGCAGGTTAGCCCTCACCCCCAACGGGTAGGGAGCAATCCCAACTGGACCTGCTGGTACCCGTGGTGCGACAGGAGAGGTTGAACTGCAGGTGCTGGGAGCTGAGCCGGCTGCATGCACATTTAACTCTGCTGCTGGCTGCTCTGGCATGGGGCATAGCACAGCCCCTCCATGCTCTCCTGGGCATGCAGCAGAGCTGGGGGGAGCAGAGTGCAAGGGTCTGGCAGCAGCTCCTGGCCTGACCGCACCAGGAGAGTATTTCATTTTTAGTGTACAGTGAGAGCTACAGTGAATTTACAGTGTGGAATTAATGGAATTAAATAAGTAGAAGGGAGGCTGAGCCCCTTAATTATTTATCTGTGGGCTGTGGCGGGCGCTGCAGCTGTGTTGGAGCTCCTCCTGTGGGCCACCTTCCCATGCTGCAGCCTGTGACATGGGGCAGGATCCTGCCCTCGGCTGGGGGGTACCCGCACTGGTGGTACAAGCAAGTGTGCACACATGCACCGCATCTCGCCCTTTCACTGTGGGATCCAGCAAGCCGAGCGCTGCTGTCCCCTTAGTTGCTATTAGCAAACACGGGACAGACTGGCTGCAACGAGGCCTGGTTCCTTTTTCCTAGTGGCTGCTGCCATTTCTTGGCTAGATCCTGCACCACCTTCCCAGGGGAAAATTTTTTTCTTACGTCCAAACTGCAGCTTGTGGCCATTGCCCCTGATGCCCAGTCCCTTCGGCATGTCCCTCCAGTGGATGGCCCCTGGGAGGAGAGCAGCTGGGAGGTGATGAGAGCCAGGCAGTGAGCCACTGCTTGGCATGTTAGTCCTTGATAATCTTTGGGTTGTGCATGAGATTTGACTGTGCTCCTGCTTCCCAGTGTGGTGAGGAGGCCGCAGCCCCTTCCCCACAGTATGGAGAGAAACACTGCTGGCCTGCCCCAACCCCGTGTTCACTTACATTTCCCTTAAAGCCACTGAGGACATTGTATCTGCCATGTCTGCAGCCCCGGCAAGGCAGCGGGAGAGATGCTTGGGTCCCTGGGGCCGGTGAGCCCAGGAGGTTCTGGACCTGGGGTCCAGATAGCACCCGAGGAACCGTGTGTTGTGGGTTTAATAGGCTAATTGGGAAGCTGCCTGGCAGGCACGCAGCACTCACGTTCCGGTAATAAGAATAATAAGGCTGAAGCACTGCCAGCAATTGATTCAGGAGCGCATTATGTCCTCATTTGAGACGCAGCGCAGATTGACAGTGGTCAATGCCTGTGCTAATGTGCTTGATTTCACAGGAGGCCGGGAAGCACTCACAGCCCGAGCGCCTTCCCCTCCCCATGCCCTTGTGCAGCCATGCAGCCACCTGGGCTGCTGAGCAGGACGGGGCCCTGGCCACCCAGCTCCTTGGCTGCTGCAGCCAGGGCCAGCTGAGCCACCGCGCTGCCCTGCAGCTCTGCCTGCCCGGGCTGCCCATGCCTGCCAGCAGGGACTCCGCATGCAGAGGGATTCTAGAGCTGCACTGAGGAAGGGGAGCAGCAAACCCAAGGTAGACCGTATCTGAGAGACAAACTGGCACCCAGGGATGTTTTCAAGGCATTTGTAAAGTGCTCTCCAATGTGTCCAGGAAAGAGCCTTTTTCCAGTCTTGTTTCAATGGTCTGGCTCAGTCTTTATGTTGATGGCAGTAGCAGCAGGGATCCCTGAGCGACTTTGGAGAGATTGCTCCTTGCACTTCCATGCTGGGAAGGAGGAGTTTTACTAATTGGGCTTCTTCCTAATTTGCACTTGCTGTCTTACAACATCTCCCCTGTCACTTTAAAGCAAAGCAAAACTAAAAGTCATGGTGCTTTTAAGTTTGTTCCTGGCTCATTTCCTTCCAATTTCCCAGCCCTTCTGCTTTCTAGGAAGAGTGAGTTGAAAGTGTTACTCTGATCAAGTTCTGGGATGAAGCAGTGATTCCCGCGAGCCCCAGAAAGTAACAAGAGCAGATTCCCAGTGCCCAGGCACTCCCAGTTGTGGAGCAAGGTGGGGAGACAAGGCAATGCTGCTGTAGTCAGGCGCTACAGAGCATTGTACAGAGATGGGACGAGACTTGCCAACCACCACTCCAAGTAAGGGCTTCAACTGCTCTCCAAGCAGCCCATCATCCTCCCGTTTATTTACTCATTTGTTTGCCTTAAAGGGGGGAACAGGTGTACATTAATTCATCACCAGAGTTTAAATTAAATCATTTTACTTCTAAATGAGTCACTAATTTGCAGGAGTATTTAATTAGAGCCTCTTTGCACTCAGGTGCTGTATTACTTCTGACTTTCTCACCTGTTTGCCCTCTTAAGAGGCTGCTGATGATTAGACCGTTTCTGCACATCCTCGTTGTACATCAAAGCAATTAACCCTAATGGCAACACCTTGATGCTCCTCCTTGGTTCTGGGGACTCTTGGCAGCCTTCTCTTCCCCAGGAAATAACCCTTTCCACCGCTGTGGCAGGACACAGACTTGCTCTGCAAAGCACACTGCACCCCACAGCTTGGGCAGCCCTGCAGCCTTTTGGCAGTGACTGGCAGCGTAGACTGAGCGCTAACAACTGCACTGAGCTCTCCCTGCCTCTGCTGCGAAGGGAGGACTCGCTCCAGCACCCACCTGTGCCCGGCACTCAGCGAGCGTTCACAGGGTGCAAGTAGGGCTGGTGCTTTCTTGTGTTGCTCCTCAGCGGCAAGAAAATGCTCACTCATGCCTTCAGGGCCAGTCTCAGCTCCACCACCAGCTAGCCAGCTCTCTGCATGGGCTGTCTGTGCAGACTAAGGCCACCTTTTTGAAAAAGAAGTGTTACTTATGTCTTTAATAGGCATGAGTGGATTTTCCTCCCTAGATTGTCTATTTGTGCTTCTCCTTCAGTGTGCTCCGGATTGACTAGGCTGGTATCAAAACCCCTCTCACTCGTCAGTGGTCCAAACAGAGAAGTCCTTACACATTTTGTTCCTCTTACTTTTTCATGCCTTTGATCATTTCTATTGCCCTTCTCCAGTTCAACCCCACCGTTAGGTGGGCAGCAGTCATCCCTGCCACACAGCTGAGGGAGGAGAGCATCCAAAGAGCTGATTCAGCGAGCAGCCTATCCTGAAAACAAAATACAGGTGCCTGAACGAAATGAAGTGCCCCAGAGAGCCGTGAGCTGCGCTGGGACGTCTCTGTGCCTGGGCAGACGAGTGTACAGGGACCGTGGCAGCCAGGCCAGTGGGTTTCCAGCCAGAAGCGGTGCTTGCGGTCTCCACTCCCACCACCCCTGCTGCAGCGCCTCTGAGCGCTGCTGCTGCCTGCTTACTACGCTGATAATAGAAAATTACAGGTTTTCTGTAGGAAATGTCTATTTACATCCTACATTTCCCAAACTACCTATTAGCATCGCTGTGATGTCACATCCTCCTGCGCGTTTTCGTCAGCATTGGCCCCTCTGCCTGCGGGCGGCCTGCTGCTGTGGGGAGGGCTGGCGGCGTGGGCCACACGTAGGGACGGGCAACTGCCCCCTGGCACAGCGCTGGCCCGTGCCCTGCGCGTGCCACAGAGCTCTCAGTGTTAGTGCAGCAATGCAGGCAGTGCCTGTGCTCTGTTCCCGAGCTGGGTACCTGCACCCACTGCCCACTGCTTGGGAAGTGCCTGCTCAACAGCGCAGGAAAGTAGGGGACGGCGACAGGTGTCACCTTGCACAGACGGTGGTTGATGAGGCTGAGCAGAGGGACGGTGAGGGCCGTCCAGGTCAGCCCAGTCAGGGAGCTGTGCTTCCCGGCTCAGCCTTTTGCTCGTAGCTGATCCAGAGCTGACAGACTCACGGGCGTTTTACTGCCTGAGAAACCTTCTGACATGGCTCTCCGCCAAGCGATGAATGCGGATGTCTGCAGAGAGAATAACGTGCGGTGCTTCCCCTGGCCTGTTTGCTCAATATTTTTGCCTGTGGGCCAGCAAAGCTTTGGGGACCCTGAGCTGGAGCATGATTTAAAGAAAGCTTTGGCTGGGTTGGTAATTTCGGGGGGAGGGGGTTCATGGGATGACTGATTTCTGCTGTAGCTGCCTACTCCAGGCTTGCCCAGGGCTGCGTGTGCAGAGCAAGTCCCTGCATGAGGCAGCTGTCTTATCTGCGTGCCTCAGGTATCTCTCAGACAAAGAGGCCATCCCATCTCGGAGGGGTGCTTTGGGGATGGTCCTTTTTCATCTTGCTTTGTGCATGGACAAAGACAACAGGAACGGCTTTGGGAAGGGGCTGCCTGGCCATGGCGGAGCCACGCACCAGGTGCACCAGCACATGGCTCGTGGGAGAAGCATTGGGTGTGCGAGGCCGGAACGCAGGTGGGATCGGGATGTCTGCTTTTCAGGCAGTTGCATAGTATGCGGGCCTTTGGCCAAGATTTATAACCACGTCTCTTCTCCAGGTTTATAGTTCCTTGTCACTCTATTAACTCAAATGAGAGTTGTTTACATTGCATAAGTAGCTGGAGCAGTGGATAGTAACCTATCAATTTTCATGACCATTCCCTGGCAAAAGCTCGTAGGCTGTCTTGCAGGACACTAATACCCAAAGCTCCTGGGGCACAAGACACCCAGGGCTTGCTGTATTTCAGGAGACTGCAGTTCAACAGCTAATAAAACCGCTAGGTCAAGAACTGCGCAGTCAGGTCTCCGTGGAGTCCTGGCATAAGACCAGATTTCTGCTGATGGGTAGCTCCAGAGGAAAGGATGAGCATGCAGCGAGAGAGGAGGTGAAGGCTCACCTGCAGGAGGCTGCCCTAGTGAGGGGCTGCTTTGCCTGCAGGTCACAGGAGGCAGGTCCCGCTGGGGACTGGGTTTTGGTGTGGTCTGGCTTGACACTGCTGCTGGGGACACTGAAGCTGCGTCTGGCCTGGGGAGAGGTGTGCAGGGAGATGCAGATTTCCTGACTGAAACACACGTGTGCTGCAGCGTCCCACTGTGCTGTAACCACTGCTGACTCCCTCCCTCTCTTTCTTTCCACAGTCCATTGATCCAGGGCAGCAGTTCACTTGGGAGAACTCCAACCTGGAAGTGAATAAACCAAAAAACCGCTATGCAAACGTGATCGCCTACGACCACTCACGTGTCATCCTGACCTCCATCGATGGTAAGAGTGACTCCAGAGTGGGCACCCCAGCAAATGACTGAACCTGGCTGTAGCAGGGGACCATCTTTTTCCCTGTTCTCAGTCGAGCAGGGCCAAACACCAAGTAACATATCCAGCATCAGCGTGAGCAAATGTGTGTTCTGGCTGGCAAGAAGAGAGGAAGGGCTCTGCAGAGCTGCCCTTGCTTTCCCAATGTCCTCAGAGCAGTGTGCCCCGTGGGGCACCTGTGCTTCTCATTACTACTGATGCCAGCAGAGATGTCTGTCCCCACAGCCTCCCTTCTCACTGCTGTCCCCGCCGTGTGACTTCAGCTGCCTTCCTCGGCACATGGTGGGACATGGCACTGTTAGCCCTACCGCGCTCTGTCCCAACACGACTGCAGGGCCGGTATCTTCCTCTGGGACTTGTTGGTGTTTGCTCCCAAGTAAGTGCCCGCAGCTGCACAGGACGAGTGGTGCCCCTTCCACTGGGACATCAGGCTCCACGCGTCCCTATGCTCCATGCATCAGACCCTGGTGTTCGTAGCCCTGACCCCCATGGCTCCAAGAACCAGCACCACATCTCTGGAGTCTGGGCTAATACATGCTTTTAATGCCTGCTTTGCAGTCCCCCTTGCACACAGAGGAGCTGGAGCCCAGGTAGCAAAGCCCAGGCTCGCCTGTTCCCACTGTTTTATAAATCAGCACCCAGCTCTGCACACCAGAACTGAGCCCACTCATGGGGGATGAGGAAGGAGCAGGTAATTCAATGCACCCCTGCTTGGAGAAGAGACTGGGGCCTGGCTTTGTGTACAGGTGGCCCTGCAGTCACTAGCATCCTTTTTTCTTGGGACTGAAGAGTCTTTTCTAATGCTAATGCACCACTCATCCTCTGCGGGAGGAGGAGGGGGTCCAAATGGTCCCTCACAGCAAGGCTGTTAAGCAGCAGCAGCTATGCGAAGGCCTGCCAGGTCTGATCATGGGCAAACCCTGTTAGACAGCTCTGGAGTAAGCACATAGGGGAATCCCTGTTTTCCAGCCTGACTCAGTTGCTCTAAGTAGTGTCTGTGTCTTCCTGGGAATCGTTCCCGAAGCGCTTTGCCAGGTCCCTGCTGCCCATGCCAAGGGAGCTGGGCGCTGCACTCCAGCTGCTGCTGCTCCCCCAGAGACTCTTTGTTTCTGCTGGAGACTGCTGGGACCTGTAGAAAATTCCCCAGGACAAAAGGGCAAGGGGGAGACCCCCAGCTTTATTTCCTTCCTCTAATGAAATGCAGATGTGCTCTCCTTAGGAGACAAGGAGATTCCTGCTGCTTTCCCTCCCTGAAGCCCGGGCAGCCCATGCTGAGCGGGGTTTGGAAACACAGCTCCAGGCCTCTGCTTTGTCGTGTTTATTTTAGTAACTGTGTTTGTATTTTAAAGGCCTTTACAAGAAAGTCCTTTACTGAAAGTGGTGGAGGCAGAGTGGGAGCTGGAGCAGCCTCTGCCAGCAGGCAGCAGAGGGGGGTCTCACACTGAGGAGGGTTTCAGTGGTGGTGGGAGGAAGGTCTCTGGCTCCTCTGGGGTACTTGTCCCTGCAGGAGGGGTGGGAGGATATCGCGGCCTGACATCCCCTAACAGAGACAAGCTAATGAAGCAGCTTCATTTTTAAAAGGTGCTGTAGGACCGTAACAAATAGCTGGTAAATTTAAGACAATTATTTCAATCAGTTGCTTGCGGCCAAACGAACTCCTTAATATTCCTGCCTGTGAATTTCCCTTTGTGTGCAGGTGGCAGCTGTCTCTCTGCTGTGGTGCTGCCTGCTCCTTGTATTAATGTGGGAGTTCCAAAGGGTTCTTCTTTGTTCAGGCACCATCCCTATCCTTTGCAGGATCCCTGGGAGAGATTCTGGCATCACCCTGCGAAGGAGACTTGTCAGGAGCCTTGTGAACGTGCCAGCCTCTTCGTCTAACTGCAGGGCCCAGCAGAGCGATAGGCACAGGGTCGTGGGCTGCCCCTGGAGTAACGCTTCACCCTCTTTCTCCGCAGGGGTCCCAGGCAGTGATTACATCAATGCCAATTACATTGACGGGTATCGGAAGCAGAACGCCTACATCGCCACGCAGGGACCTCTGCCAGAAACCCTCAGCGACTTCTGGAGGATGGTGTGGGAACAGAGAACAGCAACTATAGTCATGATGACCAGGCTGGAGGAGAAGTCCAGGGTACAGTGTGTGCTTCCTCTCTTTTCTGGAGCTGGTGGTGGGGGCAGGAGAGAGGGATAGGAACGGTTTACAGCATAAGGGCATCCAGGGAGAGGCAGGTCCAGTGGTGTGGCTCACTGCAGCAGGCACCTCAGCAACAAGTGCCTTGTAAGCATATCCCTGTGGGGCAAAAGGGTGGAAAAACCTCCTGTCACTGTGCTGCTCATTAACCCCTGTCTTGCCTGTGTGTCTGCATGCACACCCATCCTTTCCCTGCCCACATCACTTGCGCCAAAGGGAGAAAGGAAAGCTCTGAGATGGGAAGTGTTGACAGTCCCTGAAAGCCTGGGGGCTGCGTCCCAGAAGCTGAGAAGCTGCAATGGGTAGGTGGTATCAGCAGCATCCTGCAGCCTGACAGGGCCCTGGCATCTCTGGCGATGCAGGGGAATGGCTGACGGTGTCTTACTGCAATAATAAGTCTAATTTGTGCCTTGTCCAATGACAACATGTATAAACGATCGGCTCATACTGCCAAGATTAGATATTCTGATGTAATAAATGCAAAGCTCTCTGCAAACTGTGGGGAAGGCACGAGGTGGAGAGGAAGGAGCAGGAGTCCTCGCTACGGATGATGCTTATGGTGTCTCGTGACAGAGGTTCTTACTCAGCCCCTGAAGCAGGAGTTTGTAAGCTGTGACCGAAGTGCTCCTGTGCCCAGATGCACCCTTGGGGCAAAGCCTGCCCAAGCAGGAGGCAGCTTCTGCCTCTTGTGATTCAGTTTGTTCCTAAAAGTAAAATTTTGGTGGTGAGCGTTTGTACTTGTAGAATATTTTAGTGTTGCCATGCCAACGGCAGGAGAAGGGGCTGTGCGCTCAAGCTGTGAAGCACTGGTTATTTTTAGCCCTATAAGCTTATTCTTGAGAAGCAGAAACTGTCAAGTTTGGGTTTAGTTAAAACTTTTGCCCGCATGCTCTCCCTCCATTTCAAAGCTTTAGCACCGAAATGCTCACAGGGGTGTCCTAGCCCACGCTGGCTGGGAGGAAGCAGCTGGAACAACTGATCACCGTGGCAAAACAGATCTGCTTTTCCTGCATATACAGAAACAGGCTTTGTTCATGGGCTTCCCCGGCTCTACAAATGCACTACAGCCTGGAGGGAAAAATAGTGTTCCTCGGAGACGAGCTGCCTCTAGAGATCCAACCCCAGCTTTGCACTGTGTTTCCCGCTGCGCAGCCCTGCCTGCTCTGGCCGCCGTCACCCACCCCAGCCCAAACAGGGAGGTAAATTAACCTGACCCATCCTGCGGCTCAGGACTTGGCACACGGGCTAAGCAAGATCAGAAGCTGCTGATCAACTGCCCTCTGCAGCTGGGGATATATAGGGACGTTTTTGTGCCTTCACATTTCAGTGATGGAGCGTATATCTGAAGTACAAGGAAAAGCCCTTTTAGGCTGCCAAGTAAATCCATGCCCGGAGTCCTGACTCACTTAACTTCTGGGCTGCTTAGTTATGGGAAGGCACTCCAAGGTGCGTGTTTCTCGAAGATAACGGGTTTCCTTTGACCCCACAGGCACTTGTCTTTGCCTGAAACGCCTGTGCTGCTGAGCAGTGCGTTATCTCCCCCCAGCACGCTCCCTGTCATGTCATCCTGCAATTACTTCCTGCAGTATTGGTTTCTGTCCCAAGCACGGTGCGTATGGTCAGGCTTTTGGTGATGGGACGGGCACTGTGAATCCCTGTCATGGGCAGGGAGTGACCCTCGCAGAAGCTGCAGGCAGCCTGCCTGACCAGGCATGCTGCCCAGGAGCTCTAGGCTGACCCAACTAGACCCAGACCCCAGCATTCGCTCCCCGACACTGCCTGCCCAAGCCCTGCTGGCTCTTTGGCACCTCCCCAGCACTAATGAGAAATGGGCAGTTTTCTCAGGCACTGCGGGAGAGGCAGGTTGCCAGGGGAGGCAGCGGGGAAGCCCGGCCACTCCTGAGTCGGACCAGCCTTGCACAGCAAGGGCTTCCCTGGATGTGTTTGCTGGACCCTGTAGGTGCCTCAGGGCACCCACTCACAGGAGGGCCCTGGTGGGGAGCTGGGATGTGGACTTGCTGGGATGTGGACTTGCAGGAGATTATTTTCTCGGGTTTTTTTTGTTGGCTTCTCCAGCATCTTCCAAGGCAGGATGGCTTTCAGCCACCTTCCTGCTCTGCTTTTCCTCATGTCCCTTTAGTGATGGCTAGAGCTCACTCAGGAGCACACCTTTTTGGGACCGAGAAAGATCCTGGTCACTGCCCATTGCTCCCAGCTTTCAGCATGAGTCACTGTTTTACAGTTTACTCCACTCCAGAGCCTTCAAACCTCATCTGATGCAACCCTTGGGTCCCTGCAGCATTGCTGCCTGCTGATGTTCACACTGCTGTGGGACAGCACTGCTCCAGGCAGTCACACGGTGTCACAGCATTACCCACGGGTGACCTTGCTTGAAACTCCCCTTGCCCAGGGGCTTTGGCACAGGCACAGGACTGTATCTCCAGCTGCAGAGCCTGGGGTAGGCAGCAGGGCCTCATGGCGAGATGCCCAGCACAGGGCAGGCTCTGCCACCTTCCCAAACGAGCTCCCCAAGTCCCCCTCGGCAGTGCTGTGCGTAGATAAGCCAACCAGACCAGCAGCGGCTTTGCAGTCCTGTAGCGGTGACACTGCTTTAAAGGGCTCCTGAGCTGCAGGGGGAAAAAAAAACTTTAAAGAGCATCAGCTTTTATGGTCTGCAATTTCAGCTGGCTTGATGGTCCAAATCATCCTCCCTTTTTCATGTTTTCACAAAGCGAGAGGCACATAAAGGATAGCAATGGCTGGATTGTGCAATTTAGCTGCCTTCAAAGCCTTACAATCAGTTTCAGAATCATTTGGTGGCAGTTCAGAAACACACATTGTAGATTAGCTTTCCCGAAGCTGCGAGCGTGGCGTTTCCCAGCCAAGGTGTGTTGTACGAGAGAGGTATTAAAGCAGGATTTCTCCTACCCTGGGCTATCCCCAAGAGCCTGGCAGAGCGAGGTCTCCTGGAGCAGCGCTGTGGCTTGTTCTGTCCCAGCCCAGAGCACCAAGCAGCCTTCCCTGGGGTGTGATCTCCCCTGGCACTTCATACCCCCAGGCAGGGGTGCAAAGAGGCTGGTGCTCAAGGCTCTGGGGAAGAGGGGCCTGGCAGCCACATCCCGCTCCAGCCCTCTCGCTGGCGCGGCGCTGTCTGGAGCTTGTGAGCGGGGCCGGGAGCAGAGCACAGCTCTCGCGCTGAGGAGAGGTGCCCGGCTGCTCTTGGGCACAAGGCATCAAAGGGGAGGGACAGGAACCATTCAGCAAAGCTGCAATAAATGGCTGTTCAGGACATTACTGTGCTCCTTAAGTTAATGAGAAGCCAGCGCTGCCAGAAGAAAACATCTCTTATCTGCTTTAGTGCCACAGTGCATCGGCTTCAGCATAAAATTTACAGAGCTTGAAAATGGGGCATAAACATTATGGGTAAATTTGGCAGAAAATGTGACTGACTCTTATCTGGTCATGAATAAATAATTTTCAATTACCAACCCAGGCGCTGCTATTATCCCGCACGGGGAACTCCTCTGAAGTTTGTTTTGTGCTTGAGCACACACAGCCCTGTAGCATGTGGGCGGCAGGAGGGGACCGCTGTCCCCGAGATGTGGGCTCAGGCATGGGGACATGCTGTGCTGCTCCCCTGCAACGTCCCCTGCAAACCACGTCGAGGGCGACACAGCAAGCGACTGTCCCCAGCATTTGCAGGATGCCATTCTGCCCTCCCCTCACCTCCTTTAGAGCGGGGTCACATCATCCCGGAGCCAGGCAAGGCAAACTCAGGTGGCCGGAGATGCAGCTGCAGCTGCTGCCCGCTTGTGAGGATAGGATCAGTTTAGCTGTGAAATAAGGTTTGTGACCTCCGAGTTGTTCGCTCTGCAGCTACTCAGCGTAAAATAACGGGCTGCTCTGTGCCAAGCGAAGAAGAGAAATCTGCTGAGATTTGCGTGGGGCCTGCTACGCTGGGAGCACAGATCCAAAGCAGCACAGCAGTCTGAACGTCTAGAGACCCTGGGCAAGAGGCAGCGGAGCTGCTCCGGGCGCGCGGGCACCTGCAGTACCCCATCAGGAAGCCTTGCACTTCTGCCAGGGCAGGACTTACTGAGAGCAGACCCCAAAAAAGTAGGGACAGATGCATCCCTCCGACCCCAGGTTGCCACACTCCAGCAGCCAGAGTGCAGGATGAGGGCTCTTAGCTCTCACAAGCCCCATCCTGCTTAAAGTGCCTTCAATTAAAAGGCAGAACATCATTGATTTCTAATTAAGCCTGTTGTTTCCTTTCCCACACATTCCCCTGTAAACACGCTTGGCTAATAATTAAGTTTACTATTCCTTGACAAGCACAGATGATCTTCCATTCACTCCTCTCTCCTAGGGCGGGAATCCATTTTCGGTGCAGTGCACATGGATGGGAATGAAGTCTTCCTCCTGTCAGCCAGGCACCGCGGCTCCGCGGGGCGGGGGAGCCGGGTGCCAGATGCAGTAGGGATGCTCAGGGTGCCAAATTAAATAGGGAGCTCGGGGCTGGAGAGAAGAAAACCGGAGGATTAGTTTGCAAATGCTGAGCTGTGAATAGGAGGAGGAGGAGGGCATCAGCAGGTGAGCAGGAAGGGATGCACAGGGAGATGAAGGGGGCAGAGGGATGGGGATGTGTTAGGGCTCTCTGTGTTAGGGATAGCAGGGAGTTGGTGGGGATGCAGGCTGCATCTCCCTCACCTCGGCTGCCCTTCGAGCAGAGCCTTCCCCAGAGAAACTACCGCTTCCCTGCCCTGCTTCACCAGCTCTCCTCCCACCAACCCACAGCTGCCGACCTCCTCTCCATCCAGGCGAAGTTCAGGCAGGGGGATGCTGCAAGCACAGCCCTGAAGACCCCTATCTTCCCAAACAGGAGGCAGAGAAGAAGAATTACGGCAGGCACAAATCACTGCTAGCAGTTGCTGCACACTGTCTTCATACCTGGTGCTGCTCTTGCTGCTGTGTCTGGTGGCCTGGCCCCCTTCGCCGCTTCCCACCAGTGGCTCCAGGAAAAAAAAAATCCCTCTTTGAACATGAATCTTGTGGAAAGGAGCCCAGGGTGTGCTGCCTTTCTGCTGATTGGGACACTCCAGGAGAAGGAAATCTGGGTGTTTGGAGCCCTCTGCACAGTGACTCTTTTCTGTCTTTACCCTTTGAAGGGCAGAGCCCTGTTCCTCACCCCAAACGCTAGTAGCCAAGCACTGACTCTTTCTCCTCTCCTCCGCACAGGTAAAGTGTGACCAGTACTGGCCAAGCCGGGGTACGGAAACCTACGGGATGATCCAGGTGACCCTGCTGGACACAGTTGAGCTGGCGACCTACACCGTCCGCACCTTTGCACTGTACAAGGTATGGTGCTGCCTGGGCTGTTCCTGCTGCAGTTAATGCAGAGGCGCTCCCCAATGCTGCAGGGTGCTGCACTGCCCACAGGCAGAGGCTGCCGGCTGTGCCTGGCTTGGCCAGGCATGTGGCTAGTTCACACATGGGCCATTTCTCACAGCTGGGCTGCAGTGGGAGACCGGCTGCAGGTTGTGCATCTGGCCACCACTGGATTTTGGCCAGGACACCTGATGCTCCTCTGTATGCATTCAGACTCTGTGGTGGGCCCCAGAGCGGGGGCCGTGCTTGCCTTTGGCAAGTGTACATGTAACAGCTGTCCTCCCATTAGAGGGACAACATGGGAAGCCATGAATTCTTAGCGCTCCTGTCACTAATAATGCAAACGGAGGGGCCGTGCTGACGTTTGCGCAAGCCCTTCTCTCTTGCCTGCTATGTACCTCATTAGTGTTTGGAAATCCCTGGGGGCAGTGCTAGCAGTGGTGTGTCATGGCAATGCACACAGGCTTCGCAGCAGGCTGCCTCTGTGCGTGACTGAGTTTGGGTCACACCGTCAGAGAGAGCACAGCAGTGTGCGATGGGGACACACTCACGCCCCAGGAAGGCATCTTGCCCCCAGCAGTCACCCAGCCAGTCCTACCGCATTGCTGCATAGATCACTCAGCCAAGCCAAGACAGGAGCAGGGCAGTCTCTGCAGACTGGTGGCTAATCAGCCACCCAGAGAGACCCAGAGGAGCAGGGAGGGAACTGGCTGCTGTGGCCCTTCCATGCCCAGTGCCCGTTTTTCCCTGAACGTGCAGTGAGTACGCGGGTAGTGACCCTATGCTGTGCAGAAAGCCTTCACCTGCCCTTCGGTCTGCTCCGCTCCCGCAGAGCTGCCCTGCTCTCTGTATCAGCTGGCTTTCCACAGAGCATCTATGTGTACCGAAGCCTTGCAAGAAGCCTACATTTTGCCTCCAAATTTTCCGTGGCAAAAGCTCAATACATGCTTGATCACGCACAGCATTACATACCTGTTGTAACCCAGCCAGCTGGGTTCCTTGTTACCCCATCAGTGGGTTCCCATCCTAGGGTGAGACTGTTCTCATGCAAAACAACTCCTCTTCGTCTTCAACAGAATGGCTCCAGTGAGAAGCGAGAGCTGCGACAGTTCCAGTTCATGGCTTGGCCCGATCATGGGGTACCAGAATACCCCACCCCGATCCTAGCTTTCCTGCGACGGGTCAAGGCCTGTAACCCGCCGGATGCTGGGCCCATGGTTGTCCATTGCAGGTAGGACTCTGTGTTTGCGAAGCTGTGCCTGGGCACGTGCCTTCTGGCTGCAGGAGCTTTAACCTGTCCAGCTGAAAGTGAAGTCTCCTGTTCCCGTGGGGAAGGCTTCACGGTAGCATAACCTGCACTGCATGCATGGGCTGGGAACAGATCAGCGACCAGCAGCGGTAATGCAGTGGTGACATTTGTATTGCCACTCGTCTGTCAGATTAAACAGCACTGCTGTATGCAGAGCTTCAGAAAACACTTTCTCCTGCAAAACTGCAAGTACCATTTAAAAATGATGTGTGCCCACATAAGGAGGCGGTACCTTTCAGAGGCACATCATTGACAGACACGCATGCAGTGCCCTCTACAAACATTTATATGTAGTATTTACAGTAGAACTCTTTTGCAGGGTAGAAAGGCAGCTCTTTAAGCAAAATATTAGTCTACTAAGGCTTAGCATCTTATCCAGGCAAGATTTATCTATACCAGCCAAGTGGGGACTATTACTGAACAAACCACTCCATCATTGCTGTTCCAGCATACGCCTTACCAGCAGTGTTTAATGCTCTTCTTTCATGCTCTGTTTCAGATGGGAGTGGGGTATAATTAACACACAAACAAGCTGTATTAAAGCCCTGTTAAGGATCTGACTTGCACCATAAATGAGGAAATGTCTAGCTCCCTATCTCTGCCTGTGTTTACATGTCACGACAGCCTGTCTGTTGTTTTCAGGGTGCTCTCAGGGTGAGTAGTTCGGGGATTGCTACTGCCCTTCCAACAGACGTGGAGAGGCATCCGGTGCTTGAGCAAAGGGCTCAGCGTAGACATGCGTGACCTCACCTTTCTGCTTTCCCCTCTCGGGCTGGCTGTCCTCGTTTTATGGGTTAGGAAACGGTGACCCAGGTTAGGGAACAAGCAGGCTTGAAATTACGGGCTTCACTGATGCTGGGGCCCAGCCTGGACTTAAGGTCTTCTGACTTCATGCACAGGTATGCTGTCACTCTCCCACCTGTTAAAGACATTTCTCCTTCCCTTGTGGAGGTGCTGCCAGCCACCGCAGGGACCAGCAGAGTGCCACCATGTCCTTTCCGCTCCATCAGTGAAAGGGGGACAGCAGAAGGGCCGAGTAGCCTCCTGCATTCTCCAGTGCCTTTCTCCCTCACTCCTCCTGTCACCTCTTGTTTGGGGCTCAGCTCATTAGCCCTCAGTGTGGGGAGCAGGCTTTACTCCTCTTTTTTGCGCTCTAGGTCCGGGTGCTCTCTTAAGCAAGAGCAGAGCTTGCGTGGCCTCTCTAGGAGACACTGTCATCTCAGGCCACGTGCTTTGTTCCCACAGTGCTGGCGTGGGCCGAACTGGTTGCTTCATTGTCATTGATGCCATGCTGGAGCGAATGAAGCATGAGAAGACCGTGGACATCTATGGCCACGTGACGTGCATGCGCTCTCAGCGCAACTACATGGTGCAGACAGAGGACCAGTACATCTTCATCCACGAGGCCTTGCTGGAGGCAGCCACGTGTGGCAATACCGAGGTGCCTGCACGCAACCTCTTTGCTCACATCCAGAAGCTGACCCAGGTGCCACCAGGCGAGAGCGTTACTGCAATGGAGCTGGAATTCAAGGTTGGTGACAGAGCCCCAGCACCCCCTTCCCTGGCGCCCTGTCTCTGCCCACACAGCCCCACGGAGCCACGTGTCCAGGCATTGGGAAAGGAGAGCCGTGGATCATTACAGACAGTTTTTCTTTTGTGTGTTTATAAACCAGGTAGGCAGAGATTTAAAATGCATTTGAACTGTAAAGCTGTGTCGGCCATGGTCCCCCCTGGATTGGCAGCTTCTGGGGAGGATATAAAAGGCAGATGGATGCGCAGTTCTCAGCAGCACGTTCTGCTCTAGGTTCACTGTGCAGCGGGAACTGCATCTGAAATCAGATGCAGATTGTGTTAGTGATAATTGATGTTACTGTGAACAACTTGTCTGGAAACGGCTCCAATTTAAATATGTGAGATGTTTATAGTCTCACTTCTTCAATGCTGAGCTCTGTTATCTTTTAACCACCTCGTCACCAAGCCTCAGTGTCTAGAATTGGTGAAGGCAGTGTTTTAAGGCACACTGTTTTTAAGAAGCCGAGCCCACATTTTACTGTCTGTATCTGTGAATGCCTACTGCAGATATTTATTACAGCCTTGGAGATGGAAGTGAGCTCTGATAAGCGCCCATATTCTCAGATGAGGTGCATTAGTCCAGTGAACTCATGCAGGGAAATATAGCTCATGCAGGGAGGCAGCAGACCACGCAGGCTGTGAAATGAACTGCAGCAATACAGCTTCACCCTGGGGATTCCCTCCAAATGACAAAGGAGCAGGAGAGGCAAAATACTGACTTTCTGCATAAACTGGGAGTAGCTGAGCAGCTCTGTCCTGTGGTCACCAGAGCTGCTGGTGTCCTGGGCTTGGGACAGTAGAACATGCTGCATTAGTATCTCATGGTGACACCTGCCCTGAGAAACCCCTCAAGAGAGCCACAGAATTAGGCTCAGCTCTAGCAACTCTGTTCTAAGAAAGACAAAAATTTGCTGTTTCTCCACGGGTCTCTTTAGAACAGTAATAAAATTTACCGTGCTCTGTGCCCTGGCAGTGTCCACTGCATGGGAAACCCTGGGGAGCACGATATGGGAGGGCCTCACATGGCTGCATCACTCCCCAAAGAGCAACCCTGTCCTTCTGCAGGGAGCCTCTGCTAAGGACCAGCTGCCACACACAGAGAGAAGGGTGGCTCTGGAGATGCTGGAGAGAGTCTTTTGGGGAAGGGAAAAAAAAAAAGAGAAAAGAAAAAGGAGGGGGGGGAAAGAGGGACTTCTGTTTGAATGTCTCTTCCAGGAGATCTAAGTAACACATTTACCATGACTCCGGTTTACAGGGCTCAAAGAGAACCACAAAATGTCTTACAGTAACCCAAAATAGATCTTCTTTATCTAAAACTGCCACAATTCTCATTTTTCTTGGGTGGTTCTGTGGTGAGAAGTACATAGCGAGACATTGTTGGAAGATGGAAGATGGCATGTGTCCCTGGTTCAGCGAGGTACACAGCTTCATGTCCTGGCCCCTTGCAGGTCAGAGAGCTGCTGTGGGTCTCCATTCCACTATGTGTGGCTTTGGGGCTGTGCCAGCAGGTCAGTGCAGGCTCTTCCCCCTGCTGTCACCTACAGCCATGCACCGAAAGCCAGCAGTGCGTCCGAGCCATACCTAGGTGTGCAATGCCACCCCAGAGGGGCCGACACAGGACTGAAAACCAGACTGATTACTGTGAAATAGAGCAGCTGGGTGCAGCCTCCTCATAACATGGTGGCAGAGCCCTTCATCTGGTCCAGAAAGGCCTGGTCCCCAGTGGCTGTGCCTCGGTCAGAGGAGGGAGTGTGGCTGCATGCCCAGAGGGACTCCTGCCTGCCCTGCGGCCAGGGTCCTGATTTTGCCCCCAGACTGCTGCATCCCCAGCAGGGGTCTGACATGTCTCCTCCTCTTTCAGCTGCTGGCCAACTCTAAAGCACATACCTCACGTTTCATCAGTGCCAACCTCCCATGCAACAAATTCAAGAACCGCCTCGTGAACATCATGCCATACGAGCTGACGAGAGTCTGTCTGCAGCCTATACGGGGTGTCGAAGGCTCCGATTACATCAATGCCAGCTTCATAGATGGGTACAGGTAAGGGCCACCTTAGGTGCCTGGGCCAGCCTGTCCTGCCTGCTTGGGAACCTGGGCAGAGCTGCCTTCTCTTGTTCCAAGGACTGGTCCTGGCTGCCTAGGGGTGGGCTGGGGATCACTTTGTTGCATTTTATCTATTTCCATTTTCTCAGACGCTCCAGTGCGTATAGTTACAATATGTGAAGACCGCTAGTGAGCGAGCGCTGCCAGGCTGGCTTGTATTGCTGTAGACAGATGCCCACATGGCTGGGGTGGGAGACTGTGCTGGCTCCTGCGGAGGTTTGTAGGATCTTCTGGTAGGCATCCTTGGCATGTGTTTTATATCTGCAGCATCTAATGCGAACCTGTCCCCCCTCACTAGCTGTAGCAACCAGAGGTAGAAGTGTGATTGCGCTGCTGATCCAGGCAGCAGCCCATGGCTCATTGTCCCATGTCTTGATTTTGGGGGGAGTCTGTGGATCCTCAGACAGGACTGGTGCTGGACACTGGGGAGCCTGTCACTGAGTTCTGCTCCCCAGGGTATGTTTTAGAAAGCACAAATTAAGATCTAGTGGGGCAATAATGCTTATGGTTCCTGTATCTGACTGCTGGCATCGCGTTCTCAGATGCTAAGCGCCAGCAGAGGAGAATGCAGGGAAACAGCCCTGTGGCCACATCTCCTTCCCAGCGAATCCCCGGACAATAATCCAGACCAAATCCCAACGATGCACATATAAGGCTCATTCCTGTCATCTGTCTGTGCACCATCGCAGTAGGGTCACCCAGTGCAGGAGTGAGGGATACAACGATGGATGTGGCACAGTCCCGCTCCAGCTTGGCTCTGCCCAAATGCTTCTTGCAGGCTGGTGACCTCCCAGGAGCAACAGGCACTGCCAAAGGGAACAGATGTTGGTGCAGCCAGGCCAGTGGCTCTGTGCCTCCATCCCTGCTCCAGCAGCTGAGCCCAGGAAGGGTTCCCAGGGGGACAGGCTGCGTGGAGGCAAGAGCGGGCAGGGAGCAGAAGGGGAGCAACCCTGGGAGCATCCCAACCCAGCAAAACCACGGCGAGCTCAGGGTGGGACAGAGTAATGGGGAAGGATGAAGGGGCTGGAGAAAAACTGTCACGGAGCAGCCTCCGCTCCCTCCTGCCTGTGTGGCTCCAAGCTGTCCAGCACCACCACGCCCACCCCGGCACCCGGTGCCTGACAGGCGGGCTGCAGCCACAGTGCCCTGGCTCCAGAGCTGATGAAGAACAATGCTGGTTTTGCCCCTTGGTGATGCTTCGGCGGGAGGGCTGCCAGCACAGCAGGTGGTGCCATTTCTTATGCTACCTACCCCATCCCTGAAGAGTGCTGTTATCTCTTCCTGTCCTTTCCTTTGAACCGAGCAATCTTCTCGGTATTATCTAAAGAGATCAGCTGGCCCAAGGTCCTGCAGACATCACTGATGCTGCATCTTTATCAGCTCTTTTGTTTCGTTCTGCACCCCCACTCCCTGCTTTTTACGATGTCTTATAAATCCACCTTGAAGCAGCCCCTGTCTTCATCCTGCACATTACAGCTGTCCTGCAGCACGTTCATTAATTTTTAGCACCCGCGGAGAGATGAGGTGCCGGACGGGAGGATGCCGCCCCTCGTCCCGCGGGCTCCGGCGCCCCGCAGTGGTGAAGCGGGACCGTGTCCCCGCCGCCCGTGCGGCGCCAGACCCGTGGACCCCATGCCAGGCTGGGCGCTCGGCGAGCCACAGAACCAACACGCGGGAGCTGGCCCTTCTCAGAGTCCAAAGCACCAAGGGTGCTTTCTTCAGGGTGGGTGCCAGGCTGGGGCAGGTCAAGCTGTGCTTTCACACGGGACGTTTTGAGAGATGCTCTGGTTCGCAGTGAAGCTCAGGACAAATCTGGAAGCTTCAGAAAAGTTGGCAAAATGGTATTGGTGGTTTCCGCACTGCCCTAATTAGCTGGCACGCATGATCTAGGTGACCTGATTTAGTTGCTCTGTGTCTTCCCGTGCAATGGGAGGGATGGTGGGTGCTGCAGAGTAAACGTACAGGAACCCAGGGGTGCTGCTGGGATGGTCCCCCAGCACAGCCTCTCCTTTCAGCCCGAATGGGTGCTGGCAGCCTGCTCGCGTGGGCCCGGGTGCCAAGAAGGCTCTCAGTGCAGCAGTGCTAGGGACAAGCAGCAGGGAGAGGCTGGGCTGGGGACGCTGTCACCCCAGCAAGGACTAGCAGCCTTTCTGGATCCTGCACCCGGTGGTGCTCACTGCGTCTGGGGGGAGCACTCAGAAGACACGTGCTGGGCGGGCTCAGCCCTGCTGCCTGCTGCACAGGGTCCCTGCCTCCAGCCCTCCCGGCCCACCAGCCCCCAGAAGCAGGTCCTGCCCACCTCCCAGGAGCTGGTCTGAGCACCATTATGTTTGTTGCAGGCAGCAGAAGGCCTACATCGCCACGCAGGGACCACTGGCTGAGACCACAGAGGATTTCTGGCGGATGCTCTGGGAGCACAACTCCACCATCGTGGTGATGTTGACAAAGCTGCGTGAGATGGGCCGGGTACGAATCCAGTTCGGGGGAGAAGGGGGCTGTGCGGCTGCTGTCTGTGGGCACAACCTCTCAGCTCACCCCAGTCTGTCCCCAGCACCAGCCGTTCTGGGCCAGCCTCCTGCTGGCATGCCCTGTGGCTGACCCTGTGGCCCCACAGCCACGAATGCTCCCAGGGAGTGGGAGGGAGGAGCAGCAGCTTGTTGGTGGTAACGTCTCACCGTGCTCCTCATCCACAGGAGAAGTGCCATCAGTACTGGCCTGCGGAGCGCTCTGCCCGGTACCAGTATTTCGTGGTGGACCCCATGGCAGAATACAACATGCCACAGTACATCCTCCGGGAGTTCAAGGTGACAGATGCCAGGGTGAGTGCAACTGCTGGCTCCCCAGCTCCCCTGCCTCCTGTGCCTCTGCCCCACCTCTGCCCTGCCCAGGCCAGCGAAGGGAGCGTGCAGCAGCTCCTGGAGGAACCGGAAAGCAAGGTGCTGTCTCGCACTGCAGGCGGAAGGGGCTGCTGCCCCTCACCTGCTGCTCCTCTCACCACAAGTTCTTCCTTGCCAGCGGTCAGCCCCGGTGAGCAGCTCAGGGATCCCTATCAGCACCAGACCCTGCCTTGCCTGTGCTGCGCACTTGGGCAAGCATTTAACATGGGCTCCCCGGCACCTGGAGTCTCTGTGTGCAGCATCTGACCGGGCACAGGACCCCTCTGTGACAGTAAACGTGGTCCTGGGGTGGAGCTGGGCCCAAAACAGGACCAGGGCACTGACCCAACAGACCCTGCAGGGGCCCAAAGCCCCGCTCAGCTCAGCCGCCCTGGGGTGAACATGGGAGAGCAGAGGCCAGCCCCAAACACGCAGCGAAAGATCTGCCTGGGCTCATCCATGGCCTGTGCACCCTCTCACCTGGCCTGGGCCGGGGGGGTCTGAGAGCAGGTCAGCAGCACCGGTGCTGAGGGGAGCGAGATCAGCCCCTCTTGCTGTCTCCTCACCCACAGTTCATGTCTAACACCCCTGTCCCTGCAGGACGGCCAGTCACGGACCATCCGCCAGTTCCAGTTCACAGACTGGCCTGAGCAGGGAGTGCCAAAGACGGGAGAGGGCTTCATCGACTTCATCGGGCAGGTGCACAAGACCAAGGAGCAGTTTGGGCAGGATGGGCCCATCACGGTGCACTGCAGGTGAGTGGATGCAGATCAGCAGCCACCTCTCCCTTCATCAGCCCTCAGAGATGTCCCCTACCTCGCTTACCCTGGCAGCTGCCAGCCCCCCTGCACTTGGTGCCCCTCCTGCATACCACTGGCAAGAGGCAGGCAGCGGACGAGGAGGTGGCAACATCCATGGGTGCCATTGGCAGCCTTTCTGCCAGGTGACTAGATCAACCCAGTGGTATGATTTGTAGCTCCTTGGAAGAGTCCTTGGGCAGGGCAGGGTGCCACGGCAGCTTGGCCCAGAGGCAAGGCAGAATTGGTGGGGCCCATGGGGCTGAGAGGGCACTTCTGGCTGGCAATGTCCCTGTGGCCTCTCCTGGCTCCACTGAGCATGTCCCCGCGCTCCATGAGCTTGCACCACTCCTAGGAGCTCTGCGGAGCCTCGCTGGGGCTGGCGGGTCTCTAACGGCAGCTCTTGCTCCCTCCGCGCAGCGCTGGGGTCGGGCGCACAGGCGTGTTTATCACGCTCAGCATCGTGCTGGAGAGGATGCGCTACGAGGGGGTGGTGGACATGTTCCAGACGGTGAAGACCTTGCGGACGCAGCGGCCAGCCATGGTGCAGACAGAGGTGAGTGTTCCCTCCTCCCCGGGGTGGTGGGAGATCTGTGGGAGAAGGGAGGGGAGCCAGCATCACTGGATGTGCAACCCTGCTGCCTGATGTCCTTGGGTCCCCGCTTCTCACGCTTCCCCCCTTGCTGCCTTGCAGGACCAGTACCAGCTGTGCTACAGAGCAGCACTGGAGTATCTCGGCAGCTTCGACCACTATGCAACGTAACTAGTGCTTTCCTCCAGTCGCGGTGGGGATGTCTAGGAGTGGAGATGGGTCCCTCTGAGCCAGAGCCGCCCATTCCTCAGTCCTTCTGTACAGATGGAGGTGCTGCCCAGGCAGCAGACCTCCACGCCAACCAGTTCTGACCACGGCATTTAGGAACTTCGCCCCAGCGCCAAACGAGGGAATCCGACTCCAAAAGCATTTCCAGTCTCTGGCTGAATTTCTGCTCATGTGCATCTCTCGCCCTCTCTCACGCGACTGCATTTCACAGCGAGGCTTTAGGTGGGTGGAATGGGATCTTTTTTTTAAACATGTAAAATAGTTACTAGTGGTTTTTATAATCTCCTCTCTCTTTATTTTTTATTTTTTGCAAGTCTTAATGTTTTGCCCAGGCAGAACTGGACCCGCCAAACCTTTGGGAGTTGGGTTTGTTTTTTTAATTTCCTTTTGCTTTTACATTTTTTACTACCCTGTGTTTTTTTCAGCCCAGTCACTGCTGGTTCTGCCCATTTTAGTGCAGCTTCCTTGGTAATTTGCAGCAGCTGGCTTGTGGTTCCTGCCCGGCTCCATTCCCTGTAGGCTGCTTTTTAATCCTCTGTAGAATATGAAATTTCATGGAACTGGACCTAAGCTACCGATTATTTTTTTAGCCTTTCCCTCCCCGCCCATCATTTCCTGAGTAGGTTTGGTTTTGGGAGGGCATGTGGGGGGGTCGCCGGAGAAGTGGTCCCCTTTGTCAGCTGGAAACCGTTCAGTCCTATTACGATGCGTGTTAAACCAATCCAGTGACCATGTGTATTGGCAGATCCCGATATGACATGAGTTGTCGTCACCTTGTTTGTGAGAGACCCGAAATCCCAGGCTCCGGGCTTTGGAGTCTCTTTGTGTGTGTCTCGCCGGGAAGGGGGGGCAGGAGAAGCGAGTGGGTCCCACGCTTCCCCAGGGAGGGGACGGAAAGAGCGAGACACGGCCCTTTTTGTTAATCCCGCGGTTCTGTGCGTGCAAGCGCCATTCTGTCACCTCTCACCAGTGAAGCGCATCGGAGCATTTACAAAGGCAAGGAGCACAAGCCCAGCAGTCCCCAGAGCGGAGCCGGGCAGGCTCTCTTTGGAAAGCAGGGTACTGCAGGGAAGGGGAGGGGAGTACACATGGCTTCAGAGGTTGGGTGTATCTATAATTTCTGCTATCCTACAAATGTTAAAAGTCACTAGAATATTGTACTTTCCGCTACTTCAGGACGTTCTAATGAACCAATGTGGCAAGACTACTGGACTTAATTTAATGGTACTATATATTAATACTCCTTATTATATCACGCTTGCACTAAAGACAGGGAGTGAGCAGCCCTCTTTCGAGTGCATTGAGTTATGAATAAAGGTGGTGGAAGGGTATCTAATTGTATTATCACATGTATTCCGAATGTTAAGAATCCAAGCTACGCTGAAATCAGCAATCCAGGGTTGGTAATGTTGGAGGACACATTCATTTTTACCTTGTGGATGCATAGTGCTGTAGGGGTCACTGTTGTATACAGTCTGTTTTCTATTTGTTAATAAAAAAAAAATCTACAGCATCATTGCATAATTCTTGATGTTAATAAATTTGAATAATCGGGTTTCATACAACCTGGCTTTGCTGTCTGTTTCTTCAGCAATAAGCAGAGGCCATAGAGTCCCTCGGCGATGGGCATGCTCCCCAGCCTGTTGCCAGAGAAGTCCTTTCCCACGGGCACATCCCAACCACAGGCACCCTACACCTGCCACAGGGTCGCACTGCCCTACTGTCGCAGGGAGCTCGGAGACCCTCTGTGACAACCCCCTTTGTGCGTGCGTGTGCTCACGTCCTGCCCACCTGCAGCCATACCAGGGTGCACCGAGAGTCCTCAGTCCCTGGCACCTCCAGGAATGGCTCCTGCCAAGCCTGCTTGGCAGCAGTGGCCCTCTCTGGGTCCCCTCCACTTCCCAAAGGACAGATCATTCCCAGCAGTAGGAAGCCCGTAGCCACTTTCTGCCCAGGCCATGCTCTGCACAAGCTGTCCCAGTGGTGGCCAGGGCCTGAGACCTGTCCTTCCCACCTGCTCTACTGCCAGTTACTAATCCTCAGAGGACCCGAGGATGCAGCAGGATGCAGCCCTGGGGTGATGCTGACCTTTCCTGGAAGCACGTTTACCTGCACCCCCTTCCCTGCCAGCATGCTGGCTGCAGGACCAGGCTGGGGTAGCTACAGCCTTTGCTTGTGGGTTTGCAGGAAAGAGAAGGGTTGGTGGCGGTGGGGTTTGGTGGCAATATCAGTCCTGGATGAGGCTGAGACGTTGCCAGCCTCCTGGGATGCTGCAGTAAAGCTGTTCTGCGGCACTGAGCACAGTTGCATATGCAAAGTTACTGCTCAGCAGTAAAACCTCCGCCTGGCCCCTAACTGCAGAGCAGCACCCAAGTATGTTCAGGTGTGAAACCCCCGCCAAGGCATGCGGCTGTGCCCGCTCTGCGTGGGCAGGCCAGCCCCAGCCCTGCCTACGTATGAACTGCAAACCCCCCGGTCAGTGCTGGCTCCTGGAGAGAGCAAACGGCACAAACGTGCAAGGGGCAGAACCGCATGGGCCAGGGCCCCACAGCCTGTCCATCCTTCCTGAGGAAGCCAAACCTGCTCTGGCCAGCATGTGCACGATGGGTGGGAGCGTGTGGCAGACAGACTGATGAGCTTTTCCCTGATGTGACTGTGGGCATCTTCTTACTGACTCCTCGCTGACTTTGCTGGAGCTCAGCCATACTTTCCTGCGAGGCCATACCGGCGCCTGAGCAGGTGCCAGATGCAAAATGGTGTTTCCTCCTCGCCCGGTTGGTTCCTACCCCAGTGTCTCGCCCCTGGGGTGACCTGAGGCTGGTGGAGCATTTCCCTGGCTCTGCTGTTGGGCAGCTCCACTCAAGGATGCAGATCTGAAGGCAAAGCAAGCTCCTGCCCTTGCAAGGCAGCACACGTGCACAGGCGTGTGCGTACGCACATGCCAGCACCGCTGGCATCGGGACGCTTTGCTTTGCATTGCTGCCAGGGCCCAGGATGGCAGGGCTACACAGCCAAGCGTGCACCTGCTCGTACAAGGGTGCGTTTGGGGAGGAAGGACGCCCTGCTAACCATCGTGCTTTAGGAAGCCAGCCAGCTGGGAAGCGGGCAGCCAGCACCTGCCTGCGCTGCAGCAAGAATGCTTTGGCTGCGCTGCTAAACTACAGCTGGTGACGATGCTTTCGCCACACGGGCGTGCCGCTCGCTGAGCACTCACCAGGCACCGTCACGTGCAAAGCACGAACCTGTAGTCCGCGTGTGGCTTCGAATGCACTGATTTGCTCTCACCGAAAACAGCAGTTGCCACAACACTTGCATATATGCACAAGCACAAGCGCACATGCATGTACCTTCTTTCTCCTTGTCCGAGAACATTTGGGGCTTCCCTCCCCGTTTGATGTCGTATTCTTAGCCTAAATCCTTTACAACCAACCCAGGAAAAAACATGAGGGAACAAACACTCCCAATTGACTGTCTCTGCAGGCTCTGTCTGCCACGTGTGAGGCACAGAGTGACCTTTCTGGGTGGTCGGTGAGCTTACCTACAGGCTGAGTAGGAACAGGAGGAGGGAGAGGGAGAACAAGCGTCTCGGGATGGACTGCACTGGGAACAACATGACTGAGCCCGGCCTCTGCAGCAAGGCTATTGCTGGGTAGGCACTGTGTAGGCGCACTTACATGGCAGAGGTGGAGCCACGTGGCCAAAGCCTTGTGCTGGCCTCACAGGGCCAAGAAAGGCTCAGCACACAGAGAGGGCCAGGAGGTCCCCAAAGTGTGAGGACATGCCACCTTGGCAAGGAGACGGGGCCCAAGAGGACAGCCAGGTCAGCAGCAAAGGCAACTGCTGCCTGTGGGGAAAGTCCCATTCCCCCGTCCTCCTCACACAAAACCAACACGGCTTGCCTAAAGCCAGCTTGCCCCAAAGGGGATGGAGTCATACCAGTTTAAAAGTGCTTATTCCTTTAACATGTATTTCCATTTATCTCTGCACATCTCACAAAATAAAAGGGGAACAAAAAAAAAGACTAACCACGTAGAGTGGACACAGGGAGGTAACCCAGTCTGCCCTCAGAGCCAGCGCCGTGGCTTGTGCCATGCCCCACGCAGAGCCACGCTGGCTCTTCCTGGCATTGCCGTGCCTGGGCTGGGTTGCTCAGCTTTCCCTGGCCAGAAAGGATTTATCCTAGCTGGCATTTTTTTGCCTCATATTCTTTGGTATCAGTTTAAGGCTACTCCTTCCCTCTGGTGTCAGCCTGGCTTCACAGTGCCACACTGTGCTCCAGATCTGGAGTGAATGGTAGCCAGGTGGTGCCGTAAGGAGGCGTTTGGCCTCTTTCCTTTGGCATCTCTCTGACAGACCAAACATATTTGCACTGAGCAATGGAGCTGGGTAGTTACTGCTGGCTTTTTTTTCTTCCTAGCAAAAATTTTCCATTCCTTAATTGCAGCAGGTAGCCCTCATGCAGCCTCAGAGAAGCAGCTTTGTAAAGGGCAAGGTTTGGCAGGTGGGACAGCGGCTAAATGGCAGCTAGTCAAAGGTGAATTCCTGGGCACTGAGCTGCTCTTCTGCTCTTTCTGTTTTTAATTTTTTATTCACTTCATTGATACCTGTAGCAAGAGAGCTGTGTAGGCCCTGCCTAGGCTTGGCTTGCCTCCTAGTGATGCTAAGTAACATACTGCCCAAGCACTGCCCTTTGGGATGTCATTGCTTTAAATTTTGTTTTCAAGGGCAAAATAGTTGTTAAATAAGGAAAAGAAACAGCTGCACCACTGAACAAATCTGAGCTTACTCTGCGCAGTAGCTTGGCAACTCCTTCCCCCACAGTCCTGGCTCTTCTTGTTCTCAGCAATGTTGCCATTTTCATTTGTAAAGTTTCCCTCTTAAAAGTGACTTTTTTTTTTTCCCTTTTTTGCCTGTTCTGACCTGGTTCATTTCTGAGAGCAGGAAAAATTCTGATCCCTCCAATTAAAAGCTCATTGTTGCCCTTTTGACAGTTTTAATAAGTAAGCTCAGTCCGCAGTAACAATTACATGTCATCAAGCTTTCCTGCCTACACATTTCTGCTCATGGCAACATTTTACTACTTGTCATCATAAAAAGACTGGCTCGTGTCTCCTGATACTAGAAAGTTGGTCTTTCTTGACTAATGGATAGCAAGTGCAGCTGCCAGGCCACCAGAAATGCCAGAAACGCAGAGCTCGTCTCAAAACCATTACCTGGCAGTTGCCTGTGCTGGTACCTCCATCTGTAGGAGGCTAAGTGTTGAGCCTGCTGTAATTTTAATCCACTTTGGGGTTCTGGTCCGTGTACCTGGCAATTCGGGGTCTGAGCAGGTCAGAGAGGCAGCAGACCACAGAAAATCTGTGTTGGAGTGGTGCTTTGGTAAGACTCTCAGGGCTGCCACGTGCCCATAGCGTGACACCGAAGGAAATGTGTATCAGGAGAAAACATACAGGGAAATTAAGGTTTTATTTAGGCATGAGGGACTGAGTGTGGTCTCTGAGGATGGTTACAAGCTCTTTCAGGTGGGTTGTGCTTATTTTCAAGGTTGCCTGTTGGCACTTACGCATTCAAAAAGCATTTAGCACAACAATCTGTGAAAATTGCAGCCAGTCCCAGCCAAGGGGGGGTCAGAATCCCTAGACAGGATCTGTCAAGCATTCAGCCTTGTCCACACTTGAAAGCTTTTCCTGCTAAAGCTATACTGTCAGCTCCCAATCCTCAACACAACGGCGGTGGATTATCGATGACATACGCTGGCCACGAGGGCACTCTTCCATGTTTCTAGCTGACCGATCTGTGCTGGCGAAACTCCCTCGCGTGGGCCAGGCCTGGCGCCGGTCCAGCTCCAGGTTGCGTTTGCTGCCAAAAGTTTGCATAGTATCAAATTCTACTTTGGCTTTGCTTACACACAGAAATTGTAGGAGTATAATTAGCTTGGTTAATACGTTCGCTTGGCACATGCCTATCGTGTCACCATTCAGCGCCCGAAACCCATCAGCTCACTACAGCGCTCATTTACACAGGATTAATACCCAGCGCTTCCGACTCCGCACTAAGTGCGCCTGCACGACCAGGCTGCACCGGCTCCAGGTGTCCCGCGGGCGGCGTGAAGGCCCCCGGGCGCCCCGCGCCGCCGGCCCCGGGCCCAGCCGGCTTCGCCGGCCGCTTGGGGCGGGCCCCAGGCCCCTGCACCGGGACTGCACCCTGCAGCCTCCCATATTGACGGCAAGCGGCTGCTGCGCAGGCGGGTGAGGCTCCTGTCCCCGCTCGGCCGGTCCAGCCCAGCCTCTCCCTGAGGGTAGGACCGGCAGCCCCGCGGAGCCTGCTGAGCCAGGCCTGCCCTGGGCCGCTGCGAGGCCGAGCAGCCGCGCTGCCCTCAGGCCTGGGCTCTGCGCCCACCCCCGGCGGGTGTCCCCGGGGACCCGCAGGCGGGGTGTGGGCGGGGCACGGATGGGCCCGCCCGCCGTGACTGCCGTGGGGGCCCCCGGCCCGGCCCGACCTCCCCGGGCGCCTCGAGTAGGCCTGGGCCTCCCTAGCAACCGCCCCCTAGCGACAGCCTGCCGGCCCGGCCCTCGGCCCGTCCGCCTAGCAACCGCCCCGCTCCCGGCCTCCTGATTCGCTGGCCCGCCCCGGCCGGCCGTCGAATTCCTATTGGCTGTGAAGAGGACGCGGGCAGGGATTGGCTGCGGCGGCGGGGACGGGGCGGGCGGCGGAGGGGAAGGGGGCGGGCCGGGGCGGCAGGGCGGGGCTCGGGCGGTGGGGAACGGCCGCGGTGGCGTCGGCGGCCTGCCGGACTCATTGGGCGTGTGGTGCGGAGGGATACGGCGTCCGGGTGTTGGACCGGGGGGAGGGCGGAGGCGGCGAAGAAGAGGGACGCCCTGCTGACGTGAGCACGCCGGGCGGGGACTTGGACCCCTCCGCGTCGGAACGGGCTCGCCCCGGCCGGGGGGGGGGAGGGGCGTGAATCGGTGGCGTTCTCCGCCGTGAGGAGGAAAGAGAGCCGTGGTCGTGACGGGCAGGCGCCCTCCGCCAATGGGGAGGCAGGGCTGGTGCGGACCCCGCGGAGATTGGCCGGCGGGCGGAGAGGGCGGGGCGTGCGCGCGCGATGGGGCCCGCCCGGAGCGGCGGGGCGGGGCGGCGTGGGGGAGGGGTGCGCGGGGTGACCCGCCTCCCGCCCCCCATACCCCCCCGCCTCCGTGCAGGGCCGGCCCGGCAACATGGCCTCGGAGCTGGAGAGCCTCAACCCCAGCGCGCGGATCATGACCTTCCGCCCCACCATGGAGCAGTTCCGGGACTTCAGCCGGTACATCGCCTACGTGGAGTCGCAGGGCGCCCACCGCGCCGGGCTGGCCAAGGTGCGACCCCCACCCCCCTCCCGGGCGGAGGCCGCGCCGCCCGGCCCCGGGCCACGCACCGGGCTCGGCCCTCCTCCGCCGAGCGGGGCCGGGCCGCCTCCGCCCTTTGTTTACCCCACAGCGCCGGTGGGGCGGGTGGGCCCCGGGCGGGGGTTTCAGCCCGACCTCCCCAAGTTTGATGCTTTCCCTGGCAGCGGCCGGCCCGGCGTGCTCGGCCGTTAACGGGCGTGTTTTGCTTCCCGCAGATAGTTCCTCCGAAGGAGTGGAAGCCGCGGCGGTGCTACGATGACATCGACGAGCTCGTCATCCCAGCGCCCATCCAGCAGGTGGTGACGGGGCAGTCCGGCCTCTTCACGCAGTACAACATCCAGAAGAAGGCCATGACGGTCCGCGAGTTCAGAAGGATCGCCAACAGCGACAAGTACGTCCGCGCCGCCGTGCACATAGTTACTGCGGGAGTTCCTGTTGCCCGAGTTCCCCAGGACCAGGTCCTCGCTACGGACTGGTGCTGGTCAGAGGCGTGAACGTAACGCCCCGGGCAGATGAGGTGTGCTTGTAAAACTGGCTGTGTGGGTGGGGGCCTTTGTCGCTTGTGTCATTTGTCAAGAGGATACGTAATGCCGGCAGAACTTTTTATTTCTGCTCTGGACTCCTATTTATCCCTAGCAGGTAGGCCATCAAAATATTTACTGAGTAGAGTAGTAGAGAAAGGAATGTTCTTGACATGAAAAAGGACATAGAGAAAAGATGACTTTAAAAGGCGTTTAAGCAAAACAGCCTTAGAAATCACTGTTCAGAAATGGCATCAGAATTGCCAGCTGCGCTCTGCCCACTAAAGCTTATTTTGTCTTGCAAGAGCAGTACACATCAGATGTCTTAGGGTTCTGTTTCTCAAATAGAATAATTTACTGAAAATTACACTTTTATGCTATATATGTAATTATCTGGAATATATATGCACACACACACACGTTAAATAGGTGTTAGAGTGTAAATTTGACCCTCAGTGCTGCACAAAGAGGCCAGTATATAGTTACTGGGGAATGGACATCAAAAGCAGATATTTTGCCGGTAAACTGAGTGTGCTTTACCAGTTTACTAGCAGGTGAGTCTAGAAATGTTTTGTTACTTTTACAGTGGCAGAAAACTTTAGTTTTGTTGGGTTTTTTTCAAGTTGTTCTTTGTATCATTTCTGGTTTTCACTGCATCCTTCTTTGCTAAGTAGCAACAACTAGAAAGTGAAATTGTTCTGACCCAAGAGAAGCGCACAAAGCGAAAACGAAAGTAAACTGAGAAACGAGGAAAGTAATTTTCTTCCTGATTCTTTGTTCCCAAGTCTCACGGGAAAAGAGCTGTGGCTGCTCTGATTGCTGTTCTGGGAGGTAGGGGTCTGGCTGATAGCATGCATTAGGTGTTTTTATCGTAGCTTTCGATTCTTTCAGTGGTGGAGAACGTTGGTTTAGACTCATCAAGTATCAAACTGCAAAGTCTTTAGTATCTTTATTTTTTCAGGTACTGCACACCTCGCTACACGGACTTTGAAGACCTTGAACGAAAATACTGGAAGAACCTTACGTTCAATGCCCCTATCTATGGTGCTGATGTTAATGGCACACTTTATGACAAGGTAAGAAAACTGTTTTGGTTTTCAAGTAACGGTTATCCCTGGATATTGCATTCCATAAATACTAATGTAGCATTTGACTCTTAACTTTCAGAAAGAGTTAATGATAATCTTAGCAGAGTTCCAGCTTCTGGAGTAGGCAGGAACACAATAAACCGTATGCTTATAACATACTCTCCATTTAACCCAGGTAGTTAAAGAAGGCTCATAGAGGTAATGTTCTAAGGGACCACTGTTAGCGCTTCAGTGTAATACAGTTTAGTTCAAGAAAGCAAAAGCCGCTGTTGCGTAAGTGTTGCTTTTACACTGGTTTGTCCTGAAAGGCGTGTGAGATTTGGAAGTGTTGATCAGTGAACACGCACTGCTTTGGTATCCACTTGTGCGTGTATTTTTGTGGGACAGCTCTGTAGCCATTATGTGTTAGGATGATAAACATTAGAAAAGGGTATGCACTCTACTTGCTAGTCTCCTAAATTATGGTGATTTACTCTTTTAAAAGATGTTTGGAATGAAGAGTGTTTCTGACCGAGGGGGTTCAGACATCAGCTCAGGCTCACCCTATTGTTCTCTGCTTTGTAAAGTCTGTAGCTTCATGATTATTTTTCCTTCCTAATCATTATGTTGGCTGATAACTTTTTTTTTGCTCCGTAAAGGTGGCTAGTAAACAGTCAGTATGTAAGCTAACATCATGCAAAACTTTTGTTTTAGGTGAACTAACTAATGGTTTGAGCTGTGCCAGTAGATGATTTGTCTTGATGTGCTGTTTCACAAGTGTCTGATAGCTTTTGCAACTGTCCTCTTAGTTGTGTGGTTCTGTTCTTCATAATGCTTGTTTAATGAGGCTTGTGTTTTGCAGCATGTAGATGCGTGGAATATTGGCAGATTGAACACAATCCTGGATATTGTGGAGAATGAAAGCGGCATAACCATTGAAGGAGTGAACACTCCTTACCTATATTTTGGCATGTGGAAAACTTCCTTTGCTTGGCATACCGAGGACATGGATCTCTACAGTATTAATTACTTGCATTTTGGGGAACCCAAGTCATGGTAAGATTTTCTAGGGAAGCTTCTAGATGTAGAAAAACAATACCATAAAATACTGGAGTCAAAGTTGTGAAGTTAGGAGGGTTGACTAAAGGAATTACCATTCCTCCGATCTTGCACCGCAGTAGTATCTGATGACAAGAACACTAGAAACCTGTAAAGAACTGCAAAGCAGTGCGTGTCCTCAGCAGCATTTGTTTGGTTACCTTCTAGAAAGTCCATTTGCTGTCCTGATGTAAAGAGTTCTTCAGAATTATAATGTAAGGTGGACACTCTCTGCTGCGATAGGGCCAGAACTTGGAAAACTTGCTTATGATTTCCTGAGGCTCTAACATGACCATACAGAGGTAATATGTCTCTTGTCATGCAGGCCCTATGGGAACAGGCAATTTTTAACAGACTTTGAAATGTAGCTATTTATCATAGATCTAAAAGCAGGCTAGTGAATCTTGCTGAGTGGTTTGTCCAGTGTCTGAGCTTTCATGATTGTTTTTAGGGGAGGCTCCCAAATTTTTCTGTAGCATGGGTTGCATTTTGAGAGTGAATCACTCCCTTCTGTTCACAAATAAATTTCTCAAGGAACTTCAACAATTGTTTCCATGGCAGTTTTGTTGGAAACTAGTATTTTTGGCTGCCTTTTAATACAACTTTGAAGTCAAAAATAATAGCTAGCGCCATGTGACCAGTGAACAACCCCATGCAGTGGCAATAGCATGGGAACATGAAACAGAATAGTTCAGTCAGATAAACCTTTTGGGCATTGCTTCTTTTACAGTAGTACGTGGAAGAAGTTAACTTTGCTGATACCTTATTCTGATTTATTTAACAAGGAACTCCATCAAGAATATAGCACTCTATTCCAGAGCGAAAGCAAGTAGGTGGTTTTATTTATTGTAGTCAAACCAACTAGGAGTTTGTGGTGCCTGTAAAAAGGTGTGTACAGAGAGAGAGAGAGACATAGCCCTAAAGAGCACGCCGCAAGTTGTGCACATGTTAAGGATGTGGCATTGCATCTGTCTTAGTCCCATCTTGGTCTGAGCAGCTGAAAGATGATTGCATTTTCTCTCTTGCTGTGTTCCTCCTTGCACTGAGTATACTAGCGATTGCATGGCTGTGAACTGAGGCAGGTCAGGAAGTGCTCTTCTCTTTCTTCTTGCAATTCATGTTTTGCTGCGCAGATCTGCTAATTAAATGCATCAGACATTTTTAGTTCCGTGACTGCTTAAGCAAAAGTCAATGGAGGAGATGGTCAGCTTTTGGCTCTTGATTTTTCTTGAGATAGAGAGGTAGAAGTCCTTGGTAAAGATTTTTAGCTTTATATCATTGAACTTTGAAAGAGACAGTGTAGAGATGGAGGATTTTTTTTTTTTTTTTTTTAATCATGCCTTGATGCCCATTTATGATTTCCGGTCAAACTTTGAGATTTTGTCATGTCACTTGAACTTAACAGACTTGTTCTTATGACTGCAGGTACTCTATCCCTCCAGAGCATGGGAAGCGACTGGAGAGACTTGCAAAAGGTAATTGGGCAATTAATGTTCTGCCTTTTGCGGAAGGTGAGATGGACAGCTGCAACAGGTTTCAGCTCTTTCAGAGTATGACATGCCTGTAACATTTATAAGAGCACAAGCTGGCATGACGGAACTGATAATTTGCATTTTAGAATATAGATTATATTACTTCTGAGTGTTTGTTTATAGTACACGCACAAGAGAAATGTCACATTACAAATAATGCAGTTGTGGTCTGTCTAACCTTTAACAAGAAAATCCTTAACTATTGACTATTAGAACTGGAAGGTTATAGCCAAGGAAAGATCCTTCTGTGTGCGGTCTTTCTTATGCTCTTTCAAACTGGTATCTGTTAAAGATAGATCTCCAGGAGTTGTCCTTTTTCTTCAGAATGCAAGCTAGCACGCTTCAAATAAGGTGGTCCATACTTGTAGGCCTAGGGAAGAATACTGTTTGGACAATAACTTTTCCTAAAACTTACTGAAAAATTAATTTAGTTCACAGCAGAACGGTAACATCTCTCATTGACTTTATTTTAAACAGGTTTCTTTCCAGGAAGTGCTCAAAGCTGTGAAGCATTTCTCCGTCACAAGATGACCCTCATCTCTCCATCAATTCTGAAGAAATACGGCATCCCATTTGATAAGGTGTAGAAAAGTAATCACGGTTATACCAGCTCAGTCAAGAGATTCATGCAGCCCTGTCTCATCTCTAACAGCAGCCAATAGCAGATGCTTAAGAGAGGAAAATAGGAACAGGAAGGGTATAATGCAGTCCTTTCCCACTGTACCGCCATTTATCTGGCAGTTGGGGCCTGAAAGAGTTTGAGGCAGAAAAAGCTGTCAAGGACTATTAAAAACAAAGGCTCTGTCTGCTGTGATTTTTTTTTTTTTTTTTTTAAAAAAACTTAAAGCTATAACCAACATCCTGTGTTAGATTAACTTCACTGCTTAGGTGTATATTCAGCGAAAAGAGATTATTCTTTTTTTGTTTCGGACTTGTCCCCTGCTAATTTAGTTTGTTGTGATCTGCTTCCTCAATAGAAAATATGGCTTGTTCCCTATTAATTTTTTTTCATTATATTAATAACTTTATAGACTTCCTTACTTTCTCGGGTGATAACCTGACACACACCCCCCCCCCCCCCCCCCCCCGCACATTGAAGATCGAGTCTTTGAGTACTTATTCAGAAGTACTGTTACATCTGTGTGGGCAGCTGAAGGGTTTTTTTGTCATGAAGCTTTGTTAGGGGGGAAATGTTGAAGAGCAGCAGTGGAAGTCTGACTGAGAGCTGTACTTGAATATGAATGGCAAAAGAAAACAGTAGTAAATTTCCAAGTTCTGTGTGGATAGAAATTTTACTTGGCCTTAGATACTGTTAAGCCAAACCTGTAGCTGATAACAGATAAGTACCTTTATGACCTTCAGATAGCTTGTCACGGAGTATTTCATATGTATAACCACTTCTGTGCTATTTTAACTAGTTGTGTTTAAGTAAAAAAACTGTTGAATGTTGCTTTCCAGTAAACAGATACTTAACATAAGTAGGAAAATAGTGAAGATAAGTATCAAGACTATCCATTGAGGCAAGTAACTCCAACCATCATCTGTGGGTGGGGTTTCAGATACACTGCATGAGGGGTACAGCAGCTCCTTTTATTCAGACCCACCAAGTAGACTCTTAAGTTGTGAATAACAATGTGGTGTCTCAATTGTCTTCTAGGTTACACAGGAGGCTGGAGAGTTCATGATAACCTTTCCTTATAGCTATCATGCTGGCTTTAATCATGGCTTTAACTGTGCTGAATCTACCAACTTTGCTACTCTTCGGTGGATCGAGTACGGGAAGCAGTCTGTACTGGTAAGTCGTCTGTTGCCATCATATTGCTTACAAATAACCTAATGCTCTGCTGCTCATTAAGTCTCCAGTGTTTGTTCTAAGGGAGTGAATTCAGTGCTTTGTCCATTTAAGATGTGATGTTTGCTTTCTTGATACAGTAACAATGTCCAGTCAGCCTCCTGTTTTGTGTCCTTGTTTCAACTATGGATAGCATGTAACATGTTTTTTAGCATTGTGTAGACCAAGTGAGGCTTCAAAGAAAAGCGGGGGACTGGCTGTGTTTCCAAAGATGAAAGGGAGTGCTTGGTGGCCAGGACTCATCAGTATTTTGTCTGATATTTTAACCATTATTTATTGACCGTTTAGCCTGGAAGTATGTCTTTGGTGACTTAAGTCACTTATCAAAATAAGTATCTTGGCTGAACCTTTAGACTGGATAGTGTTATATCCCTGTAGAGGTGCCTTACAAACATGGATTATGTTTTCAAAAGTTACATTGAAGTGAATGTTTTGAAGCAGTAGTTGTAACCATGCCCAGACAAGGGGAATCTCTACTGCTCTGGGTAGGCCCAGGGTTTGTATGGCTCCGACTTCCTCATTATAGTCTCTGGTTTTGCTGGCTGTTTTTATATGACCTCATTTTAAAACAGTCAGCTTCTATCGGCAACTCTGTAAATAGGCTGGTGAGCTTTCTTTCTTATTTATTGTGATAACATCTGGTTTTTTATTTCGTCGTTTTTGCTGGCTTTTCTGCCCTGTTTTTAGTAACTTAATATCTGGTCTTTTCGACTTCCTGGGAAAGAGTCTTGAGAGTTTTGAGGCTCAATTACGTGTAACTGTGGGAATTTTTTCTTCAGTTAAGCTCCTGAAAGCAAAGTGATATAGGAATGCAGAGTAGAATTGTTGAGTATGTGGCCTTACCTGAATATTTTTTGTGACTTCAGTGCTCGTGTCGGAAGGACATGGTGAAGATCTCCATGGATGTGTTTGTGAGGAAGTATCAGCCAGATCGTTACAAGCTTTGGAAAGCCGGGAAAGACGTGACTGTCATTGACCATGCTCTTCCAACCCCAGAGGCGGCAGAGTTCCTAAAAGGGGATCTCATGCAAAAAGTCAAGAATGGGAAACAGTGTGCTGAAGAAATGGAAACAGGAGAGACTTGTAAAGAGGAGGTGGCTGGGGATGAGACAAAAAGGTAGTGCTTTATATAGTCCCCTGCTTTTTCTATTGGGTTATTAGAAATTGGACCCAGCTGCAATTGGATGTTTGCCATTCTGATAGAACAACAGCAGTCAGAGTTAGCAGTAGTCTGTTTTCTTGGGAATAGGGTTTACTCTTAATTGTTTTTACTGTTTGAGTCCACATTGATGATGGCCTGTGGTAGACAGGAAATGCGCCAGCTTGGAGGGTAGTTCTTCAACTTTGGGCAGTTGCTGCCTAATACATGATTAACAGATGCTGAGGAGTCATCCTTCTGGTGAGGGATCCCTCTGAGGATTACAGATTCTGCTTCTGTAAAGGCAAGGAAAACACTTCTGAATAATTTGGAAACTATTTGGCTTGCCAGATGCTGTCTTATAAAACACTGATCCAAACCAGGCTGTATTTTATGCATCCAGGCACAAATTCAACAAGCTTACGTGTTTGGTAACCTGACGTGTGGATTTGTTTTCTGCAGCATCCCCAAGCATCGCATAGGAACAAAAAGGCACAGGGTCTGCCTGGAAGTGCCTCAGGAGGTGAGTGAGAGCGACGCCTTCCCCAAGGAGGAGCTGAGCTCCACGCAGTATGAAGCAGACATGGCAGAGCCTCATGAGGGACCTACGAGTGAACTTGTTCAGCAAGGTGAACAAGGGCTCAAGCTTCCAGGTAACTGTGTCAAGCTTTAGCCTGGTACGGAGGGCCAGGATATTATTCTTCAGGGAGAGAAGCTGCTAGAGGTGAATCTGGGGCAGTCTCTCATATGATGCTAGTCGGTAGGACGTTGTCATGTCCAAAAAAGCAGACACCTGTTTGTCAGAGCCATGGCAAGCACTTCAAAAGTTTACTGTCGTGAGACTTGAGATATTGCTATTTGATTTTTCAAGACTAGAGGGTGCATCTAGAAGAATTGTAAGTTGTGCCCTTGAGCTAAATTTGTCTGACACTTCTACCACTGATTTGGTAAATGAGTAAATGAAATAACCACAGCTTGAATTGTTAGCTTTTGTGGCCTATCTGTGGATAACTCCCCAGTGAGAATTATATAAAAAAAATGTTGTGGGAGAGCAAAGGTGTAGGCAGCCATCCTGTAGCTGCTTCAATGACTGACTGACCAGGTAGGTCACAGGGAAGTTGCCTTTCAGCTGAATTAAAGAAAGTATTGCATGAGACTTGCTTAAGAAATTGATGTTTCTAGCTTTTGATTTTTGCTCTTTTTATTTTGTCTGCCTGCATACAGAAATGTATTGGATGCCTCAGTAGTCTAAGGTCCTCTGTACCCCTGTTGTGTAGTGTGACCTGTTTATAGAAATTGCTTAGTAGAACATACTTCCTGGTAGTGTGGGTCTAGTATGCTGTATAGATGTTTTATTTGTAATTTTGTGATCAGTAGGCTGGAGGAAAATTAACGTGACTTTTAATGGGTCAGTTATCCTTCCTCTTAAGGGAGGAGTAAGGGGCCTATGGAACAATATAAGAACAAGGCAAACATATGTAATGCCTCCCTCTAGTATTCTGTTTTCCAGCCTTTTGCAGCTTGTATTTAATAATCTTCTATTGGTTTGTGGGTTTTTATTTTTCTTCTATTAAGTCTCCCATGAACCCTTGTAACCTCTTACCCACAGCATCATGTGGCCAGGAGTTGGGCTGTTTAGCTACACTGTGTAAAGGATCGTCTCCATTTGTTTGTTTTTAGCTCACTCTCTGCTAGTTTTGTTTGATATACCCTAGTTCTTGTACTGGAAGAGGCAATGAGCAGATGCTTTTATTCTCTCTCTCTCTAAGCCAACCATGATTTTATAGGTGTTTGAATTAATGATCTACTCTTTACATGACTTAATGTCACTTTTTGTGTGTGTAGTAGTTTGCTTTCCTGTTTGGCTTTGTGCAAATGGTTGCACAAATGTTCTCTCTGCCACCCAGACTTTAGAAAAAGTCAGTATATCTTTTCTTCTAGATCGTGTGGACTCCGCCAAATTTGAAGAACTGAAAACGGTGAAGCTTGAGGAGGAAGAAGGGCAAGAGCAAGAAGCAGCTGCATTGGATCTCTCAATTTCACATTCTTCAAATTCCACTTCAGTTTTGACGACTTCGAAGCAGAGTGCAGCTTCCAGCGTTCAGCCCAGCTCGCCTGCGTATTCTGGTTCTTCTGACTCTGAATCGACTGATCTGTTGGCAAAACGAACTCTTCCTGGGCCAGCTGGGGTGCTCACAGTCCATAGCTATGCTAGAGGGGATGCCAGCGGATCTGACAATGAACAGACTTCAGGAAAGAAAGCCAGCGTCACCGCCAGTGTGAATGAGCAAGAACTGGCAGAGGTATGAATGGCAAGAGTACTGAAAGCTTAAGGGCTGTATTATGTGCTCACAGATTTGCTGTGACAAAACTTCCTATCTGTGCAGATTATGTTTTCGTTCCATTGATGTTTGCATAGCAGGTTGCTTAGTTGTTAATGTGTTTTTTAATACCTGTGGGTTTTGCTAAACAAACAAGAATTAAGATGAAAGTCTTACACTTTTACCTCTTCTGGAAAACAAGGAGATCCCTTGTTTTGAGAACCTCTCTAAATTATTTAAGTGCTTTAAGGGAAAGGTTAGCTTGGTGGTTTTGACATGATAGTGTTACAGGCTGATTGAGGTCCTTTTATAGTAATAGACACCTATGTGTACCTAAAATGAATCTAGTTCAATCCAGCCTTTATTAGGAGCACATTAATATGTTTGAGGGGTTTTTTAAATATAAAATTGCATACATAGTACATCTGTGTGTCCCTCTTAAAAAAAATGATGGAACAAAAATTATTGGTTGGCAGAATGTAAATCTGAGTGTTTAAGAATTGTCAATGAATGTTTTATTAGACAACCCAAGAGAAGGCTGTAATAGTTAAAATCTTACCTGGTGGTGTCTTCTCAAATTATTTTGTTTCCCTTTTTAAATCTGTGTTTAGAGAGTCAGAGGCCAATAATGATTATGTCTTCGAAATTCAGGAATTACAGAAATGGAACAGCAAATGGGCAAATTTGTTGATAATTAAGCTGAAACTGAGAAAGAGTTCTCATGGATATTTTAAACTAAGAAATCTTATTGCTGATACTGATGTCTCCATTGCATACTCCATACAGGGAAAAGGTGAAATTCTGAATGGGTGTAGATCGTTTTCCCCAGTATGGTGTATTTCGAAACAAAATTTTCCATCAGATGGTAACTGGGAATGCTAATTTCCATTTGAATAAAAGCATTTCTGTTTCTTACAAGTCTTGTATCCAACTCTGTGTAGGAGATCAAAGATAATGATTGTTATGCTCTCTTCTGGCTTCTTTATGAAAAGAAGAGATTTAAAAAGATGTAAGATACATTTAATCTAAGATTTGCTTCTGCTCTTAGAGGAATAACAGATTCCAAAAGAAAAAAAAGGGGTGGGGGTGGGGAGTTCTTATCTACTGAGAGACTTCCTGGGCTGTTAAAATCATTGCCTTTATTGCCTTGCTTGTCAGGTTAGCAGTAATTTTGTCAGTGTGTCACTTGTTTTTACATAAGGCTAAGGGAAGAGGAAATAACTATTGTTGTAGTCTCCTTCTTCCAGTCTGTCTGGAAAGACATCAGTGCAAGTAATAAGCAGAGGGGGTGAAAGTTTCCTTCATTTAAAATAAGCCTGTTAGTTCGAGATGCCAATGAACTCTGTAATTTTTTTAATTTGGAATTTTTAAGTTGACATACAAACTGAGGATTTCTCCAACATGTGTTAGACTTCTTATCGTGGCTCTTCTAAGTTGAACCATTCAACTTATCTGTCTTTCTTTTGTCTTCTACACGATTCTTACATAAACAGACTTGCATGAAAAGCTATGCTGGGACCTGTGAAAAGTCTCTATTCTAATGGCTCAAGAGAGCTAGTACAGCTCTACCTGGTTTTCCCTAGCAAAAGTGCTGCAAGCAGTTTTTTGAAAAACTTAGCTAGTTTAGAGCTGAAGTTAGTTTGTTAGAAATAAAATCATTGAAGCATATGTGCATTTTGTGGAGGTTTCTTTAAGTTCAACATAAATTCCTTTAAAAATAATGTCAAAAAGACACGTGCTAATTGACTGCTGAATTGCTTCTCCTTGTCCAGGTAGCAAAGGAATACTTAAGATCAATGAAGGAGAGTAAGAAGTCCAAGGGTCGTCGCCAACCATTGAGCAAGCTTCCACGCCATCACCCGCTCTTGGTTAAAGACTGCATTAGTGATGATGGTAAGTAAGCCTTGTGCTCTTTGGGAAACTGTAGAGAGGGTCTCAGCTTCTGTGGACAGTGTGAGGTATTCCATTAAGTAACTGGCAATAAATAGGAGTCAGCAAGTGACACCTCTGCATCCTAGACAAGGTGCTTGTCTCATTTTTTGTGCTTGCATCATTAAACTTTTCTCTCGAATGGTGTCTTCTTTCTTTCCTGTTCCATTCTCTGGAAAGTCACAACTCTGAAAGGAAAATTAAACTAGTACCAGAGACTGTTGCATAATTGTGTCTGCCTTAGAGCATTCCAGTAATTGACGTAAATGTTCATGATTTAAAAAAAAAAAACCCACCAGATTCTTTGGCTGACAGTCTTGATGTAATTTGGAGCTGGTGCTGTTATCACTCAATAAGCCTATCTTGTGTCTGCACAGTTGCTTGATTAGTAGAAGCCTCTTAAAGAGGAGACAGAGTTACTGGCTCCCATCACTCTTCTGTAAATTTGATTCCTGGCAGTCTTTCCGTCATCTCCATTCATAACTTCTTGCCTTATTTAGTTTCATTTGCAAGAATGGTATCTATAAAAGGACACATAATCACTGAGTTAATGATCTCTTATCGCAGAGGCATCAGAGCAACTAACTCCTGAAGAAGAGGCTGAGGAAACAGAAGCATGGGCCAAGCCACTTAGCCAGCTGTGGCAGAATCGGCCACCAAATTTTGAGGCTGAAAAAGAATACAATCGGACCATGGCTCAGCAGTCTCCTTACTGCGCTGTTTGTATGCTCTTCCAGACGTATCAGGTATGTAGACCAAGTCTGTTAATGTTATCGCAGAGAGAACTGAATAGGCTGCTGCTGTGATGCATAGCTTTAAAAATGTTGTTTTGCATATTGCCAGTTAACAACAGCTGTATCAGTGTTGCAGTCTTCCCAAGGAATTGTTCCAGGAGAGCATAGTTGTGTGAAGCTCACCACACCTGTGATGGACTGCCTGTGGGTGCCCAGGGGCTCGCTCAGCTGTTCAGCAGAAGCTTTTGTGTTCTGTGGCTTTTGCTGGAACCACAGGATGGAGCTGGAACGTTGCTGGAGCTGACTATAAAATCCTGTTTCTCTTTCCCAGACTAACACCTTCACTTCTACACTTTTTTAAAAAACACACTTTAAGTCCACTCATAGCACATGGTCTTTGGGAAGCTGGCAAGGAAGAAAAGCTGTTACTTACAGGGATTTAGGGTTGTGTTTGTGGATGGCATAGATAGAAAGCTGTCTTTTCTTGGAGTATGTTCCTGTTGACAGTAGCTATGGCATGTGAAAATGTGCTTTAACAAAGTGCAGCTGTAGCAATGCGTAGCTTGAGATGGGTTGTAGAACCCCTTTGTCATGTTGACTAAATGCTTAGGCAGGAGTCCCACACTGAATTTTTTGCTGTGCCTAAGCTAAGTAATTTTAAGGTAGGTTGGATAGCTGCCTGATTGCATGTTCCAGCTGCAACTTAGACATAGTTTGTCCCTTCCCATACACTAAGCGTATTTGATTCATTTGAGATCAATGTATGATTATGGTGGCACAAGAAACATGTTCACCACAGTTTTGGAAATAAAGACCTCAAATTTTTGTTGGGGGTTAATATTGCATATAGTTCCTAATTTCCTTGAAAACCATAGACCATGGTTTCTCTTCAATCTTGCTATTTCTGTCTGAGAGTAGATTCTTGTTAGGACTGGAAATTCTACACAGAAGCTGCATAGTACATGGATTTCACTGGTGCTGACAGTGTATAAAGTTAACAATTTGAGGACGGTTTAAGTTCTGTTAGCTTCTTTTTTTGAGTTCTAAATGCTATTAAGCAGAAAACTCTAGCTGCAGGTTTTGAAATGTCTGTCCGCACCAGGCAGTGAAGCAGAAACTCTTCCAAGATTTGAGCTGTGGTTAGGGTCTTTGTTCCAACTTCAGGAAGTCTATAGCAAGTCTGGGAACTCACTTCAGTTACCCATTCAAATAAAAAATTGACACAAAATGCCAGACAAATACTCACTTTTCCTTTGTGAAGAAGAAAAGTATCTAGCTGCTTGGAGAAAAGTCGCATTTTGTTCAACTTTGTTATAGATTTCCCTCGGTCATTTAGTCTTTTGCTTGACGTGCAATGTTCAGTGTAAATCAGTAAGTTTTACAGAATCTGAATAAACAAGACTTGTTGAAAACATGTCAGTTCCCCTCCAACTGTGGTCCTTACCCAGACTTTTTTCCCTACCTTTTGATGCACTGTAGGAGGGACAACGCAGCTTCATTCTGCTACTGCAATTTCTGCTAATAATATTTTTAAAAGATTAGGCAAGCTACTTTTGTGGTGGCCTATGAGGTACAAAAGATGGTTTGAAACATTCCTTCAGAGAGAAAGATTCATTTCAATGTAGTTGTTAAGAAGGGTAACTGGAATGGAAGCATATATCTGTAAACTTTACATGTAATTGCTGTTTGGTTTGACACTGCTTTAGGTGAAAAATTACAAAAGATTAGCCTGAAAGTCTCCTGAGCTTTAACTGGGAAACTGCATTTTTAGTCTGCTTATTTCCCAGGAACAAATTAGTTTCAAAGCCTATCAGACTTTTTCAGTACTACACTAAGAAAAAATAATGGGGATTGTAGTAGGTGTCTATTTGTGTGATCATAATCCTCCCGTACTGAGGTAAGATAGCAACGTTATGATCCTCTATATTAGGGGATGGGGAGATGCAGCAGAGGTGTTGCCCATAGAGCATGACGTGGGCATCGGTGATTCCATCTCTTCTGGCAGAAGAGATGCAGTTTGATGTGTATCTTGTTCCTGATTACAGGGATGCAGTTCAGACCTTACGTTTAGCCATTTGGATAGAAAAGAATTTCATTCTGAAACTGCAGTAGCTGAGGACTTTATAAACTAACTATATTTTCACCTAACCTACTAACTCCTTAATCTTTCAGCATGTTCATTCTTTCTTTAAACTGGATTTATGTATGGAATAGTGGGTGAGTAAAGATGATGTGAGACAGTTTTACTTGTAAAACTTAAATTTCCTGTCCATTCCTTACAGGCAGAGTGTGGAGGCAACAGTCAAAACTCTGGAGTAACTCCAGCTGCTGTGGATGGGAAGATCCGAACTAAACCCCTGATTCCTGAAATGTGCTTTACTACAACTGGCTGCAGCACTGACCTCAATCTTTCAACCCCCTACTTAGAGGAAGATGGAACCAGCGTACTCATCACCTGCAAGAACTGCCATGTCTGTGTTCATGCAAGTGAGTGCATCTAGACTTAGCCCTAAACTCTAGTGTTCTCTGTAGTAAGTCTGTACATCATAGCAAGCCTCTACCAGTCTGTTTAATGTACTAGATAGTAGAATAGACTAAGTTCAGCCCTTATCTGAATGGTATACACTTGAGTGCTGGCCATTGAAATATGGAGATGGCTGCATGGATAACTTGAAATATACAGCAAGTTCAAGTATATCCTTAGGCTCATTGATTTTAAATCCTGCTTTACTTCTGGGCCCTAGAGGAATGGGTCTGAGTTTAGGTAAACTCTTAAGTGAGATGTGTCTGTTCTAGGTTGTTATGGTGTATCCCCTGACAAGGCCACTGAAGACTGGATGTGCTCCAGGTGTACAGAAAATGCCTTAGAAGAGGTAAAGTTTCTCATAAGATTCTCACAGATGGCGTCTGGTACAATGGGGAACTTGCTACAAAGTTAATTTCCGTAGTGGGTTTTTTTTTTTAATTCCTTCCTGTGAAAAGAAGGCAATTTAGACAATGTTTAGGAGCCGGTCTGTTGTATTTTGGCGCTTTTTAAGCCGTAGCGGTATAATCCTTTTAACTAGTGCAAAGCTGCAGAGTTCACTTGAGTCATAGAGAAGATGTTCTGCATGAAACTGGGAATAGCTCCATTGTCTGTCTTAATTTATGGTAGCTACTGTTTCTAAAACAGAAAGCAACTTCTGTTAATAACTAGGGAGGCACATATGAAGAAGGCAAGAAGAATGGGATTCCCTAAAAAGCTATATAGGCTCTAGATCAGCAGAACGGGTCAACCTTTTGAATTGTATTTGCTCGTGTTTGTTCCAGATACTTTTACACATCCTCAAAGGATATAGGGTATTGTGGTTGTAAAAGGAACCCATAACAAACAAGTTGAACATGTCTTCAATGGTAGGTCTGCTTGCCTTCCACAGACTTGGAGTCTATATTTGTTGCCCTAAGGGCAGGAGCATTTGAGAGCTAAAGGGCCGGTCTGTACAAGGTAGTTAGCTCTCTTCTGACAGTGAAACCATTTTCTTCCTCTGGACGTGCATTTTGAGGAGGAAGTTCTGAAGCAAGTGTACCGCTCTGGACTTCACTCTTTCAGCAAATGCTTTCTTCCTTGTGCTAGGACTGCTGTTTGTGTTCATTACGAGGAGGAGCACTGCAGAGAGCCAATGATGACAAGTGAGTGTTCCAGCTTTTTTGGTCTTAAGGGAGGAGCTCAATTCCTAAGTAGCTGAGGGTAAGCTAGTAGAGCCAATGTCTGCATTTGGTGTAACAGAGTGACCAACACCACCTTTCACGCTTTGTGTTACTGGGAGGGCTATGGCAAAGTGTGTTCATTGTGTTCACGTGCAGGAATCATCATCTCTTCAGGTAATGCCTCACTCTTATTCTGTTGACAGCAGCTGTTAATTGCTTTGCATTTTATAGTACAGAGATGTAATGTGTAGAGGTATAATGTACCACACAAAAATAAGATTCCTGATGACGTAACATCTCTCAGTACCTTCTCATAGAGGATTTTGATTTCTCCATGTAACGTATGGTGCCAATGGAAACAAAGGACAACCATAGCTTTAAGTAGCACAACATACTGAAACTCAGGGTACCTCTGCAGCAAGTGTGCTGCATACAACTGCCTGTCCTGTGTCCTTTGGTGTGGTGGATTGTCTGCAGTTATTTGGTGTAAAATAGCAGTGGCACAGACTTGTAGCACTGTGGAGCGACTGAAACTTGGCCTCCAGAAATTTTGTGGATGTTATATGGAGCCTCAACCTCTTGGTCACGGTCTCAAAAGTAATTCCGTAGTGACTGAGCAGTTGCTATGGGACAGGTTTGTGAAGGACTAAGCCTATCAGGCGGGCTTTTGTAACGCAGATATGCACAGCACAAGCTACGCTAAATTGCTGTCCTGTTAAGCCTGTTAGTAGTAGATTGGAAGTATGAAGAAATCTTGGTTTTGCCCCTCGTGCCCTATTACTAGCAGTAGGAATGAAGATTACACTGCTAGTTCTCAGAGGCTATTTATCATGGTTTATACGGCAAACTTCAACAGAACTGTATTTACTTAAACTCCAAAGTGTCTTCTGTTGGCCTAATGCATATTAATTTCTTTTTCCCCTCTTCCGTCCTCACAGGTGGGTTCATGTGATGTGTGCTGTAGCTGTACTGGAGGCAAAATTTGTGAATATTGCAGAGCGGAGTCCTGTAGATGTTGGCAAAATCCCCCTGCAACGTTTCAGACTGGTAAGGATCACCTGTGCTTCACTGGTGAGGTTTCGAAACATCTCTCCAGTCCATTCAGAATCTGAGAGACTTTGCTTATCCCTCCAACCCCAAGTCGTCTCCTCTCCAGACTGAAGAATTTAATCTGCTCTGTTCTTTATATGGGAAATGGCAATTGTCCCTGTTGCCATTTTTTGAACCTTTCCATGTTCACTAGAATATCTTATTCAGATGAGGAGCGAGCAAGAGGGGCACAGTTTTCTGTGTGTAGCAAATGACATTTATACAGTGGTGTAATGATTTGGTTTGTTTGTTATTTTTCTAATCGCCAGTATTTGACTTGCTTTATTAACTGCTGTTGAGCACTGAGATGCTTCAGGATATGCGAGGCATTTGTATAATGAGTGAATGTCTTCAGCAAGAAAGCAACTGTACTTAACTCTTCTAACAGCTCAGTGTTGAGGGGAAAATGATTTTAACTGCTTTGCAAGTGCTAATGCATTACAGATAACATTCTTTTCCTACAACTGCCCATCAGGCCTCACCCAAGTGTAATTTGGTCACTGGTAGTAGTTGATAGAATTTTAACTGTTACTTCTGTAGTTTGGTTGGTTTTTTTTGGTTTCTGATCTTTGCCCGTTATTCTAATCGTGTTGCTCTTCTCTGTGTAACTTAATAACCAAGTGCTGAAAGGCCCTGTTGACGTTGGAGCATTGTAGACTGATTTAATCCAAGGTCTCCTGTTGCTAGCATCCTTGGGTCGCGTGCTTTGTGCATGTTGAGCTGGTAGATATTTAATGTACATTTTTCGTCTATGGGGTTACTTTAAATTTATGAATTATTGCCTTGTCGTAAACTAGAACTGGTAGCCTTCTGCTTCTTTTTAATCAGAAAGTAGCAGTGCTCTCACAGAGAGGAAATGGCACAATATCAGACACTTAGACCAGCTAGCCCATTGTGTGGAGTAACAGCTAGTGCCAACCAATAATTGCTAGTTTCTTGTCCCCAGAAATGCATCTTCTGCAAGAAAAGAAGAAAGAGAATTGCAGGTTGCTGCGTACAGTGCTCACACGGTCGGTGTCCCACATCCTTTCATGTCAGCTGTGCCCAAGCAGCAGGAGTCATGATGCAGCCTGATGACTGGCCGTTTGTTGTCTTCATTACCTGCTTCAGGCATAAGATTCCATCTCAGGCAGAGGTGAGTAGATGTGTGACTCCCAGGATTTGAACTGCAGTATCTTGGAGGGAATGAAAATTTCGGCTCTTTCAGAATGTTCAGTATAATCTAACGGTGTTGGTCTTGGATTCTGATCTCAACCTTGCTACTGCTCTGAGTGATCTTAGTCAGATCCTTTATTGTATTTTGGTTTGCAGCCCAGAAGGACTGAGAGCATTACATCCCTCCTGTGGCTGTTGTAATGAGGAATATTAGTGGGATTTATGCTGTGATATTTAATATGCAGGAGTTAGTGCTGGGACTCCAGCAGGCTGCATGAGTGGTCACAGAATTTCATGTTTAAGTGATTGAAAGTTCCCATGTAACCCTTTTAGCCATCAAAACCACAAAAGTCTGTTAGACAATATTTACTGTAAAGACCTTGCATTGTTGTGAGAGCTTATTTTACTAAGTAAATTAATGACAGCTCTATCTAACAGATTAAGCTTTAAGCGTTTGAAATACCAGAGGCAGAATTTTTCTAAAAATGCGGCTGATGGTGTCTTGAGTAGAGTTACTCACCTCATCTTCCTTGTCTGCCAGCACTGGAGCTACAGTCCTCAACACATTCTATATTGAGTCATTGTGTAAAAAGTGACTTTTCTCTTCTCAGAGAGCTAAGGCTGCACTTCAGGATCTGTCACCTGGACAGATAGTCATCAGCAAGCACAAGAATGGTCGCTTCTATCAGTGTGAAGTGGTCAGCCTCGCAAAGGAGACTTTCTACGAGGTCAACTTCGATGATGGTTCCTTCAGTGATAACCTGTATCCAGAGGACATTGTGGTATGTTATGCAGTGGGAGTCTGGCTCCGGTAGAGGGCACATGATGTGAGTGAAGTCTTGCTGCTGCAGAGCAGACACACCAGGGGATTTGGTAATTGTTCCAATCCTAGGTCGTCTCGTGGCTGAGATGTGCTGCAAGATGGCCTTAGGGGTGTTACGTGAGACTGACTTAACTGAGGGCACATAGGAACAGGTGTAACAGGGAGTGCAGCTAATCTTTGGCTGCTTAGCAGTGGTCGGTCTGAAGGAAAACTTGCTGATACTTGCATACCATTCCTCCATTTGAAGTACTTTGAAGTTGGGCCCACTGTTGGGATTTAAATACAGATGACACAGGTGGATGTCTCTCAGCCTAGTTCTCCATCCCTAAAATGGAGTAATTGTTGGGGTGGTGTGCAGTGTGACTGGGATGCACTCCCAGGTGGTTTGCTGAATCTTCACATAAGGAAGTTGCTTACCCTTCTCCTTGTCTCTCCCGCCTTCCTTCTTCATGCTGTAGAGTCGAGACTGTCTTCAGTTAGGTCCCCCTGCTGAAGGAGAAGTTGTGCAAGTGAGATGGACAGATGGACAAGTTTATGGAGCCAAGTTTGTAGCATCACATGCCATCCAGATGTACCAGGTAAGAATTGTTGTCTGAAAATTCATCATTCATAACAAGCTGATCACGTTAACAGGACTGTTCTTAAAGCCAGCAGAGCTATAGGGGAGTCATGCTTAAACACTTCAGGGGAAGTTACTCAGTGTTGTCAGCAATGCCAGATGCTGGTAACAGTTGCTGGAGTTAAGAGCAGAGTGGTTGCTTGCAGCTCTACTTATACCTGGCTACCTGATAGTGTCAGCTTCTGAAAAATTGCTGGTTTGCAATTCTTCAGCAGACTGTTCCTGTAGCTTAAACTACTTAAAGTAAGTTCCGTTTTGCTTTTCTCTGTTTAGTAAGTCATGCCTTGCAAACTTCCAAAAGGATGAATGTTCAGGCCGTATTAAAGTGAGCAGCCAGACTGTCTTGTCAGATGTTACAAGAATATCCCAAAACTTGCTAGGCTACTTTTACTGTCATGGGATTGGTGAGGTTTTGGTTAAAGTCTGCTGCAGTGTGCATACCTGCATATGTACCTTATACAATTCAAGTGGTCGAACATTATTTCATGAGAGGCCTCTGTGGGGAGGAGAAGGCAAGTGCTGGGTCGCTGTGGGAGGGTTCTAACTTCTGAGACTTCTGGCAGAACAACTTCTGTTTTTCTTCTAGGTGGAATTTGAAGATGGGTCACAGCTGATGGTGAAAAGGGATGATGTGTATACTCTTGAAGAGGAGCTTCCTAAGAGAGTGAAGTCAAGGCTGGTAGGTGAATGGGACGCAAACTTCTACTAAAGAAGCTCATTGAACTTAATTTGTCCTTGAACAACAAGCTGAGTGCATGACAGCAAACGATTACAATCTGATGCTCTCCTCAATCGTTGCGAAGCTTGATAGTTGATCAGGCTACAAAAGCAAAGTTCTGTCTTGCTCTGGAGAGACTTTAATTCTCCTTCTGCAGAGATGGGAGTTCATAGCATAGTCACTGTTTGGGACAGCACATGAATACCCTTTCACGCCTGTATTCCTAAGTTTCATTGTCTATTCCCATTGCAAAGAATGGCCAAGTTCCTTCGCTTACCCTTTGCTCTGAAAAGCTCTTAGTAGGGTGGCGTCAAGAGAGCTGGCCATTTTTAAAATTGTAAAATGATTCAGGTGGAAAAGGACCTCTGCAGGTCTCTGCTCCAGACACCTGTTCCTAACAGGGGTGACTTTGAAGTTAGACAGGGTTGCTCAGGGCTTGCTCCAGTCAAGTTTTGATTATCTTCAAGGGTGGAGATCCCTTTGCGTCTCTGTTCTGTTGCTTTATGCTTCCCGCTATAAAAAACGTAACTATGGACAGCATGCTAGGGTATCTTGCTTTACAGCATGATCATGCACACCCTAATGCAGAACCTGTTGGCAGGCACACAGGATGTTAGAGGTTTAAGAAAGAACGTATCATAGCTGAATCCTGTGACCAGGTGTTTAAATATGCCTGCTCCAAAAGGCACAAAATGTACTAGACTGCTTGAAAGTTGGAACAGATGAGTGTGTTTATTCCTTGAAGAAAGTGATTGTGAACTTAAATTAGCTACTCAGTTAAATTTGAAACCTGTGATTCTTTAGATCTCTGATTATAGTTCACTTAAACTTATCCCCAGACTTTTAAATCTGGTTTCTTCAAATATTTTTCTTGTGTTTGGTCAGTTTTTGAAGAAGGCTGAATGTCCCCAAGTGTCCTGACTTGGTTCTTTCTTACATGCAGTAGGAGGATGTGGAGGCAGGGATTTGATCTGTATTCTAGTGACTAATTCTGGTTTTTCTCTTAGTCAATAGCTTCAGATATGCGCTTCACGGAGATCTTCGCAGAGAAGGAGGTCAGACAAGAGAGGAAGAGGCAAAGGGTGATCAATTCACGCTACCGTGAAGATTACATTGAACCTGCGTTGTACCGGGCCATCATGGAGTAAGCGCTGCCTGTGGCAGAGGAAGAAGATGCCCACCTCCCCCAAGGATTTAAACGCTCCAGTACAACAGGCCATATTTGGATGCTTCGAATCCAGGGTTTTTTGTTTTGTTTTTTAAGGAAGCTAAAAAGCTGATGCTCTGCAGTAGCTGAAAGGCAGCTCTTGGATAGTGAAACAGATCCCATTTGCTGAAGCTGATGCCTGCAGACTCCTGGTCTGAAGTTGGGTCCTTACTGAATAAGCCAGCTTGGGGGTGTTGCTTTCATCTCGTCAAGCAGCCTTGCTTTTTTATAAGAGACAATTTTGACAGGTGGCAAACTCTTTTGGGAGTTGTAGCCAGGAATCTTGGCAGCTGCAGAATAGTACGGTCTATTGTTTTAATTGAATAATGTTCCTGATTTTGGGAGTCTCCCTGGTGACCACACCTGGGCTTGAGCAGGCAGTATTACTGGTGCTTGAAATTGAACCTCTTTTTATATTTATATCCATCTTTTTGTCGCAAGCAGCTTCAGTCTCTTGTTTCTCAGCACCTCCTTTCTGAGGGTTGAGCTGTAGGCTGTTCAGATCCAAGCAGACAGGAGGTGCTTGTGTGAACAGGTGAAATGTGAAATTGAATCCTATAGGACAAATTATTTAACCCTCCATTTAATATTTTTGTTCCGATACTTGTTTTGACTTACTTAATCATAAGTTTAACTGTAATAGTATGTGCCTAGGAATCAGTGAGATCTCTCTGGAGCCCTGCGCAGTGCAGCCTTCTAACAAGAATAGGCATTCAGCTCCCAATAGACATTCAGCTCCCACAGAGTTTCTTTCGGGTTTCTCCCCACCCCCTCTAAGGCAATAATAACCAAAGGGACAGAGTCCTAACTCTCCCTTCTTGAAATCCAAGCATCACAGTATTGGGGATGACAGGGCAGCGGTATCTGAAGCAGTGCGGTACCTCTTCTGTGGCAGCACTGTCTGTCGTGTGGCTGCAGGCTTTTGCTTACAACAGCTAATATTGGGTCTGAGACAGATAAAGCATGCACTGAACTGTATGTATTACTGAAAGGCTGTGCAATGCTCTTCTGAAGCAGGAGTGCTGCTGTGTTGCTGTCTGGCAAAGGTTATCACAGCATTTTTATAGAGTATTAGTAGGGCACATCTCAGTTGTGTTGGAGAGAACTTGCTACCCCAGCAATAGGAAGCTGAGTTAAGCTGGGTAGTAGGTGTACGCAGAAGATGTGCCAACTTGCTCCTAGTAATTTAAGCATTAACACACCACAGTAGGAGCCGTGTAAATACACGTTCCTTTCCCATTCTATAGGAAAGGGATTTTAGGCTGTGGAGCAGATTGGCCACCTTCTTTTTGCATGGAATGATGGGGTGACTTTTCCTGCTGGAGAAAATTATGGTTACGTGTTCTCCAGAAACAGTTCAAGAGGAGAATTTTCTAGTGAAACAGACCTAATGCATCCCTGCTTCTATAGGGACATGGCAATGTGTCTGCAAAGTCTGGATTTGTAACTTTTTTCCTTTTGTTACATAGGAACGCTATAAACCAAACTCTTCTGAAACCCCGGTGCATCAATTTGTGATTAGCAATAAAATGTAGTATTGTGTAGTGATACAACTCTTGATCAGAAAAGAAATAAACTACAACTTTTATAAAGAAAAACTTACTTATCCCTACATTTTTATAGGGTCAGGAGGCTGATATGAGTAGCAAAGATTTGCACAACCACTGTTTTGCATAGAGGTATTCTGTCCCATTTTTGTGGTGGAATACCTCATTCATCAGTATTGGAAGGCTTAAACAGATTCTGAAAGGAGATAGTGGCTTTCCTTTGTGGGTTTTTTTCTTTTTCCCGTGTCCAAAACTCCTGGTCTCAGGGTATTAAATCGCTTTCTGATGAATGGGATAGTTGGCTTGATAAAACTAGGATCTGTTAAGAGCGGAGTCTAGTAGCTGCAGTTACTCTGGTCTAGGCAATAGGAACGAAATTGCACTTTGACGTCTTCGCTTGTACGTAAGCCTCTCTGAAGTGATGTGCTGCAAGCAAACATGGAGAAGAGCTGGCAGGGCCTTAACAAGCTTGCCTCTGTTCTGTCAGCGTATCTTAAGAATTGGTATTAACTTCTCATAGGCTGAACATTACCTGTATATTACTGAAAAAACATACTCTTCATATCATCTGCCATTCTTCCTCCAGAGAAGAGGTGCCTGTGTTGAGGCTTTCTTCCCAAACTGCCATATAATTTAAATGCACCTTTTAGGTGCCATGTGCTACCTGTGCTGCAAACACCTGGCTCAACAGCTTCATCCTAAAATGATGACCTAGTACTAAACAGCTGGATGTGTTTGGAGTGCTGTGTTCAACTGCAGCAGGTTTTGCCACCCACCTCTGACAGTATTAAGTGACTTTTAAGAGCTCCTATGCCTAGTACTTGTTCTGGAGGAGGAGCTGTGTTATGCTGCATTTTCTGCGGGCTCCAGATTTGCTTTTGTCAGTTGCCCTGTGTTGGAAACCACTGCCATCCTGCACTCTGAGACAAAGGGCCTTCCCAATTTTCCCATCAGTTCTTGTGCTGCATCGTTCAAATGTGAGCATACTTTACCTACTGCAGGGATTGAACTGCGTTTTGGCTTCTCTCTGTGAACTTTAAGTTGGTGACCCTGATGTTTGAGGGGCCTATATTATTTGACTTTGCAAAAACAATTGGTTTTATGGCTTGAAGTATAACAGGTAGCAATAAAAGCTCTTTGCAGAGCAGCTGTCTCAAAGGTACATATGCTTTCCATTACCTGTATTTTGATTTTGACTGATAATAATTTTCTCCAGTGGTTTGTTTTTGGAAGTGTATTTATCCCTGTTACAGCATCATTCCAGTGAGGGCAAGGTGCTGCCAGAGTATCGGCTAGGCAGGTGGTTCTTGAATGTGTTCAGTAGGAAATCACACTCATTATGCCCCACGGGAGCTCTGATGGCCCTTCGTTAGGTCCATTGCATGTGATGCTGCAGGCAGTAGATCTCCTCACTTCACTTTTCAGGAAGCTTCCATCTGTGACTGGTTCAGGTTGGACCCATAAAAAGCATTTTTATTATAAACAAATAGTGGCTTGCTCTTAATTCAGGATGAGCTTGGCAAGCCAGTGATTACTTTTTATAAGGTTTAAAAAGGTGACTGTATTCTTTGCAAAGCACCTGATTGCAGTAATGTTTCTGCCTGTGGCTGGACTTCTAGGAGACCTCTCTCCCTCAGCAGACCCCTCAGATGACCAGAGACAATACCGTCAGTAGTAGGACCCATTCTCCTTGCTCCTTCCCTTTCTTCCCAGTGCTTTGAGCTGGGTTGAACTGATTCTGCACTGTTTGAGGAGCGTAGCCACATATCCCAAGGCTTCCAATGCATCTCTGTTCTTCCATTCTCTAACTGGGCTCCTGTTGTCTGACATGTCTGCAGTTGTGCTTGTTTTTTTAATGCAAACATCGGATGAAATCAAGACTCTGGTAGCCTGTATGTTGTTTTCAATTTGATCAAGTAATAAATCTAATTTCAAAATGGACAATCTGTAGACTAATTTAAGAACTAAAGCAATGTAACTTGGAAATCATCATCATGCTTCTAATTTTTCTGTTAGCATTATTCCTTTCTAATAGTCATCTCCTTAATGCTTACCCAGTGACTTCTCGTGTGTCTTTCAGAGATGCTAAGGAGAGTTCTGTTATTTAAGGACTCAGTCCAACATGGCTGTTCAACTAGAACAGGGACAGAGCCACAGAGTCGTCTCTCCTCATTGAAGTACAGACCTGAGACATCTGAGTAAGAGCTGAGTTGCCTTAGGTTCCCTCTGTAGCTGAGAGTAGCAGTGCCAGAAGAGGAGTCATCAGAAGGTCTTACCTGGGTGCAGAGTCAAACAGCTCTGTTCTTTACTTCGGTGTTGACTCTTGAATTTCACAGTGCTGGTTAAGACTTGCTGAACTGGCAGGCAGGGAAAGGAGATTCTCCTACCTTAACTCGGGGATTTTTGTTACTGACACACCAAGTGACCTTGAGTAAATTGCTTATTCATTGTAGTATTATTTCAGCCCATATCTTTGGAGCCTAAAGTGCCAGGTATTCCTGGAGCCAGCTTTTGTAGTTTGGGAAAATGTTAATGTCTCCCTTTCCCTGACAAATTTGTAGACATTGCACGGAACCTTTAAGAGTGTGCACTTAGGTTAGCGTAGTGTGTAGCGTTTTAGGTTCAACGTGAACAACGGAGTATTGCTAAAAGTCAAAATAAGCCTTTTTCTGCTTTTCCCATAATCATTCTTCATTTCTTTGCATTGCTGTTAGAGCTGTTCAGCAGCTTTACATTTCTCCCTCGGGTGAGTGAAGAGTGCAACACTTCAGGTGGGATGAGTGTGGTGTTGCTTGGCTCCAGTAATGAGCATAGCTGAGGGCGTGTATCAGTGGTTTCCTCTGACCTCACCAGAATGGTCTACAGAGGAATGGGAAACATTCACCGGATCGCTATCGTTTGAGGAACCTGTGGCAGATACATGCAGAAACATTGCCACAGCCTCCGTGCTGCAGCATGAGTAATGTGACAATGCTGAAGTCAAAACTGTTCTGACAGCACCTAGCAGAGAGGGAAATGTGTGGGAAGGTACTGGGAAAAGATTTAAATGGTATAGTATGTGTGCTAATTTCTCGACAAAACTGAGTGAAGGTAAGAGAGCCTGAAAAGAGGAGTCCTTGGCCTGTAATTCTGCATTTAAGAAAATGAATGTTTTTTTATGAATGGTTCTAGTGGGCTGCGAACACTTTCGGTACACAATGCGAGAGAGAAGTGAAATAGGCCTGCTGTCTGGGCTCTTCCACCGTAGCTGGGGGAGTTGGTCCCGGGTGAGTCACTGCCTGGCGTACCCATGTGGGCCCCTCCTACTGCGAGAGGACCCAACGCCCCAGGAATTGGGATGCTCTCATCCCACACTGCTGGCTGAAGGAAGAGCTGCCCCCTCACGGGCTGTAGATCTATGGGTGTCTGGTGGGTGGCTGGTGTGCTGGGATGTTTTCATACCCAGGCTGAAGTCCTCCGTATAGAGTTAGAAGAAACTTGTCTTTGCAGCTCAGGAATTCGTACCAGCCAGTGTCATGTCCAAGCAGTACCCGTGGCTGCACTGTGATACGTTACATAAAGTATGCTATAGACCAAAGCAAACTACTGCAAGAGTATAATGACTCAAGTGCACAGTCTTGCTGAATTTAGGGAGGCAGGGGGTGTGCTGTACCCATGGACCTCCAGAGAAGCTTCAGACATGGCGATCAGATGGTTGTGAATGTGATGTTGATGCATGGACTCATTTCCTCAAGTGCTGCTGCTTCTCTTCAATACAGTATCTCTGCACCTTTTGGGTTAATTTTCTTGCCTATCCTAGCAACAGGGGTTAACTCAAACTTCATTACTGATAGCCACAAGCAGTTAAAAAATGACTCAGTATCCTGGGTGCAGGACATGGGTGCCTTTAATGTGGGTGGTGGGTGCTGACCGACTGCAGGTTGCATGTGCAGAGGAGCTATTAACTTGCAGACAGTTCTGTGGAAAACAGGAGTGGTGTGTGGTGCTGGTGTGCTGCTGCTGGAGATAGAGGACTGTTCTGCTGAGAGCAAGGAATTTGGGGATGAGGAGCAACTACACCGAAGGACTCAGCAGCCCGTCTGGTTGGAGCTGCGGTTGCCTGCAGGGGATAGCTGCCCAGGCTGCTTGGCTCTGCAGCAGAGGCGCAGCTTTTGCTTGTCCAGGCCCAGCAGAGCCAGGGCAGGATGAAGGGAGCAGTTGTGTTGGCAGCCAGAGAAGGGTCTGTCCCAAGTCCTCTCTGGCTTTCCCCTTTCCAGCTGGATAGATGTTTCCAAACACCATTTAACAGCTGGTGTCCACAGGGACTGGCAGGGGAGTTAATGCTCTTATTCTGCCTTTCTCCCTTGCATGCGGGGAGGTAACAGGGTGTCCTACTTGAACCTTCAGCCATCCTTGCAGTGGAGCTGGGGCCAGCCCTGCTCTTTCTCACTGTTTGGAGCTGAAGGCTCCTCTTGGATCGCTGTGGGAGCAGGGATCGGCAGCGCTGTCCTCAGCAGGGAGGCCCCAGCTTGGGCCCTCAGCACTGTGTAGAGCCTGGCAAGGGGAAAGGGACAGAAAAAAAGACATTGGCTCTTCTCCCTCCGCAGCCGGAGTGGCTGAGGGGCTGCCAAGGGCTGTGCGGCAGGAAGAAAGACGGCATTCATGGGAGCTGCGTGGCTCCGAGCTACTGGGCTGGGAGCCAGGCACGTCAGCACCTGATGGGCCAGCTCGAGGGAGGGCTTCTCACTCCTTGCCTTCTCCAGCTGAGCCCAGGGCTTCTCCAGACAAGCTGTACTTAAGGGGTCCCAGTGTAGTCAGGTCTTTCCTGCCCCACTGCCCTGCCTTTCCTGGGCTGGGCTCTCGCCTGTGTGGGGCATTGCTCTGGCACCAGGGTGCTGGGGGGTCTTTCCGCGGGAGCCTGGCTCCTGCACTGCTGCCCTGGACCACTTTGCCTGAGGCAGCTGCCCGGGGTCCCTCCTGCCTGCCTGTGTCCCCCAGCGCCTGTCAATTTGTGTGGGCAGCCCTGGGGGACCTGGATCAGTCTCTTGCCCAGCTGTGCGGACTCTGCAAACAAGCAGCCCCCAGTCCTGGACTGGCCGAGCTGGGGCCGCAGGGATTGTTCCCAGTGAGAGGTGCAGGGCCAGGCCCTGGGGGCAATCCCTGGGGGCTGGGTTGTCCTCGCCTCCCACTGCAGATCCCCACCCCTTTTCCAGGCAAGCTGGGGCACCTCAATCCTTCCTCCAGGAGCTGCTGGACAGAAGAGCCCTTGTGCAGCCTTTTTGGGGAGGTGCCTGGTACCTGCTGGGGTAGACCTTCCCCTTCCCAGCAAACGGATGCTTGGCTACGGCTGGGCCCTGCCCAGTGCCTCGGAGGTGTTTCGGTCTCGCCCCTCTCCCAGCACAACCTGTCCCTCAGCCCTAGAAGAAGCAGGTGAGATTGCTCAGGGCTCTGCTCCCTGGGGACGGCTCTGTGCAGGGCTCTGGGGTCTGCCAAGGGTCCCGGTGCGGGGAGAGGTGAGACAGGTCTGTGCCTGGAGCGTGTCCCTCTGGGAGATGGTGCCCAGGCAGCATGGCCTTGGCCCTGGGTCACCAGCCCAGGAGAGGTTTGGCTGTGCTGGGGGGGGGTTGTCCTGCTGGCCTGGGCTGTGACGAAAGCACAGAACAGGGTGGGGGTGAGTGGGTGGCACTTTAGGTTTGGGGTCAGGATGCTTGTGACATCTTGGGGACACCAGCTGGGCTGGGATGAAATCAGTGTGGGCTGGCTGCGGGCTGGAGCAGCAGGCGGTTCCTCTCGGGCAGCACAGCACCAGGGGACGTCCGGATGGAGGGAGCCGGGGCTTGTGGCTCAGGGCAGGGAGCAGTCACGCTGCCCGTGGGCTGGGCTGGGTGCATGTGCGGGTCTCCCGACACCTGGCCAGCAGTGGTGATGGTGGTGGTGGCTGCAATTGGGCTGGTATCCTGGAGGCCAGAGGCGGCTGCTGGAGATGTGTCTGCATGCTGGCAGGAGGGATGCTGCAGCAGAGGGTAGGGCTGCTCTGAGCCCTCTGCTTCCACAGCCCCTGCAGCTGCTCGCAAGCTGGCGGAGGGTACATGTGGGTGCTGATGTGCTCCGTGTACCCCAGCACAGTCATGCACAGCGGCGGCGGATGCAGAGGGTGCTTCAGGTGTAGTGGCTGAAAGCATGTGAAATGCATCCTGAAGGCAAGTGAGTAGTGGCTCATGCACTCGAGAAGGCTGTGGGGTGCTGGGCTGGGCAGTAAGATCTTGTGCTCCGTGTGCTGTGGGTTTGGAAAGAGGGTGGACAGGTATTTTGCTGACCAGCTCTGCAGCGAGAGAGAGGAAAGGGCTACAGAGGGACGACATGGCTGCTGGTGGGACTGGGGAGCAAGGACAGCTCAGGTGGGAGCTTGTCAGCCTCTGCGTGATCCTGGGTCCCTAGCCCACACGTGGGGCTGGACCCTGAAGAAGCCTCCTGCCTGTTACAAAGGCAGTGCTGTGGGGCCGGCGTTTACCCTGCTACGGTGTGCTCTGCCCTGAGCATGGGCTCCTTCTGGGTGGCAGCTCTCCTGGGAATGCTGAGGTGGTAGGGGGCCAGCTCGGGGATGGGTTGGTGAACCTGCCTCCATGTGTCGGGCAGCTCTGACTGGGCTGTGCTTGCCTTCCCAAAGCAGCCCTCCCTCCTGCCCTGACCCGCTAGCATCTCCAGGGCAAGGCACGGGCTCTGCCTGCCAGCCATGAGTCTGTGTCAGGGCCAGAGTCTCTGCTTGAGCCTGGATTTGTGCTCTTATCCTGTAAGCCATTTCTACAAGAGCTGGCGTGTCCCTCCTGGCTCCTCCAGCAGCATCTCTGCTCCTTATCCCACTCAGTCGGGTTTATCAGGTGGACGATTGCCCGAGGCTCAGCGTCAGCAGCCCTGCTTGCTGCCAGGCCCTGTGGATTTAGGACGTGCAGGGATGGGAGGGGAGGAGCTGACAGCTTTGCCCTTTGCCTGCGTGTTGCAGGGCGCACGGCCAGTCCCCTTCCCGGACAGGCTGCAAACTCAGCCATGCTCTTCTGCTTCTCCAGCTTTTCCTGAGGGCTGAGCCTGCCTTCCTGCTGCTGCTGCTCCACCGACCTGCCCTCCAGCTCCCTGTCCTGTTGTGCTTGCACCCACAGTGCTGTCAGTTTGGCTGCCTGGGTGCACTTTTGACTTGTCGCAGGGTGTCTGGGCAGCACCCTGTTTCATCATTGTCAGGGGTTCATGGCAGCGGGCTGTGAAACCCCCTGTTTCCCCTCTTCCCTGCCCTGCTCGGTCCTGTGCACCCAGGAGGGATGATCCCCGTGGAGCTGCCTGGCCGGGACAGCCCCAGCCATGATGCTGGGATGCTCTGCGCCAAGCACTGTCCCTGGCACGCCTCCGCTACGGGGATTACTGAAGCACAGCACAGGATCCTAAAACCCTGTGCTGGTGCAGGGCGGAGGAGCTGGCGCTGCCCCGGGTGCTCTGGCAGGGACCAGCCATTTCCATCTGCGTAACGGAGACTGTAGCACAACCGCCATCGGCCCACTCCCGGGATATTTTTAGGCCTGGCTGTGCCGATGAGGGAGAGATGACAGGCTCGCTCCGCATCCGGACCACGAGATGCCTCTCCCAGCCGCAGCCGCCTGGTGCGAAGGGAGGAGCGTGGGCCTCCGGCAAGGCTGCTCAGGGCCGCGGTGTGCCAGGGGCTGGAGCCACAACCATCCCCCCAGGAAAGGCAGCACTGCCCACGTGCTGTGGCTGTGGGCTTGCTGGGAGCAGCTGCTGGTGCAGGATACCTCCATCCTTCTCCCTGTGGACTTATACAGCTTCACTGCTCTTGAGAGAGCAGGTTAATGAATCCCCCAAATCTCACTGGCTCCTGGGCTTGAGGCTGTGTCCCGGCTTGTGAAGGAAAAGGAGGGAGGTACCTGAGCAGCTGATGCTGTGGGACTGAAGCGTGGGCAGCGACTCGCTTGCACGTGGTCACTTGCTGTCGCAGAAATGGGGAGCCCCTTCAGCTGAGGAGCTTTTCTTTTCCGCGGGGCCCGAGGCTCAGGAAAGCGTTAGGGAGGAACGGATCAAAACCTCCCCTTTTGGGCAGAGCCCTGGCTGGGGACGCAGCTGGCGGAGAGGAAAGAGCAGTGAGTCAGAGGTGGCTCTGGGGTGAGATGCTGGAGGACAGGAGGTCTGGGGCAGGAGCTGACCCCCTTGACCAGGCTTGTCTGCAGCTGGTCCCCCAGCACTGCTGGGGATGCCTGGCACGAAGCGGGTGCCTGATGCTCTTGGCAGTGGCAGTGCCAAGCCATGGCTGTGTCTTGGGTGCTGGCAGAGGGGGGAAGAGCCCAATGCTCCCAGCAGTGCCAGGGTCTATGTCTGGGGCAGAGGGGAGCTGGGCTGGGGCAGGCTGCTCTGCCCAGCTTCATGCCGGGGCTCACATGCCAACCCAGGTGGGTTGTAGGTGCTGGACTCTGAACACAGGACCCGTCTGGGTGGCTGCGCAAATCAGTGGTGCTAATCTACCCCATCCACTAGGAACCAGTCTGTCAGGGAGGATGTCGTTGGAACCGACAACTTGCTGCAATTAGCTTCCCCTGTCCCTGCGTTGGAAGGACCAGTCCTGCTGCAGCTGCGAACATCTCTTGACTGGGTGCTGAGCCCTGGAAAGCTCCAGCCCTGAGCAGCCGCCTCTGCCCAGCCTTGTGGACCTGCCATCCTCCCCCAGCATAGGGGTGGTTCAGGTGATGGCTGCAGAAAGTTCGTACTCCCTCTGCTGTGGCACAGGGAGTTGGTTCCTAAGGGGAGCAGGGTGGGGAAGCTTTGCTGGAGAGGCTGAGCTCTGTCCCTGCTTTCTTACGGCTGGGTTGGGTGGGCTGCAGCTGCCTCCCAGCTGCGGTGTGTGGGAAATGAGGGACCTGGCTGTTCCCCCATGGCTGCTGGGACAGGGGCAGAGTCCTCTGTGGCTGGCAGCTGTTTAGGACCTCTCTTGCTACAAGAGCATCCAGTATCCCCCTAGTCCTGTTCTCACTCATACCTACCAGCGTGGGATTGTGTGCATGGTGGCGATGTACCCGCGGGGTTTGCTGTGCTGCAGCAGCACCGCCTCTGTCTGTGTCCCCTGCCTGGGGCTGGCAGCTGCCTCCTCATGGCTGCTGTTAGCCCACGTCCTGCCAGCATACACAGCACCCAGAGGCACTTCCCGCTGGTTGCACTAACTCCTCGTTACGCAAAGCGGCTGCAAGAATATACAGGTTGCCGCAAATGCTGAATCTCCAAAACACAGCGTGCTCGTGCCCTGCAGCAGAGCACGAAACCTTGGCCACATCCTGCAGCGCAGGGGTCAGTGCGGTGCAAACCCACGCACCCAGCCCCTACACCCCCACGCCGGCCCTGCTCTGCCCTACGGCCCACCCTGTGCCGGGTGGCTCCTCTCCTTCCTTCCCTTTCCCAAGAGGGAGCAGATAAGCCTCAGCACCCAGGAGCAGGGCAGGCGCTGGGATGTGGTGGGGCTGCCTCAGCTGCGCCCCTGCCACCCCAGCGCCCCGTGCCAAGCAGCCACTCTCGCACCCACAGGTGAAGCACCTGGACCAGCAACTCCAGCACCTCCTCCCACCGCCTTCCCGGGGACTGGCAGGATTCGTGCAAAGTCACCGAGTTGTCTGGTGCTTTCCCTTTCTTCCCACTGCCTCTCCTCGCCCTCCCCTTCGCTACCTCCATCTCCTTGGTCCCTTTCCTGAGCATCGTGCTTGCCCTGGTCTTGGGTGAGCAGGTGGTGGGATGCTGCAAAGAGCATCTTCACTCTGGGCACACGGCCATGCACCCTGGGAGTTTTTGATGTCCCCTGGTGCATCGCAGGGGGTTTTAAGAAGGGGCACTCACCCACACAGAGGGTGCAGCCTGCGGTTCCACGGACAAGACATGCCCTGGGAGCTGCTTACCACAGCAGGCCCACCATCCCGCAGTAAAACTTGCACAGGCCCTGTTGCACAATCGATGCTTTTTATAACAAATCACGCAAGAAATGGGGCCAGCAAAGGTGATGTGAAATGACTTATTCCAAAGAAATGCGCTCGTACCTGTGCTAGCAGTTCTGCCCCCAGCCTGGCAAAAAACAGGCACGTGGCCACGATTCGTGTCTGAAATCATGACAAATGACATCATGACGTTTCAAACTGAGTACAGCTCGGCTGCCGCGGCAGTGCAGCTCACTTGGGACTGACACTGGCTCGCAGCCATTTCCTCGGGGCACGTGGGGAAGAGATCAGACCGATGCAAATGGGGGAGGTTTGTAAATCCCAAGTGGGGGACTACACCAGCAGAGCTGTGGGCTACTGTGCTTACGCTGTGGGTTGTGGCACCAGCTCGCTTGGGTGCGTGTGGGAGAGACCAGTATGAGCCACAGAGCTGGTTGCTGCGTTGCGTGAAGGTCGCTGGTGCGTTACTCGGGTTCAGAGGCTTCCGTTCACCAGGCGTCAGGAGCAGTGGAGATAAGATGGTGTTCAGGTTGAAAAGGCTGAAAAGAGGAGCCCATGTTCATGTGGCTCCACCACCACAACGGGCCAGCTGAAGGTGCAAAGGACTTGCTTGCTCCAGTGCAATTAATTAAGTACCAAAGCTCCAGGCTGGAAATGTGGCATTCCCTGGGTAAGGGGCTGGCAATGCGCACTGCTGCAGGCAGGCAGCCTGCCTGCGCTTGAGAGCAGTGTAAGGCCACGGAGTTCTAAAACTAGGCTGTCATGCCTAGTTTTAGAAAAATATGTGCATGAACTGGAAGAACAGGTGAAGAAGACGGTCCTCAGGCAGCCTGCACCCTCCCCACTGCCCTCTCCAGTACACAGGAATCAGTCCTAGCCTTCTCCTTGCTGCTGGAGCTGTTTGGACAGGAGATCAGGAGGGGTGAACCCAAGGATGTGTACGGATCAGGGCGAAACAGCAAGCACGACCATGCGGCAGCCCTTCTTCATGCCCGAGCCACAGATATCAACAAATCAAATTAAAAGTCGAGGCCATCTAATCTTATTTGCAAGCTGCTGCGTGGTGGGGATGGCCGCCCCTGCAGCCTTCAGTGACCGTGCTGCAAAGAAATGTATTTAATTTCAAGCTTGAGTTTTTCCATCTTCAACTCCTCGCCTTTGGACCCCACACTTCCCTCTGCCGGGCTGATACGCTGCCCGTGGCAGGGCTCCGTTCCCCCCATCAGCGAGGAGACCTTCTCCTGGGGCAGTGGAGCAGCCCACGCTCCTCACATCTGGCACAGCTTATTTGCCGCATTTCCAAGCCTTAGCTCCTTTTTCGCTCCTTTAGTGTTGCTGTTCCTCAGGATTTCTGTGTCCGTTTTGAAGTTTGGAGAGCTGGACCAGACATCAGGTTGGCTTTGCCAGAGCTGTAGAGGCACCAGCACTGCCGTGCGTCTGCTCAGAAATCCCCTCCACGTGCCTCTGGCTCCTGGAGCCAAGGTGCTGCAATGCAGGTTCATAGCAGCAGTTGTGTGTGAGGACAGTTCTCTTTTTTGGCTTTTTTTCCTTAATTCTGCTGCCCCCTGCAATTTCTGGGAGATCCTCCACCCTGCAGTACAGCCTGTTCTCTCCATTCCCAAGAACTTTTCTTTGCAGCCCACTACTGTGCTGTGGGTTGTGACCATTTTATCAGGCCGTTCAGCTCGTGCTGTAGCAGCAAACAGCCTGTTCAGTATTTTCTCAGCCACAAACGTAAGCCTTCATCATTCATTTTAAAAACTACTAAATGGCACTGGACCAGGAAACGGTCGCTGGGGGTCTAGGTACGCTCCCTGTTGTTGATGTCTCCCCATTAAGACTTGGCTCACTGACAGACCTCAAAACGTAGCTGTTAATGCACGTAGTTGTTAATCTATCGTGAGCCTTATTAATTCTTTATAATACATACTTTTAATTAAAATCTTTCGTCATTGCTGATGGCGGTGGAGAAGGCAAAGCGTGCTCTATAGCTGCTCCTGCTCTCACCAGCCAGACCTTTCCTTTTGCCCAGGGAGGAGTTTCCCTGCAAGGTCCGTGCTGTGTAACGCAGCACTCGGATGCCCTAAGCTGTGCTTTCACCTCCCCAGCGGCAGTCTGGGTCTCTCTGCCGTTTCTCTGCCCATTGCTTTGGCTCTTTGAATTACAGTGGCTTCCTGCCAGCTGAGTATTTGTTAAAAATTAACACGTGTTTAAGAGAGCCCATGATTATGTCATGAAAATGTTGTTTGCGAATTACTTGGGCCTGTGGCATGAACGGGGCCGGTTCGGGGAGCTGCAGCCGCTCCTTGTGCCGCTGCTGTGCCAAATTCCCTCCCCTCCGCAACAGCACGTGAGATGGGGTCACCCCTGCCGTTCCCGTTTGCAGCGGCTGGTTGGTACCTGCCTGCCCTGCCTGCCTCTTCCAGCTGTTTTTATGGCACGGAAGGGGACGGGGCAATGCCTGGCTGGAGGGCTTGGGGTGAGCCCATCGGTGTTCATGGCCATCACAGCTCCAACCGTCTCTGAAATTCCGGTTTATTCAGCAATCATCTCAGAAACTCAAGGGCAGCAATCCAGTTGTGCGCTCCTGGCTCCGGAGAGGCAGCGCGGGCACAGCTGGGGCTGGGCTCCTTCCAGGTTCCCGCAGCACCGGCGCGAGGAAGCGCGCTCTGATATCCGACGGTGGCATGTGGGCTGGGAAAGATTCCCCATATCACCCCCAAATTTCAGGTAGGCTTCACTGAGGGAACTGTTGGGGAGAAAGAAAACCCTTCGAATGGCATATATACAAAGACTATTTGATCTGGCTTCTTTAAGGGGCAGAATTAAAGATGGAAACTCCACCCAGTTTATTGTTTTTGAGAGGCTGTTTTCACAGTGTGCAGCCCAGTAGCTAGGCAGTGCACCAGATTCCTCAGTGACTGCTCTCACTGGGAGCAGGTTGGGTAAAAAGTTAAGAGGCATTGCGAAATATTTCCCTGACATCACACTTCAAACCAGCCTGGATGCCAGCAGGCACCGCTTGGGTCTCTGCTCTCCTCTATTTCACAGCGCAGTAACCTGCCGAGAGCCGGGATGTCCATTCCTGCAGAGCTCGCCGGGGCTCAACAAACCTTGCTCCCGCCTGCCAGGCTCAGCTCCCCAAGTCCCCCCCAAATGCGGCACCCCTCTCCCCTGCGGTGGGGTGTGCGTCCAGCCCTGGACGGGCGACGTGCACCTGCAGCAGCGTGCTGGGAAGAGGAGGCGCTGGCTGCCCAGGTAAAACAACTGCCAGCCGGAGGGAAACCCACTGGACTCTGCCTGCAGGCAGTCTCTCAGCCCCCCAAGGACCTGTGGGCATGGCGCCCTGCGTCGTGCTCGCTGCGGGTGCAAGACCACCTTTGCAGACTGCTCTGGAACACTGCTGGAGAGGCAGCCACAACATCTGTGATCCCGGGACAGGGAGCGGGCAGGGGAGGTGTGTGGGAGTGGAGGCGTCCCCCACCACCAAACTCTACGCATCAGGGTCCTGATGTGCAGCTGAGACATGCGCTGGCCAGCCCAGGTGGCTCTAACCTGCCAGCAGCGCGTCTGGAAAAGATTTGGGACAATCCTGCCTGAATGCTTAGTCTGATGCTGTGGCAGAAAGGACCAACACAGCCCTTTGAGACAGAGAATAGGAAAAGGCAGATTTAATCCCTGTGTCAAAGCATTAGGGAGGATCATTGTGGGATTCAACTTCTTGAAAAGGATTCAGGAAAATCAGAGAGGCTGTGTAGAGCAGAAATGCAAAAAATGGCTTGAGGGTGGGAGGAAAAGCCTGGCAGTAAGAGAATTAAGCGTCTCAGTATATTTAGCTTATCAGAAAGATGGATGAGAGGGGGTTTGCTTGCAGCATATGTGTAGTGTCACAAAGAGAAAATGCCAGGCTCTGAAAGGCTCTTTAATCAAGCAGAAGGCAGAACAAAATGGTATGTCTGCAAGCTGAAGCCAGACGCAGGGATGTGGGATGCTCTTCTGAACGTGAGGGCGAGGGACTCCTGAAACAGACCCAGTAAGGTGGGAGTCTCCAACGCTTGTCTTCAAATCAAGCCTACCTCCTTTCTTGGAAAGCATGCGTGAACCAAACATAGCATATTGGAATTAATGCAAGGAGATGAACTGCTGAGTGGCGCGCTGGCCGGCTGCTCGCACTCGCACAGCCGCGTGTCAGGCAGGACCGTTGGATCATTTCGTCTGAGGAAGACCCTGGGAAACCTGGTCCAGTCGGGCAGAGCGCTCAGGGAGCCGTTCAGGCAGGCTCCGGGTGTTTACCTGCGCCCATAGTGGTGAGTGTGGCTCTTTGCTGTTGAAAACATCTGGAGGGTGGCAGAATTTTTCAGCCAAGTTCAGCTTGTTTTAGCTTGTTTTGTGTGGGCCTGCTGACGATGCTGTTTAAGATTTCTGTTCTTAGAGTAGCCAGAGCACCAGAAATGTAAAGTGCTCTCCACAGACTGATCATGCTCAGACCCTGTGTTTAAGAATAATATGTAATGAGTGTGAGATGAAACAAGTTCGACCAGAGAGATAAAGACAAAATACGAGTGTGTTACAGCCCCAATTGCATTCCCCGAGCCTGTGCATCAGCAGAGGTAATCTCTATCTAGCCATTACTGGAAAGAGATCTTTGCTGTGGTATTTAATGATATTTAATTAATAATAAAATATTGCATTAATTAGTATCAGGTCTGATTTGATCACATGTAATTTAGGGGGAAGGATTACAGTGTAAGTATTAGAATGAGAATTTTTATAGGGCAGAGAGTCAAAATGAGATTAGCAGTCTCGCTACAGAGGGAGCCCGGACGCTGACGTGGGTGTGTTTGGCAACCAATGCAGGTAGTTATAGTATAACTTTATTTACTGATAGGAAAAGAACCTGTAGCTGTTATTTACCTTTACGTGTCACCCCGTATAATGTGCGGCTCAGCCACCATGAAAGAAAAAACCAAGCAGGCGTCATTTCAGTACTGGTGCTCAGTACCACGCGTGAGGTGCATTTGCAGAGCAATTTTGGTGTGTCTTCCGGGCGGGCTCCTTCCAGAGGAGCGTTACCTGCTAAGGCAGCCACCAGCCCTGCCCTGTGCCGGTCTTTTTTTTCCCAGTTCGTGGCCAGCGTTGCTGCGGGAAATGCTCTGCAGACATGTGGGCAACCATGGGCTCAGTGGGTCGACCACAAGTGGGTTTTGTTGAGCAGGATGGGCTGCAGCTTTCATTTGGTCAGTTTGGCTTTGAAGAGCTCCAGAGGATTCTGGAAAGTGGCACGGCAATATGGTAGGATTTAATCAGACTTAATTATTCCCCTGCTGTCGATCTCCTAGCAACATCCAGCTTGACATCTGCCTGCAAATGAAACGTGTAAGCTAAGTAGGAACATGTTCAGACTAAAGCCCTGCTACTCAAACCAAATCGCTCCACTAATCATCGCCTTAATTCATCTCGTGGCCGTTAGACAGCTGCCGGGAGCTGGTACCTGATTTCCATAGATGCACGGCACTCGCCTCCCGAGTTTTTTCCAGCCTGGCAAGAAGCGTGACTTCATCCTGGGCTCTTTCCAGCGTGCTGACACTTGATAACAGGGGGTAGAGTTTCCCCAGTGACAAAGGCAGGCTCAGGAGCAAGCCCCAGCCTTGTTGCTATCTGGCTTCGTGCTGTAGGTCCCCGCTTATCTCATCATCAAAATCAGATCACCCGCTGCGCCTGTGGACTGCGGGGTTTAAACTCTGAGGCGCAAGCGGTTAGAGTCGGGGTGGTTCAGGTGAGGTTTGAGGACGGTCAGAGCAGATGTGGCGCGGCAGTGGCAGGCATCGCAGGCAGCTCTGTGTCGCCAGGGCGCGGGGGGTTGAGGCAGGGAGAAGAGACCCGGCTTAGGCAGCCAGAGGGACGAAGAAGAGAAGAAAGGAGCAGGCGTAAAGCAAGTGTTTGTAAAGCAAAGCCAGGCTCCGGCCAGACACGATGCAGCGCAGGAGTCAGTGGAGCTATTGGGGGAAACGAGCCCAGCAGCTGAGCCAGGGCTGGCAGAGGAGGCTGCCCAGTCCGGCCCCGGCCGCCGGCTCACCGTGAAGCTGGAGGGAAGGGAGCTGCCTCGACCGGGTAAGAGCAACCAGCATCCTGAGTGGGTCAGCCCTGGGGAAATGGGGATCAGTGCGGGCAGTGCTGTGGGGGCAGACCTGCAGATGGATGGGGCTGCATGGATGCAGTTGTGGCCCCTCTCCCTGCACCTCCTTGGTGGGGTAACCTCCTTGGTGCTAGTGATACCTGTGTGTTGGCACGAGTCTGTTCAGCTCCTGTACTGTGTCTAGAACTTGTCATTGGAACAAAAAAATCCCAACGCCAGCGCAGCACATCTCCCTCATGTCTCTGTGGAGGAGCATGGTGGATCTGTGAGCCCAGCTGTGGGGTTGCCACACTGGCAGCCAGCTCGTACTGACTTCACTCGCGCTGAACACAAAGTGGGGTTTCTGGCTGCAAAAGTGGAGCTGCATGAGTCCCTGCCAGCTCCCCCTGCGACCTCTGTGGGCTCTGCCGAGCCCCGGGGAGCAGGCTCGGGCAGTGCTCAGCCAGCCCTGTGCCGTCTGAGGCCGTAGCTGCAGGTTGGCATCGGCACCTGGGCTCGCCTGCAGTGGGAGCCACCACCGTGCTGGACACGCTCCTACTCAGTTTCCCTTAAACTCATGTGGCTTTTTGTTTTCCTTGTGTTATCAGTGATTCATGGAGGGTGGAAACAGGAAATCACTGGGCTTCTTTACTGTCCTGAAGATGCAGGTTTATTCCTTACGGTCTCTTTCCTTTCAGATGACTTTTCCCCTGCTATGCCTAATATTTTCCCTAACTCTCTATCATTCCCTCCCTGTGCTGCCTTATACTTGTGTTTCTCACTTGCCTTGTGCCTAATGAGCGTTAGGGATACACAGCAAGGTTGTGGGGCCAGCAGCGAGGAGGATGATGCTGTGGGAAGGGTGAGGTGCGGGCTGGCTCTGCCGCTGCAGCCCTCACGAGGCAGCTCACAAGATGGACACCATAATATAACAGGAACTGCAGGGAAGTGGTGCCAGCTGTGTGGCACTGGCTGTGGGAGGGCAACTGTGGTGTGAGCTGTGCTGTGGGAGGGCAACTGATGTGGTCTGTGCAGCCCAGTGTAGTCCTCGCAGCCTGGTGTGGTCCAGTGGTGGAGGCTGTGCAACACTGGGCAGCCCAGGGAGGTGGCTGGGCAGGACCTTGGTGGGTATGGAGCGGTGTGAGGATCTGCAGAAGTTGGAGGATAGCGTGAAGGCAGTGACCCGGGGCAGTGACTGGGTGCTAAACTGGACTGTGTGGCACGGCGAGGTGCAGTGTGGTGCAATGACTGGAAGCAAGACAGGGTTGGGCTGCTCTGTGCGGTGGCTGTAGGTTAGACTGGGCAGAGCAGCGCAGTGGTTAGAGGCTGTTCTGAGCAGCGTTTGGAGGCTGGGCAGTGCAGCAATTGAAGGGAGATGAGCACACTGCGATGCAGTGACTAGAGGCTAGGCAATGCAGAGTTGGGATGCAGCAGCTGGATCAGAGGGAGGTGTGGTACGGTGTTGTGGCTGCAGTGACTGCAAGATTTGGAGGTGTCTCAGCTGGAGGAAGGTGCAGTGCTGTGCAGTGCAGTCACTGGAGCAATTAGACGATATGGAGCTTGATAGGCGATGCAGTGCCCGGAGGGGTCCTGCCGTGCCATGCCTGGAGGAAGCAATGGCATAGTGGAGTGCTTTGGAGGTGCCACTGAGTGACCTGGAAGCAGTGCAGCCATTTGAAGGAGGAGCAATGCCAGGCAGGGACTGGGGAAACGTGGAGCAGTGCTGTGCAGCCACTGGAAGTGTGTGGGGGGTGCAGGGCAGGGATGGAAGAGGGCAGTGTGGTGCAGTGATGGAAGGGGGGATCCGAGAGGCGAGGGGGAGCAGCGCGGTGCAGTGACTGGAGCAGTGCGGTGCAGTGACTGGGGCAGCGCGGTGCAGTGACTGGAGCAGTGCGGTGCAGTGACTGGGGCAGCGCGGTGCAGTGACTGGGGCAGCGCGGTGCAGTGACTGGAGCGGCGCGCTGCAGTGACTGGAGCGGCGCGGTGCAGTGACTGGTGCGGCGCGGTGCAGTGACTGGGACAGCGCGGTGCAGCGACTGGAGCGGTGCGGTGCAGCGACTGGGGCGATGCAGTGCGGTGACTGGGACAGCGCGGTGCAGTGACTGGGGCGGCGCGGTGCGGTGACTGGTGCGGCGCGGTGCGGTAACTGGGACAGCGCGGTGCAGTGACTGGGGCGGTGCGCTGCAGTGACTGGTGCGGCGCGGTGCAGTGACTGGGGCGGTGCGCTGCAGTGACTGGGGCGATGCAGTGCGGTGACTGGGGCGATGCAGCGCGGTGACTGGGGCGATGCAGCGCACCGCCGAGACCAACGCCGTGCAGTGATTGGGGAGGTGGGGGGTGAGGAAGGGGGGTCCGCGCATGCGCGCCGCCGCTCTGCCGCAGCCCCCCTCCGGCGGCGACCCCCTGCCGCCCGCCCGCCATTGGCTGCGGGCGCGGCCCCCCGCGCCGCCCCATTGGCCGGCGGCGGCCGCTATGCGGGCGGGTTGGCGGCGCGGCGACCCGCCCCGGCGCCCCATTGGCGGCCGCTGTGCCCCTCAGCGCCGCGGCGGCGGCGGCCGGTCCCGCTGCGCCGCGCCCGGCATGGCGGCGCCCGCAGCCCCGCGCCCGGGGGCCGCAGCCGGCGGCCGAGCGCCCAGGGCCGGCGGCGGTCGGGTGAGGAGGGGCGGAGGGGGCGGGGGGGATCGGGCAGGGCCGGGCCCAGAGGCCGCCGCCGTTTCGGCGAGCGGGGCCCGGCGGGGAGAGGGGAGAGGGGAGCGGAGCCCGGCGAGGCGGGGGTAGGCGGCGGGGTGCCTGGCCGGCGCCCCGCCGCCAGCCCGGCGGTGGCGGTGCCGTTGCCCGTTCAAATTCAGATTCCAGCCGGCCGTTGGCAGCTGTCAGCCGGCGGCGAGCTGCCGTCCTGCTCGGGTCGGGCGGGCCCCGCTGCCCCGGCGCCGTCCCCGCCTTCAGGGCAGCACGTCTCCTCACCGCGACGTGCCCGGGGCTCCCGCCGCGCTCCAGCAGGGACCTGCGCTGCCCCCGGCCCGCTGGCGGCCTGCTGCGGGCCCCGCTGTCCGTGGGACACCCCCGAGGAGCCCTGGGCGCTGTGGGTTTGCTTTGTGGCGCGTCTGGGCTTTCCTGTGCTTGGGCGGAGTGTGGTGCTCGCCAGGCCTCGGCTGTGGCGGTTCTGGGACTGGTGATCTGAAGTGGGCTGGGGCGTAAGTGCCAACAGGGAGTTGGGCTGCTGCTCTGTCATAGCGTGGCAGTGCCCTTCTGCCTCTCCAGATCAGCGTTTACCCTTGTGACAAAAAAAAAGGCAGCTGCTTAGGGTGGTAGTTCTTATTTCACTGTTGCGGTTTGGGTAACTGGTGTGTTTTACTTTGTGGAGAGCACGGGTTTGGATCTGTGCGTTATTGTGGATATGGGATTGCATGTTTTGGAAGGATGACTGTAGGAGAAGGTGGCTCCAACCTCAACCTGTTTTTCTTTCTCAGGTCATGTAGAAGAGCAGATTTAATGTGAAGATGGGACTGTTGGTGTTTATGCGTAACCTGCTGCTAGCCCTCTGCCTCTTTCTGGTACTGGGATTTCTGTACTATTCTGCTTGGAAGTTGCACCTTCTCAGATGGGAGGATTCAAGTAAGTATGAGCACCGTGTAAGTGTTTCTGGGCTCCCTAAGATGTCTGTTCAATAGTTGCAATAATACTGAGGTGGTTCCGGTTTAGTAGTATTAGAGGGATGTGATTAAGCCCAATCAAATGCTGGAGCTTTTAGTATACTTAAGGAGTTGAATTTGTGATTACCTAATGCTCTTTATGGCTTTACTCTTATTACTGGTTACAAAAGCAGGTTCACGCTCTATAAATCTAGTATTAGAGACTTCAGTTCTTAGAATATTCTGTGTTAGTTTATGATTCCTAATTGTCAAAATAAAGAGTTTTTGTGCTGAGACTTTTGTTCCCTGAATCTTTCTGTACATTTTAAAATATCTAAGACAAGGTTTTTTTCTCTGGTGGATTTTGATTTCTTTCTATAATCGTATATGCTGGTTACCTCGTCATCTTACTTCGTCCTTCAGAAATCCTCATCTTCCGTTTATCTTCCATGTTGTTATTTGCCAACTATCTGTCATCTAAAATGATGTCTCTCAACCTTTTTAAGTCCGAAGAGACATCTGACCTCATTGAATACAATCTGAGGATTGTACTGTGTGGTAATGCCATAGGACGTTTTAGTTGCAATGAGATATAAATTAGGCTGAGGTTTGATTGCTCAGTTACTGCTCTTATTTTTGCTTGTGTTGATTGCTTTCTTGCTTGCATGTGAGAATTGTTTATTGAAAATATAAAAAAAAGAAAACAATTCCCTCCTCTCCCCCTCCCGCCCAAAACACAAGCCAGCCTTCTTTGCAGCTGTTCCACAGGCTGTTTCAGATGTCTCACAGCCGACTGTTACTCCCTGGATCAGTGGCTGAGAAACACTGATCCAGAAGGATTGTTTTTCTGTCCGACAAAAAGCCATCGGTCAAATTCCGTCTTTGCTGTATTGCGTTTCTGTGCATGCTGCTGGAGGTTTCTACTGCAATGTTTATTAAACTTAATATTTTTCTACCTCTACGTGCTCCATATCTGTTGTTACGTGCTCTAAGAAGTTTTGCAGGATGGCAGATGGTGACTTGGATATGAGATTTGCACTGATGCAGTGATTTTGACAGGAGGACTGCTAAGGTGTCTTGTACTAGAACAGGTATTGGAAGACTGAATTTGGAAAAGGAGATACATAGTGTCTTTCTGAGCAGGGATTGTTTTTTCAGGTTTGTGCTTCAGAGAGGGAGTCAAAAATCTTGATTATGACCTTCTGAAAACTAGCACTTTTGTCGATGAGATATAGAAAATCCTTCCTGCATGAAAATAAGTACAGAATGTAGTTAAAAGAACAGTTTTGCCGTATCTGCTACCACATGATCATCTGTTATGAAATTATACCACCTGCCATCCTTTACTTCCTTCATACCACCAGAAATTGTGTTGGGACTTCCCAAGGCTCGCAAAAAAACCCTTCAGGCCACAACTTGTATGTGAACTTTGTTAAATGTGGAGGAGAAGCTTTGTGTTTATGTGCCATATACCAAGGTGCTGGGGTGGGTTCTAAATTTCTTCAGGTTTCGCCTCTTTGGGTTTTGTGTCTTTAGTTTTGTGTGCCATTTGTTATTTTACGCCATGTCAGTCCCTGAGGAGTTTTGTGGTAATTGTGCCTTGCAATGCAATGTTGCAAATCTATATGCAAACATTGTGGATTTCTATAAATGGAACACTTTTACCCATGAAAGATGACTTTAAGTTGCAGCCTAGTTAGAGTACTTTCTGTTGAGCGTACTGGCTGCTTTCGGGTACCCAGGATGTTCTGACAGGAGCACCGAGAGGTGATGTCACAGACTTTTTGTTAGGTGTGTGTCTCCTTTTTTCTAATCTCGTGTGTAAAATGTGTTCTTCGTTTATTCTGGGAAGTTGCACTGCTTGCATTAAGCTTTTTCAACATGTACAAAGCAATGATGCATTTGAAGATTTAGCTTATTGATATTTATCAGTTGTCTGTACCATACAGACTGTACCATTGTTCCTTTTCTTCTAGATGCCTTTATGGATTGTGTTTTAAATATCAGATGAAGCTCCTTGAAATATTAGTGTAAACAGCAGTCTAGTGTAAGAGGGCAAAATTTTATGTGATTAGTTTTGAAAACAGTTGAGGTGGTACCAGTTTTCAGTTGATCTTCAGAGTTTTGTATGTATCAAAAAATGTTTTATTTGTCATGTAATTTTACACATGAGGAACTTACGCAGATTTAAAATACAAATTTAAAAGCCTGTATTGGGAAACTTGATATGAAGAGTTAATGTTAAGCTTCTATAAATAAGCGTTTGGAAGTTAACAAATGACAGAATTGAAGTTGCTCATTTAACCATGATTAGGCTTCCTTGAGCATGTGTAATATGATACAATGTATAATGGTGCCATTATACTTTCTATTTTCTGAAGGGGAGCCTTGCTTAGTTCAGTGCACAAGACAGGTGGTGCTTGATAGCTGTTTGTGGTTTTATTTCCTGAATTACAATTCAGTGTATGACCTTGTAAATTTCCTTAAGATTGATACGATAATGCTGATGTCCCCAAAGGCAAAATTAAGTTACATTTCTTAATTTTGGGGTGCTTAATCATCTAAGATTATTGATTTTATGTGTAAGTTATCTTCTTATTAAATTATTTTCTCTTTTTTTGTGACCGGTGTCTTTATTCTGTGTAATAGTGACTCCCTAGCTTCAGTAGTCGCATTCATCTTTTCTCTGTTCCGTTCTTTGTGCTAGAGGAGGCATGAAACTAAGCTATTCCTGACATCCGACACCCTTGCAATCTCTTCAGAGACTGGTTTTAGTAAACTTGACACCTGTATTTAATATCGGACACAAACAAATTTGCCATAGAGTATGGTGAAAAATACTTGATCTGCTTACTTGCTGCTTGTGTGGTTTGTTCACTTAATGTTTTAGAAAATGCCTGTGTATGTTGTTGTTATGGATGAATTTGAATGGTAACTCTGTAAGGAGTCTAGTCACACTGAAACTTCGATGTTTGTATATTTAGTTGCTAAAGTAAATGAATAGTTAAATTAATTTGTTTATTTGTACTTCTGACACCTCCAAGAAAGGAGGCTAAACTTCTGGATAGACTGAAAGATACATGTCAATGTTTCTCTTACCATCTCCATTTAACTTTAAATCTGTCCTCCTTGAGTGATGCCGTAGCGAGTTCTGAGAGATTGTTCCCCTTACTGTGTGACTCTACACCTTGCCAAAATACAACGGAGAATAGGAAAGAATTAATTCTCTAAGGCTTATCTTTCCTGTGACAAGAATAGATTGAATTCAGCTGATGTGAACTAATTAAGGTTGAATTAAGTTCAGCTGCTTCTTCCATTCAAGACAAACCTCCAGTGACTGCTACCCCTCTCTCATCCTTTTAGTGAGTATCATGGCTGGCTGCTCTTCCCTGAGCCTTGTTTCATGTCGGTGGCAATATATTGTTAGTTCTCGGAGCAGCAGCAAAGTGCAAAAAAGTGGTGTGTAACATTATGTGAGTGCAGAAGAGGGTCTTTGAGTTCTGGTGATAGCTGGGAGTATATGGGCAGTGTTTAGGACAGAGGTAAGCTTTCCTTCTTCTTTTTTCTTTCCTGATTTCTGTAATGCAGCTTCAGTCTCTGACAAAAGTGGTAAGAGATGTACACCGTCCTTGCACGTTCTTCCCAGACAGGCAATAGTGACAGATGCCGCATCCCTCTGATTAAGAGTGTTGAGTTGCATGGAGGTGTGCTAAGCACGTAGAACTGATAATGTGATGTGGAAGACAAACAAGGAAATAAGAAGTTTGGTATCAGGTTTAGCTGTCCTGTACGTTCTAGAAGGACCTTGCAGCAGCAGATAATCATAACTCTGTTCAGTGTGTTTCTGGACACTGAGTTGTCAGGGAATTTTTGCGTAGTAATGGTAGCGATAGGAGCAGGTTTTGAAGGTCTGACACATGCACTGCAGCCTCTTTCCTAACAACTCCCTGTCCTATCCCTTCCACCTTCCCTGGTGCATTTGGCTCTGAGGAGGAAGGAAGATGTTATCTGTATGAGTGTGAAGACAACAGCACAGGAGAAGGTGCCCCATTATCTTTGAAAAGTATGATGGGAGATGGAGTCTTGCTGACAGTGCCTCTTAAATTTGCTTTATCAGCTTGGAGGAATGCATTTTTACCCATAACTGAAGGACAGAATATAGTCATGTCAAAATTTAATACTGATGTTTGTTACTTAACCTGGTATGTGTATAGCTGATTTTGCAACTTAAAAATGCATGTGTTGTAAGGAAGGAAAGATTCCATTAAAAAATACCCTGGCTGTGCAAATATTGGACTGATTCCCCCAAGGCAGCTTTTTTTTCTTTTTTTGTCTCTCAAAGTATTGAAATATACTTGGGACAAGGACAGTGTGATGCTATTTTCCTGTTCTCTATTGTACTTCTATCTACATTAGCATTGAATTAATTTAAAGAAATATATACTCTACTTCAGGTATTTTTGCCAAAACCTAAGTTAATACAACTTGTAGCTATAGATTTTGAGCTTGTCAGTTTGAATGTGGCTTTTGAAACATCTCCAGGTATGTTCTGTTGATGTCTCCATAAAGAAATCGATTCACTACTCTGTCATCTGTTGCTCCGTGTTATTTTCAACTCTAATTCTGGAAAGGCAGCCAAAGAGATAAAGCTCTGGGAATAGATCTCCTGAAGGTATTTCAGGACCCTTATCCTTTTTATTCTTTTTTTTTTTTTTTTTTTTAAATGTCTGTTTCCATGGGAACTGAGGAGACATAAGCAGGCAAAACTGACTCACTTCTGGTTGCAGGTTTTCAGTCTGCTTGCATTTCCATGGAAACCAGTCTCACAGCAAAAAGGCTAAATTAATCAAAAGCAATCAAACCTTTATCTTTAATATAAATACTGATTTCACTCTTTCAAAGTGAAATGGTATTTTTGTCAATTCTTGTATTAGGGACTAAAAATGTACTGAAGAAATGGATCTTTTTACAAGGGTTTGGAACGTGCATGCTCTTTCTCGTGTGTCTAAAGCTTCACGATATGTGTGGTGGTATGTAGTGTGGGCACAACTGTTGTATCCTGAGTTACTGGGGGTGTCATTTGTTCTACGTTAAGGGAGTGGATCTTGCATACACTGACATCTGACTTCTTTCCGTTCTGTTGTTTAATGAAAAAAAAATGAAAAGACATTCAGTCGGTGTGTGAGCAGCTAGGCCACAGCGACAAACTTGTCCCCTTTGTGGAGAGAGGCATGTAGCAGTTTCGTGTTCAGACCCTCATCTGTGGGAGTTACGGTCCTACTTGCCTTTGCCAGAAGAAGGAAATGCAGGAGTGCTCCTATTAAAAAAAAACATCTGCAGGCCAGCTCAAATTGGCATTGGGAGCATAAATCTCTGATGAACGTGGTTTGAGCTAAGCTGGCTGAATTTATGGTTAGGTGGATGAGGGAGCGTATCCTCTTTTACTGTAGAATTACAAGGCACTTATGCCCCTGTTGTGAGGGTGGCAAGTAAATGGTGATGGTAATAATTTCAGTTGCTCTGTATCTATCTATGGCCTTAGCTTTAGGCATGGGGGTGTCTATGTGTTCTTTATGGTAGACTTTATTGCTGTTGCTGCTACTCCCCCGGCTGAAAAGCCCGAGAGACTTTAACCTTGTGGGCATTAGCTTTTTTAAAAAAGTGTTTTGGACAGTATTATGCAGCAGTGTAAGTTTCCTGAAGCAGTTGCTTTTTTGCTTTGCAGGAAGAGACTGGAAACAGCGTTGAGACCAATTATTGTGAATTCACTGATGTTTGAGTTACTAATAACTTCAAGGTTTGTTTCATGAACTCAGCTGTTCCATAGTCTGTGTTACTGCTGTACTTATTGCACAAAAATTGAGAACAATTTTTTAGAAAGTTCTCATAACAAGGATCTGACTACAGATTCAAGGAATTTCTTTGCTACTTTTCAGATGCTTTAGGGATTTGAGGATCCCAATGATACTTTCTGAAATAACTGTTCCAAATAGGAAGTAATGTTATTAAGGCAGCAGTGAATATTAGAAACAAAGATGTAAAAATAGGAGTTAAAACAACAGTTGTCTGGTAAAGTAGCTTAACTTTTCTAAGAATTCTCCTATTGGGCTGAAATATTCCACTTGTGTTCAGCTTGAAACTGAAAACTTTAGTGTACTAACTATGGTGGATGATTCTTATCTGTGCAGAACACAGAAAAGTGGATTTAGTGCCCAGAAATTGTTACCGCTGTTCAAGTTACTTTATGGTCCCTGTTAACGTGCCAGAATAAGGAGCATAGCTAAACTTAAACTCCTGCAACTCAGGACATTCAGTTGTGGTAGTATCTTTCACAGCTATAATTGTGCCGCCTACTTTTCGCTTGGCCGGAGACAGATGTGTACGTTCCTGATTCCTCTTGCTCTGTCTGTTTGATGCAACCGCACAGAACTGCCTGCCCTTCCCACCGGAGGCAGCTGCCTGTCTGCCACCAGGACAGAAGAGACAGTATAGTCAGCAAATATGAATCAGAACTTCTAAGGTCTATGAAACAGTTAAACACAAAATAAAAAAAAATCATGTGTGCCTCTCTGTCTTTTAGAAGGCAGCGCTTCACAAGGTAGGCCAAAGAAATCGGGGAATGAAAATGCTTCATCTTTTTCTGACCCGTTACTGCATATTTAGTGAAATACCCAACGTTACTTTACAACCTTGCTGTTCTAGGGACCCTGCTGTCTCTCCAGGAATTTCTAGTGCTGCTGTAATGTTAACAGTGCAGGACAAAACTCTGCTGGGGCAACGAGAAGTGATGCATGACAGAGCTATTGAGGGAAGGAGCAAGTATAATGTTGCCTCGTCCTTGGGATTTCTCCAGAGGAGGAAAACTCCCTGAACACTCTTCAGGCTTTAGGAACCTATAGGGACAGGCTTAGTGAAGGGCATTAAGAGCATAGCACCCTAAGCACTTTGTGGATCAAGGGGTGGCTGTAATGCTGTACTTGTACTCATTTTTATTCTATCTTCATTTTAGCTTTTTCAGCCCTGGGTTACTGTTTTAGTTCTGAGCTAATGTTGACTTTTTAGCAAGATAGAAAAGCAAGGTGCAAGAATACTTCTCCATCCCCCTACACATAGCTGGGCCTTAGTTTTGCATCCTAAAATAGTAAGGTGCTGTTGCTTTCTTAACAACAGCAGAATTGTTGCTGTTTGAGTCCCTGTTCAAGCCTTTATATTTCCCCCTCTCTCCATTTGTGTGGCTAGCTGATGGGTGCAATTGAGGAACTTGCCCAGTTTAAAACAGAGTGTGATTTTATTTGTTTCACTTAGTTGACCTTAACCTGACTTAGTGTTTCACTTGCTTCACTTGCTCAACTCTTGAGCATTTTCTCCCTGTCCCCCCCAAGTTTGGGAACGGTATGTTCCTGTGACTTTTGATAGGTGGATTGGGATAGTGTTTGTAAGGGGCAGCACTTAGTTTCTTACATGCAGCCGAAGCTGCGTCCTCCGATACAGTTTTTCAGAGGTCAAAGTCAGCAGCTTTCCATGTTCTGGAAGGTACAATGCAGTGAAAGCACTTTACCTCTCTTAGCAATTGCTCTGCAGCTGAGTGCTTTCAGAGGTGAAAGGACTTATTCATCTCAGCTGACTGTGAACCCCTTAGCAATGAGTTCAGCTGGAAACAATACCTCCCTGTGAGGACTGTCTCATCTGCGTTAGTGAGTGATTCTTTGCCTTCCCTCCATCTTGTCACTGTACGTCCCCTTGGTGCACAAGCGTGCACCTCTGACCTGTAGCCATTGCAGCAATGGCTATTGTGCCTTAAGGTATTGCCAGCCTTAATGGAAGCTCCACCCTATCGCTTGTTTGATAGATCACATGGACTTTCTCCATCGGCTTTAATACAGGCAGGCTGGCTTTGGGCACCTTTCATGCCCATTTCAATTCTGCTTCACGTCAGTTCTGCTGACGTTGTTGGGGCAATAAGGCACAAAGGAGGTAATATGTGATTTGTCTTGAGTTGGACATCTGTTGCTGCTGTGATCTTCTGACCGTGGCCTTAGTACTGATTCTGACCGTGTCTGTCACACTTAGGGGTGTTTTGCAGAGGAGATTTTTCCTAGATTGTTATCTTCTGCCAACCTTTTTGGTGCTTTTGTCACTATAACATCTCATTTTTTCTCATTGCAGTCGGGGTTTACATCACAGTGTCAGGCTGAGACAGTAAAACAGCCAGGCCTGGGTATGACTTGCAAGGACAAGTACAATTGGGTCATGAGGTATAGCTCCATATGAATTATGTATCTCTTTTGCACCTCAGAAGGAATGTAATTGTGCACCCAGGCATCAAGCAAAAAGTAATTTGTACTGTGTGTGCATATCCTGAGTAGATGTTTGAACCTGAGATAGCTGATTTCAAGTGGTTACTCCTTCATGGCACCACATGATTATATTGCTCTTGTATGCATTGCTTTCTTGAGGAAGTAATAGCATGTGAGGATAGCGTCAAAATTCTAGTCAGATACAGAAACTACAGGATATTTCTTAACCAGTTCTTGGTATTTTGAATTACCAAATGCCTAGACAATCCAAGATATATACATCTCTGACAGTCAGAATTTAGCACTTCTTGCTCTGTTTCAAAAAAAGAAAAATCAGAATGTGTTAAAATTAGCTATTTCCACTTCTAAGAGCTTATAAACATGTATGTTACTTGTCTTTAATTTTTTTCAGATGATGCTAGGATCCCTCCTACTTTAACTCAGTCCCTGTTACAGCATGTCATTTTTTTGCAGCTATTATCCTGTGGATTTCAGTGTTAGGGGCACTGATTAAACATGAGGTTCATCTGAGCTGCAACAGTGCAGTAAGTATGCCCCTTAATAGCTCCTGGAACAAAAAGAGTTAACACAGTGTAACTACGGAAAAGTTTAACCGGTATCTCTTCTAGCTACAGTGAGTGTGCATGTTCTGAGGAGTATCTTTGTTCAAAACATTATGCACAGTTGCATGTATGCTTTAAAAGAGGTAGTGAAAATGAGATGGCACAGAAATCAATAAAAGTTGATTTTTCCCAACAGGTAAGTAGCTGATGGTTTCGTACATATGAAGGCTTACTCTAAATGTTGACAATAACAAAAAAGGTTAATAATTTATAAGGGCAATTGCATCTTTTTATCTTTGTCAGAAATTAATCAATCTCAGAACAGCTTTAATACTATGTAAGTATTGCTTTTCAGCTGTGATTGTGTCTAGAGACCCTAATCAAAAAAATGTACCGAGACACATTTCTTAGGATGAAGGGTGATAACTTTTAAATAGACTTGACTCAGGAAGGCAGAGGAAGCTGAGGCACAGGAAAGTGAAATTATTGTATGTCACACAGCAGCTCAAGGGCAGAGCTATGAATAGAATAAAGGTCTGAAAGTTCTTGATCTTGTGTCCAGTTGGCCAAATGAGGCTCGCTCTCCTGTAGTTACGCATTCTACATCTGCGTAGTTCAGGAGAGCAGTAATATGCTGAAGTTGCTTGCTTGGGGCAGAGATCATCTGCTGATATTTGTAAAAACACAGCAGTATTTCAAAGTACTGTATTGATAATAACACGACTGGTGATGGTCTGCATGGGCAGTGCTGGTGGCTTGATGTAGGTACTGTAATTAGGGTATGATGTGGCTAGTGTAAGTTGCTGCTAGAAGCTGCCTAAGATGCATCTGTGGAAGTGCCTTAAGAACTAAGTGTACAACCTGAACAGTCGTGAATGCTGGTTTGAGGTTTTTCAACCTTCAGATTCACCACATCAAAGGCGCTGTACTTCTTGCTTTCCAGCTGCATTAATACCGCAACCGCCTTTTCTTTTTAAAGGTAGTATTTTTTTTTTATAATGGAAAAGTTTAATTTTGCTCTCCATACTCAAACACAGAACTCTTTTTTCTTTTATTTAATTTTTTTTTTTAAATTATGTTCAGGCAGAGGCTAAGCTTCTAGAATTTCTGCTCAAAGGATGAAAAACTGAGCTTTTGAAAAGCAGGGGATAATGGAACAGTTCAAGCAGTTTTAACCATAGCAATCACTAATGCTCCAGGTATAATTAGAAATCTAATTATGTGAATTTAGTTGCTAAGACTTTTCTGCCTTTTGAGACTTGCCCTACTCAATTCTATCAGGTTCCAAATAGAGCATAGTCAGTTCTCCATTATACTGCTAGGAAGTTAGTAGTGCTGCTTTTTTCTGTTAGCACTGTTGTCATAATCTCTGTTTGGAAGTGCCTTATCTGAACATTGGAAAGGCTTTTATTATTTTAAAATATGATTCATTATAACATTAATTTCTATATATTTGAGTTCAGAGCTTTTGTGTTTGGGTCCAGTACTTCATTAGAAGCAGAAGCCTGAGTTAATACAATGTAAAGACTGCACATTGAATTCTAGTAAAAAAATGTGTTAATTCTGGTTGAATTTTCTAAATTTACCTCATATTTAAGGATGCTTCAGATGTAGTTTGAATATTTCTAAACTTTTGAAATACAAGTTTGCACACTGAAATATAAGTTTGCACATTGAAAAATAGGCCTTATTTGCATTACAAAAATATGAAAGCTTCAGTACTGTATAGTAATATATTACTTCTGCTTGCTGCATATTTTGTTTCCCACAAAGTTAGTTTTATAATTACAGCATATTGTATTATTTGAGAAATAGTTTGTGCTTCTATGAATAGAGACCATGCTGTTTTATGAAGGAACTACCTTTAGGCTGGTGTTTCGTGTCTTTTGAATGCTTTAAGTTTCTTGATGTAGTTACTACAACTTTCCTTTTTTTAAGAAGAATTAAAAATAGCTCATAAACTAGGACTAAGTGCTCTTTATATCATGTACTCTTCTATGCAAATTACGCTTCCTGCTTCAAAGGACGGATGGATGAAGGACTAGAGAAATCTGCTGTTGTCTAGTGATTTGCTGCTTTTCTGATACAACTTCGATGCAGATGCAGAATTCTTTCTTGTGATTAACTGTAAGTACGGCTTCAGAAAATGGCAATTGAGGAGTGAGAGGAATCATTAGGTGAAGAACAAAAAACTTGGTATTGGGAAGATCACTTATTTCTAGCAAACTTTATAATTGTAGCATAAAAAAGAACTAAGATAAGAAATTTTTCTGCAGACTTTAGTGTAATTTCAGGAAATTAGGGCTACTTTGATTTTATTTAAGACTTAACAGTGTAGCCAAAAGGTTTAAAAAAACCCTGTTGGCTGGTGTGTATTAATTGCTGGTTTTGACATAATGCTGCACTATTCTAAGTATACCTTGCTCAGCAGTCATGTATTTGTTTGTGCCTTTGCAGGAATGGGATTACCCTATAAGTAGCTTTCCTTATCCTTGTCCCTGTTCATGGTGTTAACTAATGTTGTGATGGGTTCTTTCTTCAAGGACCTGTTTATTAAAAAAAAAAAAAAAAAAAAAAGACATATCTGTATGATTAATTTTTAATTTTTCCATTGTTTGTCTGGAAGAGCCAGGCAAAACCTATAAGATAATTTACTCCGCAGCCAGCTTTGCTGCTTGTGTTGTGGACTCGCTGGATTTGAAGAGTCGTTCACACTTGTGTGGAAGTGTTTAGTAGACGTGTGATATTTGCTGTCAAATCTCTCTCCCCGAGAGCTCTATATAATGTACCTGGAACTGTCTGCTATGGTATCCCTATTATCTCTTCCTGCGTGAGCAATTCCTTTTTTCTTCTTTTATGCTTGTCTGTTTCTATAAGCAATGATTTTTTTTTTAAAAGCCATATTATGTCTCATGCTTGAAGAACTGAAAGTTGCATGGGATGCTGCGATATTTTTTTTTTTGGAGGAATTAAGTTTTTTGCTTGGTTCTCTGACCTGATTTTTTTTTGTTAAATGCATTAATCTTTGTAAAGACTAAATAACATGATAGGGTAGGTAATGTGAAATAAATTCTGGACTTGCTGTACTGGGAAAGTTTCTGCTGAGCCCGTGGCTGAGCAGCTTCTGCTCCTCTGGCTTGCATTCAGATGTGCTGGAAAACTTACTGGTATAGTGAATTGGACCAGGAAACTGATACAGTGTGAAAATACAGAGGCCTTCTCTTCCCTCTCCCTCCAGCTCTTTAGGAAATGTTATTTTTTAATCCAGACCAGGCAGGCTGACATGCTTAAACCAGTATTTTTGCTAAAATACTCCTGCAGCCACGCAGGTGAAGGATCAAGCTGGAAAGGCTGTGGCCTGTTGAAGCGTGCAGTTATTGCAGGTACCACGTGAGGGCAGCAGATGTCTTCTGCTTCACCCCCTCACCAGCACTCCCCTGCCATGTCAAAACCCATTGCAAGTTGAATAAATATTATTTAAAAAAAAAACAACCTACAAACAAAAACGCAAAACAAACCAAAAAGCACAGCATTCTTCTTTCCTTTGCAGTTACAGAGTGGCAGCTGCCATTCCCTGGGTGAACTTTAGTAAATACTACATCAAAAAAATCTTCTATAGAGTCATTTGGTTTGAGAGTAACTTAATTTGGAGGAACCTTGCTATTCATATTAAGTCCACTACTGTTGCCAGTAGCTATTTTCATAATCTACTGGATTAGTCTACAAGTTCCATCTTGTGACAAGTTTCTGGTTTTGCCTCTTGACGCTTCTATTCAGAAGATCTTTTAGTGCCTTATCCTAATAGCTAGAATTTCTTTTTATATTCAGCTGAAATTATGCATGCGCCCAAAGAACCTGGAGAGAGTGGGAGACATTACACAGGGATATAAGGTTTTGAGTACCGTGCTTGTGTTATCGCAGAGGGAAGAAAATCTAGACAAATCTAAAAATTCTTAGGAAACTAGGCTTTGTTACTTCAATTATTTACAGAACAACTCATTTTATTTAAAGGACTTTTGCTAGTTGAGGAGAAAGAAGAAAAGTTGTAACTATGTAATCTTATCTCATGGGTTGGTGCTGTGGTGAAAATCTGGATGCTTCTAATCCTGAGATCCTTCTTGTAGATGTTGAAGCAGAGAAGGAGAATAAAGAATGAAAGACACATTTGATAATTTGAATTGCTTTTCACCAGGTAGAATTTATATGGGAACTGAAGACCAAAAAATGCTGAAGTCCTCTGCCAAGTGATGATGTTTATAATTTTTAAAACAACTACTGCTGTTAATTTCACGTACTTTAAAGAGAGAAGCAAAATAAAATTTCGGGGAGACAGGTTGGTGTTAAGAAGCACATCTGTTGTATATCTCTCTCATGTTTCATGACAAAATCTGTATGCGTAAGTTCTGCCCCTCTGTCACTGGTAACAGTCTCATGTAAGAACGGCTGTGTCTGGTCAGACCAGAGGTCCAAGTAGCGTGGTGTCTTGGAAAACTGTCACTGGGGTTAGCATTTACTGTTGTTTCCACCATCCCACTTTCCTGTCTTCCTGCAATGCGTGACCTTTGATTTCCTGAGATAGATGTATTGTCTTTTCATGTAATAGTGCCTGCTAAGATTTTCTGACATAAACTTGCCTGACTACTTTTCAAACCTATGGTATTGAGCTTCCCAAACTAATGGTGTTGTGTGAAAAAGCACCCCTAAAGCCTAGTTAAAACACAAATGAGATAAGAAGATAGGAAAATTATTTAGTTTTTCTAGAAACATTTGGTAAAATTGCCCTAAATGAATGGCAAAGTGTTTTATTTGTTTGTTTGTTTGTTTTTAAAAAGTGATTAAGAAGATAGTGTAGTGAATGTTTAACTCTGGGTAGAAATTACAATGAGAGTCTAAGAATTTATTTGGGTTCAGAATTTAATATCTATATAGAGGTTGGAAAAACTAAGAATGTCTGACTAACCAAGATTTTAGAAAGCCAGATTTGGAAGGGGAATGAATCTTACTTCAAGGTATTAAACTTCTTTATGTGGACTTACTAGGAAAAAAATATATTCTGATTGAAGGGTTTCTTTTAAGGATGCCTCAGATGTGATGGAATAGAGGCATATTCCTTTCCTGTGAATTTTTGCCCTAATCATGTAGTGGATGCTCTCGACAGAGGAATTCCTGTGTATTGACATCTGATGATTTTAGGTTCCAAATCTACCCTTCTAGGAAACCTATTTCAAATTGCTACGCTTTTCCAAATGTTTCCTATGTTGTAAGCACCTAAAAGATTAAGTGCACATTTCACATGATTTCTTTGAAAACAACTAATCTTTGTGCTTGTTAGGTTCACATGTGGTAACTATCGATACGAGATCAGCTTGAAGATGAAAGTAGATTTATTCTAGCAAAGCAGGGTTAAATTTGGAATTACGCTTGGGAAATATGCAGAATTAGTCTGTGGTTGATGCTGGTCTCTTCTCTGTTACTTTCTTATATCATTGTTTCGAAACTCAGAAAAGCTTAATAATACTCAGTCTTCTGGCTTGGGTTGATTCTGAGAAGTAAATTAAGGTTAATTTGGAGTGACCAATCAATCAATCCCTTCCTGATTTGCTTTTGTAGCAAATTAAGAAGGCAGTGTTTTTCTGGAGCAGAATCTCTGTCTCTATCTTTATTCTGTTGTTTAAAACAAATCCTTTTTGCTTCTTTCTCATCTGAATTTATACTCATATATTTTTTTCTGGGTCCATCTAGTCATTATCATTGTAGGCTTAGTGGTAAAAAGAGCTCTTTTACTAAATGTAACTGCAGTATACTCACATTTGTGTGCACACACATGTAACATGTAAAAAGTGGGGAAAAAAACCAGTTTTCATCTTGTATTATGTGTCCAAATATAGAAATCTAGAGGAAAATACACCTACATTTATTAGTCTTAATGTGCCTCTTACTGTCCAATTCTTTCTGGTTTAAAATATCTTTCAAAGATTTTCAGTGTTTTTAAGAACAGAGCAAGACTTTGCAGAATTACAGAATAACACTAGTTGGAAGGAACGTAAGGAGGTCTCTAATCCAACTTCCTGGTCAAAGCAGCATCAGTTATTGCGTGAGACCAGTTCTTTATCCAGTCAGGTCTTTATCCAGTCAGGTGCTGAAAACCTCCGAGAATGGAGACTGCACAACCTCTCTGTACAACCTTTTCCAATGCTTCACTGTCTTCATGGTGAACGGACTTTTCTTTACATCCAGTCCAAACCTCTCTTGTTTCAACTTATGCCTACTGCCACTCCTCGTCCCACCATGCGACACTTCAGGAACCAGACTCTGTTTTCTTGGTGATCTTCCTGCAGGTGCTGGAGGGCTACCCTTTTGTCTCCCCAAAGCTTTGTCTTCTGCAGGCTAAACAAGCCTTGGTCCCTCAGTCTCTCCTCATAGGTCTTGTATTAGTGCCCTAGTATTTGATCACCTGCACAATCCCTTGTTTGTCTGTAGCCCTCCCTAGAGACCAGACATGATGCATTAAGACAGAGGGCTCATTATCATTTGGAGGGATTTGTGGTTTGGGTGTTTTGTGTTTTGTTTTCCACCCCCCCCCCCCCCCCCAACTTTTTTGCTGCTTCATGTTAGTTAAATTGTTCCATATACTTTCTGGTGTTTCACCTGTTTCAAACACCTCTTTATTGTGCATTTGTTGCACTGGAGGTGCATGGTACCTGTATTGGAGCTTGCTGAAGAAATGCCAGATCAATGAAGTGGCACTTAACATTGAATGTAAGATATTGATATACAATAACGATATAGGTAATGCTGTTGCTACCCCAAAGGCCTTTTGCTTCTCAAGAGGCTCAGTCCAAAAGTAGTCAGTGTTAAGGGAGTATAGAACGGAGGGATGAGTAGGAAAACAGACTTCAGGCAACAGACACCCTCTCTAGGCAACCTGTTCCATGGTGCTCTAGTAGAGAAATTTTTCCTAATGTCCAGTCCAAACCTCCTAATCTGTGATTTGTGGCCATTGTCATTTCCTTCCCCTGAAAAACTCACAGGATGATATGGGCATTGAGTATGTTTCCCATATGCCTATTTTTTTTTTCTGTAAATGTAATTGTAGGTAGAAAGTGAAGTCCTGAAGGTGGTGTGGGGAGTGGGGTATTCCAAGATAATCAGAGCTCTCTCTTGAAATTCCAGAGCTCAAGAGATGAGAAAGTCAGTGAGGAAAGGCAGTGGCTGTTTGTACAATACTACTAATTTAGGCTCTGAGTACTTGACACGCAGCTATTTAGTAAGTTCAGCATAACAAAGAACTATTTGGAAGAGGATGGCTGTTACAGACTGCTGTGTAATCAGGTGTCAAGGACTGGTGTAAAGGTGATGGTTGCAAGGGAGGCCATGTATGTGGTAATTGGTTCCCTCTGGAGAAGACAGTGCTGCTGAAAATAGCTGGATGGGGTGCGAACACTGCTGCATTTGAACTACTACTGCTGCTGCCAGCTGTTAATGTCTGGGTGGTGACTAAAAATGTGGAGATACTTGGAGTGTTTGATCTTCACTGAAGTGACTACAAATTTGGGGTTGCAACCAGTTTCAAGGGAAGTTGGGTGACTACAATGTATTGCATCCAAAAGGAGTAGTCCCTTAGTCTCTCCCTTGTGTGCTTGTGTTTGGTTTTTCTAATCCTTTTGAGCATTTGTATTGCTTATTCTGTCATGTTTCAACTTTCTGGACTTCTTTCTTCAACTCCTTCTACTTCTGCAGTTTCCGGTATAGCACAGATGTTATTTGCCAAACTATTTTTGAGGTTTATTTTTTTTTAGTCAGGCATCTACATTAAGCTGTTTAAATGTTTCCCATGAATTGCTTCATTGATTCAAAACTTTCTGTGGTATAGGAACACGTGAAGTATTCCCTTAGTTGTGCAATAAAATGTGTGCTGGTGGTGACCATAGTCTAGTATGTTGCCGATTCATCTACCTTTTGACTCCTTTTAACCATTGCACGCAATTGTCTGTCTTTCTGTCTGTAGTGACTACACCAACAGTAGTGGTTGTCTCTTTTTCATAGCAGCTGTACTTGGTTGTCCTTCAAAGGTGAGATTTCCAGAGCATGCAAGCTAATAATCAATGAAAAATACCATAATCTCTTTTCTTTCAGTAAGAGTTGAGAAGTGAGTATAGTCCTCTTCGAAGCTATTTTCTCTTAAAATAACTTTTATCAGTTCCTCCTAGCATGTGCCAGTGTACACTTTAGAAAACATTTTAATTCAAAAACATTATTTGTGGCATTTCCTTTGTCCATGTCAAGTGGGAGCTATTGGGATGAATGTTTCCAGAAGGCTTCATTTTGCATTGATTGCTGGGTGGTTCCCTTACTACATCCTGTACAGTGTGAAGCCTCATCTCTGGAATTTCTGTCTGGTCCCATAAAATGTTTGGGGAGATGTGGTTATATGCTATTACGTGGGGTATAAATCTCCTGCAATTGCATGTTGGATGCTGTACTCTTAGACAGGATTATAAACACGTGGAGGTACTTGTATATTAGAAGTTTTATCTTGAAGATAGGAGCAAATCCAAGTTAATGATTTTTAATTTCTCTTTTCCCCTATGTTGTTTTTCCATCAAGGCAAATGCTTTTGGCTTCTCTTAAAGGACAGGCTTGAAAGTGTCTCAAATTTCTAAATGAATGCTGAGCAATTATACTGAGAAAGAAGTTATGTTGCTGTGATTGTAACCATCTTGGGACTTGGGCTGTATTGAAAAATAACATGTCTTCTGCCATAAGGCAGAAGCCTCCTTATTGCTGTCCTGATGTTAAAAATGGGTGAAACTTAATTTTTAAATGTTGGGGTTTTTTTAAAAGCACTAATAGAAGAAAGATGTGAGAATAGCAGTCCTGAACAGTCAATCTGTAGGTAAGGAAGGGATGCTATTAAGTTCCAAAATACGTATTTAAGTTTTTAAAAAAAACCTTGTATTTATTTTTAACTGCTAAAATTTCACTTATTTTCATATTTATGTTACGTATCTCAGTGCCATTATCTTGCATTTTGATACTCCTGGTGCTCTGTTGTTTAGCCCAGCTGCCTCACTGGCATTAAAAAACAACTGGGAGTGAGCTGGAGCTGCAAGGCAGTTTCCTTTGCTGTTGTATAACTGTTTAGTTACTTTCTAAGATACTTGAGTAAATATTTAATTTGTAAACTGATTGTACTATGTTTTTTTTAGTATAGATTAATATACTTAATTTCTAGTACTGTTTATTTTCTTGGTTATCTCATCTTAAATATTGCTACTCATTTTAGAAGCTGTATTTTTTTAACAATGGCCACTCACAGTGTTTTCCTTCATAGGAAATAGTAGAAAATAGCTTTGGAAAGAACTGCAGGACGTCTTTCTCCAGGCCTTTAGAAACAATATTTTTAACATCATTTTATGCCAGCATATGTCAGAAGTACTCCATAAAATCTAACGATGGAAACTTGGACAATCTATCCCAGTGATTAATTATTATTCCCTGTAGAGAGATTTTTCCTGTTGTCTACTCTAAATCACTTTGGCCACAATCAAGTCAATTGCAAGCTTTTCGGATCCTCATCTTCTTCCCCCCCCCAACATGTGTTCATGTATTTTAGGTTAGTTGATAGGCTTCTTTCAGTCTGCTTTTCTTCGGTTTTGGGATTTTTAATCTTTCTAGTGGAGAAAATTTTTTGGAATTTGATCATTCTTACTTTTAAAGACTCTACAACTGGTGCATATGTTTCTTGGAGTGTGGTACTCCAGAATATATTTCTTTGGAGGCTCTATCTGTATGAGTGGAGTAGAAAAATGTGTCTTGCAGTTACGCTCCAGTTCATGCTTTTCAGTGCAAAGGCATTGGGGTTTCAGTATTGTGGTGCTGATTCAGATCAGCTTGCTGTTCACTATAACTCATTATAACACCATTATGTCTGCTTGGAAGTACTGTGTTCCCTTGCCAAGATTCAAATATTTGTATACTTGCTGTATACTTGGATGTCTTGTTGCTGATGTATAAAATGTATAAAAATGTGGTTCTGAGTCTGTTCTGATGGAAAGACATGAAACCATCTTTGAAGCTTAAAAGTTGAGTCCTTTGGTCAAAGGCAATTGACTGATGTCTCCCATCTCTTCAGAAAAAGATACTGAACTGGGTGGAAGTGTCTTGTTGGCAGTATCATTGTGGACAACATGTTTTGTTGTGTTGCTTTCAGTTTCAAGCTCTGTAGACATTTTCTGTAGATGTGTATCCCTGCCCTGATATGCTTTCTAGATCAGGCAGTGTAGGGTTCTTTTCTATTTTTATTTTTTTTCTGAAGACAGGTGGTCTGTAGTTCTGGATCATACTTCAGTGTATTCATTCACAGTACAATTTTGGGACAGTAATCTTAATCACATAATCTAGTTAGAGCATTCCTTGCTCTTGTGTGTGTTTTCCTTCTTGATGCTTGTTCACATAGGCATTCTGTGATGAATATGCCTGTGCTTCAAATCAAGCTTAGGAGCATTTTTAGCCCTATAGTGCTCATACAGTCTGTGCTTATTCTCCCTCCCCTTGCTTTCCACGTGATGTGAGAAGAACAGTATGTACACCTGGTTTCTGAATTTCTCTGCTGATAAAGATCATCAGCTAGACACTGTGAAGGTGATGTTTCCTGAAGTTCATGGCTTGTGCTGAAGCTTCACCTCCCAGACCCTCTGTGAATGCGTCTGGAAACTTCACACCAGGGAGAAGCTAAGGGACTCTTTGCCTCACCTCCCTGTTTCTGCTCTTGCTGTGCTGAATCTGCAATGTGATGGTCCTTCTTCCAGCATGGGGATCGTGGGTGGTCATAGGATATCAGAAGTAGAGGAGTCTGCCTGTGTTTTTATCCCTGGGGCCATTTGCAGATGGGATGTAGCCTTCAAGTTGCTTTTTGAAGAACCTTCTGATAGAATATATGGATTTCTCTATGATGTGTGGCTAATGGATGATGTGCTGATTTTTAAAATCTAAAAGCCACTTTTGCTTTACAGAAATGATCCAGAAAATATTACTGTGATGTTGACTGGCTCTGGTCTTCCTCAGAGGATAGTCTTCCAATTTTTTTTTTATTTTTTTAAATTTTAAAATTATTTTTAAGGCTAAAACTGTCTTGTCGTTTTCCAATCACAGAAAAAGGTCTTGGGAAAAGAAATAGATTAACATCGTAACCAACCCCAAATCTGGCTCTGTAGTGGGAAGAAACCAACAAACTTGGGACATCTCTTCAGGAAACTAGGTAGTTAATGAATAAAGTTAGGTAGGTGTTCTTGATGCATCAGATGTTCCTGATGGTCAGGGCTGGGCTTCATCTTATGCTATGCTGCTTTCTAACAGTAGAGGGTGCTGTTGGTGTAAGATGAAAAATGAGTTTTTTCACAGGGAGCTGGGATTTTTTTTTTTTTTTACTCCTAATATATTGGTCACTGGAACTGTTGATGTGTTATTACGTAGTCATCTTTGGGTCGCCGCCTCATCTTCATCCCATCCATTTGTGGATTTACTAAGTAGTTTTGTGGACAATCCCCTAATTAAGTATGAATGTTTTCTCATTATTTTTGCTGCCACAAAAAGTGCTTCAAAGATGTGTCTTCTGATATAGCTTGTTTTTCCCTCAGTGTTGTGGAAAGACTGTTCCTTCGTTCTAGATTGAGGCATTGATTATGCTGGACAGCTTTCCGAGAGTTTTTCTTCTGGAGATAAAGTATAAAAAAAGAACAGTAATGGTTTGGGGACAAAGTTGCAATTATTCCATCTCTTTTGTTGGACAGCCTTACAATAATCTCTCCTCCTCTGTTTTATTTACCACATTCTTACATAGTCTCTGGCTGCTGTTCACCACAGAGTTGTGTTTTATTTGAGTGTTGACAGGTGTGCAGTTATTTAAGACTTGCTTTTAAGGAATGTTATCGCTTTGCCAGAGATCATTTCAGTTCTGTGGAAAGGACCTGAGTTTTCCAAATCTAAGTTTCTGAGGGTATAGTTACATGGTATGTTGATTTTGGTGGCAAATCTGCTGTAAGTAACTGCGTAGTAGCATTTTTAAGGAGTATTTTTGGTTGGTTTTTGTCCCATACTTTTTCAGTGGTCCTTTTTACAACCTCCCCCACCCTCTGAGCAGTTGTCTGGGCACAGCGGTGCAGTGGGGGGTTACAGTGGTGTGCTGGGCCACGCAGGGTGTGAAAATTTCCTTAATTTTGCTTTGCTGCCAAAGTACTGTGTTAGTACACCTTGAGGTTGGTATTAATTTGGGGTTGGAATTGGTAATCCTGATGGGAGTGAGACACCTTCAATTTGGTCACTGCTGTATTCTAACTGTACTTATGCTGTTGGAAATTCTAATATGGGTTTATTTGATATTGTGCTGGCAAAAAGTACTACTTTTACTGCGAGTAAAGTTTCCACTTGGCAAACTGATTTAAGCCATAATGTCAGAAAAGACTCCTTGTAGGTACAAGATATAGTAGAAATAGTAGCAAGCTCATTGAAGCCCCAAATCCTTCAGCTGCTGAGTCTACCTTTCATGATGGTTTGTCCACATGGATAATTTTACTGGTACTACAGCGTGATTTCGTTCGGAGAAGACCTTATGTAGACAAGCTTGAAAGAAATTTATTCATAGGCCCCCGATAACTGTTTCCCCAATCTGTCTTCATTCTTCTGCATGTTTCTGGGATGGTAGAGTAGCTTTTAGCAATGGAATCAGTTGGGAGCAGAAAACAGAAGAGATATGTCTGGTAGGGGTTGAGCTAAGATGGAGGAGGAGTGGATAGAAAGGTATTGGTGTTCTTTTGGGCTTGGGCTACAGGAAACACTGCTAGCACTGGTTATAAACATGTTTTGAAACATCACTCATGTTCTCCGAGCTTCAACCCTAACCCTTGTTTCTACTGCTTACCTTGAGCCAGCTTTTTCTGCTCGACCGATTGTGTGTCAGACAATGCCAGCCTACTCTAAAACAGTAGAAGACCAAAAGGGAAAGGTGTTTTGCCAGTTCGACCTTTCAACCAGGGGAGTTCCTGTGATGGCTGAAAGGAAGGGACGTGGGGGAATGGTTTCAGGGGCTGTTTGGGACTGCGTTGTGCAGCTGTGCCTTCTGTGGCATCACTGTTTAAATTTTCACCAGCAAAATGTGAGGCATTAATAATCCATCTGCTTGAAATCTTGTGATGAGTGAAATTTGATGGGGGAAGTTGTCAGTGCAGAACACTTCAGTCACGTTGGGTATATTGAACAACTGCAGAGAAACTGCCTGGATCCTGCGAGCTAACTTGGGTAGTTCCTGGCCAGAACACTTCAATTTGCACACTGTTGTATTTAGGTGGCTGCTCCTCTTGTGAGAGCCAGTAGTAAAGAACGGTTTATTATGGGTAATAGTCATGACCTCAACAGGATCATTCTTGGATTTTCACTCCTGGACTCAAATAGTAGCCGTAACAATACATTTCATTATCCTGGGAAGGAAATTCTTTGTAAGTGAACCCTAACCTTATAGTTACTAGATTTATCCTGTGCTCAACTCGGGATAAATTCAGTTCTCACTTTGAAACACATTGTTAAGACTTCTTGCCTGGCATAGCATTACCAGCAGACTGGAAGGTTTGTCTTTTTTGCAGTTGACTCCTCTGCGTTTAATTCATTCTGAGTCAGTCTAACGTGAGGAAAAGTACTTGCACTAAAACCCTGAGAGCAATGCTGATTTAGAACAAAGGTGTTTCGCAGAATCACAAAATAGTTGACACTAGAAGGCACCTCTGGAGATCTTCTTTGCCCTCATAGTACAATTGTTTTTTTTCTTATGTTTAAATAGAATTTCCTGCTTTTCAGTTTGTTCCCATTGCCTCTTGTCCTTTCACTGGGCATGTCTGAGAAGAGTCCATCTCTGCCTTCTTTATTCCTTCCCATCAGGTTACATTACTAAGATCCTCCTGAGCCTTCTCTGCTCAAGGCTAAACAATCCCAGCTCTCTCAGCCTCTCATGTGGCAGATGCTCCAATCCTTTAATCATCTTAGTTCGCTGGACTTGCTCCAATATGTCCACGTCTCTCTTGTAGTGGGGAGCCCAGCACTGGACCCAGCCCTCCAGCAGCGCCTCCCCAGTGCTGAGCCGTGGGGAAGGATCCCCTCCTCGCCCCACTGGCAGCCCTCTGCCCCGTGCAGCCCGGGATGCTGTTGGCCACCTTTGCCGCAAGGGCACATTGCTGGCTCAGGTCAGCTGCTCCACCAGGACTCCCAGGTCCTTCTCTCCAAAGCTGTTTTCCAGTAGGTTGGCACCCACCCTACGGCATAGGGTTATTCCTCCCCAGGAGCAGAACTTTGCATTTCCCTTTGCTCAACTTCATGAGATCTGTCTGCCCATTTCTCCAGGCCTTTTCCATGTGTTTTGTCAGCAGGAGGCCCACATTTTCCCTAGTCTTCCTTTGGCTGCTAAATTACCTGTAGAAGTGTTTCTTGTTGCCCTTCATGTCCCTCACCATTTTCAACTCCAGCCAGGCTTTGACCTTCCTAAGCCTGTCTTTGCACACTAGAGCGGTGTCTCTTTATTTGTCCTAGCTCACCTGACCTCGCTCCCATGTCTTGTATGCATTCTTTTTATGTTTAAGTTTTGTCGGAAGCTCCTTGTTCATCCATGTAGGTCTCCTGGTGCCTTTGCTTGATTTCCTGCACATTGGGCTGGATGATTCTTGAGCTTGGAGGAGGTCATCCTTCAGAATCAACCAACTCTCCTGCACCTGTCTTCTCTCCAGGTCCATATCCTATGGATTCTTTGAAGCAGGTCCCCAAATGGGCTGAATTCTGCTCTCCTCAAACCCGGACTTACGATCCTGCAATTTGCCTTGTTTCCTTTGCCTTGGTTGTGACTTAAGGCTTGGTTCTGTGACTTCCCTGGCTTGAGCATCAGTAATGTTAATCCCTCAGCCTGCGTTTGTGGTGAGCTGGCTAGGTCACATGTTTTAATCTGAACTAGAGATTTTTGTATCTGAAATTCATATCTTGAGTGAACCAGATAGGCCAGGTCTGGGTAAGTGCTAAATGTTCCTGCAGAAGGCTGTACTTTCTTTTGGCATGTTCTTAACTTATGTTTACTGATACATCTGTTCCTTATGTGTGTTGGTCTTATGTACCAATGCTGGTACTGATGCCATTAGTCTCTCTGATTCTGATTGCTGGATACAGATTTAGAAAAACTTCTGTATAGTTAGATGTCATTAAAATGACTCCCTTGCTAGACCCATTTCCATCCCCTTGTGTGGCTGGGAATGGGGCTTAAATTTGCACAGTCTAGCCATGCCCTGGATTGTTCTGAGATTATAGTGTAACCCAAAGCATTTTTTCATGGTAAAACTAGCCTATCCTGTATGTATCCACAAAATTAAAACTAGCCTAGAGGAGTTGACTGCACAACTAACCTAGGAATTATATAGGCTATTCTGTTTCTTATAGCTCCAAAATCTGTTCAGTATCCACATGGTCGTTAATAAGTTTCATGTAGCATGGGTATGGCTAAGGTATAATGGGATTTTGGCAAGTGATCCAACTGCCTTTTCAGGAGTGGTTTTCTCAATGGAGTGTGTCCGGTACCTTTCTTCAAGTTCTGCATCTTCTCCCCACACCCAGTTACCTGTAAGCCGTGGCTCCAGTTACCTGTAAGCAGTGGCTGTACCAGCTGGTATTTAAGGGGAGTGGATACACCACTCTTAAATGCTGTACCTCAGACAGAATTGCAGAATAACATCCTAGTTAGTATCCAGTATTCCTGGTCAGCGCAGATGGTGAAGTGCTGGCAAAAATACTTGCAAAGTGATTTGAGAAGGCTCTGCTTGCTGTTAGTCACTACCACCAAATTAGCTTAATTAAAACCAGCTGTGGGAAACTGGTCTGCTGTAACTGATAAATCTCATTTCCTTCTCTCAAGTGTCTGTGGGCCTGGAGCTGGTGATAACTGCCTGCTTGGATGCAGTGAGGATCTTAAGGTGGTTGCACTTCTCTTCCATATGTGCAATTTTGAAGTTGGCCCTAAATCCTGCTTTTGGCTCGCATTTCTCCATATGGAGTCCTTGGCCTTGAGATGCTCGGGATTGTGTATCGCGTTGAACCTATGATGGTTGGTGTTGCCATTACTTGATTTGGTTTGGGAGAATTAGTGGGCATATTTGTGGGCCTTCCCTCACAACCAAACCCTGACTTTAAAAACCAACAGCATAAGCCATTCAGAAACGTACAGTTTGCTTTCTCTGAACGACCTTTGTGTTTTGTGAACCGGTGCCTTAGGCTTCTGCAATATTCTTTATTCGTAGAATGCCCTACTCGTCGCCGTCTCCCTTCACTTAATCCTCTCCTCTCTTTCCCCATCATCTGTTCAGTTGCGCACACAATTTCACAGTCAAATTTATGGCCAGAAAGTTACCTACGTTGATGGCTTGTCACAAACCAAGAAAAGGCCATTTTCCATTTCTGAATTGATCCCAGACCTGCCAACATCAAGCTGTTGGGTTTTTTTGCCAGTCAAATGAAGTTGTGTTAGATGAGGCAGCTGTTTTAAAATAAGGTTAATAAAATGACTGTTGCCTTTTATAAGGAGTTCTGCTAGTGGAGTAATCCAGAAATGGTGAAACTCTAAAATTTGTGAATCCCAGTGAGCCTGTGAAATCCTGGCTGGAAGCATACTTCAGCAGGTGGCTGGAAATGCTAATAAGGAATGGGGTCTGTCGTGGAGCGCTGTGGAAGGTTTGTCTTTCTGAGATTACAGTGTGTTTTCTTTGTGGAAATTGAATTAATTTAAGAATGGGAGCTGCTCTTGGCAGCTCTCAGTTTCTGAAGTTCCAGTTTTTGGTGAAATAGAGTTGGCATTTTCACATGATCTTCATCAAAACCATTTGATACTTCAGTGATGCTGGTACTGCTGGATGCTGGATTACTGTTTTTAAGCAAGCTGTTCCCTTGTCTTGATATTTTGATTAAAGTAGTCCATTGATCTGGGTTGTTTTCTGCTTTCTGTTTTTAGGGTGGTTTGTTTTGTTTTGTTTAGTTTCCAGAGGCCCTGCAAGTTCTCTGAAAGTCTATGTGGCCACTCAAAAGAGCAAAGCTAATATTGGTGTTTCAGAGGCATAACTGAACAATGTAGATCATTGCACATTGCATTGTGGCAATGTATGTGAATGTGTGTGACTAAACAAAAGGAGTCACGTCAATAATTACCTTTCTACTGAACTTGTAAAATTTTAGTTTCTTTGCTTCAATATTGTTCCAACGTATAATAATAATGATGATGATGATGATGTTATCTATTATATTTGCTTGTTGCAAATGTGCAAGAGACTTTGTGGCTTTCCCAAATAGGGTCACCCAAGATTTTTGGATGCAGTATAGCAGCTGAGCCTGGTCACGCTGCTCATCTGGATGCAGTTCTCTGGTAATTTACTGCCTATTTCAGTTTTGCACACGAGCTTTGTATCACTGTAAGCTTCATTTCTGACAGACAAGGATCTTTTCAATACAATTTATCCTTCGACAGTAGATGTTCTTGTAGGTGGAGGTGAGACTGGCCTCTCTTTTTAGTCCTTTCCCCCCTTGGGGGAGTGGCAGCTTGGTTGTGCTTTTAGCCACTGCTGACTTGGAAACTACACTATGAGGTTTGTTTTTTTTTTTTTTAAAGAAGGCTTGTTTGCTTTGTCAAACAATTTAGTTAGGTGCTCAGCAGTTTAATTCCATTGATCCTAGACTGGAACCAATGTTTCTTAGTATTTAACCTTCTGGGTGTTTTCTCACTGGCTTGTTTCTCTGCCAAGAGCTAATTTAAAGGGATTCATTGTATTTTTGTATGTGGTGTGATAGGAGGAACACTTTTTCTTTAGATCGTCTCCAGCTGTATTTGTCCAGGGGCTGGGTGATATGATGATCAATTTCCGCTTCTGCTGCTGTTATTTGAATAAGTTTTTCGTTGTTCTGCAATTTCTGCACATGGAACTGAAGTGCTACTGACAGTATTTAGTCCATCTCTGGGTTATTTTTCTTATGTGTTGATGAACCAATTTTTTTTTCTTCAAATCAAACACTTCTGTAAAAGAAAGTAATAGGAAATGAGAATCTATATATGCACTGTTCAAAGTTACTGTGGTTTTGGTTATTTGTTTTTGGGGGCTTTTTTTTGTTTGTTTTTTCCTCCGAGTATGGGAGCTTTCATAGCCGAGCAGATACTCTGGGAACAGAATAGCATTTGGTTTTGGCATCCTTCTAGGATGCAGAGATGACTTCTGCAACATCTTTGTTTCAGATTTGCATGTGTAAATGTTTGTTTGGTTTAGGATGATGCAAGGCTTTTGTGTAGACGTAATGCCCTTTGTAGACCAGTTAGTGTGGCTGGAAGGTGAAGAAAAGCCAAAGGCACACAAGCTGCTCTTCAAGACATTTGGCTTCAAGACGTTTTGGAAACTTAATGAGTTTTAGGATTTGATGGGCCAGAAACCTCTTCAGGTTTTGGAATCAGTTTTGGCGATGCTGTTAAAAACAAAACAAAAAACCCCAAACTTCCCCCTGGCCCCAAACTGCAAAAAACATGAATCAAAAATGGGTCCAACAGCCCTTCTGTTCAGTATCACCTTTCATGTTAATAAATGATCTGTGTTCTTGTAATGCAAAAGAAAGTAGAACATTGCCATTGTCTAGAGAAGATGCCTATAAAGCACTTGTGTTCAGGAGATGTTTTATGCTCATAGACTTTTCTTGTACCTTACTCCTGCCTGTCATTTGTTTGTGTTCTGGGCAGACACAAGAGAGATGAAAAGTGTCACTATAAAGCTGTACATATGAACTTGTTGGCAGTTATTCTGGCAGCTGGGCCAGATGATGTGTGCTTTAAGGTTTTGGGAGGCTTTTGACCATTGGCTTAATATCATAAGCAATAGATCATTTTCAAACAAACTCAAGAATGTGAGTTTCCTGATGAAAGTATTTATATTCCTGCTTTTCAGGAAGGAGAGGTTTCTGAGACCTAGCTCGGAAAAGCCAACACACAGAAAAAGTCTTTTCCATACCAGGGAGAGGGAGAAAAAAATGGTTGAATGGCTTCAGTGGGCATACAAACAAGACCAGGCTATTAAAATAGGTGTTGTCCTAATTGCCATTAATTGCATGTAGGTATCTTTAGTTATGTAAAACAAAGATAATATGCAGCAGCCTTCCAGAGCTCTCTGACAGTTGTGTGAGTATATGTAAGTTTAAGACACTGTCACTAATACAGTTCTTAGACTGTGCTCTGTTAAGGTTAAAAGCCCATGTCCGTATTCAGTAAAAATACAAGAGTAAAGCAATTTATTTCTAATTATGAATGCTTTGTATTTTATAGTATCTAAGGTAGCAGTATATATTTTGTTTGCACTATGAAAATACAAAATTAATTTCCTTGTGCCAGTGCTGTGCAATAACCTAATGAAGAAATTTTAGCGTATTTGTCTTTAGTATGAAACTGAACTTTTTTTAAGGACAAATTTAAGGATATTTTGCTTTCTTCATGGTTTCAAGCTGCTAGTATGTAGCAGAGAGTAATAATGTTTGAAAGTTTTGAAGGGGTTTTGATATGGAAATTGCTTGGTATTCCAGAAGTTATGTGAAAATTATATGCGTGAGCACTAACCAAGAAAACTGAAGGGAGTATGCTATTTACATTTTTCTAATGATTGAAATAAATAAGTATTGTTAGGTTAAAATTACTTTAAAAAATACTTTAAGAACAATTTGCACCTTTTGAAGTGTGATTGAAAGCAACCAGAGAGCATTGGCCAATTCATTTTTGTTTACATCTGTTTTGCATCACCAAAATATTACATTGAGTCTGGCTCTTAGTTTGCAAATGACGTAGTGGAGTATTTTCGAAGGCTTATGTCCAAATGAGTGTTAAAAATATTTTAAAAAAAAAAAAATTTAGTTGTGATCTGTAACCCTCCTGTCTAGTATTCTTGTTTGAACTAAATAATGGCTATACTAATTGACCCTTTTAAAGTAAATGTGTTAAAGAATTCATAATTTTGAAGTATAAGCTGGAGATACACATTCAGAAGAAGATACATATTCTGAACCTAAAGCAAGTGCTTTACATTTGAGTGCACAAATACTGTATTTCTTGATGAAAAGAGTGAATCTTTTATTCAGAAATAAAATACGGTTTCACTTCATATTGCTTTGATTAAAGACTGGTACTACCACTGATGTTCAAGAAAATTTTCTTGCACTGAGCTGGTACTATCTTACTGACCCATGTTTTCACATTTGTTCCTGTGTAATTCACCAACTGCCAATATCCATTCTCTGTTTTGCCACACGGATTGTAAGCTTAGAAGAGAGAAGTTTTACTGTTTTGTAATTTACTGCATGTTCCACTATGGATTTTGGGTGTATGACTGACTTAGTGCTACAATAATAATTGAAACCAAAATATGGGACTTGACTTAGGAGGACATGAGCTCCTTAAAGTACTGAGAATCTGCTTGGGTTTAATTAAAGGATTTCTCTCTGTCAAGAGAAAAACCTCTCAGATACCAGCTTTATTGGAACAGTTTGGCCTGTTTGTTTTTGTGACTTTAAGGTAGGTCTATACCTTCTTTACAGTTGTGTTCCTCAAAGCCAAGTATATTTTCATTGAACTTCTGCAGCACTTTGATTTCCCCTTCTCCTTTGCATTTGGGGACTGTTTGTCCATCTCTTCTGGAAAGAACAACCTAAGAGGCCAATGCTGTTGGCCTTCCCCTGGAATAGGGAGCTTTGAAGGACACCGAGGAGCTACACATACCGGATGCTCGGAGTGAAGTACCATGTTGTCCTTCTGCCCAGAGTTTTGTTGGTCTTATGTAGTGAACTTACGTAGTAGATCCAAATAAAGACTGATCTTACGAGCAAAACATACCAGCCCTTCCTGCTACCAAACGGTTATTTGGGCACTGCTGAAGACAATAGCAATGTAATATCCTTCTGAAGCATTTGCCAGCTGGCGCAGGACACCACATCTTTTCATTCAGTTCATTCATTGCAGAATAAAGAAAATTGGCATGCTCAGAACATTTTAAAAATACATCTGTTCAGAACATGAGTGTTGTTTCTTGCTTAGTTAATTTGCCACTTCATTATGAACGTCCTGATGGAAAAGGAGTGATGCGCACAACAGCAAGTGTAAAAGTTGGTTAGGTTCCATGAAATTCATAAAAATTCATTAAAGAAATATGACTACATCTTTCAAGTTCTGTATCACTAAGAGAGTTGTAGTTTCAGTTAAATGACAGGGAATTGAGAGCTGATAGAGAATTACTTTGCAGTTTACAATGTAACCAGTAGATCTTGATGCCACATAAAATTATTGAGACAAGTGATAATACTTTGCTATCTATATCCATTCTTGGCTCTCAAGCCTTTTTTCCAAGGGTCTTTGGAAAAAAGCAGATTGTTTATTTTTACAGGTGAGAAACACTTAATTTCATCAAACGACTTGTTCAGGGTTGTACGGGTTATAGCAAGATTACCCCTATTGGCTGTGCTTTAGTTTGGCCATGAGTTTGCAGAGACGAGTTCTGAACCAGCTCTGTCTGTGCTCCCTGGGGCAGAGCTTGTGCGTGAGCTTCATCCGAATGGCCGAGGAATTTGGGTTCAACTCTCTAAGCTTGGCCGTGAATTCATCTGTCAATAAAAAGGGTGTGTTGTTGGGTCAGCCACAGAAATGGAGAGAGGACCTGCATGGCCTACTTTAGTACTGTATGCTTAAAAAGTCAGTACTATATAAATGAGGGTAGTATTTAAAGAGATGCTGGCTAGAGCAACAATGCAGAAACTTTTCAACTTTGTACAGTGCATAAGTGAATTAATATTTAGATCAGAATGAAGTTTTTCCATTCTTATGATGTTTCACAATGATACGCATTCTCAAATGAAGGTGAATCTTCTCCCACGGGTACATTATATGAAACAAGCACCAGCCTGTTCCCACATCTCCGTGCCGATACAAATTTAGCCAGGTGACGCACAGGACAGGCGTTCAAATTTAGTGCAACAGGAACACTGTACTGCAGCCTTATTTTAAGACAATTTATTAAAGTAGAAAATCCAGAGTTTATTGGAAGTGTTCTTTACAATCAGATGTTTCCTGTTGCTGAAGATGTGTCCTGTTGCTGAGTGACTTTTCCCTTCCCATGAAGGGAATAAGTTTGAACTTTGAACCGGAGTCTCCCATCAGTTGCAGACAGCACTGGGCTGAAACTCTTCATATGGTTTGCTTGCCAAAACTTGCAGTCTGTATTTACTGCTGTTAGCTTCCACATCTGTGATTAGGAAGTGTGCCTGTGCTGTGTGTGTGTTGTCCTTATATATTCCTCATCTTAGATATTGAAATGTTAGAATAATACTGCTCAAACAATACACTTGAGATTGTAACTTCTTGTGGTGTCTAAGCATGGGAATACTACTGGTAGTTTTTCTCAGAGTACGTGTGTAGGCGCTGAGATTACTAGTAAGAGTGGTCTTATATAATGTTTCCTTTGACCTTCACTGACGCTGTGTGAGGTGGTGCATACGGGATGTCATAATTAGTGCCGTGGGTTTTGAAGAGAGAATATGAGTAACTCAGAGCATCCTTGAGGCTGTGGTACAGAAGGTGTTCTTGTAGTGACCAGTGCTCTTAACACAGAGCCATCTCACTGTGTTCAGAAAAAGGTGGAGAAGTAGGAAAATCAGTTGTACTATAGAAGAAAAAGCTTAGTAAAGTGGAATAAACCAATAAACTAAGTGAGGGGGAACACAACATTAATGCAAAAGTAGGATACTTATTAAATTAATAGGATGGTATTTATCATTAGACTGAATAAATTACTTAGCCCTTCCCTAAATCTATCTTCAGCAAGTAAAACAAAGCATTTGTAAGTGAAGGATACCCTGTCAAGTAATTTGTAAGTGCAGGCGGTTGTTCTTGTGTTTTACCAAATCTGAGAAAGGATGTTCATGCTTTAGGTATCTAAGCAAGGTCTCTGTGAAATAGAACTGAAATTATTTAGTTCCCTTCAATTCCTTGGATATAAGAATTATCCAGAATATTGTGTAGTCATGATAAGAGTGGGTTTTTTCCCAAATATTTTTTTCTTTGGGGCAGGGGATGTTCTGGGACAGATGTTCTTGTCAAATGAATCCCGACAGTAGCATGTTTTCTGAGAGTGGTACTGCTTTTGTGACCTTCACTTTCTGGCTAGATGAAACATAAGGACAGTTTTTATTATTACTGGCCTTTTTGTCACTAAGTTATGAAGAGTTTTGTGCATTGAGTGTTCCTTCTCTGGTATATGTCATGTTATAGAATATTGATCTCAAACAGAAAATAAATTTTGATGGCTATTGGGGTGTTTGAGCCTACCCTTTTCAGTACTCAGCTGAAAAAGGGAGACAGCTGAATGACAGACCCTTTTCTTTATAGATGGTCTTCTAATTCTGCGGTAAAAAAGCAGCAGCTAAAATCTTTCTTTTCATTCTGACTCTGATTCAAAATTTTATTCTTTAACGTTGTTACTGCAATTGCCGTCCCCAGATCAGGTGATGGAGCCCTGCAGGATATCTGGTCTCTGATCAAGCTCTGGAGGTAGAAATTACATTAAATGTTATTAAGTATAGGTTGCAGTTCTCTAACAGTCCATCGGAGTATCTGGGGAGCAGGAGTGTGGAATGAGAAACTTAACAGTGATCATGCATACAAGAAAGCAATGCAGACCTCAGAGCTTGAGTCTCCATGTGAGGATGTGCCAAATTACAGCCTTATGTTGCGATGTATTATTGTATTCCCTGTTTGGCTTGGTCTGTGGAGTGTATTACCGTAATGGTATGTGGTATTGAGGCTGTGTTAAGCCTTTATTATTAAACTCTTATAACTCCTGTGGGACTGATGGTTTGTGGTTTCTCAGGACCACTTCCAAAGCAGCACACAATCATTTTTTTTACTGGTGTTTTTTTTTTTTTTTTTCCTGGGGAAGTTGGTTTATTGCTAAAATCTGTTTTGGTTTTGTTTTTTTAAAAACAAGCAAAAAAAAAAAAAAAAAAGAAGAAAAAGGATAAGAGAAGTCATTGGTTCATCTTCTTTGGTTTCCAGTCTACAAATCCTTGCAGGGAGAATCTGTAAAAAGCAAAAAAAGTTAGTGGCTTCTCAAAGGGACTTACTGTAAAAGTCTTAACTGAAATTCTGAAACAGCACTTAGGTAAACATACAGGTTATATGCAGTTCTTGATTAAATGTGGATTGTATTTGCTGTTCTCATTCTGTGTTGCCACTGCTTGTTTTGAGTTGGTATATTGCATTTTCATCAATGATGAAACCAAAGCAAAGCCAGGATTTGCATTGGAAGTTGGTCCATGTATTTGCTCTTACATGATTTCACGAACTTGACACAATTGGACTTTAGGAACTGTTTCCACACATCTCTCAAGAGCAGTACTCATGCATGATATTAAATGTTTATCCTATGGTGTCCATATCTCTTTCCTGGAGTATGAAACTTAAGATGTTTTCCGTCGTGGCCTTGTTTCTCTCTGTCTCTTACAAATCTGCAGTTTGTTGGTCAGGATCATCACTGCTTTATGAAGACCCAAATCTTAATTTATTTTTCTGTTCAGAGACTAAGAGTAGTGGAAAAGATATGGCAACCTGTAAGAAATAGCAGTTTAATAGTTACCTGGTGTCCAGAAATGCCTAGACCTAAGGTGTACAATATACGCAGCGAGATGAGTAATTTAATTTGCTTGTGTGGGGGAGAGGGGAGTGTGGTGCAGAGTTATCCAGGCCCTGAGAAAGCTCACGGTTAACAAAACAAACAGGAGGAAGGATTTGCAGGAGACCTGAGATGGGGGACACTGGAGTGGAAAGGGGTGTGTGTGTGTGAAGAGATAAGAGGTCAGCAACACTTGAAATGCGTCCCTTGCCTTGAAATACAATCAATCCTCATACCTGGGTGGCTTATCTGGACTGTAGTGTAAGTGCAGCAACAAATGGAGCCGCCTCAGATTTGCAGGATTTTTTTACTTCAGGACAGAACTGTGCAAATCCAGTTGTGTTCCTTCAAAGGCAAGTTCAGCTCTACATCCAGTATGCAGCATTGTTGGAACAGAGTTTAAATTTGTTCGCAGCAGCAGCATTGAGTCTCTCTGCACAGTCTGTCTTGGAGCTCCTGGTTCCTGAACCAAACAGGATCCTTGTGCTTGTTCCATAGCAGTGAGCTTTCCTGGAAGAGGGGGTCTCATACAGCACTCCTCCACTCTCCAAAAGGGCTGTGATGGAGCACGTTGAGGTAGCCCTGCACAGCACTGTTTTTTGGGGGATGATGGAGCAGATTCATGTGTTGGTCCAATTTTTGATGCTCTAGCTGGATGGTGGGTGGGAGGGGAAAGTGACCCAGAGCATTGGTCCCAATGCAATTTTGACCCAACGTTGACACAAAGTGACCCAAAACAACTTTGCAGACCTCTGGTGAGGTCTCAACCATTGTTATTCCTGGCACTGAGTGCCTTCTAAATAAGTGAGTGTTTCTGCTGTCTTTGCTGCTTCTGATGGATTGGATCAGATCCAGAATTGCATTTGGATTTTGCTGTATCTTGGGGGTTTTTTTCTTTTCTTTTTTAAACTGCTGTAGCCACTGAAAAAATGATTGTAGCTAACATGAAAACAGATGTAAAAGGCTGGCATTGTGGTGTGTGCAGCCCTAAGCTGTGCAAATTGGCAAGTTATTGGGTGTCAGATTTCATGATCTGGGCATAAAGGCTGCTCTTCAGTTAAGGCAGGAGAAAAAACATTTAAGCTGCTTTATGGATGTAGGTAGCTGAAAGGTTAGGGACTGCTCCTTCAGACATAAACATTTCTTGGCATCTAAAGCAAGGGTGCGTGTAAGGGGGTATGTTTTACGTTGTGTCTTATTAAGTTTTGAAAGATAGAGCCTTTGAAGATTGCCTTTGAAAGAACGGACTCAGGGGCTTGGGGAAAGCACTGGGCACAGACTGAGCAGCCACTGTCTCTGCAAAAAAAAAAGTCTAGAAAGCCAGGAGAATTTTGAACTGAGCGATGACTGAAAGAGATTTGAAGCTAGAAGCAAAGAAACTTTTCTTCTTATGTTTGTGGAAGCAGGACCTGGTGTATTTGCAAATAAATCTGCCTTGCCTCAAAGAAATGCTTATCTCCAACCTCTGACAAAAATAACCTGTAGCTCTGAATTTGGCTGAATGTGAATAGCTGTCTGGGTGGAAGAAAGGTGACACATGATGACCTTCTCAGCCTTTTTCAAGTTTATAGCTTCTTCCCTTTTGAAGTGGGGATGCCAGAAATAAACACAGTGTTTTAATAAAGATCCATGGTTTGTGAAATTACTTGCGGGGCGGAGGGGGAATTAACTGTAATACAGGTTATTCACAGTGAATTTGATGTTGAAACTGTGAAACTAATAGTCACATGGAGGACTGAATTGGAAAAGGGAGCTCACATGCATACTCCGCTTATAATTTTTTTGTTTATATGAGGAAGATAATGTTCTCAGTTAAGGGAATGAAACATCGTACTATTTTTGTGGGCTGCAATAATGGTATTAATTTGGTGCTTGCAGTGCTTTTCAGCCATTCTTAGATAAGTCCTAATATTTCAAGCACAGTGTTTGAATGCAAAATATATTGCAGGAAAATGAACATTTAAATTTGGCATTAACTACAAAGCAATACTTTATGTCGATAAAAATCTCAACAGTTTTTTAAAAGTAAAACCCCACAGAGATACTTCAGAATTAATTGATGGCAGATGAATTTAATGCAGTTAAAATGAATTAAACCCCTTGCTATTTAGAATAATATAAAGATGTCTGAATTTTATTCCCAAAAGAGGAAATAGAGTTGTTAAGTCCAGATGGATTTTTATTTTTATTGGAATAAGTTTTGAGACTAGTAATGTCTATCTATTTTTTTTTTTTTTTTCTGTTACTACCATAGTGTTGGATCTGGGACAGCACAGACCTGCTTTTTAAAAATTGTTTTAAATCCAGTTCAATGAACAGTTTTACTATGTTTATTTTGAAAATTAGCACTTTCTTATTGAATTTGTAAGAACTGGAAGATAAGGACGAGGATGATGTACAGTATAGAAAAGCCAAGGGCTCGGTCCTATGTCAAGTTATTGTCAGCTGAAACGTGGTAACTGTCAATGTCTGCGATTGTAGCCTGCCCAAATGTAAGGTGATGCAGCGGGAGCTTAACCTTTTTTCAGCACGCTAAATCTGATTGTGCTTGGGCTTTTTGCCTTGCACTGAGGGCTTGCACTGAGGCAGCTGTAGTGGTGCTGCAAAGTATGTGGGATCAGTTGATCACATCTGAGGCCTGGGTTATAAAGAGAAACTCTAAGGGATTCAATCTATTCATTTAGCTGAAGGTGAAAGGCAGTTCTGCTATTGCTGTGTCAGTTTAAAGCTTCTCATTCCATAAAATTATTAATCCTATCATGGTGGTTTGTTCTTTGCTGTATTTTACCCATTGACAAGTTGTCGTTAAGTTCTGGGCCCAATTCTGCTCCACTGGTGGTGGAGTAGAATTCAGTAGACTTTCTCCTTCAGTTGGGATTGGCATTAAAATGGATGGCAAACCAGGAGGCTTACTACCAAAATAAGCGTTGGTTTGTCTCAAGTAAGAATAAAGCTGGAAAAAAACCCCGCCATTGAGCATGGTACCATATTGCAGCTCTACTTGGACCAGAATATCAAATTATTACTGATAAATTTTGCAAACAGGTTCTAGGCTGGGAGAGTGGTATATGAGGAAAATGAATGACTAATAAAGGGGTCTGGATCATGGGGTGAGCTAAGTGCAAGCCAGCAATTAGAGTTTCTATGTGGCCAAATGTCAAGTTGCATGTATAAAAACTAGGAACTGTAAACCACAATTGAAGTGAAGTGTGCCCCATCATATGAAACAGTGACTAAAAGTATCAGGCATTAACTGGTGAGCAAGAATTGTCATTGCAATCATGGATAAAAGCACTGTTGTGATCCCCAGATGGCAAAATAAAAGGGTATCAAGTAGAGAGGTTATATTTTCTTGATACTTGGCACATGTGCTGCATATAGTACAAAGGTGAAGGATATTGATAAATTGAAATACATTCAGCTGGGGAGCCACTAGTGTGAGTAAAGATGTGGAAAACATGGTGAGAACTGCAAGGAGCACAAAATACTTGACTTAGCAAACAGTGTTAGGGAAGAGCTGATCGTAACAGGCGAGTCCCGTAAATGGGAACAAAATATTGGTAATACATTTGATACGAAAAAGCTCTCCAGTCTAGCAGTCAACAGCATATTATGATTCATTTTTAGTAAGGTCAACCAAGCTTATTAGGCATAAAATGAAATTATTTTCAATAAATTGTAGCTACTTCATTGGATAATGACATCGTGATTTGTTGTGTACTCCAGTGTTCTGCCTTTGCTAGATGCCTGTTGTTTTGTCTGGCTGGTGAAGAAGTTGTTCTACTTCCTGGTGGAAGGGAGCATAAGGAGTTATTTAAGCAAAATAACAAGAATATGTTACAGCAAGAAACGGTGCTAAGAAAAAGGGGAAAATGAACTTGTACTCTTGTGTTACAGATTCAGTGGTTCTTTCCTTTGACTCCGTTGGACATACAATAGGCTCAGGTACAACATTGCCTTCTTCTCTATCTCCCACTTCATGATAAGGCTTCTACTTAATTGGACATGGTAGCCATGTTGGGAGGCAGGTCACTGAGTCAGACTTCTGTGGGAATCAACCATCTAGCCAAAGTGGGTAAATAGGTCCTTTCCTAAGTGTAGTGGAAGTATTAAGGGTCTTAGTGCAATACAAGGATTAACATGTGGGACCCCTTCCATTACCCAGCAAGGCAGATGACCTGGACACGTTACATGCGTTAGTGATGTGGTTTGTGCTTCGTTTCTCATGTGAAAGGCATTAAGATGATGTCACCCACCAGCTGAAGAAAAACTGTTTCATGCTACTAGGAGAGTTTCTCAGCTAAACAAACAGTTGAGTTATTTGAGGAAAGACATCAGGAATGCTTCCAGGAAGGAGAAGGCGAAAGAGTCATAGCTAAACAAATAGGCCTGGAAACTTTTTTTTTTGGGGAGTGGAGATTGACCAGTATTATCAAACCCCAAGGCAAATCCTGCCCAATCTAATTTCTTTTGGAACCTGAGCACGACCTTCAATTAAACTGAACCAGAAATCAAAAATATTTTTGTGTTGGGGGCACCTCATGAAACCAGTAACTATCCATTTGGCTATGTGTAATATGCGAGCTGTAGCCAAGGCACACCATAGTGAGCATGACACTTGATGAAATTCAGTTTACAGTGTATGTATAATGATATATGAAGTGCAAGGGAAAGGCTAAGAATTACTCTTATAACTTAAAACCCCTTAACACTTAAGATGGGGGTATTTACTGTCTCACAGAAAAGAAAAAATAATCCAAGTGAAGGTTTTGTGTTTTATCTTGCTTACTAGCCTTTCCTCGTAGGTTGATAGGGAAACGTGCTGCCTTCCAACATAGCACCTGTCTTCTGCCTGCACAGTTTGAAAGAGAGCCTGCTGCTGCCTGACACTAACAGCGAAGCTTGAACACAGATTTTCGATTTACTAACTCCCGAGCTAGTGGTAGTAACTTGCTTTGTTTACAACATCCCAAATGCTTTCTGCTCTCCCTGCATCTTCTCTAAAACTTATATGTGGAAATGGATCTATTGTGGGTGTGTGGTCTGATGTGGAAGTATCTCTAGGTGCTGAGTGCAGAGTGGATATGTTGTTGTGTTTATGGGGGGAAGAGACCCTCTATTAACTCCCTTCTACTAATTATTATCAGTAATAACTGAATTGTGTTGTATAGCCTGCCTCCTTCTGTAACGGGTGATGGTTTCTTTAGTCTGCAGAAGTAGGGAGGAAGTTGCATGGGTTTGGGATACGAAATCTGCGAGTAAAATTCGGGGAAATATTTTGATTAGAGCTGAGTATGTCTGAATCAGCATACCTACACTGGACTTATGCTGGATTGATGTTGGTACAGCTAAGACCAGAATTTGTCCTGGAGTAAAACTTTTAAATATTACCTACTATGGATTTTTTTTTCCTAATACTATTTTGGCTTCTAACTGATGTGAAAACAGTTAACCCTGTGGATAGCTTCCAGTGCAGGGTATCTATGGAGTTAATCATAAATATTGTGTTATGATACTACCAATAGGGTGGTAAACTTAGTTATGAAAAATAGTTCAACTGCTCCATGTCTTTTGGAGTTCTGTTAATATGGGAGGTGGGAGACGAGCTAATGTAGGCCAACGGACTGTCTGGGTCTGTTTTAAAAGCACTGATCTTTGTTCTGCTTATATATTGCAACTCAAGCTTGGATTGGTTAGAAGAAAGATAGTAAAATTTGATCTTTTGTAAACCCTTCCACTGGAACAAGATTGAATTTCTTCATTGAAGAAATATGAAGAAAACTCATATATTTGAGAAGGGGGGCTCAGAAATGTCCAAGAGAGCTGTATGTTTATTGCTTACTTATTTAGTACTTTGCATTTACTGTGCTGCAAACTTTAACTTGCTCTGAACTGATATGTGTAATAAGATGTCAAGATGTGTGATGTCTGTCCAACTGAGGGATAGCTTTCCTTGTTGAACAGGAAGGAGAGAGAGAAAAACTGTGGCTATTGTGCTTCCGCTGTCCATCCCATCTCACCTTGCTGCAGACCCAGGAAAAGACAGAGCCCAGAAAGAACCCAAAGAAACAATGGCAGCTCCAGGCCCAGCCATTCCTAGTAGGTGATGTTTCAGGTTGGGGTAAGAAGGGACTAAAGTTACATACTTTGAAACATAAAAATACATATACCTTTTTCCTTATTAGTCAGAATTAAACAGCTGTGAATAAAGTCTCCCTGTTAAGATTTCATGCTGCTTAAAACTAGTACTCATTGACTTATATTTGCATATTAACAGCTTCTTAGAAATTGCTCTTTTGTAATTGTTAATTGTGCCATGAGAAGGGCAATGTCTTGTTGCAGCTTCTGTATTTTATTTGAATTGACTGTTTGTTCTTATCTTGGTTTTTCCATTAACTCTTTGTCCAACATGCAAATCTCAGTTTTCAGGGAGGCTGGAAATCTGTCCTTATACATCTCAGATTAGTGACACACTCTAGGTTATTCTGGATAAACTTTCTGAACTGAGTGTTCAGAAGATCATCTGGCTATGGAGCGTCATAGTAGTGCTTTGTAGAGGTTTATTAGCCTAGAGGACATGAGAATCAAATATGCTTGGAATGAGACTGAACTGTCTGAGGTTCACGCTGTCATCTAGCCTTCACAAGTCCAGATGTTTTTGTGATTCTCTTCACGACTGCCCCTTCCCTTGAAAGATAAAGTTTGAGCAGCAAAGGTAAATGTTTGATATGATGTCTAGGCCAGTGTTTCAGCTGAAAGGAGAGTGTCATGCTCTGAACTTGGGAAACATTTAAGCAGGACAAAGGGTGTTTGAGGAGACCTGGATTTCATTCAATTACCATAGACAGCTAGTACTCTTTTTTTTTTTTTTTTCCCCTCTCTAGTTGCTTTGTTTTACTTGGTTGCTAGCAAATCAAACATTGGACCTTGAAAGTCAGATTTATACCCCTGCTATTTTTGTTCAAGACTTTTTCTACCCCCTGTGTCTGAGAGCAAGCAAGTTAAATTTTTCTTCTCTAAGCCTCATTAGGATAGGAGTGCATCGAATGTGCAACTTTCCCCTCTGCTAATGTGCTTGCTGGAAATATTGAAGTTCTAAAAACCTTATGGTGTAGGCTTACACTGTTGTTAGACATGTTTGATGGCAGTACTGGCCACCAGTTGTATAGTAGTTGTTCTCACTGCAGGCTTAAAACGCCATCTCAAGCAACCAAGTGTTATCTAGGTGGTGCTCAAATTGTTTGAATATTTTAACTTTTTTGTTGTTGTTACTTTTTCCTTTTCAATTTAATTCTTAACCCTTATCAAAAGTTTGGCTGACTTATGCAAAGAAAATGGAGCTTTTAAAATTTGGTTTAGAGTAGCATATCTGCTGCGGCTCATGTGCTTGTGAAAGCTCACATGCAAGACCATGCTCCCAGATGCTGAGTTCACAATGATAGTGGAGTAATCATCTGAGAGTTTAAATCTGTGCTTATTTAGGAGCTTGCTGTTCAGTAATTCCGTATGCTAAAGTCCTTAGCCATCTTGGGAGAAGCTGTGAGAACTATGAAGGAAACTTTCTGTTTCCTTCGGCTGCTGAAGATGCTCAGATAACCATTTTGTGAAGGATGCGAAGAACCTTGTGTCTGTCCTAAATGAGTGTATTTGGTGACTACTTTCCTATGTTTTGGATGGAGAGTGGTATGGATAGAGGCCAGGAATAGCAATACAACTGAAATTGTCAGGTATCAAATTGGTAGAATAGTGACAGATTCCTAGCATGAGAGAAAAACATTGGTGACTTGCAGAAGATCACTTGCTGTTCTTTGGCTTTCTTGATGAGAATCTGGTAGTATAGATTGTCTGGCTACAATTACAAACTGATCTTTCCCAGATTTCTAGGTTAGTGGTAATTAATTTAGATACTATGTTAATTAACAGAATTTGTGAGGCTCTGGTAGATGTTCTTGGTTTGAGGAAAACAATTTTAATTTACGTTTGGAGCTGATGTGGTTCTAGTGTGTTGAGTTTTTTGCGTTGGGTTCCCCCCCTCCCCCAAATTGCATTTCTGACTGTCTTAATGCTACGTGGTAGTGATGGGAAAGGAGAGGTGAACTTATGCTGCGTTTTTCTGCATTCCTGTAAAGTAGAAAATAAATGGGAAAGATTATATTTTTTTTCTGCTGGTTTTAGTGGCTTTATTCTGCAAAAATGCTTTTCCCTTTTCATTTTTGATTAATGAAGTTCTACTTCATTCTTTATTTCTTTGAGCTGTAGACTGTGGGAGATGCTTGAATCTTTGCCAATGACTGTCATGTATCGGTTGCATAGTCCTTATGTGACTTTGCCAGCATGTTCAGTATCATCATCTGTCTTCTTATTAATGCTCTATTTCTCCAATTGAAAATACAGCTGTGAATGAGTTGAGGTGCAAATGCCAAGAAGTGGCTTGAAGAATACCTCAAAATAAAAGTATTTTAATGGGATTTTTCTCTATCACGTGGCATGTCTCTGCATCAAGTCAGTACATCTTGTAAGTCACTAAAAGCCAATATAGATTACTGTTTCGTTAATATTGTTCTTGACTTTTATTAGGAAATATGATACAATTTCTAAAATAAAGAATATGTCAGAAGATTCAGTAGGGCAGCATTAACTCCATTAGTCAAGTGGATACGTGGTAGTAAATGAAACAACTGTTTATTTAGCAAAGGTTGCAGTCTGGCTTTAAACAGATGACTCCCTGGGAAAAGAAAAAGGGCATATGCAGTTCATAGGAAGAAATTTTTCATCTTCCTATTGGAGTCTTTCATAAATTCAGCTTAAAGCAGTCAGTTGCTTTTCTACCGTTGGAGGCTGCTGTAGTTTTATTAGGAAAAAAATTGTAAGGAGTTACATAGTCCATGTTAAGGAAACCAGAGCTTTTTAAAATGTAATATGCTAGAATGACCTCTTTTTTGTTTTACTATACCTATTTTGGAGGTAAGACAAGCAGGCAAGAGACCTTCCTGATGGATGACCCATACAGCACTATCAACAAGTGATAGCTTATTTGTTCTTTCTGTGACTGGGGGATGAATAATGTAGTTGCAGTGTCTAATGAAGGAGACCCCTCTGGTGTATTGCTTTCCTCAGGCTGTAAAGCTGGGCCAGATGTCTTTGGGGGCCCCAATCAGAAATTACAGGGGGGAAAAAAAAACAGCTTGAAGGTATAGAGCTGGAAATTACTTCCTTTTGCTGCTAAATCTGAAACAATAAGTATTATCCTCATGATTTTAGGTGTTACCAGGGCATGCAGGGGTTTGTGACTGGGGACACATTTCTCCCTTCCTTGCTTTGAACTCACAGGTTTGTATTTCAGTTGTGCTGATAGTGCTTGGTGTATCCATTTCCATCAAATATGGCTGTTTTCATGAGGTGCAGTATCTGGAAAATGAATACTGAGCTTGGTGCAGCAGGATTGGTGTCTTTAGATCAGTTTGCACAGTCTATGAATAATAGAAGTGAAATTCCAAGTTCTGCTGAAGGAGTAGTGGTGTTAAGGAAGTTCTTTTGCTCCCCAGAAAAAAAGGAAGCCTAAGTGAGGCTACATTAAAAATTACACCCATGGTGGAAATGTCAAATGGGCAAATAGTTCAGACGTAGATTGGTGAGGCATGCTTCTAGTACTGGGCTGCAAGGGCTAAGCAGTTATCTTTACAGATATCAGTTCTGCTTCTTCTGTGTATTTTTCAGGAGCAGGGAAAGGCACCAAGGACTGGGCTTTGTCTTACCAGTATACTCGGGGTTCTGCCTGATGTCGCTTGGACAACCGGGAGAAAAGGGCTGTTAAACTTGTATGCAAAAGAGTAAATGGGGGTGAGGAGGAAACTGGAACATAGACATGCATGCAGTCTATGCAGCACAGTGCTGTGGAGCACAGGTGGCCTCAGCTCTGCTCCTTCTGACCTTGGCTTTGCAATTTTTTTTTCCCTTATTTTTTTTTTCCTTATTTAAATAGCCTCAGAAAATAATGCTTTCATCAGTAAGTTCCATCACTGAAAAGGTTAAAGTGAAAATTCTAAGGAAAGGATGCAACTTTAAGTCCTTGTTTATCCAGTATTTTCATTGTTGCTCAGTAATCCTGAGCAGTATTTTTTAAACCCTGGAAGAAAACCTTTCTTTTGTCCTTTCCAGTTGATCCATTGCATATGACTTTTTTTTATTAATTCTTTCTTGTCTCTTCAGTTCTAGCAGAATTGCTTTACATCAGCTGAACTTTTATAACTGTCCATAAACTGTGTTTTCTTAGTCCAAGGTGAATGGTAGGTGTTTGACCTTTTTCATTGCAGGGTAAGTCATTTTACCTGGCCTTTGCCACAGATGTAGAACGTGCATGTGGATGGTGACCAAGGTTTAGCTCAGTTGGAGCCTCAGTTCTGCAGAGACCAAACTGCACTTGACAGGATGAAATATATCAGGGTGGTCTGAGCTGTTCTTGGTTGGACTTCTGTCTTTTCAGTGTCATACTGATTTCTTTGACAAACATAAAAGCATTTTGAATAAAATAGCTAAAATTGAACCTTCGGCCTTCCCTCCTGTACTTGCAATTACCAGTTAAACACAGAGAGAACTAGAACCGCATATAGACCATTTTTTAAAAAATGTTTAAATTAATTTTCTCTTTCTGTGGGCAAAGTTATTTGTACTGTGCTTCTAAGTAGCTAGCTGCTAAAGGAATGGTACTCAAGTCAGGTGAAATCAGTTACAGGTAGTTTGGAAGGATTAAACCAGTCAGCCAAGCTAATTCCTGGATTGTTGATTTCAGATTAGTAGCATAAGGGGAAAATTTTGCCGATTTTGCTTGCATATAGCTATATTGGCTATAGACGCAAAATGCAGTTTGAAAATTTGATAGATATTGTACCCTGTGCTTTATGGCTTTTTGGGTGGACTGTATGGAGTTTACAGAATTAGACAATGCATTTCTCGCTTGCTGCCTGGTAGATGGATTTCTGTCGAATACTTGGGAGAAATTTCCATGCCAATGCCAGCATTGAATTTGGCACAAGATTTGCATCATTTATAGAAATTGCTATCCTTGGCTGTTCTTCTGTTCATATAATCCTAATTACATGCTTTATTATGAAATTGTTGACAGTTATTAGATTCTTACTCAATTCCGATTTTCCTGGAAATGTAGAAATGCACTTTATTTCTGACCTAAGAAGACCTCTTGTTCTTTTGGGGCATGATGAAACTTCATTTCCCATGTTCATTCATTTCTGTGCTTCTGTACACTACTGTACCACATTGTCAGCTGAGATCTGTAGCTTCCTAGCACAAGTGAGTGTGGTCCTTAGATTGCCTTGCTCTCTTTTAATACTGTTTCTTTTATCCCTCACGGGCCTTTCAGTCTCTTATGGACCGAGAACATCCATGACGTTCTTCCAGTGGATGCAAAATAAGTTCTCTATTACCTTTACTCATTTTTGGCTTAAAAAAAAATTCCTATTCCACACAGCCATATAAATGCCATGTCTGGAGGTTGGTGGGTCAGGTACGGCCTGAGCTGGATCAGACCTACCAACCTGGTTAGATCCGAAGGGAGTTCCCCAGAACCACATCCATTGGTAGCTCTGCATTGTGCTTCAGTTCAGAGACCGCCTAATGGGGGGTCATAGTGATGATGTTGGCAGAGGCTAACATCAAACCACGGTTAACATGGCCAGCTGGTCCAAGCTAGTTCTTGGTGGAGATGCTGGAGTATTTCTACCTTGTTCTCTCTAGCTGTTCTGTTCCATTTTCTCTAATATTATAGCACTCCTTTATCCCTCTGCATGAAAAAGAGGAGAAATGTTTTTGTGTATCAGCTGGTTAACTTGGAGAGTAAGGCTTTAAACTAAGGTGATGGGAGGTGAAAGCAACCTGTAGGTTGGGGCACAGAGAGGTTACATGAGTGCAAAGGCAGTCTCTTGCAGCTGATATTTTCAAGGGAGGAAAGAGTAGGAGTGGGATTGCCACTTTCTCTAGCAGTGAGCTGTGTGATCAGCTCAGTCTCCTGTAATCATCACACCCTGACCATACTGTATTTTAGAGTTAGTTGTACTTGCCTTTGATTTAGTGGGTCTGTGTTTTATTTTGTTTTAAATTAAATACGTAACTCCAGACAAGGATTGCCTTTTCCTGCAGCTGGGCTACGTGTGTTTGGCTTTCTCCAGGTATTTGGGGTTTTATCTGTCTTTTGTGAATCCAGACTGCTTCCAGCCAGCATGTGGGCTGCACTGTTGTGTGTCGCAGTGACTTTTGGCCCCTGTATTTGTAGTGATACAGCTAAATGACATTGGAAGTCTGTAACAAGACTCTGATTTTTTCCAGAAAGGAAGCTAACTTTGAATCTGTAATTTAGAGGCTCCTAGTGTCTTTCTTGGGGGAGCAGTATATGATAGAGATTCATTTCCAAGCCAATAGTAGCGCTGTGACTTCCAGAAGTCCCAGTGAGTGTGAGATGGCCTGTGGTGAGGGCAGCATTTCTCTGCCTGCAGTAGTTTGCACGTTTCACCGGTCAGCAAGAGGAAGGAGCATAAATGCTTCTGATTTGATGTTAGAGCCTGAAAGGTAATTTACACCCTACTGAAAATCAAGAATACACCTGTGCTTCTAGTTTGAAACCAGAAATGTTATTTTGTTTTGTTATACTTCATACATTTTTTGGAAAGTGCCTGTTGCAAGATAGTTGACGTATAATTTTACAAGATTACTTTATACCTCTGTTAGTAATCATCAGTGAACATCAAAAGTAACCACTTTAAACCTAGGGAAGGTGAAATGCATGTGACAAACAGAAGGTAAATCTTACGAAACATTGCAATGGAGGTATGTCATCGGTGGCACTTAGCGTTTAGTATGTGTGTGTTTTCTGGTGCTTTGATTGCAAAGCTCATAACGTGCTGAGTTAGTAGAAAGCCTAGGATTTTGTTGTAGTTATGAGGTGATGTATCTCTTGCTGCATTTCCTCTTCCTGTATTTCCTGTTGGGAAGAAGGGAATATTAGCTTGAATGGGATAAGACTGATGACAGGTTGGTCAGTGGCTGTAGATGTTTAAAAAAAAAAAAAATTAAAAAAAAAATTCTCTGTTGCTGTTTTCTCAGTATGGATGTTGTTTTTGGAAGGAGGAAGGGTCAATAAAAATTGAAGGCGTTTTTTTTTTCCCCAGCACGGATACCTTCCTATGCACAATCCTACATGTGGAGGAGGTAAGGTTGGACAGGAAATAGTTTCTTGTAGGAGGAATAAACTGGGAGAATGTTATAAGGAAAGCAGCACATGGGGGAAACACAACTGTCAGTATGTGGAAGGTGGAGGAGAGATGCACAGGTGCATTTCTAACATCAAGTACAATGGGCATGGTGGGTGGCACGCGGGTGCTGGCACAGAACGAATAGTATGTGCCAATATCAAGTGCACACATGTTCTGCAACTTCTGTTAGATCTAAGTTATGTCAAACATAATTCTTCCCTTGGCTCGGGAATTAAATCTTAATGGGGTTGACATCAATGGCACAGTTTACACTGACCTATCTGGTGCAATCATTTTGTCTTGGGTACATGTTTAGGCTTTCCTGTTCTGCCGGTAAGTGATAGTGTGAAAAGCTTGTGATCTTGTTAGGTAAACTGCTGCAGCAGAAATTGTGGTGGTGTTTCATAAAGAAAGGAAACTTCTCTATTTCCACTGAGCTCTTTCTAAAAGGCTATGAGAATTTTTTTTTTCTTGTTTCTTTTAATACATCTTGATCATTAAGCTCTAGAGGGATTATCTTTTACTTCTCTTTGTATTGTTTTTTTATTGTATGGTAGTGAGACCCAGTGGTTCTCAGTGTGAGGGAGGCCCCTGAGCTTAACCCAACGCAAGAAGGACACTACACCTTTTAGTTTTTCTTGTGTATCTCGTGTAAATTCTAATAGGTTTATTTTTTGTATCAAGTATTTGATTTACAAGCTCACAATGTATTCAAAGATGCTGAATGCAAAGCTTACTTTATACAGGAGTTAGAGATGTTCTGAGTGATAACTTTGTTTCTGTAGCTGTTCCCTGCTGTTTGTGGCATAAACTGTGACTTTGCAGTTTCCTGTTGAACAGCATCACCTGAACTTGAAGCATTTTTGCCACCGTAAGTGACTTTCTCTTGGAGAAGGGCTGCTTGATTATGAAGTTGTGGGTTGGAATAGACAAGGAATCAAGAAAAATTTCAAAGCTCTACCAAGTCAGGACCTAGGAGGAGTGTTTGTCATACAAATTACCGCCAAATAATTTCTACTGCAAGCAGGAAAGCTTTGTATATCACTGCATGCATGGTTTCAGTAGTGCTTTGTTTTTATGACTACAGATATCTTGGTTAATTCTAGTGATTTCTAAATTTATGATTACCCACACATTCTCTTGCTTTAGTATTTCCTGGAGATTCAGAAATGTTAATTTGGGAATACCTTGAAGTAACAATAATCTGTGATAACAGCTGCTAGTGACTGGAAATTACGATATAGCTATTTTCAGTTAGAAATAATTATTGCCCTTCCATGAAGACTTGCTGCTTTTTAGTTTTGGTGCCTTTTGCAGGGGAGCCACTTGCAGTTTTTATGATATTTTGTCACTTGCTTTTGTTTTCCAGAATATGACAAGCTGGGCTTTCTCCTGAACCTGGACTCAAAATTGTAAGTAGAACGGTAGGACTCTTTGTTTCTGTAGTTACAGATTTCTGTTCTAAGCAACCTTTATGTCACCTGGGCAGTTGGCTCACTGGACTATACACTTCTACCTGGGACAGCCAAGTCCTGCAGCAACCTGGCGATTACGACTTCAGGCTTTGCTGGCCGGCTTGGATTGTGGTTCATTGTCATTAATTCCTTAATGACCGATCAAGAGGCTATAAATGTCCACCTGAAGCCATGACTGTCAGTCTGCTCTAGACAACCTACTGGTAATCTTCCAAATGAGGAAAAAAGTATTAAACATTTGAAAGCAGGAGGAATGTCAATCTGCAATTTACTGGGATGCTTAGAAGTTTATATTTGCTTTCCACTTGTTTCTTTAAAAATGGATACTACTATTTTTGTTTGTAAACTGGAGTGGAAAGAACCTCAACGCAAGGCAGTGACCATTTGCTATGTCAGAAGAACAACGAAGTGCTGAAGGATGATGATACTCATCATGCTTTTTGCCATAAATCAGTCAAATTGAGACCGAACTTCTTAACACTAGGGGTCACTAGCGACTCTGTTTCTGAGGTCAACGGCCTTGCAGAAATTTGGTATTGGGAGCAAAGAGACTACTAAAAGCCTTCTGCCTCTACTACTTAAAAAGGCACTGAAGCAATCCAATGGCTTTGAATGACTTTCGGATGCATCCCCTGGACAATGTATCATGTTAATATAAAACCCATTCTTAATGTTTAGAAAGTTTCATTGTACTTATAGGGGTGTAACATTAAAGTTTTGAGTTTAGTCTTGCTGAGTAGCTTGGGAGCTTCCATAATGAAACAAAAGCCTCGTAAGTGTGTTGGGAACTGCTGTTTGCAGGAAATGAAAGTCTCTAATTAGGAGCTTCTTTTACAGAAGAAACTGGGTACATAAGCTCAGCTATAGTAATTTATCTGGCAAAAAGGTGCTGTAGAAGAACACGTATGAGAAAGAAGAAATATTGGTGTGTTTGGTTTTTGGTTTTTTTTTCCTAAAGGCTCTGTATCTCTTTCAGTGTGCAGGAAAGACGGCGTTTACTGCATGAATAGCTGGTCAAGGTTTCTTTCTGGTCTCATTTAATGTAGTGTTCTGTGCGGTTTTTTTGCATGCTGTCTGGAACCCGTGCTTGTTGTACACTTACCAATTTTCTGTATTAAATTTTCTGTATTGGGATATCCTTGTGATTTAGAGACAATAGCGTATGTACCCTTACAACACTGTGGGATGAGATGATACATTATCTTCAATCTATACATGTAGAGGTCAAAGCAAAGAGTTTAGTCCAAAATTGTGAAGTGGGTAAGTTACCTTTGAATTAACATCTTGATGTTGGTAAGGGAAAAATGGTTTTTAAGTTTTTAAGTAGTCTGATTTTTGTTTTTTTCCAGACTACTTTGCATATTTTATAATGTCCAATTTATTGAACACGCCCATTGACTGTCCACACACTTTTGACATACCAGCTTTGGATACGAGCCTGTGCTGTGTCCAAACCACTGCTTCAGTCTTGTTCTTCCTATTCCTCCTTCTGTGTTCACTGTCCTTTGTTGCTTTTAGCAAGTCCCATTGAGTCTTCCTTCCCCTCAAGCTTCTGTTACATCCTTTTTTTTCCTCTTCTTTGCTGACTTACCTACTTCGATTACAGCTCTCTGAGACATGGCCTGCTCCTTCTCATACTTTAGTATGAGGCCAAGTGAAGTTTTTACCTGCTGGAGGGCTTCTAAAACCCTAAAATTCATTAAAACCTCCCCATGATAAAAACTTTTTGATTAAAGAAAGATTTTGTTGACTACTTAAAAAACATATATTTATATAGCACCCTAAATGTGCATGTTTGCTTTTCAAAGCCATAAAGTTAGCTTCTGGAAAGGCTTGTAATAAAATCAGCATGATTAAAATACATACTATGAGGTTAAGTTAAGGAGCAAAGAAAGCAAGTACTATATATAGGTAAAATCACTTTTTTTTTGTTACTGTAATTGTCCTTTGTTGGTTTTAGCTTGGGTTTTTTTTCCTTTTTTTTTTGTTTTTTTGTTTTGTTGTTGTTTGTTTGTTTCTTTTGTGGAAGTAAACCTGGTCCTGCTTTGAGAATGGACCTGATGACCTGCAGAGTTCCCTTCCAGCCTGAATTATTCTATGATGATTTTTTTTTTTTCCAGTAGCAAGGGAGCCAGACAAAAAGCTGAAAAGTCCGTAAAACATACTAAATAAATTTTGAAAGAAAAATGGGTGACAGCCTAGAGGAATTTGCTGCTGTTCCGTAAGTTCACCATCTGTGGTCAGGTTTCTAAGTCTGAATTCAATGCTTTCTGCGACTCAATCAAGATGGTGCCGTCGTAGAAGCACTTTCTGGTTAAAAAAAATTTGGTTAGAGTTGAAAGGGATAATATATTCTGCACTGATGACTTTACTGGCAGAAATAATTTAATTATGTCTGTTGTGATATAATCGTTCTGGTGGAATTTTACCATAGATCATAACTTTATAGGGTTCACTTAATTGACAGCATGTGAGAGTCTAGTGCGACAATTAGGTTTCTCTCTTTTTTCCTTAATCTTTCATTTGTTCGAAATCTGTTCCTGGCTGTGTTAGTTGATGTCATTTAAACTAATGACCTGGAGGACTAACATTTTCTACAAAGGTAGATCTGCATGAAAACTTAAGTGCTCTGACTTGCATTTTAAATGACGTTATACAGAGGAAAGCGTTTGACATGAATAAATAGGAATATTTGAATAAATAGGAATATTGAATATTGAATAAATAGGAATGTGTCCATTTGCCTTTGCATCTTTAATTTTTTCATGTGTTACTACTTTAGCGTCCTCTATCCTGTAGATGTTCAGGGCATGTTATTCAGGTGTAATACATTCTGCTGTGGTTACAGCAATGTAATGATTCTGTTCACTGATTCTCTTTGAGTTCATGGAAATGGTAATGAAACCAGATTCGTTCACTTTGGAAAGAAAATCTGTCAGAAGTACTTGAGAAGTGTTTTCTGTGGGAACTGTATGTCTGACGCATGCCTTGCTATAGCATTAGGGGAGGCTGCTATGGCCAGGAATCTCACCTGGAAGGGGATGGCCAGTTTTAAAGATACTGTACAGGTGCTTCATGGAAATGACGGGTGCTGACCAGATGCCTTGCTGCTCTGAGCGTATCAGAAGGGAGAGTATCAGGAAGGAAGATGCTTCCTTTCTGCTGCCTGTGCTTAGGCTAACTCTTCTTTGGAAAGTCTTTTAGCTTTTTAAAAGCTAAGATGATATCCAGGTGGGGATTGTTAACAAAATACAGGATGAATGGAAATCTGAGGACATCTTAAGCAACATAGTTTATGATTTTATAGAATCATAGAATAGTTTGGGTTGGAAGGGACCTTTAAAGGTCATCTAGTCCAACCCCCCTGCCATGGGCAGGGACATCTTCAACTAGATCAGGTTGCTCAGAGCCCCGTCCAACCTGACCTTGAATGTTTCCAGGGATGGGGCATCTACCACCTCTCTGGGCAACCTGTGCCAGTGTTTCACCACCCTCATTGTAAAAAATTTCTTCCTTGTATCTAGTCTAAATCTTTTAGTTTAAAACCATTCCCCCTTGTCCTGTTGCAACAGGCCCTGCTAAAATGTTTGTCCCCATCTTTCTTATAAGCCCCCTTTAAATACTGAAGGGCTGCAATGAGGTCTCCCCAGAACCTTCTCTTCTCCAGGCTGAATAACCCCAGCTTAGTTGTTTCCTTAGTCAAAACAAGACCTAAGACTCCTCAGGACCAGAGTAGTAAAAAAGATCTGTTGCAAGAGGAGTTTATCTTTTAGTTATGCTTGTACCAACCATAACATCATTACCAAAATCAGAATATCGAAACAAAATATGCCCAAAGTACAGAAACAGGGCAGTTGAACCAGTCTCTGCCAGGTAAAGAGGATTCCCAAGCAGCAGAGCCATATACCATTTTAAAACCTTTAAGAATAAAATCCAACATTTACTCGTTGTGTAGAGAAAAGTACACAAAAAATACGATACAATTCACAGGTCTTAATTCTTGGAGGGGCCAATAGTTCCTGAACAACTGAAGACCATCAATCACATTAGTGACTCAGCCAGTGGATTACTAGGTGCCACCAAATGCCAAGATTTGCAGTCACTTTCTAAGATCTGTGCTTGGCAAAGGATTGCATGCTTTTATTATTATTAAATATTTATATTGTAGCAGTCCTTTGAGGCTGGCCAGGTCCTAAAAACAAGAGTCTTATTCACTACAAATTCTGAATCATTCCCTGAGCAGAATCTATGTTTGCATTGAATTAAATGAGATTTCTGCAGGAGGATCAGCATATGATCATGTAGTTAATTATAGATGGTATCTTAATGCATATTCAGTGGGCCCAGTTGAAGGTTGCATGGTCATTCTTTATTCTGTCACTTACTACTCTGTGAATGCTTGGTTTAGTCACCTTAACGATTACTTTGAGTATGCCTTGGCATGTTACAAGTGTAGATTGACTTGTCTTGCGTGTGTGAAAAGCTCCTTTTTTGTAATAATCCGTGTGATTTGGCGGCTCTTCCCTTGCGTTGGTCACCCTCGTGCTTCTATACCAGCTTTCCTTACTCTGCCAGCATGCCATTTGCTCGGTGAGATGGAAGTTAAGGACTGCTACTTCTGTCCTCATTTCAAACTCATCTTTCAAAAGCTATTTTCAAAGGTTCTTTAGCAATTAGATTGGCGATTTGATGCTTCTAAACAACAGCCAGAAAAAAGCCCCCCTTGGGTGACGGTGGATCTTTTCACCTGCTGCCATAGTCAGCTCGAAACCTTGGATATTAAAATCTTGGCTGATGAATGATGGACGATGGGTCTCAGAGTTTGACTTTGACTGGGGAAGAAGCACTTCCTCATAAAGTTTTGCAAATGTTAGAAGATGTGCTTGAGCTTACTGGAATCATTCTTCACTTAAACAAAAAGATAGTGGGTATTATAATGCATTAACTTGAGAGAGAAAGTAAATTTTTTTTAAAGGTAGAAACATGCAAAAAACCCTGCTACCTCTCTCAATTAGAAAAATGACTAGGAGATTAGTATGATTGACCCCTAAAATATAATACTAACATAGTTAATATACTGTATTTATACAATATATGGTATTTTATATTGCACACTTTGGGAATTTTTAGGCAGTACTTAATTAAAAGGAAGAATATATATTCCAATGGGCTCTATGCTTTGCTAGACATTTTGTTATACTGTGTATTTACATGTTTTTCCAATATTACAGAGTAGATTTGGGAGGTGCAACAAAGATTTTTTGAATATTCATGATAATTTCAAACTTCTCTTTAAAAAGAAAAGACGAAGAAATTGACTCTTTGGGGGGGGGAAGCCAGAAATAACAACCTTCACCCTGCAAACTCAAACGAAACTTGATCTAGACTTTGAAAAGACCGTAAAAATGGAAGGAGTTTGGACTAGGGAAACACACAGATTGGGTTACTTTTGTTTGTTGAAATTTCTTTACTTCAGAGCTTTAATAATGAAGAACTGAAACAGAGCCCCTTCCCCTCATTCTGTTTCTAGGGTGGGAGGTTGCTTTGAAACTGTTTGTGTCTATGTGTGGTACTTCGCCATTAAGCACTGTAAAAATAAGCAATAAATGTGTTGGAATGCTGGACTTTCCCCGTGCCTGCTGCTGTGGGATTTCTTTGTGCCCTGTTTCCCTTCCCATTTGTCTTTTTGTATTCCTGCAATCCTGAGGGAGAAAAAAGAGAAGAAGTGAGAAATCCCAATGATCTCCCGTCCTGCCTAGGCACGGGTAAGAGTGTGTCTCACGGGCTAAATGGAGGAATTCTGACCATCACAAGCAAGAGCGTCCTGATGCTTTTTCTGAAAAATTATTTCAAGGTTTAGCATACTTTACAACATTGTATTTTCCTGGCAGTTGGTTGTTTATTTCTCTTTCATTTTAGATTTTTCTTTGACTTTTAATTCATGTCCTTCTACCTAATCTCCTCCAGTCTGTACTAATTGTTTGAGCACTTCAAATATTTAAGAAATGAACCCTGACTATTCACAGTGATTCAATTACTGGGCTGTTTGTTGTTCATCCATCAAACCTCCCACGTTTGGGTGGCATGTAACTGCCATCCCCATTTTTTTGTTTTGCTCTTCTTAGCTCATCTCAGTCTTTCTCAATTTTGATCCTTTGGAATTCTCTTAAGGATTTCTTATGTGAGTCTCCATTATCTAACGTTGGGATTCCTGTGTTAGACACAACCTCAGTCGATGAAAAATATCGATAGAGACTGTAGAACTTGGAATTACTGGCTCCTTGGATAGAACTGATTCATTACTTGATTTAAGCGCAAACAAAGTCAAAAACCTATGTTTGATGCTTTTAAAAGAGCCAGTTTCTTGAAGCTGGAAGTAATTATGAACCAAACCATGTGGGAAAAGAATGTAAAGCAAAAATATGAATGGCTGGGCATTGTTTAGAGCAGTTTTATGCTGTTTGCCCCAACAAGTTCAGTTTCATAAGAAAGAAATGTTCATGGAAAAACAGTTTTACCGAGAGTATAAGGGAAAACAGTGATAATGTATTTATAGAAAAAGTAGAAGTGTGCAGTAAATACAAGGAGTTTTGTTCTGTTTGAATGAGGAAAAAAAAGTGCTTTCCTTAATATCAACAACAAAAATTCAAGGAGCAGATACCTAAGTTTACGTGCTTTAGAATTGGTATGTCTGGACAACGTTCTTGCAAGAATTTCTAAAGAAGTAGCTGAGGACTTTTTGGACTGCTAGAGGTTATGAATAAATCTTCAAACACTAGGGGTTCTCCATGTTCTTGGCATAAAGTTGATGTACAAATATTTTAAAAGCAAAAAGGAATGACTCACAAGATTTTTCAACCCGTTTTTGATTCTGAGCACAATAATGTAACGGCCAATATGAGTTTCCACAAAAAAAAAAAAAAGAAAAAAAATTGTAATACATATAGTTCCAATTAGTGTGCATATTAAATAGGAAACACTTTTTGTTAGATGGGCTTGTTCTTCAAGTGAATGTCCATGAAGATGCCTGGTACGCGTGAGATTGATTTCTTTCTTGATATGTTCCTCTTAGGACTGGGTTTGCACATTTTGTGTTCTTTTAACCAGCCAGACTAGTTGTATAAAAAGTGGGAAGTCTATAAAGAAAAGCCTCAGTTCTTTTTTCCCCTCCATATCTGTAAGGTGGAACATTTACTCTGCTTGTAGTTCTTCACCACAGTGGTATTAACCTAATTAAATGTATGTATGTTTGTTTGTTTGTTTTCCTGAGGTGGATATGGTTAAAACTAGTTAACTTTACAAGTTTCTATTAACTGTTGTTTGAGCAAAAATTTTTACAGTCATTACATTCACAAAAGGCTAAATTTACTTTAGTAGCAAAACCCAATTCAGGGATTATCTATAAGCTCATAAATGACATGCGGCCCTCCTGTTGCCTTATCCTCTTGGGAGAAGAGCATATAAAAAGCCACACTTCATGTTCTTCCTTCAGGGAATTGTTCTAAAACTCAGAGATAAATTACTTTAGTTTTGGCCAGCTTCTGCACTGGTAAGCTTGTTAAGTTTCTAGTTACTGAATATCCTCCTACAAAGACCTCTGAATAATTTATGAAAATTGAATGAATTGGGCAATCTAAGCATTGATCATTCCCAAAACTTCAGTTAAAGAGGTTAGAAATACTGCGTTAAGACCATTAAAGGAATTAGTCTCATTCTAATTCTAATTGACTATGCAGTTTACTGAAGGACTAGACGTTCTGTGGTATCATGGGTTTTAATATGGATTTATGTTAAAACACTGGCGTTCATCATTGTATTCTTGATATTGGTCATAATGAACAAAGTACCAGCACACATTGTGGAAGCCGGTGATTTGTTGCTGCCTGTCCTGAATCAAAGCAGTTGTGAGCTTATCCTTAAACTGATGCAAGAGTTGCCTCTTTTGGAAATCCCAGAGGCATGTATATGATTACCAAGCATCAATTCTTCTGCACCTGCCTGGCTTGACATAGATGCCTTCTTGCAGGCCAGCACTGTTCCACCTCCAAAGAGAAATCTACTTTCCTTTTGTTTCCCCTTGGAAATGTTTTGGGGAATCCTCATCTGATGGTTGAATGGAAATCAAGTGTATTCCAGTAAGGGAACGTTATACTGTTTATCAAGCCTGCCTCTGAAGCATGTCACTTACTCTGAAGAACACCCTTGCTATAGTATCTAGACACAGCTTAGTTGTCAGCTCCTAATTTATATTTTTCTGTAGTTGGCTGAGAGGAGGTTTTGTAAATGTGGTCTATGGGAAGGGACAGCTTGCTTTACTCAGTCTGCCTCTAAATTTGTCTTCTGCATTGCTGTAATGTGACCAGAGACGTCAAAGCTTTGCTGTCTGTATGTGCTGAGAATGCCATACCTAAATTTTAAGAATATGTAGTAGGTCATCAAGGCAGGGAAGAGTTTGGTGGGACAAACACATACAGACTTCTTGCATGCTGGGGAAGGACAGTAAAACCAAGACATACTTTTAACAGCTGTGATTATAATCCATTAGGTAAGAAAAGAGTATTTCATTTATGCTGAAAGAAAGCAGGAAGCCTTATTGCTGTGCTTGAGAAGAATTGCCTAGCAGAAGAGAGGATGGTGACCTGCCAGGTAGTGACATGCTGTGAAACCATGATCCTTAGCTTTCTACAGAGTTGATAGGCTGTAGGAACGCTAAGTGAGGGAGACTGAAGGAACCCTGTTAAATATAATCCAGAGGTGTATTTTATTTTACTTGTTCTGTTCCCAGTGTTATGACTGGAAACCTGACAGTAAGTCTTGCCTAGTAAAAATCTCTTTATTTTACTGTTTAAAGTTGTTCTAGGACTGAAGGACAGGTAAGTTTTGATTAGGTTGATAAATTTAGAATATGCTTTTTTCTTGAGGAAGCATGACATTGCTGCTAGCATCCTTGACGAATCTGCACTGGAGAAGTACTCTAAAGGACCCCAGACCTGACGAGGGCTGGTGGGAGAGCTGGTGTTGTGTGATGCCTATTGCAATGAACAAAACATGATGAAGGCTACTGTGCAGCAGGAAGGTCACAGCTGTATCTGATGTGCCATGTCGGGGGAGGAATTGTGTAGCAGTTGCTGTAAGATGTTTTTGAGGTTATGGATGTTTGAATTGAATTGTGAGGCTCAGGTGAGGTTTCCTCTAGTTGCTTTTGTGAAAATCAAACAACTAAATTAACTTTTATGAAATACTTTGTACTCTTATATTACACAGAAGCCCATGTGATTCTTTCTCAGCTCACAGCAGAAATGAAAACAGGCAGAAATGCTACTCCTGACACTAGCTGCAGCCCCAGTCCTGCTCTCAGCAACGAGAATCAGGACCACAAAGGGAGGGACAGAAAACTGACAGAACACGTATGTGCTATTTCTTCCTTGTCTGCCATGCAATCTGTTCCGGCCCGTTAAAGAAGGGTAAACTCAAAAGCCAACAAACATAATGTTTTTTATTTGCATATTGAATGTGTTTGGATACTTCTGTTTGATTTCATACCTTTTAACTCCTACTTAGAAATATCTTCCCCCTGGCTCTTTAAAAGGGTTAATCTTGAAGACCTGAAGAATATGAGTAGTGTCCTATACAGCTGCAAAATGTTGAGTGCCTTCCTCCTGCTCCTTTTCATCCTCTTTTAGTGACCTTTTCTTACATCATTGAAGGCAGAAATCCCCAAAGGTGGTTGTGTCATTTGACTGTTTGAGTCGGGGACTCTGATCTGTATGGGATTCAAAGCTGTATTTGATCATCATGGAACTCAGCCTCAGGTGATTTTGTGAAGTGTTGCTATTTTGATGAATTAACAAGGAGGAGAGGATAGGATTTGTCCTGCTGAAAAGTGAAACCTGTTTCAATGCTCAGCCTTGGAGCTCTCCTTTAGCCTGTACAGCAAACATCTTAGAAAACCACTTCTCTCTCTCTCTCTTTTGGAGAACCACGGATAACCTCCTTAGGACTGATGTTCAGTGAAGTTAGGGGTGATACAAGATGAAGGAAGGTCTGATTAATTGGGCTGTTCACTGTTCTTTGAGACAAACTTTATTCTGTTCTCTGACTCATCGTGGTTACACATGGCAGCTTGGATGTTGGTTGGATGGCCTTTTCAGACAAGCAGCTGCTCTTTGAAGTGGAAAAGAAAAGAAGTTATCTTAGCAGAAGAGCATTCACTAGAACAATGTATGGAGTAAACAGGAGAGTTTTTTGATCTGGGTGTCTCTGCAGCTGTTCTTACTGTCAAGAGTTCTGCCTATTCTTAATTATTTACCCTAAAGCAGTTTGGTTTTTTGTTAGCTTCATGAGAGCACGTTTAGTCACGGTATCTGCAAGGTTCTTCCAGGTCAGGGTTATGTTCTGTATTTACAGCAAGGTTTCTGGAGGAAACATTTTCCTCCCAATATGTAGCCTTCCCCTTCTTAAGACTTCAGTGTGGTACTTACTACATTAGATGTCTGTTTGAATTCATGACATCTGTCTCTAATATAGGTCAGTGAAGACAGCTTTTTTTAGACTACTACTTCAGAAAGAAGTGTGAGGAAAAATTCAGAGCCTCATGACTATATACAGCATTTTGTAAAACTACTGTTAAACCACATTCCCCAATTGTGAGGTCACCTCTACGTACCATCTAAAGCAATTTATTCACTGACCAGTGGTTTTTTCCTCTCAATTTCAGTCCAGCCCAGGGGAAAAAAAAAAAAATTGAAGCCCTTGCCATATCCAGAGTAGACTTTTTCTTTGGTTAAGAGGAGTTAAGTTGTTATTCCTTCCCAGGCTGTCCAGATCTTCCAAAGAAAAGTTTAAAGGGCAACCTTTATCTCCCTTACCCCTGCAAAGTTACTGAAGAAACTGAAAAGAGAGAGTGTTGTGAACTGTTCTTGTTAAAGATTTGCTATCAGGTAGCTGAGAGAGATTTTCCAAATGGGATTTATTCCCCTAAGGTTTGGTCTCTGCCAGTTGCCTGTGCAATAGATTTGCCACCACAACAGAAAGGGTTGAACTTCCTTTGTGGGAAAATAAAAATGGCCAGACCAAAGGTTCACCGGCCCCAATGTCTTGTCTCAAAGTGCTCCCTAGAATTATTTAGGGAAGGAGAAAAATACACCAGTGTGAAGCGATCCTTGCTCCAGTGTCGCTCTCCAGCTTCTGAGGAGAGGAAGCTTTGGTATTCCTGAGTTGGGGATGCTGTTACACTTCTTAATAGCTTTTAATCCCATCTATACATCTGGCTTCTATAACATACTGACGTAAAGAAATCCACCGATTAACTGCATATTACATGAAAGAAGTGCTTCCTTCTGTCAGTGTTTTACTGTGTTTAGGATAAATTTGGTTGATATTCCAATGATATGGGAAATAGTGAATAATAAATCACTGTTGACATTTTCCATAGCATTCTGCTGTGCCAGTGTGCTCTCATACCTAGGTAAACACTGTGAGTTTCTCTGAAATGAAGTGTTCCATAGCCTGGTTGTGTTCTTGCAATGAAATGAACTACATTTTTCAGAAGGAAGATTTGGTGATTAAAACCTTACTGTAACTGATTTTCTCATTTGGCATTTAAAATTGCTAAGCACTGGATTTTGATATTAAAATCTACTAAACTGTAGTAGCCACAGATGTAAAACTGTAATTTTGGCTATGATGCTTCAGGAAATCTTAGTTGATCTTTTTTTCCCCACAGCTGTAGGCTTTGGGGGAGTATCTTTGTATTCAGATGTACCGATTCTTATTAGTCTGAGCAGGGGATTCATGGATTCTAATTGGGTTGGATTATTTATTCTCATCTTTTTAGCACTTGTTTGTCTCTCCTGGACCTACATTGCTGGATTCATTACACTACAAATAGAAAAACACTGTTCCTGATCCAAAGAAAGCATTGATCGTTTGTAGATGTAACAGATGAGGGTTGGTGATGAAGACTTAAGGGTTACAGCAACAAAATTATGACATTTCAATTTATCTTCTTGCATTCCTTTGTTTGGCCAAAAATGGATGTGATAGGTGAGCGTTTTATTTCCCATCAGACTTTTAATTGGCTCACTTTTTATGGCCATTGTGCTAACAGTGAGTTTTGAGAGGTATTTAAATAGAGAATTGCAGCATTTAATTTTTGCAAGTTTGAGAATGACATGTTCTAATATAAGGAGCACTATAGTTCTGACTTTGGGGAAATAGAGTTTATTTAGACGTTCTTTAGACAGTTTTTTTTCAGAAAGCCATTCAGGTAGGAATCCCAATTGACTGCTGAGAGAGTTTTTATTGACTACTAAGTGAGTCCTAACACAGCCCATCTCCAAAAAAGTGACTATCCTCCATTAGGTCATCCTTGTCTCTTATCTGTAAAACCAGAATGTTGATACTTATTACTGAAGATGGAAACCAGTAATTTCGGATCTATGGAAACTAGAATAGATAAGTCCAATAATATACATTCAGGAATTATGTTGATTATCAGCAAGTTACTTCATCATTAAGTTACAAGTTTCTTTGTCCAAAGTTTAATAAATAATCAAAAACTCAGGGAGCAGACATCTTCATAAACTTGATTTTTTTTTTCTTTCTTTGGTAAACAGCTGCCTTCTGTGAAAATAAAATTTCTGTATATCATGCTTTTTGTTTAGTCTAACAATTGGTATTTCAGCCAGTTGTTTTCTCCTTCCCGTGTTTCTTTAAAAACACAAACAAACAAACCCTCAAATGGACTGTTTTCTTTACTCCTTATCTGTGTCTATTTGAACACAATTCTGCTTTTTCCTCCGTGCTACTAGTCTTAAAGGCAAGATGTAACAGAAACTTTAAAAAAAGGGGAAAGTTTATAAAAACCAAAGGAGATCAGGAGATCAGGGATATTACTCAATTCTTAGAGTATGCAGCATGAGGTCATATACAAAATGTGCCATGGACTTTTCTTGGATTTTTTTAACTGCATCCTTTGAATCTGGTTTTATAAACTCAGCATTTAGTTTCTTTATTTACTTATTTAAAACAAACAAAAACTTTCTAGCTTGAAAACTTCTGATTCTTTTGTCCACAAGGATCCCAACACTTCTTTAGGAGTTGATAAAAGGTTATAAATTGAGAAGGTCCAGGCAGGGTTGTTTTGATTCTGTGAACTATAAGAGATGGTACAATGATATAGTCCTTTCTGATAGAGAAGTCACTTATAGCTGTATTTCTTAAGATGTTTATGTATTTAGCACTGCTAAGACTAATCTGAAATTCCTTCTTCTGCCTAGTGATCCAATTCCTAGTATGTCAAAGACCAGGAATGGAATTTAGTAAGGAAGTAGGATCCTCGTGCCTTTTTTGTGGATGGAAACCTCTTCAGTGTGTGTGCGAAGACGACATTTCACAAAGGGTGAATGGCATTGCCAGTGGTCTTCAGCTGTCAGTGCCCCTCTGCCTAGCGTGCATTTACCAAAGGCAGTAACATTGACTTCGTATTGTGTCTTCATTCAGGGCTGTGGAGGTGGGTCATGGGTTTTGGTGGAATGTCTTTAAAACTTTGCTTTCCTGGGCCAATTTAATGTAACCTAATCTTCTTCAGCTGGTGTTCTTGAGTAGTCCAAATAAATAAATAAAAGTATGTGTTGATTATCTTTGTTATTAAGAAATTAATTTCATAAGAAGCCACAATTCTTTGTGGAGAAGCAGAACAAGACTTTTTTTTTAGCGTGCATCATATCTTTTTTAGAAAGAGGGATTTGGGCCATCTCTCCTCGTATTTGGTCATACAACCTCCTTGAGGAATTTGCTTACATACTGAAGTAACATTTGAAAATATTTACATCTATTTAGCTGGCTATAGTGTGATAGATGCATTTCCTGTCTCTTTCAGTGTAAGCATTCTGTTTTTCCTCTTCTTTCTATCTCCTCATTCCTGTCTTTTGTTTGTTTAGTTTTTCCTCAGCTGGAACTAGAAAAATAGCAAATATCACATGATCAGACCGTGTAATTCTTTGAACCAAAGTTTGGAAACTTCTAACAGAGCTGTAATCAGAGTTCCTTAAACTTCTGTCTCAGTGTTTCCTTACCCACGCTGCACTCCTGTTGAACGTGAAGCTCCAGCCACGTACCAAGAGAGGGTTCATCAGCTCATCTTGTTTCCATAGTGTCTTGCACTCAAGGAGATTCCACCTGTCAAAATGACGTGATGATCATAACTCTACTTATAAAGTCAGATGTTCATTTTTTCAGTCCCTTGCTGTTACTGGTGTATGGGAATTGGCTGCTATATAGGTGAAGGCTGCTGCTGTTGTTAATGACCTCTGTTGTTGTTAATGACTTCTCTTCCTCTGGCTGGATAGCAGTCACTGAAGGACAGTAAAAGAGCTGCATCACCAGAGCTGCTAAAGGTGTCCTCCCATGCCGTTAAGTGAACTGGTAGTATTTGCTGTGAGGCTGACAGTCTGTAATGAAGCGGAGAGTTGATGGGGCACTTACTTTCTCATCCATCTCTTTAATAGAAGTCCCTGACAGCTGGGAAGGGAGGGCTGGCTTATGGTTTTGTTTCAGGGGTTTTCCCCCTCAAATGGGATTTGTTGCTTTACAAGCTTATGAGATATTATGAAAAAACATACTGAGACTGGAAGCTGACTATTTATTAGACTATAAGTGATGTATAAAACAAATACCATTCACAGATCTGTGACCCTTTGATACTAATTAAAATATAAACAAATGTACACCCTAGCCACTCTGGTTGTGTCTTCATTAGTATCTTGTTTGGAGCAGTCTTGCAATTTTGAAGCAAATCCCATAATTGTTTCTTACCGTATGCTGATTGAGTTCACAAACTGGTTTTGAAATGTAGCCATGGGCTCATTTGGCGGAAACTAAACCGAAAGCTTTATTCCAGGAGTCTACGAAATGCAACAATATTTAATTGGGGACATAAGATTCCAAACTAAAACTTGGCCTTTTGGCCAACATTGAGCCATGTATGTATGTGATGGATACATCTGGCCCAGGGAATCTGACTGGAGTTCTATCTAAAATGAAATGCCCTGAATCATAGAATCATAGAATAGGTTGGGTTGGAAGGGACCTTTAAAGGTCATCTAGTCCAAACGCCCTGCAATACGCAGAGACATCTTCAACTAGATCAGGTTGCTCAGAGCCCTGCCCAGCCTGACCTTGAATGTTTCCAGGGATGGGGAATCTCATGTGGTGTAGATATGGGGTCTCAGCATTAACTGCTTTGATTTAGTGATCTGCCCTTTTTTGATCTGCCAAATTACTTGCTAAAATTATTTCATCATTACTTCACTATGTTTTACATGCCTTTCATTTCATGTTCTCATCACATCTCCTATTCATTCTTCAGGTATCATGACACAGTCTTTGTAGAGCTGCTGTATAGGTGTAAGACTCAGGTTATTTTGGACCAAAGAGAAAGAAACCCCAAAGAACTCCTTTTCCTTATTTCAGAAATCTATCAGCATATATATTTTGTGTGCAAGAGTAACAGCAAGAGAAATCAATCCTCAAATAAGATGATCTCAAGCAGATGAAGTTTTTCAGTTTTTACAATCTACAATGTAATTCCATGTGGAAGACAAAGAGGCAAAATCTGTCTCTTAAAGTAGATTTTGTAATACTCAATTAGTGAGCTTATTTGCAGATTTTTTTTTTACTAGTCCAAACACTGAGTTTGTATTAGTAATTTCTTTTTTTAAAATGGATTTAGATTCCAGTCCTATGAGGATGACATGCTGTCCCTGATCAAGACATGATGAAGGAATTAACCATGGTGACGTTTTCATATTTGAGATTAAAAGAAGACACACATCTGCCAAATGCAAGCAGAAGGAAAAATCTTGTTACTTTTTCTAAATCCTCTGAAAGCAGCTGGATTTTTAACTTATCCAAATTGTGAAGTTTTGTTAAGATTGATATCCACATAAAAGTGTAGAGAAGCACAGAAAATCTTAAGAACTCAGGATGTGTGCTAGTCTCATAGGAGAAAAGTCAGAAAAAAAAGCAAGAGTGCATTTTCTTTTTAGTGGAATAAACTGATTACTTCCCTTTAACTTCACTCTCATGCAGGCACTTGTTTAAAAACTGCAGATGTTTACAGTTACTGACTATGAATTGTTTCCCTCATTTATTCTGGATAAATTTATTATCTTACTGGGTTTTTCCTGCACAAAATCTGAGCAAAATTTAAGGGTTCGCAGTGTCATCTAATTATATCCTTTCTGCTGTCTCCACTAGCTCTTTAACTATCTCAACCCAACTGATGCTTTCACTTGAACTAGGAGCATGAGAATCAGGAGCTAGAATAATGTGCTCGGACCTGGAAGATGTAAAGGACATTTACACCTTTGTGCCACAACAGTCATAATAACCCTGGCTGGCTTACTGCAACAGCTTTCTGTGTGATCAGGGTAGCCTTAGATTCCAGGCACAGTAATGGAGCTAGTGAGGTGGAGCTGTTTACTAGTAAAGCACTAAGAAAGTAATATTGTTTGGTTTGGTGCATAGTTCTTGACCCATCTGTTGTAAGCAGCATTCAGAATTATAAAACAAGAATCAAATATAAGCTCTTGAATGCTGTGCACCATGTTTTGGTAATTTATCAGGCGGCCTTTGCAGAGTGTACTTTCAGTAATAGTGCTTCTTCCATTTGGAACTAAGAAACATAATCAAAGAAGTAGCAATATATGCAGCAGTGTAATAAGTACACTGTCATCAGATATGAAAGAGATGCTTATTCATACACTTCAGTTATGTACACATTTATGTTACAGAACTGCGTACCTACTAACAGCAGTGATTTTACAAAGCTGGATTTGTTTGAAAAATCTATAGTTCTCTATGGGATGCTTTGTGCAGGATGTTTTGCAGTCCGATTTATGGAAGAGCAATCTCTGCAAGATCTGTGAATCTTGCAGAAAAAAAAAAAAACAAAGCAAATTTAGATATCTAAAGTTATGTTAGCTTGGATAGCTTCATGTGGTAGCAGAATGGCTGTATCCAGCCTTACTCTAAATGTTTTGCTTTGAGTTATACCTAATGTAGGCTTATCGTTATGAGCGTGCTGGCAATGACAGCGTGTAACGTGTAAACTGAAGAAATTGGACAAATAAAATGTGTCCCTAGATGGATTTAAAATGTAGAGTGCCCAGTTCTAGTTTTCTGTAGCCTGCTGGCTCAATATGTGGCTAGAAGAAAGGAGATGAGCAAATGTTGAATGATACGAGATGGCAGCTACAATTGGCTTATGAGCATTGTTCTGCCTCTGGCACTCTGGATCATGAACTTCATCACATCCAAGAAATGTTAACAGCTCAGCCCCTCGGGCTTTAGCAGCTCTGAGTATCTTTGTGGGTTTTGTAATTGACAGCTCCACCATCAGTATGCGGCTCTGACTGGCATTCTGTGCGACTAAAATGCATGAGGGTTTCAGCCTCTTTTGCAGAAACACCATGATGGGCATCTGAGTGACATTTTAATTTGATAATGAAAGCGCCATTAAATCAGAAAAGAGAAAAATGCGTGTGTTTGTGGCACAAGATATTTTGTGTGACCACTGAGGTCATTTGAGAAAGGCTTGCTGTTGAAATAGTTATACGAGTTTGCCAGCAATGACTCACTACCGTGGTGGCTGCAGACAAATTCCAGTTGCTTTCCACTTGTTTTTGAAGATTTTGGTATTAGGGGTTTCTGTATGTTGCTTGAATGGTAAAAATCCAGCAACGCTTAAATTTACTTGATAAAGATTTCCCACACCTCTTCATGTGTGAAATGCTGCAACAAGCTGTGATCTGTACACCCTTTTGACTGTGTCAGAAGGGGATATATTTTAGCACCATTAAGACCATGTTTTATCAGCAACAGGCCTTTCCTTCCTGTGCCTATTTCTAAAGGGATCCTGACTGGACTCAGAACACAAATGATTCAGTGCAAGTCTTCAGGATTCAAACTTCTAGATGCTCATGTCTTAGATGTTTTCTCATCTCTCTCGTTTAGAGATACGTATTATAGTATCACCTATGGAAACCAAACTTGTGGATTTGGGTTGTGCTAGACAATGTTACACCTGTATCTGTCTCTCCATATCTATATAATATATTTAGAGAAATCTAAACTTTGCTGTAAATAATTGACAGTGTAAATAGTCAAATATATTGTTCTGCCATCCTATAGACGAGGAATTGTGATGGTAAAATATTATGTTTTGACCAAAACTATGCAGGCAATCTGTGGCAGAATTAGAATCGGGTCCATGTTCTTAAGCTTTTTCTGGTGCTATTCATCTGCAAAGGTCTTAAGAAATTAAATACTTATAGTGACTTTTTATTTTCTCCAGTTTATTTCCTCTTCCAGCTGTTGAAGGTTTAGATTTTTATTCAGCAGAAATAAATTTTATTCTTTAAGTACTGTAGATTTAAGAGGTTTTGTACTGTATGAGGCTAATGGTAAAATTAACTGTCCATGTATTGATCACCCAGTTGGAACTGGCTAGTGATCTCTTGGGAAGTGACCCCAGGACCAGTACAAGAAGGAGAGTTACTACCAGTTCAGCGTGGAGTTACTGTCATTCAGATACATAATTTTGCCAGCCAGGGTTCTGTTTGTACCACTGCTCACAATCCCTCCAGGACCTTGTCTTCAGCTCAGGGGTCCGCTCCCTTGAAACTCTCTGAATCCATGCTCATTACATTTAGCAGTAGTTTGCTAATTAAGTGATACTGGTGATGTACATGTTGGTGATGCGTGGAAAAGAAAGCATGGTTGTGATAATAATGGGCTCTTCAAAATTATTTTTGTGGACCTACTCTGCGGATCTGTACTGTCATCTTCATTTGACTCCTACTGTTGACCTGTAGGAAAAAACCTTTCATTACTTGCCTACTGCTAACAAAATGGTGTGGCAGATACAGTATTATCTATTATCTTTGCAGTAGTTAGCACTTGTAACTTCCACTGAATGTTGAGCATGTAACTATAAATGCTCACTTTTTTTGGAAGTAATATTAATAATTCTCATCCTGTGACTGACTTTAAGGTATCTAATGTTACCTTGAAAGCACAAGTGAGTTAACCCTTGTAATGTTTTCATGAAATGGATGAATGTAAAAATTTTGCAGGTGGTGGATAGGGACACAAATAGAATTCAGTGTTTTTCCCAGGTCACTCAGTAGATCTATGGTAAAAGTGTACACTGGACTTAAATATCTTTTCTTGAGTTGCTAATCTTGTTTCTGTACAAAAAACTAAACGGAAAAACCCCAATATTCTGAATTTGGCCCCGAAATCTCTAGGCAAGCTGAATTACGACACACGTCAACAGAACAGCAGCAATGTCATCTGTTCCAAATACTGAAAGCATGCATCCCTTGATGATAGTCTGTCAGAACTGCTTGGCAGTTTGTTTCAAATGCTTGAAAGGTATCTTCTAAACAATACTTTTCTATAATTTTAACTTTGGCTATTTTTCTGAAGTATGATCAAAGCAAAGTGCTGTTTATGTTTTCTTCCTTTTGTAAGGTTGAAGTCTAAAATGATATATTTTTCTCCCATGAGCTTTACCTTCCTAAGTATGAAAATCTTTCAGCAAAACTAGTGGTTTAGTGGTATTTCAGATATCTTTAATCCTATCCTTTGTTTGTTGTTCTTCTGTGATGCGATATTGCAACAAATAAATGCCCGTCTGTGTTTGCTATTATTCCTCACAGCTGTTTTTCAGAAAAGCGATAAGTAAAAAAATAACTTGGATGATTGCAAAAGCCAGTTCATAGCCAGGAGAGTCCTGACTCTCTACTTACTTTTTCACAGGCCTCCAGAATTGGCATCAAAGTATGCAAATTTCTCTGAGGGAGCGTGCAAGCCTGGTTATGCATCAGCGCTCATGACTGTCATCTTCCCAAAGTAAGTAATGACTTTACTGGGGTTTTTTTCCCCTTCTTCCCCTGATGACTTCTCATCCTTCAAGGTGGGTGATCTGCAGAGATTGTCTTGAAAAGTGTCATTATTCTGTCACTTGATTGGTTCAAGGGGAGACTGGTGTTGAAATTCTGGGCTATTTGAGTGGTCAGTGGCAATGGCTTAATTGATTTCAGTTTGACTAGGGGCTTCCTCAAACAGTAGAGAGGTCTGTGTGTTGAATAATAAAACAATTATATTGTCAGTGCATGATACAGATGTGTGGTCAAGCTCACTGCTGGTACCAGATGATGCAATCCTTAGGAAGCTTCGGTCATGAAGTGACAGATTAAGTTATCTGGAGTAGTAAAGTGTGGTCTTTTTTTTTAACTTGGGAGAACACGGTAAAGCACCCCTGAGGTGCCTGAAGGCTTTGCAATAGTGTTTTCCAAAGAATCTAAGACATGTTATTAACAAGTTGTGCATCTTACTGTGTTGAGAAGTTACTGTAGCTGAAGTGTCACTAGTTTATTCAGAATTTGTTTCCCTCTGAAGGGGTGGAAAGTTGCAGTACTGTTTGATAGCTTTCAGAAATGAGGAATGTAATTATAACAGATCAACTGAAACTTACCTTTGAATTTGGCTTATGGCTTTCTCTAATGCACCATGTGGCTTCTGCATTTCAAGGAGTTTGTAGAACTGCTGGAAGACAGTTCAGAAGACAGATTGGCAAGAACATTATACTGTTAGGGCTCAAGGATCTCTGTTGCGTTCATGAAATGGAAAATTTGACCAAATGGTCATTTGACCTTTGTACAAGGTTCTAATACATGTGGAAGAGATCCTCTAGTGCAGTGACTTCTTTGGCAAAAGATATATTTTATTTCTTTTGAGGAGGGAATTTCCATGACTTGCACATACAGAGGTTAGGTTGGGTGACCATGGCCTTCAGGCCAAGCCTGAAACTGATGGTATCTTCTTTCTTTGTTTTTATTGGCAAACATGGTATCTGCAACCTCTAAAAATTAAAAATAAAAATCTGACATTGCCTTGTAACCAGCAGATACTACAGCCAGGCCTTAAAAACAAAACAGTAAGTGTTGAGACCATGTTCTCCATCGCCAGTGTAAAACAAACAATTATCAGTATTATCTTCTGTGTGAATTTTGGAACTCTGGTTAGAATATAAATAAATACCAGAACTGAATGTAGATATATTATCATCCTCTTTTAAGAACTTTCTGAGTGCTTTTAAATCTGTGTTTGTGTACATATTAAATGTAAATAGTATAGAAGAGGAATATAAGGTAATTAACTGTGGTAAGATATCTGAAGCTAAAGCTTTCCTTTCTTTATACAGCTGAAACCTAACTGCCCTTTCCAAGGCATGGCTGTTGTTACATATTGGTTCTGCAGAGATAAATTATATACACTGAAGAAGGAAGACTGTTTAGTACAGTTATTAAGGCCAGAAAAATACCATTAATGGTCCTTTATCCTGATTTGTTTCATGACACAGGACATGATGTTTCTTTCCATTAAATTCATCACGGATCACAGGCTAGCTAGCTTGTTTTAAAGATTTTAATTGCTGGAGAATCTGGTAATAATGTGCTACATTATTCCTATGGATAAACTCATAATTGCAAAAATATTAATCTTATTTTAATTTTAAATTAAATTCTAAATTTTATTTTAATTTTAAATTTATTTAAGACTTTGGCTTCAAAAAGGAGGTTTTTTGCCTGCTAGAATCCAAAGTGTTATTTATTCTCTCCCTCAGTAGCTATTTACAGATCGCTGTTCAGTCACTTTCTCCCAGTAGTTAATTGCATTGAACTAATACCATGCAAAGAGGTAGTAACTTGTCTCTAGTCTAACTAGGTGGTGGTTGTCTTGTTCATACATTGAAAAATCATATTGATAGTTCTAAAGACAGCATCTCAGTGGGGATTTATGTTGACTTGCTTCTCTAACATGATCCCGAAACCTTACTAAGGTTGACGTTTTTTTCCAGGATGTCCTTTAATTCTTTATTAATTGAATTCAGTGTCGGACATTTAATTATTTTACCTAGGATTGGTGTAAGGATGGCTGACCAGTAGTTCTGCAAAGAATTCCATGCTACACTTAAGATTCCTTCTCTTCTGAAACTTCTCTCGTACTTCAAGAACTATACAAAGTTCATATTACAAAGCCAGGTATCATAATTTAATGTATTTAGAACTCTTAAAGCCAAATTAGCTTGCCCGTTGATTTAAGAATTTGAGCTGCATGATTTCTTTTATTCTAGCTTTTGTTTTCAGTTGCTCATATCATTAGGAAAACATCATCTCTGCGGCTGACATTTTTCAGGCTTGGTCTTCGCCATAAAATGTGTGTTTTTGTTGAGTGTTTTTATTATTTGGATAAAGTTGGTTTGGCTGTTTTCAAGCATGAATAAAATGAATAAATGTTTTCCCATTCTAAAGGTTCCTGACTTTTTAGTGCAATTTTTAATGTAAATAGGCAAAATATGATGGAAATAGTTGAGATAGAATAAATATTTTTCAGAGGATGTAACTCTTCTTGGTAAGTGCTTCTTTAATGGTAAAAATGTGAGTTCAGACTTTACCAAGCATAAGTAAGTGCTAGATGGATTAAAGAGCCATGCCCTGAGAAATCTCAAAATGTGTTTGCTGGTAAGGAAAGACTAAATCTGATTGGTGTTTTTTTTTTTTAATGAGGTCCTCAGTTGATCAGTTCTCATTCTAGCAATGCTAGGTGCCTTCATCAATAATCCTAGCTGAAAAAAATCCTAGGTTAAGTGTGCAGATGATATGCTTATTGGAGAGTACTAAATAAAGGATTGGTTACTTTTAGAGAACAATCTGGATTGCTGATTTAAATGGCCACAGTCCAACAAAATACATGTTAGTACATCCAATATGAAATAAGACATCTGGGGAGAACAAATGCAGATTATACCTTCAAGATAGAAAACCTCTGTCTTGGAAACAGACATAGAGAAAGCTTCATATAATCTCAACAAAATATCATAGCTGAAATGCTATTTCAGGTTCATATGTACACACTAAGTTGAGAAATTTTGTGAGTAGCACTGATTTAAAATTAAAAATCCAAACCCCCCAAAAACCCCCCAAGACTTCTAGAATACTGTGTCCAGTTTTGATGGTGAAAGTCCGAGAAGGGAGGGGAAATAAGAGATTGAAGGAAAGCCACAAAAATGAATAAGGACTGGCTTAAACAGTAAAGTAAACAAGGCTCCTAGAAATAAGTCATCTTTCTGAAGCGGGAGTTGTATCCAAATGAGGAGACTAGGAAAGAGCATTAACTTTGGCAAGTTAAATATAAACCATAATGAGGTAGGCCAAAAAAATGTTGAGGAACAGCTTTATAAAGGCATAAAAAAAAATAAAGCTTTTTGTCTAACTGTCAAAAGCAGAAAGTCTGCCAGAGATCCCGATGGGCTGACTGATGATCATAGTATTACATGTGAGCTAAGGGAAGGTAAAGCCGCAGCAGAGAAGTTATTTGCATTGCTATTCACTGCAGAACAGTTCTCATGTGGAGCCTTCCTTTCTGGGGGACAGGCTGGGGGAAGCTGACAGAAGGTTGGCGTTTTGGAGCAAATCGGCACAATGAATTGCTAGGAAAAGTTCTCACTTTGTGAAGAACTCGGTGGTGAAGTTGCTGAGTTACACACGGTTGTGTATAATCATTGTTTAAATTGGCCTTAGAATGGAAGAATGAAAAGCAGTAAACGTGTCAGGTTTTTCAAGAGGGGCCCATGGAGCGTTTGGGAAACAGGAAACTAATCGTGACCCTGGTTTCTGTATTGGGCACCTCGGTAGAAACTATAAAAAAAGAATAGAATTAGTGTTCGTTCACAGGAATAAAGGCGATGATAGAGAGGAGTCAAGTTGTCTTCTGCAGTAGGAAGTCCTGCCCTGTAAATCTGCTCATGTTGTTTGAATGACTGGATGAGCATTTGATAAAAGTGATTTAGCTAATACAATATGTCTGGATTTCTTTAAAACAAAACAAAACAAAAAAACCCAGCAAACACTGCTTCAAAGACTTCTGGGAAATTAAACTGGTGTAATCCTGTAGTGGTTAGGTAGTGACTAGGTAAAGATTGGAAACTGTATGGAAAAAAAAAAGACGACTGGACAATATAGGGACATTACCCCTGGAGTCCTCTGGAGAACGTGTGCTGGGATCTCTGCTGTTCCAAGAGGTCATAAGCTATCTGGAACGGAGGATGAATAATAAAGTGCTGACATGTTTTTCCAGGCAGCAAGACCAAAAGCTGACTTTTGTATATGGAACTTCCACTTTCCCCCAGTGAGGAGTGTCAGAGGGGTCTCACAGCGCTAAGTGATGGGGCAATGAAACAGCAGGCAAATTCAGTGTTTGCTGAGAAGATTGATCTGACAGCGTATACCTAATGATGGACTTGGTTATGCCTTGTAAATCGGGAAAGAGATCTTGGAATTACTGTGGATGGTTCTGTGACTTATTGGCCAGCGATGGTTAAAAGACCATGGATATATTAAGAGATAAATGCAGAAACCTCAAGAATATGTTATGACACTGTATAAGTACCCCTTGTGCCTCTATCTTCAATAAGATAATTCTAATTCTCTTCATCTTTTTCTCTTCAACATCTAATTCTCTTCAACTAATTTTGAAACGGGTCTAGAAGAATTAGATATATATAGTGGAAATAAAGACTAAACAAATCATGGAGCTATTTCCATGCTTAGAAAGATTGAATAGACTTAAACTTGTAGAGCAAGCAGAGGGTATTCACAAGTATGTGTAACATAGTGAATGGCATGGAGAAGATGTTCAGGTGATTGCTTCTCTCAATACAAGATTCAGTGGTATTAAATGTAAATATTGTGCACCAAATTTAACATAAACAAAGGAAAGTGCTATTTCATGCTATTTCCAGTTACATTTTTCTGAGAATGAGTTCCACAGTGGGCAAAAGATTAAAAAAAAAAAAAAGATTGACAGTCAGGTTCTATTGACCATAAGGACTCAGAAACAGGCATGGAAATCTCTAAGTTACAGGAGGCTGGAACCTAAATGGATGTTGAGGGCAGAGCGTAGCTTTAAATATTCCCTGTTTCTTAGGCTTTTTACTGAAATATTGACCAATGGACACAGACATCAAGTATTGGGCAAAATGGTCGTTTGGTCTAATCCATTGTGCCCATGCCTGTGTTTTTGTTTTGTTTGGTTGTGGGTTTTTTAATTATTATGCCTTAAAGGCATAGCTGCAGAAAAACATGCTGTAATCTGAATCATGGCAGTGACTCCCCACCAAGAGAAACGGATGCATGATCTCAGTACTGCATCTCTGTGTAGGAGCTGGCTAGCTGGGCTGCATCTGCTGCTCACTGTAAATGAAGGAGTTACCTAATTTTTCACTTTCCAGGGCAATACGATTCTGCCTCTTGCAAATCTCCAACAGTAGATAATGACTCAAAGTGCCTGAAGTAAGGTTACTGGTTTCGGAATGATACAAAGAAAATGACAAGTGTCTTTCGTAAAATGGCATCAGTAGGTCAGTGAATTAGACTACTATGTTCAGTGAATTAGACTATTTTTAGTAGGTCTGAGGTCACCTACAAGTCTGGAGCTAATGCTTTGACCTTTTTGTAGAAGGCACTAACTTGTGTTTGCAGTGGTAACACTGCAGTCTCCTGCATGTCTGGCCTTACTGTGGAAACGATGCTGCCTGTGTACAGTTCTCTTTCTTTTTCTATGCCCTATTCTTTACCAAATGAGAAAGGAGACTTCTGCCCACAGTTTGCGGCTGACATGCCAGCCTGGGACAGTTCAGCTACTGACAATTTTCCAACCACAAGCTCTTGTAAGTTGGCAGCTAATACTAGAAATTAGAGGAGGCGGTAAATAGAGAGGGAATGGCTGCAGCCTGCAGACTTGTGAATCTGTGTTTGGTAAGAGAACATGGGAAAGAAGTATTCAAAGAAAGATAAAGAGTATCTGAAAGGATTTCAGAATAAGGGGGAAAGTGGAAGTTCCATATACAACAAATCTATAGGTGTTGTGACAAAAATAGTGAATTTAACATTTGTGATTCAGATACATAAGACTATTTTTAGCACCAAGGATATGATCATAAACATCTCTTTCTAGTTAATTGGTGCTAAGAAATAGTCTTTTATGAATCACAAACGTCTTTAAGTCAGTTCAGAACCAAAATCAGTTTGGTTTGTTTCATTATTCTGGTGCAAACTTTCTTCATTTTTTTTGCTTATTTTTCAATACTGCAGCCTGCTCTCCACTCCGAGGAAAAACAGCTCTCCTGTAAACTCTTCTGGGTTTATATTGTTTATATTTCCATACTGAATTGTTTCTTTGTACATAAAGTTCAAAATTTTTTAAGCTTTCATATCAGCAGAGAATGCATGACACGGATTTATGCCAGCCATAGAAATTTCAGTGGCTTTCTCTCAAGTCATTCTTCTGTGTTTTTTTTCCCCTTGATATTGTAGATCATAGACTCCTGTGTGTTTCTCCACTTCTACAGGCCAGTTGTGTATAGCTGGGACAGCTCCAGAAGGTCTTTCTCTATAGTGTACAGGCTAGACTCCTGTCTCCTTGACACCAGAGCTTGGCAAAAACTTCTTTGTCATTGCTGTCTTGCAGGTACAGCTTATGCGGCTTTTATACTTTAGGAGAAAAAACATTCCTACATGCAAATGGGGGATAGGGGCTTCAGGTGGAACTGTAGCTTTAGCAAGGGCTTTAGTAGGGGTCAGGATAATTTAAAAATGTGTGGTCCCCTCCTCCCAAACACTTCCCCATTCGCTTCCATATCCCCTTCCAGGAGGCTGTGCCTCTTATAATAAGCACACAAGAGCATCTTTCCATTCCACACTTGCCTGCTTTGTTACTTAGATATTCAGAAAAAATATTTTAAAAAGAGAATTTGTAACCCTCTGTGACAACTGACTTTATTCAAGTTTTGGCTGTCTTGATGCCTCGTGAATTACTGCCATTCCCAAGCATGGGCTTGTACTGAAGTGACAGGGCACGAGCTCAGTGCTTAGAGACTGTCAGCGGAGGTGACGGCTGCTTCCTTTGTGATTAACTATTTAAGGAGAGCAGAGGAAGCCAAAGGATGGCAGCTTCATGTGGTTCGTGAGAGCTCACTGAAGAAATAGGCTGGATAATTAGTTCTCCACTGAGGATTGCTATGGGAATTCGCAACTATTCCCTGACTGTAGCGTGATCCATCTGCTGCATATTTTGTGGTCTCTTCAGGTGCAGTGGGTAGTATCTCTTAATTTTTTAAGATATATAAAATTGTATATATATGCTGAATTAGTTATTGATAGAGGGGATTTTTTGTCTTCTAAATATATGTATAATGTACATCTTTTTGTAATACACTGAAGTGGTTCATTTTGTTAATTTGAACTGTGAAAGCAGCTTGTGTCCAACGCTTCTTGAGGCTCCCACTGAAGTCAGGGTCCCTGTGTCCCAGATACTGCTCTGAGAAAGACTTTCTGCTTTCCTTCAAAACGAGATTACTCCTGTTCTAGGAACGGGGAGTACTCAAACCCCTGTCCCTTCTTTAAGTCTCTTGCTCTGTGCTTGTGCATGCAAGAATAGTGTATGATGATGGCGGAGATAGTTACATTTGGTGTCTCAGTAACTGCTGTAATCACAGCTCTGTAAGGAAATTTGCACGTGCCAGTGCCCAAAAGGGTGTTTGGGGATGCCAGAGTGCTGAGCTGGAGTCTTTATCACAACTCCCCTCAGATCCTGTATCTTGCTTATTCTGCCTGTCCCCACAGCAAAGATGAAGGAAATACTTGCTGTTGCATTATTGAGGTTTGAATTTGCAGGGACAAGTTGTTGCAGGTGTATTTTCTCCTGGGCAGTGCTGATCATCATTGGCGTCCCTCAGTTCCTTGGTTAACTCTGGCTAAAGGAGTTCAGGACTCACAGGAAGGGAAAGGAGGGATGAAAGAGGAATTGATGGTGCCCTCGTCGGTTAAGCCGTCGGTGTTTCCCATTGCTCCAAGCTGTTCAGTGCCTGGCTTGTGCCAGGGGCATTGGAGCATGCCGCTGCTCACGTTTACCTCTTGTCACCTCCTTAGTCTGTGTTTTGTAAAAGCCAGGCTAAAGAAATATGCGAGCCAAAACATGCACACTGTAATGCTCCTCAAATCACTTCTGGTGTCTGGGCAGCACCTCCCCATGCAGAGCTCCATGGCTTTTCCAGTAATGCACCTTCCCATGCAGTCAGCAGTGACAGTGGGTCAGCAGCTGGTGAAGGGAGCATGTTGCACTGCTCTACCTTCCTTTCCTTGTGACTCCCTTATATGTTGGTTCTGGAGTGAAGATTTTCTCCCTTGTTCACCTCTGCAGTTAGTGTGTTGTGTATTACATACAATTTGAAGGCACTTACAAAGAGGGTGATATTTTTAAAAATATATATTAATGTAGATTTTAAGTGACAGAACTGGGTTAGAGTATACAACAGGTATAATTCCTATGTTTGTTTTATTGTCACATGCTCATTTGAGAGACTTAAATCTCTCACACTTCTGCCTAAAGGTGAAAAGTATGTTATCTCACAAAATATTTTGCCACAGCTGGCTGTACTTTAGTGAACATGCAGCACAGTCTGTTAGGAGACATTTGCTTTTAATGTTCGAACTAGGATTGTTGTCTGAGCTGTTGTTGCTATTTATAACTGGGGCAATTGGATTGCCCTTCACACACCCTGATTGCTTCAGTCCCTTCCACCTGCCTTGTCTGCAGGAGGAAGCTGAGGTTAAGAGGCAACATTTGATAACTCGTGTTCGGAGTGTTGCAAACCTCTGGTACCGAAGTGGTGGTAATCAAAGCTCCGTTTAAAGTGTGGTCGAATAACTAATTTCTCCGCGAGAGATTCCCTGCATTTATTTTTTTTTTGTAGAGAGCAATGATCAGGAATGTAATTCCAGAGATGAGCAGATGAAACTGTACACAGAACTTCACTGCTAGCTCTTAAATTCATAGCACTGATTAACCAGCTGGAGTTCGTACTTCAAAACAAACTTCAATGGCAACAGCTCATTTCTTCACTTCTGGCAGCCTCTGAAGATGTGCATGCTGCTGCAGTCAATTTGAAATAGATGTGGCATAATGTAAGAGTAGATTTAAAAAAAAAAAAGGCTTGGGTTCTGTGTCTGCATCCCCTTTTCTACGTGGCACTGTTAGCTTAAGGAGTTCATGCTGCCCCTTGAGCTGCTCCATTACCTGAGCTAGCATAACTGCCTGCAGACAGTGCAATAAACTGGGTAAGTAAAATAATCCTGATGTCCAAACATGAGTTTTCCCTCCCCCATCCATCAACTCGTTTTGTGCAAGATTATTTTTAATCCAGATCAGTTCACTGATCCAGTTTATGGAATTACCAAATCATTATACAAACCCTGCCAAGGGTGCAGCTTGGGAATGAAGAGCTAAGGTGATGGGACTGCAAAAACTCCGTAAGCCAGCTTGGGTACCAGGAGAGAGGTATGGGGAGCAGTTGCTCAGGAGGTAGGGATCTGGTTTCACCTTCAGTTCACGCAGGTTGTTCTCTCTATCTCATGTTGACTTTTTAACCTTTAAAAAATGTGCAAAGTAGTACATGCAATTCCCGTGTGTTGATCATGACAGTAGATTCTACATTGGAGCCATTTTTGGAGCTGAAATCTTTCATGCTTAACCTCTCTCAAGAGTTTAAAAAAAAAAGTATGTGAATCCATGTGATGTGCAGGCTTTGTGCCTGAAAAGTTTGTCTTCAGATTCCTTTTCGTGACCTCTGAATTAAGTGAGACTGTTAGATGTAAAGCTAGAATATGGGCACATGGACCTTACTGAGCGTGTGCCTTTCTGGCTTTGAAAAAGGTGCAGAGCATATGCGCTCTCGCTTCAGGATGAGCACACTGCATCTTAAGCCAGAGTGGGAACAGGACGGGGGGGTTTGTTTTGTTTTGCATTTTTTTTGTTTTCCAGAATACTACAGTTATTTCTAAATTGTGAACTTTAACAAAAAAAAAAGTGACAGCTTTGCAACTGTACAAATAAACTGTATTTGCGTGAGCATGATGATTGTAATAGAAACAATAAACTTAATCTGTGCCACCAAATAAGCATATTTTATTGTGCATGTGTGTTTGGGCTCTGTTGCTGTGGCCCATCTGCTCTAAAGCTATACCAATAAGAATGTTTAACTTTCAGGAAGAATCTTGCAGCAAACATTGCTTGAGGATCTAAATGCATTTGAGTGAATGAAAATATCAGTGAGCGTGAAATGAAACGAATGAAAAATATCAGTGAGCATCAAAGTTAAGCAGCGTATGTAATATCACTGTGGTTTTGATATGCATGTCTTACCTTCTTTTCTTTTCCTCCAATCCCCGTAAGAAAGTGGTTTTGGGTATCTCTCTTTTTATTAAAACTCTGACTCTCTGAAGGTTCATCTTTATTGGTCCAGCCCGTCATTGCCCCAGAGCCCCAAGAAGTTCCCTGGTATCTCTGAGGCTCTGTCTGTCACCAGTGATTTCCTCTTGCCATAGAAAGTGTGCAGCTTCCCTCAGAGTTTTCTGAATTGTGTTCAGGAGTGGATAATTGTTCCTTCTGATCTCCCTACTAGTGGTTTTCATCAAGTTTCCTATCTTTGGGTAGATTTCAAGTCAATTTATTTTCCTATTCTACCTTTCCCTCCTCTTCTCTTGCTGTCACATTTTGTTCTATTATTGAAACATTTCAGGAGTGTCAGTGCGTGCAAAGGCTGTCACTGAGCCAATGTCATTGGCTAAGAATATGGATGAAAAGCAAGTCTCATAATTTATGCAAGATTATTAGGCCAAATTAGAAACAGAACCCTCCAACTCTACGTTAGGCAAACGAAGGTAAAAACTGGAAAGATTAAAAATTCTCTTTGTAGCAACGTGAAAAGTCACTTGAGAATGTTGTTCAGATAATACTGTAGAAGCTCTGATTCCACTGCAGCATGAACAGCATAAGCTCCTTTGGCAATTATTTTCTTGGTACCTTTTAGTATAATTCTGAGCTAACTATGCAGTAAAATAAAATCCATATATTAATTGCTAAATACTATAGAAGCAATGCTGTAACTGTTGTAATAGTGTCAGGGATCACAGTAGCTTGGTGAAGTTCCTGTAGTTTCCCAAGGGCTCTTGCTCACTGGTTCAACCCAGCCCAAATCACTTGTGATGCTGGAAACCAAGACGTTACCACATTCTGCAGTGAAGCTGACTGCAGTGGGATGACAAATTTCACTAGTATTACTCACTATGTTTTTTAATTCTGCTTCTATTTTGCTAAATTTCTGAAAGAAGTTGTTTCCTTTTTGTGTAATCTGCCATATCTTTAAGAATGATCACGTCTCTTTCTCTCCTGAAGCACTTTGAGTCATTGATTTCCTTCCACAGGAACTTTCTGTGTGCGAGCCAGGGCTGTAGCTTACTTCAGTGTCCAGCTTGTAAACCAGAAAAACTGTGTCCAGCTCTCTTAATAGAAGTGTTTCATTATGATTTTCCTGAAAATCATTGCATCTGCCGTGCTAATTTGTTATTCTTCCAAGCTTAAACAACTGATGTAAGCTTCAGAATTGTGTACATTTCAAATAACACGTCTTGTACTGTTCTTGGAAAAAAAAATTTAGGGGCTTATATGGTTCCCCCTTTCTAAATTGATATTTGTGTCACACCAATTTTCGCATGTTTCTAATCTGTTTATCAGCTGTCCCACCCTAAGGTTCATGTTTACGCCAGGGCATACCTAGGAATAAATGTAGAATTGCACTGCTGAAAGTGATGTCAGTGCGGTAAAGAGATTCCTGAGAAATGAATTAATTTATCTAGGAATGAAACAGATTAAAATATCTGTGACCTTCTGTGGGGTCTCAGAGAGCCTGAAACCAGAAGAATATATAAATATGCCTGTGCACAAAACCACAATGCTTTACCTATCGCCCTCCTAAATAAAAAGGGGTGTGTGGTAAATCTGCTTTTACTTTGGGCCTGCCTCTGTTATAGAATCTCTGCTGTCTTTAATGAAAGGTGATGCTGTATTAGCCACCTGAGGTGTTCATTTTTGGACTTGGATTTTTTTTTTTTATTACAGAAGGTTTACACTGAGACAGAAGACTTGCTTGTGGATGAGCTGTTCCAAATATGAACAGTTCCTGTGAATGCTTCAGGAAGGGTGGAATAGTGTTAAATAACCTGAAAATGAAAGGCAAGGGAAAGCTCTTTGGGACATGATGGCTTTCCCTGTCCCTGCAGCCATCATTGGGGTCTGTGATGTGCTGTCCTGGGCTGGCCAGGCACTGCTGGCCCCAAATCTGCAGCGTGAGTAAGTCCATAGGACAGCAGCTGTTGTGGTGGGACGGTCTCTGGCTCCATCTTGGAAAGAAAGGACCAACTTTGGAATGGTCTCAGGGATGTTCAAAGCCACACCAGCTGCTTCACCAGGCAGTGAATTAGGGATAAGCAGCACAGCATATATCTGCTCTGCAAGTTTTGTTTATATCTTAAGAATTTGTAGATGTGTAACCTGATGGATGGGGTAGGTATTTAAAGCTACAGTATCCAGCTCCAGGCAGTCTTGATGCAAGCTGTGGCAAAACAGGCAACTCCTTAGAGCCAGTGGTGGCTAGCTCTTTTTGCTTTTGATTCGTTTCTTAAACAGTGTCTGTGGAGTTTAGGCATCTGCAGAGGAAGATGCTGGTCCCAAGGCTCTGTTTAACAGGCCAGCACTCAGTCCATTCTCGCTGGACTTGTTCCTCCTGGTCTTGGAATGGTTGAGAAAGGATGTCCAGAATTTGAAAGAAGCAAAGGATGCTTACAGGTCCTGGTTTAAGCAAAGAAAACTAAAATAAGAAACCACAAACTTCCTCTGTTTTTTTCCCTTGTTGGGGATTTTAGTCAGCACATGTACCAGGCATTTCTTCTCTGAACAGATCTGATCTCCTGGGTAATAATAACTATTTATGGAACAACAGGTGACCAAACAGTTTATAAATGTTAGGCTTGTTTACTTCTGCTCTGTGACTGCTCATTTCACATAGGGGTTTCCTCATCTGTCAGGGGTAAAGAAACTGAGCTGAATAGACACATCTGTAAAGAAGTACTTGGCCTTGCTCTGCCATGGTGTCCTCGCAGAAGATCTGTCCTGCTCAGCTAGCAAAATTTTCCACCTATGCTCAGTAAGGAAGGTATTTTAGCAGGAAAGTAGTAGTGTCATATTTTCGAAGAGGAAAGAAAGAACTGTTCTGCTTCACTCCTCCCGGGGCTGGCATCTGCTCCTCATGGAGGTGTGGGGGGAAGGTTTGAAGTGCCGATCTCCTCTGACTCCTCTCCGAGAAGCAGGTTCTTCGTTCTTTAGTACTGCATTATTAGGATTTGCTATAACTGGGGGACTCCTAAACCATGTCCAGACATGAAATGAGAGGAAATAACAATGATAATTTAGGTGGGGTTTTTTTTTCCCTCTTCGTATTAATTGGACTTGATTTCCAGTGTTTTACCATCTCTTGTGGGTTGTTGGACAGAAAACACAGAGGGTAAGCAGCACTTCATTCTGCATGGTTTGCTGCCAGACATTGCACCCTCTGAGGAGGAGGGAACAGTGATGGTTCCAGGCTGTCCAGGAAGACAGAATAATTCCCTTAGAAATTCAAAGCTGTGTGAGATTTGCAGTGCTGGCTGTTGCACATTCTGTCTCCATCTGAACAGTAGCTGTGCGATGATGAACTGCTGAGATGTTTTGACAGATGCCAGTCAGAGGGATGTTTTTGACAGATTTTTTGTAATGATTAATGTCACTCTAAGCAGTTGTTTGTGTTTCTACATGTTTGTTTTCATTCATCTCCTATTTGTTTCCCTTTTGCAGCAGTGCCCAGCTTACTGTAATGAGATTCAGGAAGCTGAAATCAGTCTCAATTACTGAGGCTACTGTAAATATTTTCACTGACAGAACTGTCTTTATTCAGTTAAGATCTCAAAATATTTGAATGTTGTTTTACGATAAACAGTTAGAAGATCCAGTAATTCAAATAAAGTGATACTAGGAGGGCAGTTTATTCTGAGATAATCCTGACTTTAGCTAATCTAAAGAAATCGTGCTCTCTGAAGATGCAAGAACCCTAATAAAAGGCAGAGGAGAGGTGAGAAGCATGAGAGAAAATGGAAGAGGCAAAGGTTCCTGGAGACAAAAATTATTGATTACTAGATCTAACTTCATTTAACAAAGTTGTCTGGCCTGTCTAGAAGTGCACAAGGCATTGTTGCCTGCAGTTGATAAACCAAGTAATGCTCAGAGTTGCCCTGGAGAGTGTGAAGCAGTCATCACTGACGAGACCTTCTGCCTTGGCAGGGGAGATGGCCCGTAAGTATCCAAGACATCTAGCCTAGGAAGAGCCCTCAACAGCTTGTTCACAATGACCTCTCTGTGACTGTTAAGGGGTAAAAAATTAAGTGGGAAAATCAGTGTTAAGTACTGGGGCACTTCAGGTTTTTCTGGAGTTGTGGGAATCCCTTACTTCTGTAAGTTCTTTTTCAGCATGGCACTGACTTTCAGCTGCTGAGTTTTCTTCCTAATACCTAAGGCCTGGCATGTCAGCCCGTCTAAAGTGTTAGACACGCAAGAGTGGAGATTTCCAAACTTGTCCCAGTTTGCAGGTGTTAAGAGGGTTTGTCTGCTACATTTTTTTTAGGTTTGAGGGTTTTTATAGATTACAGTGCACTTTCTGCTTGTCAGACCACTAAACAAACAAAAAAAAATTTCTCTAGCAGATCACAGTTAAATTCTTGATCAGTAGCTTTGAAATAGCTACAGAACGAAAGCATAAAATGCAAACTTCTGAATATACCTGGCATTGATCTCTTCATTTCATCAGCTGCTAGAAGATTTTGGAGGCTTGTCTGGACTGTGGAAGCCAAGTGTCAACTCTACAATACTCCGACTCCATAATGCTGCTCTTCACAGCAGTCCTGGGGAGGAAGATGCTGGTTCCCTGTCTCCACCTTCCACGGTTTGCTCCGTGCCGCAGCCCTGGGCTGAGTTCTCTCTCATGCAAGACGATCACTTCCTTCCCTCTCTCCTGTTTGTCCTCAGAGCTCTCCTCTTGGCTCCATCTGCCTTTCCATGTGGATGGAGCGCAGAGATTGTGTAGGACGTAGCCCTTCTTTACCCCTCTTGGGCTACATCTCTGTTTGCTTTTTTTATAAATAAAATACTAACCTTTGTTGTTCACAGCATTTTTAAGTCTTCTACAGCACTTCGTAAATCCTGTATCAGGAAGCATGTTTAGTGTGCATACGTCCTAGTCGTATTGCTTCCTAGCTGAGCTTAGCTGTCTGTAGACTTCCCAAAGGACAGTAACGGTACAGATGAGAACCTGAGACAGGTCTCTCTTCTCAATTTTTGGGGGGAGTTTTGGATCTCCAGCTATCCTGTTTTGAAATAGCTGGTTCTAGGTAGCGTGTGCCTACCCAAACCTTAGGTCGAAAACAATGTAAGAGGGCCTGAAAAAGCTGAAAGTCACTTCCAGTCTTGAACTCCCTAGAAGTTGAAGATGGCACGAATAAGTGTATTAGAAGGCGAAGTAACTGAATCGTGGGTACGTGGCTTTCATGTTTAAATTTGAGTACAGGCATTTTAGAGGAGTGGTGGTGAAAAGAGCCAGGAGAGGATTATGTTGCAAGGTGTAGATTAGAGTTACATTTTATGTTTGTTTATTTGTGTGTGTGTTCTATATTTATATCTTTGTATCTAAAAACCTGACTTTGTATCAAGCTTGATCAATTTTCAATTTACAAATTCTCTAGTTTTAGGAAGCAAGGAGGAATGGGATGGAACAGGCAGATTTGGAGGCAGCAGATAAGTCTAAGAGAGCATGTGCTGGTGGACCAGAGGGTTCTGGCTCTCCAGGGCATTTTAAGGGAGCACAAGGGCTAGGGAGGGAGTAATTTGGTGATTTGTAGGCGGCCAGTGCAAAGCTTTGCCTTGCAGGCCCTGGAAACTCTCTCAGTTCACTCTGGCAGGTGCAAACTGGTGGGCTTCCAGTAAGGGTCACTGAGGAAAAGACCCCACAATTCACATCACTCCTGGAGCATGACAGCCACCGCTACTCTGCTGAAATGAAATGAGCTAATTTGTTTTCCAGCAGACTAATTGCTCGTGGTTTATTATAGAGACTATTTGGTGCCCTGTTCTGAAGACTGTTTGTTCCGGACAGCATGTTTTAGAATATGTTTGTATGTGCTGGCAAATTTTTCAGGGTTGGGGTTTTTTTTTTGTTTTGTTTTGTTTTTTAAAGGTCACCTTGGGTTTAGGAAAGTTTAAAGAGCTGCAACAGCTAAATAGATACAAGAAATTCAAACAAATCCTGAAGGTGGTTGGGCTGTGGAATTCTTTTCAGCTTTTCAGTCTGAACTTCCTTAAATTTGCCAAATTACTGAACTGACTCATTTACATCTGTATTCTAAGGCCTTCCTGGCTTTATTGCCTACAGCTGCCTTAGAACTTTGCAAGTTTTCTTAAATTACAGTATTTCATTAAAATTATCCTTGTAGTATTGCCTTAGTTTCTTCATGCTGTGTCATGTCATTCTGACCTAAACCTGTTTCTCAAATTCTGGAGCTAAAATAACTACTGCCATTGTGTAGTTCCCTCTGCTTGTGCGATTTGTATTGCCTTTCCCTTATCTATCTAAATGAATGACAGACGTTTTTGCATGGGCTGGCCAGTGGTTTTATGCTGCATAGCACAATAGGACCTCAGCTTTGGTCCTCAGGCTCTGCTGTGATTAACATTGTGAGTAACATTCCTGGAGGCTACTGGATTATTCTGCTGGCAAAAGATTATTCTGCCCTCTCTGTGCTGAATCTTTCTGCCTGTTCTGTAGTTCTGCATGCTGTCCTCTCTGGGTACCTCCGGGGTTATGAGCCCCTGCCTTATCTGTTCTTTACCTTCCATGGTAAAATCTTCTATTTGTCCTGTAGACCACCATGTCTCCCACTATGCTGTGATACTATAGTGTGATACTACAAGTGTGAAAACACTTGTCAGCTCATTCTGGTGAATCACTGTTCATGATTTCTGTTACACTCTGCCTCTGAACCTGCAGGAACTGTTTGGCAGCTGGATGATAATGATCTTACTTTAATATTTGATGTGGTGCCATGTTTTTTATGTTTGGAATGTACATTGGAAACAGCAGAAGTGAGTTTTGGCTGGAACTTCAGTGCAATCTTGCAGGCAGTAAATAAGAAAGACTTTAACAGGAAAAGAGAACCCAAACACTTTGTGTTCTGGGTTGGCTTGTATGAATCAGCAAATCCTGCATCTGTGTTGCTAAATAACAAGAACCGATTGCTAAATGTAGCCCAAATAGTATACCCATGTAGAGGCATAACCCATGGGATTCTGCTCCAAAATTGATCTACAAAAAACATCAAGCTGCCTCCTCTTCACATAGCTGAGCCCTGAGCTGGGACTTTCTCTTTTTAGTATTATTACAGTAATGTGCTTCTTTCTCCTCTTGTTTACACTTGTATTGCTCCTTTTAGTCTCTTGTAAAACTGCTGTTAAGTTCATCCTCCTCATTTGTCATACTTTCAGCGACAAGATCTGCCTCCTTTCACTAACTCTCTCTTTTCCACTCTATTAAATCCAGGCTTATTGGCATCTGCAGGACTCTGTGGACAGTTACTGCCAACCACTTAATTGTTAAAGGAGTTAAACGTAAAATCTTTTTGTCTTTCCAAGCAAATCTGGGAATATTCTGACAGCTTATACCAGCTGTTTCCAAGCCTATAGTGGATTTAATTGCAAAGATGAATTATTAGATGATACTTTCCTGTAAAATATTCAGAATTATTTAATCCTTGTATCTGGGTGCCTGAGACTAGGAAGAAAAACAAGATGAGGCAGAAGAGAGCTCATCTGTCTGGCAGAAGGAAAAGAAACTCGATTCGAATTGCATATTCTTTGTCTGCCAGATGTTGCCACAAACTACCTGCGAGTTTGAATGTGGTAAGTTTGAGCAGCATGTTATATAGTGCATACACTAGGCATGAAATGGTGGACATGAACCTGCCTTTGGAAGGAGGAGCAGCTCATCTGTGGCTCTTGTGCCAGAGCTCGTAGGCCTCACGGGTAGCTTTATTCTCTCTGACACGGCTCTGCTGCTTTTGGGACCAAGCTCTGACCTCAGCGCGGCACGCCGCTGCGCGTGCCTCCAGGTTGTCTCGGCAGTAGCTTGAGGTCCTTGCGCGACGCTGTGTTACATAATGCGGACGTGCTGTAAGGTCTCTGACCTCAAGGTAGGTTAGAGCATCCATCGGGTTTTATGTTATATTTCTCAGTTGTGTTCATTAATCGGAGGGAGGTGGAGCCTATTTAATGCATTGTTACCATCCTGAAGGACAACTTTGTGCATTGCAGAAGAGTAAAACCACAATTTATTAACAAATAACAGAAATGCACAACGATGATGGAAATCATTGTAAAGTGACCATGGTACTAACACAATAGAGGCTATAAATGTTAAGGATCAGTCTCATGGGAAATTTCTAAATGTTGAATCCTTTGCTGCCTTTGCTATTTCTTCTTAGAATTTCCATTTACAGATGCTCTGAATTATGCTGATGAGGAGGGAAGAGAAGCTCTTACTTTGCAGACAACTGGCAAAGCATTTTGACCACAGGGAAAGAGAGGACGTTTTCTTCTCACCTGTGTCGGTTAAGCATGGTGTTTTAGTCCTCTAGTTTGGAACTAGGCGGAAAATGAAAAGACTAACAGTGGGAGTTCTTGTAAGGTGCTAATTTAGTGTGGTTTGTCAGTGTTTTCTGCAGTGCTTGTTTGTACCATCTGAATTTAATTAACGCAACTCTGAATTTACTGTCTTGGTTTGCCTACAGTGAGGGGGTAATAAAAAAAAAAAAAAGCCCAGTAGTAATGCCTGTAGCTTGGTATCTGGAAGACTGAAGGGGAAGCTAGAATAATTCAATTACAAGCATAAAAGCTCTGCCTGCTGGGACCTGTGCCACAGAAAAGTATAGATTTCTTTTCATTTCTTTCTAAAGGAGCACATCTCCTGCAAGTGCTGTAAGAAGTAGTTATAGAAGGAAGGAAGCCAGCTGAGGTACCAGAGCAATATTCACAGTGCATGTGTCACGCTCTTGCAAGCACTAGGAATTATGTGCGAAAATAAGCATTAGCACAGCTATGTGGAAGCAGTCAGTATACTTCATAGCAGACATTTAATAGTCCATTAGTACTTCTGGTGACATTTCTGCAGTGTCTAAGGCACTTATTAAAAGCGCATCCATTATGGATTAAGCTTCAAAAAGGGGACATTTGTGGGCATGGATCCCCCACTGCAATGTAATATTAATGTTAGTTTTTAAAATTTATTTAAAAAGAGAGAGAAGAATGTGCCCAATGAAGCAATAACTCAGTAATTCTTTGCTGTGTGCATGATGCTTTATACTCGCGTGGGATAAACGTGCTAAGAAAAAAGGCATAGAAAATATTTTCACAAGCTGACTCTGGTTTCTTTTGTGGTCAGTTTCAAATCTTTGACTTTAAAACAACATTTCCAAAGTTTAGTCTATATCCATGTTTTATGTACCTTAAAATCTGATTTTTTAGCTATATATGCTACACAGCTGTAAGAGCTGAATGCATTCAATACCTCTGAAATCTAGGCCAAAGGTTTTTAGACTTATTTTACTTAAATTGACTTAGAAAACTGAACTCTGGATATCCTATTTTGAAAATATTGACCTCAATCACTGAAAGTTACTAAAGCACAAAATTTCATGTGGAGATGGAAAGGCATCCTTCATGCTGCCCGTCCCTTCAAATGATGTAGCGGGATAATGGTTGAACTGTTCTGATAAAACTTACCTCAAAATAATTTCTGAGTCAGTCTTGTCGTAGGACTATTCAAGAGAAAATAGTCCGAGAAAGTTATAGATGGCTTAGGAATAAATGTAACAGACTTGGTGCCTACTTCACAAGCAGGCAAAGGATTAACTTCAATTTTTCTTCCTCCTTCATTCGGATAGGAAAAGATAATGAAGCAAGGGTGAAGCAGACTAAGGTGCTTCCAGAAGAAGATAACAGGGCCTGCTCTGGGATGGCTGCTGGGAAGCAGGAGGGGCAAATCTCTGGATGAAGGGCAGTTCTGTGCCCTGTGAATTACAGAAGCAGCGGCGGTTCGTGGGTTTGACAACCTTTGCTAAATCACTGAAACATGGTGTTTGTGTTGTCAGGAACCTTGGCTTCATCGGAAGGATTCTGCCTGGGATTGTTACAGTCCTAAGTGAGCTACCCACTTTTTGGATGTCCACAGGCTCTTTCACGCCTGGGAAGCTCTGGCCTCTAAGACCTTTTTGGCCTCGGGACTTTAATAGTGCTTCTGGAGAATAAAACCTGCCATCTAGCTGCCAGTGTAACCCAAGTGCTGGCTGCTATTTTTTTTCTCCAGTCTCTTGCTTAATACCTTTTGTCAGATGAGCTGGCTTGATGCTGAAATGATGTAGAAATGAAACCTCAGATCAAATAAACTGAAGTCCCTATTGCTCCCATGGTGTGTTTGGGTTCAGGAAATGTCCTGCTTTATGCTGGCCAAGGTGGTTCATGGGTACAAATTACGAAACCAGATCACATGTCTGAGCTGCATCATTTACAAATTTCTGATCTCTCTGCTAATCGCTACATGTTTCATAAGGTTATTGGGTGCTACGACTAATAGAGGAATTGACAGATTGTTGAATTATTAATTTGATTTGAGAACAAAAGTGAAGCAGCTTCCCTATTTATGCTTGCTAGTTGTATAAGTTTGTAAGTTTATGTTAGTTTATAAGTTGCACAGTTTCCATAATTTGTCAGAGGACTGTGCTGAAGAGTAGCTTAAACAAAAAAATCAAAACATTAGGGAGGAGTAGTTGTTGTCACTTTTATTATCCTTTTCCTTTACAACACAACTTAACATTTTGCAGCAATGCCATAGTGTGCAGGCTTGCTGGACGTGCTGGGCTTTCTTGTTCTTTTAATCTCTGCTCTGTCACTGTCCTTTCGTCCTTGCCTGCAGCAGCACTGCTGGCTGTATGATAGTCCTGAGTCTCCCGACACAGTTCCCTGTTGTGTCACAGAGCTCTGATGTTAACTTATTTGTCAGTCCTACCGCTTCACTTAAACTGTGAAGGTGTTAAATGGTGTGGGTAGGCATTAGACATTTGCATACTTAGGAGACCTTTGACTAAACTGCAAATATGGAGACTCGCACTTCCCCATTTTGGTTAATTCTCTTCTTCAGCATCAACTGAAAGGAGTAGTTCATTGCTTTCCTTATACCTATTCTGCAGGAGGCATCAAATTTGTACAGGCACCCTCAGTTCAGAGTAAGAGTCTGGGGATTTACACTTAAACACATGCCTCCATTAGTCAAATTATCCTTTTGTGTTTTATGCCAGGTCAATATGCCCATTAGCAATTAAAGCTACAGATTTCCAGTTTTGTTGAATGGCAAATTTAAGCTGTGATTTCCAGAGGATGAAATCCTGTAGTCATATGCATTAATAAGCAGTTTTCACAAGCTCTCTCTGGCCAAGCATTAGGTCAGTGGAATAGCTAATGGTATTGATCAAATTAAATGCCTTTTTTCCATTTTGTAATCTTATCACTTGATTAGGCTGATTGAGGTCAGAATTACAGCATTTGTATAAAATGAAGTTTTAGCAGACCATTGTTTCTGAGATTTGACCTGGATAGAAATTGAGCTCTTGCAACTTTAACGTTTCTTGCTCCGTGGGGAGAAGAATCACAGAATCACTGGCTAGGGGGGTGGGCAGGGACCTCTGGAGATGGTCTAGTCGAAGCCTCCTGCCCAAAGCAGGGTCACCTGGGACAGGTTGCTCAGGGCTATGTTCAGTTGGATTTGAATATCTCCACAGATGGAGACTTCACAACTTCTCTGGGCAACCTGTTCCTGTGTTTGACCACCCTTGCAGTAAAAGTTGTTTTTCTTATTTTGCATGGAATTTCTTGTATTTCAGTTTTTTCCTGTTGCCCTGTACATTGGGCACCACTGAGAAGAGTCTCTCTGCCTTCTTGACTGCCCCCATCAGGTATTTATGCACATTGATAAAAGCCCCAGAGCCTTCTCTGCTCAAGGCTAAACAATCCCAGCTCTCTCAGCCTCTCGTGTGGCAGATGCTCCAATCCTTTAATCATCTTAGTTCACTGGACTTGCTCCAATATGTCCACGTCTCTCTTGTAGTGGGGAGCCCAGCACTGGACCCAGCCCTCCAGCAGCGCCTCCCCAGTGCTGAGCCGTGGGGAAGGATCCCCTCCTCGCCCCGCTGGCAGCCCTCTGCCCCGTGCAGCCCGGGATGCTGTTGGCCACCTTTGCCGCAAGGGCGCAATGCTGGCTCGTGTTCAACTTGTCCACCAGGACCCTCATCTTTGCTTATCTTACAGTCTCTGCTCCTTCTCAGGAATACCTCAAATAAAGGCCTCATTCATCTTTGAGTTACCTTTCTTCATTCAGTTTCCTTAATTACACCCTTGCTAATCATTTAAAAAGAACCCTGCTGATCAAGAGGTAGAGTACCATGGAAGCTATCACTAAAACTAGTTGGAGGGCTTATTCTTCTTCATGCTTCTGCCCATAGTAGCGGCAGGTATTTTTTGAAAGTTAGTTTAAATAGAGGCATTCTGTTTTCATTTGTACAGACAGGAAGGAGGTGGAAGATAGACTGTATCCGATTCAAGCCTTAGCTCTCCTCTGTGTTGTGGGTTTGTAAATCTGCCCTCCGATCTTTTTGCTTTCAAGCCCCGTACACTTAGGAACCAATTTCAGAACAGTAAAATCTCTCTGAAGCAGTGTGTCTGGTCTCTCTCACTGCTAAACTAATGAGCGCTAAATCACCCATCCTGGGCTGTATACATCTAGGAATTTTAAAGAGGCTTAAGAATGTAATGATTGAGCTGCTAACCAAAATGTGCAATCTCTCATTAAAATCAGACTTTCAGCTGCAGGAATGGAAGGAGCAAATATATTACCTAAACTTGCAAAGAGACTTGACAAACCACAACACAATAAACTTGCTTACCAGGAAAACTCTTTAAAAAGAGTATTAAAAATAGACTTCTAAACATTTAGGTGACCAGCACAACTCCTATAATTGAAAATCATGCAGTGTGAACCTATTTGAAGTTTTACTATGTATGTAGTGGCTCAAATCTCACAATTCATTGCCCTTTTTTTTCTGTCACCTGTTGCACCGCTTACGACAACTCATTTGCTTTCCTTATATTACCTTTTATCCGGTTCTTTTCTTCCATTGACAGGTATTTTTTTCTCCCTGTCCTCTTTTTACTTGCTACTTATTCCTTTGCCTCTCTTGTCTTTCACCAGATCTACCCTGGCTCACCCCACAGTGTACTGCTGTTCTTACCCTGCCAGAAATCTGGGACCAGTCTGACCTCTCTTGTGTTACAAATGGATTCTCCCTTCCTTTGGTTTTGTCCTCTTCCTAGTGAAACTGCTCTAACACCCACCGTGGCCACAGAGATAAATGCTTTGTTGTGTGTGAATTGCCCTCAAGCTCTCTTCAGTATTTGTTGCCCATAGTGTCACTGCTCCCCACTCCAAATAAGAGAGAATGACAATATTCAGCACAACATTTTTGCCTTCTCGTCCCCTAACTTGCTTTCTTTTCTTCTTCTACAAATTTTTTCTCATTCCTGAAATTTCTGCTCTTTTGCTTGCTTGCCTGCTGCCTTACAATACTTCGGGATCTGAAGAGTTTACCTCTCCATCTTAGAAAATACTTGTCCTTTATCCCATTGCACTAGTGACTGCCCTCCTCCCTTCATCTTATGCTCAAGGATAACAGTCCATTTGTGTCCTTGAACTTCTCTCCTCCAGTTCCATCCTAGGTTGCTTCCAGTACAGCTTACGCTTTTTGAAGGCCCATGGAAACTTCTAGACAGAGGTTCTGGTGGCTTCTTTGTAGCCAGAGTCTTTGACTTCTTCACTGCTAAGCTGTAAGGGCTGGTCTCAGATGGCTTCCAAGCAGAATTTAGAGGTGCGACTCTGAAATATGGTTTGAAAAAGTAAATTCTTTAGTCCCAGTCACCAGAGAGCCTGTCCCGTGGTCTATGTAATCTTGCGTTTACCACTTCCCTTGTTGTATCTTCTTAGTTCTTCAAATCACAAACCAGTGTCCAGCCTCGTCACTATACCATACTCAGGCAACTCTGTATTCTCCCCTGTTGTATACCGTGACCTGCACAGACCAGCATTCTGATCCCACACTCCTTAACACCATGAGCACATTTTCCCCACTGCACTTTTCCAGTACCTAACACTTTTCCCAGCTGTGGCCCTCATTCCCTGCCTGCTAAGCTTCTTTTGCTTTTTCCTTACCTGGAAGAGCAAATTCTGGCACAATACTCAGTGCCGCTGAGGTGTGGTACAGCCTTGATGCAGTCGTAGTTTGGTAATTATCATCAGAGCTGCAGGAATTGCGGTGTGTAGGCAATGTTTCAGGCAGTTCCTGGAGATGAGTTGATCATAGAATCATAGAATCATTAAGGTTGGAAAAGACCTCTAAGATCATCGAGTCCAACCATCATGTGATGTGACTTTACAGGAGGGGGTGGAAGAAGCAGTGTGACAAGTGATTGCTTAAAACTGGTAGTCTTTTAGGTTGTTCCAGCCAACAGCCTTTACTACTGTCAAGCTGGTTCTTCTAAAAATGGGGTTTTTCCCTTCCTTTTTTGTCTCCTCTCTTGTTCTCCCACTGCAGCACTCCTTCACAGGTCCTTCAGAAGCTCTTTCACAGCCAGCTCTATCAAGCTTCCTCTAGGAGGAGGCCCACAGAGCTCAGACCTTGGTCCTCTCCTCTTCCTCTTTCACTCCTTACTAAGAAGAGGTAGTGGTAGAGAAGACCTGCATGTCTGCATACCTACTTCAGACCTGCTTTCCGATCTACTCCAAAATAAAATCGTAGCCTGTCTCTCCAAGAAGGACGGGTTCTGTATAAGCCAAAATGTGATGTGTTTAGTTTGCAGAGAAAATACCATAGGTGCGTCAATTTAGTGAATGGCAGAAAAGTAGTAAATTGCATTAATATTAACCCTTCTTGGCTTTCAATTAAATGGAAATAGACCATGTTTCAAACTGGTCTAACCTCATAGACTTTAGTGAGACAGGATCTGAATAAGAGATGCATCGTCGTATACTAATACAAGTACTAAAACGGCTATAGTAACAGTAGGTTTTTTAAAAAGTAAGAATGTGAATTCTTGCTCTTTAAGGCATTGATTTTGAAGCTGATTGGGGTTGGGGAGAAACTGTATCTCTGGTTGGTTTATTCCACTGTGGCTTAGTACAAAGCTATTATACTTTTGTGGGAAGTATGTTGCTGTTTTTTGTTTTAGGTGGGATTGCTTATCTGATGTGGTGTAATAATACATGCTTGAAGTAATACATGTCCTACTGTCATGTAATTGAGTAAAAACATGTGCGGCTGCACACATCTTATTCAGAGCATTTTTCCAAACCTACTAGCTAATCTAATCTCTGTTAATTGGTTGAGTGATTTCAGTGTCTACCAGAGGTAATTCGTCAACACTTCCCACACAAGACTGGGTCTTAAGTCAGTATTGCTGGATCAAAGTCTAGGTATTACTGTACTTCCCACAGGTCAGTAGAGACAACCTGTGAATGTCCAAGGCAAAGCTGTACAGAAAGTGGAATGGGATGGTCACCTACTTTTGTGCTGTCATTGCTCGGTTGGCCAGGGTTGCAGCAGCACTTCTCCTCTTCCTGTGCCTGACTTGTTCACATGCCAGCTCTGTGACAGCTGCAGGACGTTGCTACAGAGGCAGTTTTCCTGTGTCTGAGCTTTATTCCCACGCTAGCCGGTGGGTAAAGAGGAGTAATGGGGCTGTTTGTCATTTGTGTCTGGACAGACCTCATCTCTTTATGAAATATATCTTTTTGAAAACTAGTGTTTTACTCCTTGTGTGCAGCTGCTGGAGAACATTGGCCAGCTCAAAAGAGCAAGAGAGGATCTCCTTGAAGCAGTTGATAGCTGCCATAACTGCCGCTTCTTGTTCAGTGCAGTCTGTGGATGTAGTGACTTCGTGTTCTTCACCGGCTGGAAGCCCAGGCCACTTCCTGAGCGTGCCATGGTTTCTGTGCCTGTGCACTGTTTCCCAGAAAGCAGCTGGGGCTTGTTGTACGTGTATGGCCCTTCAGTCCTTTACAAATACTTCATTTCTGGTGCTCCTGTCGGGAACTACATTGTGCAGAGAGAGATTTTCAGTCATATGCAATAAATCTGAAACTTCCCAGCCATCTACAGCTACCAAACATCTTAGGGAAAGCTGTCCTGTGTGAACACAGGAGGAGCCTGGACTCCTTATGTGGTGGGAGAGGGACTACTGCCTGCAGTACTCCCCGATCTTAGAAGTTGCTAAGTCGTCTGCCAGGCCAAAAAGGGGTAGTTGCTCACCTAGTTAGGTGAGAGCAAGCGGCTTGAGGTAGACACTGGAGAAGCCAGCTGAGAGCTTTGGGAGATATGCAGTCTGAGGAACATAAGGAACATCAGAAACAGATTTAAAGGCTTCTACTGCACAGAGGTAGAGTGTGCTTTCCAGATGAGAGCTGCATGAAAAAAAACTTCTTGAAGCTTTGTAACATCAAATCCCAAAGGCAGAATAAGGAAGGACCTTGAGGGCAAAGGGGGATTGAGAGGTAGGAGGCGATGTGATTGCTGAGGCAGCTGGATGTGTAACAAATGGGATAAAAACATATGTCCCTGTTAGTGTCTGAGGGGAAGGAAGCAAGAGAGCAGAGGGAAATCTGATCTTCTGTGGTGGGTCTTCTGGCTGAGCTGCGCTGAACTCTCCCTTGGCTTTTACTACAGGGAAGAAAGGTAGAAGGGAAAAAACACTGTCTTTCTGCATAAAGTGTTTCTACTTCCACACATCAGAACAAAAAAGATTCAGTTCTTCGTGCATCAGGTCATATACCTGGGCAACTCCTTGCCAAAGCATGTGACGGCTGCAGAATGTCTGTACGAATTCCAGGGGAGTCTGGACAAACATTTGGAAGAGAGATCCATTGCTGGGAGGGAAAGGGGGGTTGCTGATTAGACAAACCACATCAAGCTCAGGAAATCCACTCAGCTGAAAATGTTTGAAAGCTGTGTGAATGTTAGGGAGGAAATATTTTATCTCTTTGCCCTGTTCTTGCTTTACATTGGACATCCATTTATTGTCATTTTTGGAAAAGAGATTTTGAACTCTGATCTGACCCAGCACAGTCCCATGCACATCCTTAGGTAGGATTCTCCTTACTGCTGGGCAGGCAAGCTGATGAAGTCTTAAAAAAAAAAATCCCAAGCTAAAAATCAAGCAACGCTTTTTTTTTCCTTCCTCAGAGACAACCAATTCTGATGCATTAACTGTGATTACCAAGAATGCACACATCTCTGCTGCCCGTGCCTCTGTTCGGGAGTTAGTGTTGATGGTTAACGCTTGCACAGCTCAGTGCCTCGAGATCTCTGCCCTCAGAGTCCAGGCTCTTCACATGTGTTTCAAAAAATGCCCATGATAGCTTTCAGTGGGTGATAACAGTAAGCAAAGCAGACAAAGTTTGTTCAGATTTGTGCTTTGCAGCATTAAGCACACTCTTGATATCAAAAGAAGAAGCAAGTAGCCATCGAGTGAAAGCTCACACTAACTGTTACAGATTCTCCAAAGCTGTGCTGGCCGTGGGCAGGTTTGGAAGCAATTTGTTGAATACTGCTGCACATCAGCCTGCTCTTATTTCTATCAGAGTTGCTCTTGTATCTTTACTCCTAATTCCTATTCTCAGTATGGGAGATACTAATCCCTATAACTAGGGATGCCACTTTTCAAAGGTTAGTTGATAAAAGTTTATGGGAGTGGACCTGTTTTGTTGCCTCTAAAAGCCTGGTATCACCAGAGGGGCTGTTGATTTGATTCACTTCATGACTGGCCAAGATACTAAAATGAAAATCATTGCTGCAGAGCATGTATCAGGGTGTTGCGGTGGAAAAACGTGCACTGGGAATATTCAGAAGTAATTACTAGAAGATAAGTATGGTAACATGAGTGACCTGATTTGTTCAGAAGACAGGTTACTATGTAGTTTCTGTTGAATTCAACAAAGTGCTGATGGTCTCTGAAAATCTTTTCTGCAGTCATTTGTAAGCTTAAGTTTAGACAGTGATGTTTACACAGCATTGACGTGAGAATCTGCAGGTTTTATAATTGTGTTGCTTGTGAACTTCACTGCCAAGTACACTTAGTCTGCAAGTCAGGAAAAGCAAAATGTCCAACGGAAAGGAAATGTACAATTCAGGAGGGCTAAGCATGAGCGTTACAGAGGTGGAGAGAGTAATGTGGGATGATATTGTACTGTTTTCTCGCTCCGTGGTTGTCTGTTTGGAGTCTGGTTGAACACTTGCCCAAAGAGCACCCATAAATACTGGTGGGAAGTTCTCCTTTTGGCCAACAGCGTTGCTATTTGCTGGCTAATGAAAATCTGCTGCTTCTCTTGTCATTGAGATCAAGGGATACTCGGCTAACGTAGTTCTTCAACTTTTCTGTTTAGACAGGGAAATTTAAGAGTATCCTGAATTAGATGGGGTTGTGGGCTTTAACTTTTTTAAAACTACTCTAAGCTAGTATGGGGAAATTGTTTTTAGAGAAATAACTATTTGGGAAAAATTTGGAAGGGCAGTCAAAATGTTTTCTGGGATTTTATTGCAGCTTTGAATATAATAATAATAATGATGATGATGAAACTTTATTTGATAGCTTGAACCATAGCTTTCTTGTTATTTATTTCTTCTATTGTACTTCAGTAAGGTCAAAGAAGTGACTAAGTATTTATTGATTTATTGGAGGGTAGAAGTACTTAAGACAATAAGATATTAGAAATAGCTGATGATTAAGATTACTCATTATTTATATTACGGTCTTTGTTTTCTTCAGTGCATTCCAAAGCTTTCACTTTTTAGGCTGTGAGCTTTCATGACTTTTTCCAGTTTTTCTCACCAAGGTGATTGTTTTGTTAAAAGTAAGATTAAACGAGAACAAAATGACTGCAATTTGTCATTGTAACAGAGAGATTTCTTGCACTGTCACACTGAGCATGTCTGCTTCCAAAATGTCTGGAGTGAAAAGTTCAATACGTTCATGGAATTAGTTTTAAAACTTTCAAGAAGTGAATGAAAACACGAAGACCTTCTCTATGACAGATGTAAATCGTAAGCAATTGTTTGTGGAGCACTTGAATACTGTAATGGTTGTGTAGGCCATCTAAGTGGTTAGACAAACATAGGTGGGCAAACAGAAGAATGAGGAAATAAACCAACACTGGATGATGCTAAGAAAATACAGTGAATAGACTGAATTCCAGGCTGAGGCGGAGATAAGTTACTTCTTTTGTGGCTCCCTGATGGATCCGTGGAAATGCTGGGTTCCAGGGTCACTCTCTGTACTTTGTTCCACCCGCTCACCAAGAGTATGGAAAACTCCCGGGTGTGGCAGGATTTCTGTGTCAACTAGCAGTGCTGCACACTGAAACTACTCAATATTGAGTCGCCTGAGGGGGTCAGTGGGAGAATATCAATGATAGGAGTGAACTTATAGATGCTTTCTATAAAGGCTGAACGCAGTTCATGCAATTAAGCATTGCTACTGGAACAAAAGTAAGTGGATCAGCAATGGTCACTGCTGTTTGTAATATTCAGGAGCGAATACAAATGTCGATGACGAATATGCCTGCAGCATTTCTTTGCTTTGGAACTTGGGATCACTCAGACTGCATTTTGTCCATATGCTATAGCTCCCTTTGATAACAGCCAAAAGATGGGAGACTTTAACTTTCACCATTATGTCTTGTTTTCTTTCCCACAGCTGTAGGAAAAGTGCTTTCTTTATCAAGGGTACTGAGAGAGAAGACATATTTGTGGGGGTTTTTTATCCCCTCAGCTTCACCATAACCATTTCCTTTAGTAGCTAATAATATTTAGTATTTATTGCAGTGACTTACATAAATCTCAAATGCATAAACCAGCAGCATCCTTTTTTCTGCTGGCTTTTCTTGTGGGAGCTTGTTGAAATGAACTATCTCATTGAAAAGCTGCGTTCCTGGAATGAGGAGGACTGTTGTACCATTCTTCAGGTAGTGCAATAAGAGTAATTGGGAGGGTGTCTCTGCTTTGATTAGTGAATCAGGGAGGATATCAGTTCCTCCAAAAGATATATAGCATTTTGGAGAGCAGGCTTTGAAGAACTTAGCTTATGCTTCAGGTATTGGTGCATCAAGCCTAGGAGCAGAGTCCTTTGAAGTTACTGCCGTGGGTGCTGTTATTGCTGCACAGCCTGTTGCCAGATGCATATTGAACTTTGACTTGGGGACACAACAGAGCACAGGACCCTGGTTGGAGGACGGCAGTGAGTGTGCTGGCTGGCAGGATAGGTCTTGTTTTTTGCACCTGTGTTGCAAAAGGAGATGTCAGCATGGTTGATGGTTCTTTTCTTTGTCAGAGCAGTCAAGTGGCACCTCCAGTCTCTTCTTCCCCACCTAATCTCTAACTCAAGCCAGACACTTTCTGTGTGGGATGATGAAGAAATGATGGAGCTGTCTGTGCTGTCTACTGTTTGCAGTTTTCTCCACTGCACCCACTTGCTCCTTGAGTCAGTAAATCCTTTTGGTTTTGTCAGGTGGCCTCTTTCTTCAGTGTCCAGTCTCTGTGCCTTATCTCTGGAAGCAGTACCCAGAAAGAGGTTTTACAAGCTCAGTGTCTTACCCTTGTTTTGTTAAAATACTTGTTTATTTTTAAAACCATGAGACCAAAGGAGAGAGGCTTAGATTAAACAGTGCTGATATTATCTGGAAGATTTTAATGCATGTTGCTTTACAGATGACTCTTAGGCTAAGGGCTGGAATTAATAAGGTGACAGAGGAGGCAGAGAATTACATGAAACTGGGCACAGGGTCCATGTTTCCTATATCAATCATTCTCTCGTTACAGAGGGACCTGCTGGCACAGGCACCTGGGGAGGAAAGCCCCCTCTGAAAACACTCTTTCCACTTGGGATGCATGTTTTGGCCTTTTTTTGTCTAGGTTCCTAGTCTGAGCCTGTGAGATGCAAAAATCCTTGGAGGTTTTTGCATCTGGTTAAAGGAAGAAAAAGCCTCTGTCTAAACCTTAAATGGTAACAACTGGCTGCCCCCAGTTCGTCCTGCACTACAATGTGAAGTCTATTGTGCAGCAGAGTAACAGAAACACATCTGGAATTTTTCCCATCGGGAATGATATGAATCTCATTAATAGCAGCTTTGTTATCTATCTGTAACTGTTTTTCAGTAAGTGATACTATTCTGATATTAGTGATTTTTTTTTTACACATTGTACAAATGCACATCAGGTGGCTGTACCTGGGAGATGGCACCTAAAACTATATTATCCTGTTTCACTTAATAGAAGGAAAAAAAGCTTATTCTCTGGACGGATGAATTACACTGCTTTGACTACTAGGCAAGCTTGAAAATCACACAACTCCTGTCTTGAACAACTTCCTACAAGAAGGAGCATGCCAAGGTAAATTGTTGAGGCATTAGGAATTTGTGCAACAGAGAACATTTCCACCCTCACTGTTTTTTTTAGTTAGGATGTCCACCTTCTGAATGGTGCAAACTATGACATGGATTCCAACCAAAAAGCCTTGTCCGATTTCAAAACGTTAAGACAGAACCCTGCTTGCCCAGCATCTCCAATGCTGTCAGTCCCTCCTTGTTTTTGCTGCAGAGTTCATTCTTGTTTCTAGTTCATATCTTCCTATTTTCTCAACGAAACTATAGACTTGATTTGATATTGTCATTGCTATGTCAGTTTTTTATGTCAAACCCAGATTGTGATGACTTAAAAAATCTTTTGAAAGTAACTGACAAAAAAATTCTGAGAAACATCACAGTGGACTATCTGTGTGATTGTCTTTGAGCATGACTTTACATAGTGTACAAAGAAGCTGAACAATTTACTACTTGTCTGTGTTTCTTTGCATTTAATTATCTGCCTGTCTTGTGCGCTGCAGGCAAGTATTGGTGCAATAACTTCTACAGACTTTTTTCCCCCTCACTTTTATTGTTTTGCTTTCATTTCCTGTTTGTGTCTGAGCGCAGGCTTGTCCTTTTGCCGGCATTTTCATTGGGCAGGCTTTCTCTGGAACACCTTAAAGTCACTGTTGGGAGTTGCACTGATGAGAATTCCAACCTACAAATATTCAGTAATAATGATACAGGACAGAAAATGCATGCAGTTTGAAAATAATGGTTTCTTTTTATTTTTCCTCAGGTTTCTGAGCCTTTATTAGTTATTGAGGTCTCATTTCCAACTATAAGGCTAGGAAAATATTTTTTATTTGTTTGGGGTTTTTTTAACATGAAAGCTGAGATTCTCCCAGGAGTGTAATATGAGGAATTGGGTCCCGTAGAACTTTTCAGAATATTAGACTCCATGTAAGAAAATCAGAAGAGCTGACAATACCTCTGTTGATGCCATGGTGTGTACTTTGCAGCAGATTAATAATTTCCATATCATCTTAAAAGGAATTTTTTGGCTAGGTTCTGAAATGGCATTGATCGTTCTGGAAGAATATGAGCCTTGAAAAAATTAAGACTATTGTCTTTCAGAACAACCCATCTGTTTCAATAATGATGCTTGAAACATTGACATTTCTTCTGCCAGCACCCTCACTCTAGTAAGACTTAGGCAGGAAATTTTTGCTCCAAGCAGATTTTTGACCTGGATAAGAGCAATATGCCAGAGGTGAAGGAACATCAAGCATTCAGGAACCGAATGAATTAGGAAGTCCAGTCCCCTGCCTATGCAGACACCAAATCATACAACCTCTTTCATAAACTGACCAAACTTCACCTCAAGTAATTTGTTTTGTACTTTCCTGTCTTCCTCGGCTTCCATCACAAGGCTGTTTTGGAGCTTACTCGTTTTAAACGTTAGTGACCTTATTTTCATCTTCAGCTGGTTGTATCATGATCAGGTCATATTCATTTGTCTTTTGTGCCTATTTGTTCGTTAGCTTTGATAGCTCTTTTCCGTCCAAGCTGCATTGCCTATGCTGTATGTAGACAGAGCAGTCGTGTTCTGTGCTTGTGCTTGCCTGTGCTGAACAATATGTGCGTTTTTGGTTTAGCTGATCATTGAAGGCTCTTTTTCATCATTGTCTTATTCTCTACATATGTACCAGTTTCTTTTCCGCTTTCTTGATGTACTTGCACAAAAACTGTATGTGCTGTTTGTTCTAGATGGAAGAATTAAGTATTCCAGGCTCCTTCTGCAGTGGTGTTATTACTTGTTATGAGGGCCACTAAAGATTTCACTATTCCCCTCAGTGCTTTCAAATATGAAAATTGCTCTGATACAGTAGGATAACCTCAAGATAGATATATACATTAAATAATGTGGTAGGAGGAAACAAGATCAGAGGCTTTTGAAACAGTGAAGTGCAATGTAATGTGCTCTACCATAAGACTGCCGGCAGCTCAGGACAGTGAAACATGCTGATGGTGACAGGAATGAGCAGTGGGTGGGGAGGATTGCTGGCAATGGCATGGCTGTGGATTAACTTTCCTCTGGAAGTAGAATGCAGAGAACAGTAAGATGGCGATATAAAAGCAAAGTTCAGTCACTGCATTTTAACAGACCAGTTAATTAGTATCTATGATGAAAGACAACAGGTCAGTGATGGAAACTGTGCCCATCATCTGCAGTCTTCTGGAATGTATGTTAGATCTTCACCAGAAAAATCAGATTCCCTGCCTTTTGGGAATACAATGTTGCACAGCAGCAATTAGCCTAGATGACTGCTGTCCTATTCTTTTTCATTAGAAACAGCAATCTCCTTCCTGTCCCGGTGGAATGTGAGCAGGAACATAATTGTGCTAAACTTTGGCCAACTGGCAGAGTTGCTGGCTGGCATCTTCCATGTGAGCTGACTCTTTCTGTTAGGGGAAAGGATTGGACCCTTTCTCCTTACCTCCTCATCTCATTTTTTATTTGCACAGAAGGCTTTGAAAACTCAGGCCGTAATTACAGTCTGCTTTTGCTCACCTTCATCATGTTTCCAAATACCATGTAATCTCATCTGTTTGGCTCAGTGCTCCCTCAGAGGCCTTGAACACCCCACCTGGCTTTTGGTAGGAAAAACTAGCTGTAATTCAATCTTGCATCTTTGACAGTAACACATGAAAAACAAACTATGACATTGAAATGATGTTAGGAGACTGGTTTTTAAACTAAAATCATTCTACGCTGTCTAGAAGTCAGCTTTTCACCCTTGCATAATTGTGTTTTGGTATTAGAGGGTTTGGTGAACAATGACAAATTTTGCACGTTGTCTTATATGCTGCACCGTGAGGCAGGTCAGGACCTGCCTAAGTTTTTGCCTTGTCTGAATTTTATAGCTTTGGGGTTTTTTCCTTTTTTTTCCCCAAAGGGAAGCCAACCTTTAAACCAAGCTTCTTGTTATTTTTGTGTGTGCGTGTGTGTGTTTTGTCTGAAGCGTTTGGAGAGTCAGTAGGAAAGTCTGAGGATTTGGTTAGAGCAGGCAAACTGATTTCTTTCTGTCTTTAATATTTACAGTTCCTCTAAAAATTTTTCAGTCCCCATAATGATTATTTGCATTATATAGAGACACTCTAGGTAAGCCGTGCAGGGTACTTTGTTAGACTTCATGCATGTCAGAACATAGTCAGTTAGCAGGAGGGACTGAGCTGATACTAAATCAGTCTCTGATTTTGTGCCTTGGTGGTGCGGAAGCACAAGATCTTAATGACTGCAGAAAGGTTAAACTTTACGTGTCTTCCTGTTTATCACAAAGGTACAGGGTACAAACAGAAAGCAGTCTTGGCAGGCAACAGGCTTGCAAAATCCATGTGCTGCTTATCTACAGTTGCGTTTGTACTGAAATTTGATTACCATATATGAAGGTAAGTACTTAAGAATCCCAAGGAGTCTGAGGGGTAGCTCTTGATTCCCAACTGCAGCGGACTGTAGCTTGGGTACTTGGTCACCTCCTAGCAACATTAGCCCAGTGTGAAAATGGTTTTAAAAGAAATAGACCTGTGCAAAGCTTCAAAAGATCATCTATTGAATTTTCCTTCTTAAAAGTAGGCACAGCTGTGACTAACCCATGCTTATTAGATGCAAACTTGTTCTTAAAAATCATACAATAAAATCAGAAACTAATGTAGTTCATGCAGGTTCTGTAACCCATGTCCAGGCAATAGATTTCAGTGTGTAATGATCCCAAGCATAAGAAACCTTTTTCTAATGTTTAATTTAAGTTTCCTTTGCTGCGTTTTAAGCCCAGGGCTACTACTTCTATTTACGAGGGATATGGAGGTATTACCTTTCTCTTTTGCAGCAGCCTCACAATATTCAGCGGCTTATCATGTCCTCTTTCAATTTTCTCTTCTCTAGACTAAACAAATTCATTTCTTTCTAGCTTTCCTCAGAGATCATGTTTTCTAGACCTTAGATCTTTTTCACAGCTCTCCTACGGCCTGTTTCCAGTTTGTTCCATGGTTTTTTTGCATGAGGCCCAGAACTGGGCATGGTCCTTGAGATGGTGCTGCTTTCTGATCCTGATCCTAAGTGGAGTACTTAACAGGTTTTACAGCTGTGATACTTACATTTTTCAGTCATGATAGGATGTTTATCTTTTCTGCAATAGTATGACAATGTTCTGTGTATGAACCACAGCACAGAGTATGGAGGCCCTTTAAGATACGTTGGAGCAGCTGGTCCGGCTCTAAATAGAGCAGTGAGCAGGCAATGGGGAAAATGCCTGCACCGATGAGTTTAAACAATCTACTAGGTGATGGAGAGCACAGAGGGCAAGAAGGCTGATGATGCTCCACAGTGCCTCAAAGGTGCAGAGCAACCATTCCCAGGGGAGGAGGCTGCGAAAACTGAGAGTCCTGCTACATGGCCTGCGGTGGGTAGAGGGATTTTTGTTCAGTGGACTTTACCTGCCCCTTCCTTTTCTTTGCTTATGGAATAAAGCCTGTTCAAAGGCATTTTTTGGAGTGGCTGTGGCATTTACTGCCCCTTTCTGTCAGAAGGAAGGACCACGGTTTACACCTCATGGTCCTTCTTGCAGAGCTGCGAAGGGGCAAGTGATTACACCAGCTCAGAAATGGACAAAACCCAAATGGTAGAGTTATTAGGAAAGGGCAGAGAACAAAGCAAAGCAGTGTTGTACCACTGCATAATTCAGTGGCATCTGTATAGAGAATGGCCAAGTAGTTGAGGACTTTTCAGCCTGAAAGGGCCAACTGTACATGAGAGAACGTGGATAGGGATCAGTGGCTCACTGTTTCTTCCAAAAGAAGAACTAGGGGTCTCAGATGGCAGTGGTAGGGTGCACTGACCCAGTGCGGCCATTCTTCCGTAGGAAGTTGTCTTCACTGTATTGTCTGATTTTCTTTTAGACCATTTCTGCAGTTTGTTAAGATCAACTTAATTTTTGGCCTGGTCTCTACTGTTAAAAGATTTTCTTCTTGCAGCCATCCATTTTTTTTTAGCTCTTTTATTTGCTGATTTAGGAAAAGAAGTATGTTGGTTGTAGGATGGGGTTAATCCTTATTAATGCAGTTTCTTAAATTTTTCAGCTGCTTGAGGAATCTTTGAGCTGCTTGGATTTTTGAGAGGGGATTAATGTCAATAAGAAATGTGAAATCAGAACATCACAAGCCTCCTCATTCCCTATGCTATCACACCATGCTGCTCCCCAGAGGAGGGAGGCAAGGGAGAGAACATACATCTAGGTCTCACTAGGGAAAAAGGAAAAGGTTAGTTTAGATTTTTCTCCCCCTACCTTTATAAATGCCTCTATCAGAGCTAATTATTCAGTGCTAGAGTGCTTTGGTTTGTATTTCAGTCATTTTATTAATAAAATTGTTAGATTTTGTGCCTTCTGTCTAACTGTGGATGCTTTTCAGCATAAGCAAATGAAAGAGAGAATAGAAGTCATGCCGGAACAAATAAGTTATTCTTTTGTGTATGTTTTTTTTTTTTTAAAAAAAAAAAAGGTTGTTCATGCCCTTTTACAAATGCAATGTGCGGGTTACGTACAACATGAGGTTCTAGCACCGTTTGTTTTTTTTCCTTCAGCTTCCAGTTTTTCTATGCTGCTGATTCTCTGTAACTAAAGAAGAAACAAAAGGGTAGAGGGTGGCTTAAAGGAGGAAGGTGGGGGGAAAAGGAAAGAAATATCTGAGAAATAAGCCCCCAATGGAGCTTAGTGGCTGCCAATCTGTCTTGCCTTGGTATCATGATTTCTAGAAGCGTGGTGCCATCTTCTCCTCTGCTCTTTAAGGGACTTAGCCTTGTCTTCCTCCCTCCTTGGTATAGCCAAAGACTATCAATCGGTTTATTTGTTTACTTTCTCTCTGGTCTAGCTTATTCCCTTCTACACATTTATGTATTAATTGCCTTGAAAGCAGCAGGTAGAAGTGGGAGCAGATTCTAGTCAAGATAAATGTCTGAAATTGTTCAATAGCTACTTTGATAGAGGCGGTGCCGGTCTAGGATTTGGGCGATACTTTGGGCAGTTAGTGCTGCTGATGTTGAATACCTCAGCACACGTCGGAGAGAAGTGGTTGTGAATGTATCTGTGTATCGAGGACAGTCAGAAAGCTTGGCTGGAGAGCTTCTGGCAGGCTAGTTCAGCCTTCCAGGTAGAATGTTTCGGGGTCACAACTCTTCTTACTTGTCAGGGAGAAAATAACTGGAAATGTAATTTTTTGTTGCATAAGCTGTAATCCCCTAGGCACAAACATATATCACACTTTCTTGTGTATATAGATTCCTGTTTAAGGATAGTTTCCTGGCAGTACACTTCCTTTTGCTGTGAGCAGTGACAAATTGTGTTAGAGATTTTACTAATGTCTTTGTATAAGGAATGCAAACTTGAGAGCTGGCAGAGATTTGGACTGTACCTCGTAATTACCATATCCATCATTTCATAGAATCATTTAGCTTGGAAAAGACCTTTAAGATCATCGAGTCCAGATTTCGTCTATTTAGATGTCATTTGCTGTTTTATCGGGGTATGTCATTCAAACTAGTGATTTTAGATGCTTAGCATTTCTCTCCCAAATCATGCAGATCATAAGCGTGTGCCACAAGCATGCAAATTTCTCACCTTTTCATGGCTGTCACGTGCTATGAGGTTGCATTATGTCTGTTCTGGAATTTGGGGAGAGGTAGATAGGAAGTGGTTAAAAATCAAACTTGAAAAATAGAAACTCTCGCTTTATGTGCTGCTTGCCCGTAGAGCTCAAGCCTATTTCAGTTCTGGAGCTGTGGTTGTCAGTGAAGCTCACCTGCCTTTAGGCAGCAGCAGCAGATGACTCGGGTGAAATGCAGCATCCCGTATGTAAGCTGCTCAGTAGATAGATACAAAATTTAACATCATTCAGAAACGTTTACTTTTTCTGTTTGACAAACTCCCACGCATTCCTTGGAATGTATTTTAGGTGCTCTGCAGAGAGCATTCCCATGGCCTGTTTGAGGCATATCCTGATATTTCCTGAAGGGTCCTAAGAATACACCAGATGCGCTTCAGAGCCGAGACAGAACAGCCATGCTCCTGGAGAGGTCTGGCAGGCAGCGTTTCCCTGTCACTGCTGGACATCGGTTCTGGCCTGCTGTGATTTATTGGGGTGGCAAAGCACTTTTCATAGATCATGAGCTTACAGCATTCGTGATTTCTTAATATTTCCGAAATGCAATTACCTTCAAGATTTATGGGAGCTCTATAGGCCTAAATATCCTCTAATTTGCTCTTTTTTTCCCCCATATGGATATAATATTTCCCCCAAAACTGTTCCTTCCCCCTCTTTAAATGAAGCAAAAGTATGAATTAAGTCAGTTTCCCTGGCTCTGTAAAATATTGTTAAATATTACCAAATAATAGTAGGTGGTCTAAGGCTATTGTGTTCTTTGCTAGAAAGATCCCAAAGTTTACTTGTAGCAAATACAATAACAAGGCCAATGGTCACTTCACCCTTCTCTTTGGTCACATGCAGAAGGGACACCATAGAGCATCAGATCAGTCCTGCTAGCGCTTCAGCTGCTTTTGGGGACTCCCCTCAGAGCCCAGGGAGTCCCAGGAGGATCTGACCTTCCTCCTGGTTTGACCAGGCACCTTCTAAGGGGGAATCTGCCTTAGGGAGAGACACTCAATACTCCATGTCAGACTACTGTAAACTGTCTTTTCCTGGTGTATGACTTGCAAATAGACCAGTTAATTGCATCTGTAAACAATACCAACTTCTGAGTTAGGCCTGACCTTACAGCCTGTACCTTCTTTTTCGTGCAGTGCTCTTGAATAGGCGAACTGAACTGGCTAAGTTTTCTATTTACGCTGCACTACTTTGTAGCATTATTGTAGGGAATCCTCCTGATTCTTGAGAGGAGAATAAAACCTGCTCATATATGCATTTTCTGAAGCATCCAACTTTTTCCTGAAGATTGCATGTCACAGTGGCAACCAGAGTAGCTCGGTGACCTAACAAACCAGCCCAAAGGTGCTGGTGACCCCCAGGCAGTGCCATCGTCCTTCACTGCGGCTGCTGTTTGTGGAGAATGGGGACCATTCTGTGAGACCTGACTTCTGCTTTAGTTCAAGTGGTAGCTGTAAAGGAAGAGCTGTGAACATCTATGCTGTAGCCATTCAGGTTATAAAAGCTCTTACCTTGTATGGGAATCCTGCAAAGATTCCTCCTATTGATTTTGGAAGGAGGTGGAGATAACTCCTTGGAGACCCACCAGTGTAACATAATACTTACATTTCAGTGCACCAAGATGCTTGAAAAAACATTGAACTAATATGGCAGGTTATTGAAACTTTTAGGATATTTTCAGAGTATTATTGTATCCTGTTCTTTTTCTTTTTTTTTAAATAGGCCTGTGGTTTTTTGTTTTCCACTTAAGATCTTCAGAAGCTCTAATATATCTAACACATCTTCCCCACCTTTTCCCAGATAAAGTTATGTAGAACCTTTCATATCCTCAGCTCTGGAAAAACATTCCTTTCCTTTTGGATCAGCCATGTAATCTGTGCATCCTGCTTTTATGGTTATAGATGATCTTATTAAAGATTGCATGAGTGGATGTGAAGCGGTATGCATGGGTGAGTTGGAGTCTTCTGTTCTTGTTTTGTTAAATGCTCTTCGTCTCTCTCTTCCCCCTTTCCAGAGATTTCTGCAACCTCTGGTTTACTGGGCATCTGTGATAGGACTGTACTTTGAGCAGTTTATAATTCGGAATTCGTTCCGCCCTTTCCTCACTGTGCTGCTGTCTGAAAGTGTTGCTCTGTACCTGGCTGTGGCGTAGTGTAGATGAGTTTATCTTAACTCAGGTAGTTCAAGTCCAAAAGTTATCTGATTGCAGTAGCACGGAGTTGCATGGTGAGTGCAAAAACAGCCTGAAGGGAGGGTTAAACCGGTGCGTTACATCTATCCCGCTACCAATACCTAGGTTAGCCAGGCTGTATCTATTTCAGGTATGTGTACATGGCACTTGCAGTATGGCTGTAGTGGAGATGTACTCTCTGACTCTGAACACGCAGTACATTCCTTTCTTCGTTTCTATAGCATAGTGTGATTGATTTTGATCCAGAACATCCCTGCTACTGTTTTGATATGATTGAATGAACAGATTTCTAATAGTATTAGCATATTTTCTAGCAGTGATCTTGATACATTCAGAAATGGTCCCATACAAAAGTTAATATTTCTGTAGTTTCTTTTGCTAATTGTTTCCTTCTATCTGGCCACTATACTAATTGTTTCTAGAAGAGACAAATTTTTAGGAGCTGCTGTGTTTGTCTGTTGAGGGTGTAATTAGGATAATATATTCACATAATGACACGGTTAAGAAGGACTAGTTCTCTTTTTTGTAAGTGATTTTGGATAGATCACGACTGTTTGGTTTGGCAAGGACCTCTCTCGAATCATTTATATGTTAATGAATGCAGAAGAAAATACCTACATCTGTACTGAATTTCCATTCTCTGTAAACTAAGCGCTGCTTCATGATGTCCTGAACCGTTTCCTTTCTTGCCTGTGTTATGGTAGCTGCTGTGTATCTGCATATGAGTGAGGCAGAAGCAGCCGTGAGAGCAGATAACCCTAGCCTTGCTCTCCACATGCATTTGCCCAGTGCATCCACCCCTGCACAGAGCAGCACACATATATGTAATGAACAATATAAAAGCAACTCCGCACCTCTTTCTCACACACTCGCGTAGACAGCACGTAAATTGGCTTGTGCTTACAAAGCTGGAAGTAAAACTGCCTAAACTCTGGTTGCAATTCACAATTTATTGTAGCTAAATTAATAGCCAAACAATAGTGTGGAAGTTCTAAATTGTTAAGTGGAAGTGATTGCCAGGCTTACGATTTGAGTGGTTTGGGTGTCCTCATGGCATAGAGTCTGACAGATTTGTTCCACTGCAGGCTCCTTTGGGTAAAGGTAAAATCTTCCACGTTAGTGTATTGCCGGTGAGAATGTAGAATCAGCACTTAGGTATGGATTCTCTCAACCTCCCTACAGAAATTTATACTTCCTATTCAGGAGTTAATTTCTCTCTCATTTTGGTTTTCTCAGGTTCTCGAAGCCGGCACCAATGTTCTTGGATGATTCCTTCAGGAAATGGGCACGTATCAGGGACTTTGTACCCCCTTTTGGAATTAAAGGACAAGGTAGGAGAAAACTGTACAGCTGTTGAAAAAGAAGGTGGTTCTGCAGATGCTTGCCCCATCTTGTTTTTCTGTTTTGAAAGCTCAGGTGGTCCCTTGAGCTCAGCTTTCTTCTCCTGGTCCAGAGAAGCATTGTATGTGTAGGTCTTAGAAACCCAAACGGGTTTTCACAGATGGAATGTGGAGGATGGTTTAGTACATGGGGAGAGTCAGTGCAACAATGGCAATTTAGACCTACGACCACATTCTGGAAGAAGCATTCTGGCATTGACTGCCGTATCTTGTAGCATCTTTGTTGACACCAGCAGAGTCCAAACTGATTTAAAGTACCTTTAAGTCAGTAATTCTCTAAAGAACAGGAAAGACTCCCCTTTCTGAGTTTTGGAGCCTTGGGGTTGACCACTGATAAAAATCTTCATTTTCTTTTCATAGCATTTGGTTGTATAATTATTTTATAGTTGTGTTATTTTTGGACTTTTAAAACAAATAGGAAGAATCTGTCAGATGCTTTCATGATGATTTGTAATATGCCTTGTCCTGCAGCTGGAGCATGGTATCTCAGGTATGCTGTGGGAGAGCAAGAGTGGTGCTGGTGGTGATGAGATGGGAGCCAGTAGCCCATCCAGCAGATGGTACATTTTGCGGGTGACGCAAGCTCCTTGCTATCCCGCATGTGCCACCAAAGGCCACTCCGGGTGAGTGGTGGTGGAGCAGAAGGCTTACGCTCACAGCAGTCATTTGCTGCAGACTTCCTGAAGTCTGATGTATTTATTAAAAAGTTTGTGGCATTGCATCAACTTCCAAGATTTTTTTTTTTACCCTGACAAACTCAAGGTTACAGATGGCCGTAGGAATTGAAATACCTGGTGGAGAAAGGACTGCATCCACTAATAGGCTTGGGTCTGTCTCTCTCCGTGGAAGCAGGTGTTGTAGTTGTTAGAACAATCTCTGATCAAATCAAAGGCTCTACCGACAAATTTCTTTTGGCTTGCATCAATTCCCTTCTTTGTTTTCTGTATGTCCATTCCTGGTCCAGTCGGTCTTTTGCAGCTCAATAGGCAGCTAATTACTGTCCTCTAAATCAGCCAGCAGAGTTTGCAGCAAAGAAATAAGAGTGGCAGCACAAGTGGAAGGCTGCGTTGACCACAGGAGGGCTTGTCCCCTTCTAACAGGCGCACAAGGTGTACAAAGCTAGGGCAAGCTGCCTGACCAACGTGGAGGTGGGATTTGCAGATTACACATGATGTCAGATAGACCTAATAAAAATCATTCCGTTAAACTGAATCCAAATGGAGAAATTCACCAAAAGGGGATGACGGAACGGCTCTGGCAGCCTTCTCCCTGGGTTTGTTGCCAGCTTGTATCACCACTGCAATGTTATGTAAATCTGGTGTTTTATATTGGATTTCCTCAGTTAAAAAGAGAAATGAGAAATTGCCATTATTTAAATGGCTGTGAGCTGAAGCCATGGGACAGAAACAGTTGAATGGGTTATTTTTTTAATGCCCTCCTGGGACTGAATTTTGTGCCAAGTTTCAGTCTGGAGCAAGTTCTGTGTGTGGGAGGGTTGAATTATAAATCTCTGTAGCCCAGGATTTCTAATGGCCGTGCTGACAGGCTGTGAGTCCTAGTGATGCGAATGGCGCCCTTTCATGTTACACATCACTTGGAATTCTTGCATCAGTCTTTTCTGGCCGTCCCACGGGATGCATTCTGGCTCAGCTGAGTGATTGGATGATGGGATCAGCACCTCATTAGGGCTTTCAGTCAGGGCAATCTAATGATATCCAAACGACTGACCCAGGCAGGCAGCGTGGAGCTCAGTCACGTGCTGGTGGGAGATGAAGACTATCAGAGCTGGGATGTGCATGGGAAAAAGAGCAGTCAGGGTGGCTGAGAAAGCGTAGAGAGAAGTGCCTGTGTTGAAAGAGACGGGGCAGGGGTTTTGCTCTGTGCGTTAGGAAGCCCTGTGACACCATCAGCTGGGATTTCCGACATGCATCACACTGGGAAAGGCAGTCGGTGTTTATAGACACCGACTGTAGCTGGGTTGGTAATGGGAAGATTTTGCTGAGAACTTCGGTGAATATCACCTGGCATTTTCAAGTCACTATGATCTAGTCCAAGTGCAAAATGGCTTTTTTTGTGTGTGAAATACAGCTACAGGATGAGCTCACTTTCAGTAATGCTGCATGTTCCAAGAAACTTCTAGAAACCAATCTGTGGTGGCTTGAAAGCACTAAAGTTATGAAATCAAGAGATTCATAGCAGCTTGGAGGCTAATGCACCATTTCTGCTTTCTCTTGTTAAAGTTTCTCTCTATTCTTCAGACTTTTAGCTAAGTTTTTCTTTTTTTGGTCTCTGAAAAAAAACTGAAAGAAGTCCTTTTTCATCCATCGCTTGGTGTTTACTGGCCCACGAAAGCACAATTCCAAGATTGCAAGAACAAATCTTGCAATCTTTAAGGGAAAGCTTTTGAGGAGCATTGTCTACTGAGCTGCACTAATTTGGAGTAACACGTCTGTATAAATTACATGAAAAAAAGTAGAAATGGCTCAGAAATTTTCAGGGCGGGACTACCACTCTTTAAAGGCAATCATATCAAGGAGAAGGCAGTATGCTGATCATGTTGACACAGTTCATCAGGGATCTTCATTGTCTTCAAAAAGAACGTGATTGTAAAGACAATTCTTCCATCTACAGATGCTAAAAAGTAGTCAGTATAACATAGAAAGCTTAACAGTGTTTCTTCGTGAAAGAATGCTCGCTCCTTTTCTCCATTGGTCATTTTCTGATTTGGCCATTAGCCCATGCAAGAGGGATTTATGACCCGAGTGCTCCACTGTCTCCAAGAGCATTTGCGTGTAGATGCCGTCAAGGTGAATATGGTTCTCAATATGGAAGTTTTTAGACTTTCTCCCAAATGATGCCGGTTCTGAGATGTGCATTATTCCTACTGCAATAGTCCATCTCATGTCAGATTGGAAACTGCTGCTGTTGTTAGTCAATCACCTTAGTGACTACTTGTCTGCTAAATGAAAGAAGCACAGGAACAAGCAGGTGGTGACCCTACTGCTTTATGAACAGGACTTTCTGAGATGAGGCAAGTAGGAAGTCTTGTGCAAAGTCTTTTAGAACAGTGGTCTCTGAGTGTCCTCTACAAGTTATTAGAAATAGATAAAGAGGAGTGGTTGTACCTTTTTCTTAAACTGTCTTAAATGGGCAGAGAGTTTTAGTACATGTTGTACTTGGTGACTCTGCCTCTGCTCACCAAAGATCTGGACCAAGGATTGATCCTAATTACTTGATCCTAATCCCTAGAGACCTGGGACAAAAGCGGAGCTGACAACTGTCAGGAGTGTTGGAGCTGATACAGCAGATTGAAGGTGTCATTGCATTCATCGCAGATGTCTGTAACCCTTTGTGGGAACTCTTGCTTTCTCTGTGTGCAGAGAATAAGGAAAGTAATAGATATGTCATATTTCTGAAGAGGCGTGAGTATATTAGGTTTTGACACCACAAAGGGTCGCTACAAGTATCTAGTTTGGTCTTTTGTGTAACAGTGGCTCTAAGTTTCACAGAGTGACTTCTGCAGCTGGCTATGAACATATGAGATTATCTTTCAGAATTTGAATCAAGTTTTTCTAAATTATGAAGAATGACTGTGTTGTCAGACAGGCCAGTGTCATATTTGACTGCACTTACTTTAAAAAATGAGACTGTGTTGAGCTTGTTGTCTCCTACTATGTGACTTGACAGAATCTAGAAATGGGATGTGCCACTGTGAGCGCTTGGAAATGTTGACTCCATCTCTATTAATAAGTAAAATGCTTGTTCTGAGGGCAGTTGAGCTCATTGTTCAAACAGGTTAACTTCCTGCCCCCCCCAAAAGAGGGTGGCTATATCCAGGCTTCCTATCAAGAAAGGTCACTGGCCTGTATTAGCCTGTGAACCTATGAATGCGTGAGAATTATAGAGGAGGGTATTTGTTGGCCCTGGTGAAAACCATCAGAGACTGTGCTAACGCTTTAATAGTATGGACTCATGTAGGACAGTGTGGGCCCGTGCCCTGCTGCCAATTTGTTTATTAGTGTGTATTAGCCAAAGCGAGGGATGTCATTCAGGAACATGATGAAATTAGTCAACTTCAAGAGTTATCGAGAAGATCAAACTGTAACAAGAAGTTGGAACTCTGAAAGTTACAAATGTCAAGATGTCCTGTTGGGGACAGCTCAGGCTGCCGAGCACCCTTCTGTGTCCCAGGCTATTGTTTCAGCATTAGCTGGGATGTTGGAGTGCCTCCCACGTCTCACCATTTGCGAGGATCTAATTTGCTTGTAGGAATTTTTCTTTCGCACCACTGACCAAGCCTGCTCTTGCAGCTTTTTCAGTGAAGAGCAAGGAGACTGCAGCAATCTCAGGCTCTTAAATGAGTTACATGGAGATTTTTTTTTATTGAAATTGAAATTTCTTCTTTTGTATTTGCACCCTTTTCTAGCAGTGCTTCTATCAGTGTAACTTACAGAGGTATGAACATGCACATGCTATCTGTTTTGTTGCAGAGATCCTCTAGCATGTGCACTGCTTTCAGGGTTAAATTCGTCAATGAATAAGCAATGGAAAAATTGTTTATAGTATTAGTGAGATTATTAATCCCAGAGGACCTCCTCCCCAAGTTTACCTCTGTAACTAAAGCAAAAGGAAAAAGTTATTTGGAGAAGGGCAACAAACAAGACTGGAGAAATACCTGACTATTAATAGAATTTCTCAGTACATGTGGCTTAAAGAATATAAAAGGTTTTCATAAGAAAGAGTAGCTAGTATCTGGCATCCTCTCTGTGTAATGAGGACGGGAGAGTTGCTGCAGTTTTTTTTTGAACTTAAGTGAAAACATATGGCACAGCATATACTAAAAAACTAAACAGACATGATCCATGTAATATATCTCTTCCATGCATTTAGTCAGTAATTGTGTCATTGCTTAGCAATAATTATAGGTCTTCACTTCTACCTTTGTTCCTGCTAGATTGTTTTAAGCAGAGAGGCTGCTTTGTTGGCCCTGGATCAGTTTGTCTTTGAAGGTGATATTTATTTCTTAGGGAGTGACTGTCTTGTCACCATCTCAGAATTTGCCTCCCACCAGGAATCTAGGAAGCAATTTCTCCCCCGCAGTGAAAAGAGAATATTAAGAACATGTTTGAAGTGCTACAGTTCTATCAAATGTAGTATGTACTACTGGCCAGGAGACTTTGTATTTTCATCTGGTACAAGAGGAGCATCTGGAATTGGTGACACATTCGATGACAAAGAAATCAAGTCTTTGCCCAGAGCACCAATGCTAATAGATATATTGTGCAATGGTTAATTGTTCTTGTACTCGGTTTTATTTGGATGTTTTCTTTTGTGTTAGTGCTTCTGGGAAGAACCATGGTTCAGTGCTGCTTAGCAGTGGATTCATGAGTCTCATGGGGGAGAGGTCATTCATCTTGAGTGAAAATGTTGAGTTTCCAGGCGTGCAAAAGTTGGCATATCAAAATGTTATTGGGAGGAAATCTCTTCTCTTTTCATGCGTGTTCTTTTCTTGCATAGCTTTTTCTTCCACATCAACTTTCTTGGCATGAGCAATACTTTATCTCTGAGAAAACATATTCACTTGGACATCACAATTGAAATTTACAGCTGAACCAAAGAAAAACTATCAGAAAAGTAGGTCTTTTCCAACCTACTCTTCCAGCTCTTTATAGAGGCTGGAGTACCACATGCAGACACCTTCCCTACATTTGACTGGGTCTGTTTGATAATGAGGTGTCTCTTTTCTGCTTTAATTCTCCAACCTTGTCTTTATTTTGTTAGCTGTACTCTGTTGTACAGATGATTTTTGTACTGTGAGCATTTTTTTTTGTTCTTCGTATGTTCTTCCTTTAACAAACAAGCAAGAAGCACAAGCATGTATAGCCGTTAGTTCTGTTTAGAGTAGGTATTAACACAAGATTATTGTTTCTTCTTGAGTTTGAGGCAGATTTCTGAACTAGTTTCCAATAGAATTTTACATTTGACCAAAATTGGTAATGGTTGCCATTATCACATGGGAATATAGCTATAAAAATGTTGCTGTTTCTCTAGGGAATCTAGCTGATTTTATAGCCTCAAGAAATTAAATGAAAGGGTTGAAAGGAAAAAAATTAAAAGTTTCAGAAGAGGTAGAGGATCAGCTTTTCATTACTGAATAAAGCCTCTAAAGGGAAGTTATATTGTGAATTTTGAAGTTAAATCAACTCTTGCTCTTGAGCTCTCTTGATGAAAGTACAACCCTCCAGTGCAGTCCCTTATTTCAGTCAAAATTGATGCTTTGCTGTTGAATGTGCTTAAAGAATAGCCTTTCTCCCAACCCACTGAGAAGGGAAAGGTGCCCCAGGGAGATCTCAAACCCCAAGTTCGTAGTTAATTGAGTGACTCCATATTGGAGTTCTTCCCAGAATTGTTGAAGTGCAATTGAGACATGGATATTATTCCTATCTTTTACCTCCTAGAGGGAAGAGCAGGTCTTCTCTGGCTGTTGTGTTTTGAAGTGACACATCTTAGTGCTTCTGCAAGGGTCAGGAGAATTAGGAATCACTGTAGTAGTTACTGAGTTTTTTGGCCTTGAAGACATTGTCTGGCCACCTGTGAAGGGGCAACAAAAATGCAGCAACAAAGGGAAGAACAGCCCTCTATAACAACTGTATTTCTTTTCCCACTTGTCTTTGGACAGCACATTGTGAATCTTTCAAATACCATTTTCATTTGGCGTGAATTAGCCTGTTTCTACAGGCTTTATTGCTTCCTGTGCCTCAAACTTGAGTTTGGATCAAAATGGTTAATGCATGGTTATTGTAAAATGTTGCCCATTTTTTGGCATAATTGTTTTTATGTTCCAACTTTCCAAGCCCTGGGATTATGTTAGGAGCTACGCTTGTATTCTGAAAAAACAAACTCTTGCTTGTGAAGAAAAGCTTGAAAAAAAAAATCCCTGAAGGCTCCAAAACTACGATGTAAATGAAGAGTCCAAATGTTATGTATTTTTTTCATATCTTTTGATAAAAAAAGGCCTTAAGGGCTTTCTGGAGCTTACATCTAACACATGCCAGGTTTTCCTAAAATTGTTAGGGAGGTACCATGCATCTTCAGTCTTTCTTTTTTTCTTTTGTTTTATGTTTGTATCTATGGAACACTATAAGCCTCTTGTTTTAATACCATTAAAAATCATCAGTGGAAGTATTGGGATATTGGAAGTAGTGGCAGTTTTAAGTCCTCTTGTAAGTAAGGTGTATCTCAAGTAAACCACCTAAATCTAGTACAGCTAATGACCTCAAGAAACCATTCTCTTGTATTTACACACAAGATGTGATTTGGGGACAGATTCCTGCAGTTTGTAGTTAACTGTCTTTGAGAGGCAGTTCACGTGTTTTCAATTTGCTTCTAAGTTCTGGAAGTCTTAGTAGCTGCTTTCTCCTGCATAGACCTCATAAAGTTAGTTGATCAATAATAAAAAGAAGCGGTGCAAGGAATTTCAGACTCATTTTGATACCTGTTGTTCTCACTGGATTCCCAGCTTCAGTAAGATACAAATAATATTGTGTGTCTACAGCTGGACATGATGTTTCTGGGAGAGAGCTGGAGGACAGAATATGTGGTGGGACTTGGGTCCGTGGCCTCGTGCTGGGCACCAGGGTGGCAAATCCTTCTGTAAAAGATCACTCCTCAGCTCTCATATGGAGTGAGATCTTAAGGAAAAAAATGCTGAAGAAGGAACTTTATACAGACCTGAACTTTCAGGTAGTGTAAAAAAAAAAAAAGTGTGCACTGGGTTTGTGCTTACAGCTTGTTTGTAAATATTGCGATTTGTTTAATCCATAACATTGATAGTGTTTAGCTTACTCTCCCTGCGACGCTGACACACACCTGTGGCATTCTGTTATTGTGGGACAGGGATCCATATGCAGAGGAGACTGGCATGCTTCAGGGATGTCTATCAACCTCAGTCTAGTCAGAGTATTTCCAAAAGCTGAAGCTGATCCCCACTGCCCTACAGAAGTGCTGGCTAGAGGTGTGGCAGCTGGGTGACCAGCTGTGGAGGGGGGCACTGACCACGGCTCGCAGGGCAAACACGAAGAACTGTGGCAGTACACTGTTCCCTGGCCCTAATGCATGGTATTCAAATACTTACTGCTGGCAATAAGGACACGTAGACTTGCTGAGTTTTTGAGGAAGATGGCTGGTATGGACACTTGAAAAATTACAGCCTCTTCTCTTGGCCACTTGAGAATGCATGAACAGCCCCAATTTGCCTACTTTCAAGGCAGGCAGAAGGTAGACCTTGTGAGATGCCTGCAGTAATCCCTGTGGAGTGGAAAGGTCTCCCATCTTTTTTTAATGATACAAGTGAGAAGCTTATGCATTAGAAACAACAATGTTAAGTGTTGTTGACATTTACAGTGAAGGCCTCCACTCCTCCACATAAATAACAGAGAAAAAGGCTAGAATTGAGACTTAGGCTGGTTCTCACTGTGTGGTCACTGCCTGCCTAATTTCTAACGATTTACTTTTAGTTTTTCCAAATGTCTGAAAATTTCAGGGTCAACCTGAAGTCAAGACGTACTTGCATTCAGAGAAATCATGCAGTCCTGAGCTGCCTTTGAATCTTCTGATGCTATAAGGCAAAGCTGATAGAATATGTCATGATAACTCAGGATTCTTAGATAAATGTAGTCAACTCCTCTAGATGGGAGGAAAATGTGCAGAGGCTTCTTGCTTTGTTTGTATAGTAATAGTGTGTGCATAGTGGTTGACAGATGAATGGGTTAATCTCCTGCTCTCCTCAATAATCTAAATTCTCCATGACAAGAAAAAAATATAATAAACAAACTATAGCTGCAGAAAACTGCAGTAGATTGCTTGCCCTGGTGATGTGTTCATTATTTAATAATGGGAGAAAGTAAGGGTGAAAATGCAGGATATTGGTGTTCCTTTCCATTAATTTATCATTAAAGGATGGTAGCAGACCCATATGAAGAACATGTAAACCAGAGGGCTATCTGAAGATGAAAGCCTTTGCAGAGGGCTCCTTATCTAGGAGTCAAAGGCCTCATTCTGTTCCTAGTTATGTCACTTACTTGCCTTTTGACCTTCAGTAAGTTTGATTCTCTCAGAGTATAAAGACATTTACTGCTTTCAGAAGTGAGGAGAACAGCTGGAGGACCTGAGAGGGTGAATTCAGGAATATGGATGTATGTTTACATACGTGTGTATATGTATCACCTTATAGCCTTTGACTTGAAGGAGCTGTGTAAAAGCCACATATTTTTACTGTTGGAAGTTCACTTGCCTAATACCTCAACTAGAATCAAACAGCACAGACGTTCCTCCCTATATATAACATATGTATGTACACTATGTTCTTATGCTTACCATACGGATGGTTTCAGGTAAGCAGAACCACTGCATTAATTTGCTCTGTCTGATGTGAACTCTTGGAGCTAACACAAGTAAAAAATGGGCTGCCGGTGAGCTGCTGCTAAGATGCGTGCCACTCCCAGGACAGCTGACATCTGTAGCCCTAAGGATGGTGGAGGAAGGAGGAGGAACGATTTAGTATTGATAACGTCTGCCTTGAATCTCATGAGGGTGAATAGCAGGAGCAGTGCACAGGAAGCGATATTGCTGTTGGGTTTACTCAGCCTTCAAGCGGTTACCAAAACTGTGGCCACTGAATGGCTGTTGGATGATCTGCACGAGACGAGTTTGGTATTTGGATTCAGTTTCCAGTGGGAAGTTTGTATTTCACAAAACATGCAGCTAATTAGCACCTGCTGGGCTGCCTGTTTGGCAGCTGGGAAGAGGCCAAAGATTAAATGCATTTCAAAGACGAATTCACCTTTTATCCATACGGGATAGGGGAGGAGAGTGACAGGGAAGAAGTGCATGGTTTTGCCCGAGCTGTTCTGTTCCTGCCTGCTCAGCATGTCTGAAGGATTCCATGGACAGTGCAAGGTAGCCATGGTACAGTGCTGCCAGCTCTCCTTGTCCGGAGTAAACAAGACGTAGAGCTGGTGGATCTGCGGGAGCCGCCTCTGTGCCAGCAATAAATGGCAGCTAATAAGTGCTGCTTGATCTGAGCTGACCTTCCATGGAGCCCTGCAGGTCTCTGCACCGTGCTCTCCATGGTTCATGTTTCTGGGTATATGGTGCTGAGACATGTCTGCTGGGTTGATTTGCTGGGGTTCTGCATTGAACAAAAGTAGCTGAAACTTTTCCAGACTGGAAAGGGCCCTCAAAGAGTTAGAGACCTGCTTGGATGGGGATGTGTCTGAGCTAATGAATTCTGTTACACCTGAGCTGGCTGTGTGCCTGGGCCCTGGAAGCATGAGATGAGTGCACGCATACCTGTTGCTTGTAACAGGAAGGATTTTTTTCCTTTTTAGTACTCAGAACACGTATACTCAGGCCCCTCGTGCCCTTCCTTGGTGCACAGGTATACAAGGCAGAGCACACCCACCACTATGTCTGTTCTTCACAACTTGGGTAAACCATCTGGGGGGAAAAAAAAAGAATCAAAACAAATTGTTTGCATAGCTGTTGCCCTAATAAAACAATCTTTCTTTTAAGCACAGGTTCATGTTAAAGCAGGGGTTGTACGCAGCTGGTGCCTTTTAAAAAAAAAAACAGAAAATAAAATCGATGGATGAATGGAGAAATCTGACAGTTATCAGGAACAAAATGTGCTCCCCTGATACACTGATCTTGGGTTGTTCTGTTCTTTGTTCTTTGCTGTGTTCAATGCAAGTAAGTCCCAATCACGAGCTCTATCCCTCTCCCTTAAGAATATGCCTACCCCAGAGAAACTCGCTTCCCTGGGTGCCAGCTGTTCCCGCTGCTGTCCCACCCCAATGGAGGGGTTCTGTGGCCAAGGTGCAGCATACCTGGGCTGCTGCTGATCAGATTTGCTACTAAATCAGGTAATGGTTTAGTATAGGTTGTTTAGAAGTTTAGCATCAATGTGTATGACATCCAGACTGGTTTGGTAGCCTTTCTGCCACTGTTCTGTAGAACAGGCTTTTTTTTTAATCTGCCCAGAAGCTACTGCATGAAGATAGAACGTGTTAGTTATTGCCTAGATCATGGGGATACCGATCATGTTGGGCATACACTGGGGCAGTCTCTGTGGCTCGGGTCTTGAAGATTTGGCCTTTCTTTTATCCTTTCAAAACTTGCTTTCTTGCTTTCAGTCCTTGACAGATCAGTATTGAGCCAGCAGCTGTGCACAAATCCTGTTACTTGAAACAGGAAGGAATTTTTCTTTGTAGCATTTGTAACATTTACTTGTACCCGTTATTATCACTCAGTACATAGGTATATAAGGCAGACTATGCTCATCACCCTTTCAATTTCTCTCTTACCCTGAAGAAAGCATGCTCCATCAATTAACTTTACATAATGCACCTGCTTTCCTGGTGCCTGATTTTCTTTAGTCATAGTCTGGAGATGAACACTGCTTTGTGTCCTGCAGGTCACTATCTGTGATAGTAGTCTTTGCAGTGGTGATTTCAAATGACCCTCCACCTTGACCCAGCTGTGGTAAAAGATCCTGCCAGTGGTTTTCTGTTGTAGGTATCTTCATTGTCTTGTGAAATGTTGCAGATCAGCCGCAGGAGCATCTGCTGATCCTTAAAACCTTGCCCCAAGAAGATACAGAAGCTCCTTCTGAAGAAGGTCTTGTCCTTCCATCCTGTGCCAGTGAGCAAGGTGCCAAATGCAAGTATCCACCTCAGCAGCAGTGTAGAGAACTCTCTTCTAGTAGAGTTCCAGCTCAGTCAAAAAGATCTAGTGCCTCTCCCCTGCCCAGCCATTAGCTTTTCCTGTTAGTGCTTGTGGCTTCTGCTCCTGGCTTCCAATGAGGGTGCTAGACTAGACGAATGGGCACTGAGGACATCTGTGCCACCTTCATTCCTGCTGCGAGTCAACACTTGGCAGTGAAGTCCTTCGTCTTTTTTTGAGCTTCATTCAGCAGTTTTGAATGATAACACTGTGACTTGTGCAACTTCCAAACTTGTTGTTGTTGGACTGTGGGGGCTGCTGAAGAGATATCTCCCATTTGGCTATTCATAATCTGTACTGAATGTCCTGTATTGTTGTTTGGTTTGTTTGTGTTTTCTCTCTGGATGATGAGAATGGGGAGCATCCCCATCCCAAATGCTGCCATATCCAGTCCTAAAGTAGTCATATTTCATTCCTGAGCATTCACTATGAAGGCATTACTAATTAGCTGGCAAGATGAGAAAAACAGAATTTTCTGAGTGCATTAGTCAACTGTATTTCTTTAATGTGCTTTTTAATATAGTATAACAGATGGCCTCCAAGTAGTGTGGGGTGTTAACTTGTGGGTGGTAGAGCAAACCTGGCATAAGAAAAGCTTGGTAGATGGGAGGTTGCAGCCCTTGACATGCAATCCTTTCATCTCTTTTCTGAGAGTGTGGGAAAACAACCACAGTAACGTATACTGTCCAGTAAAAGTCAACGTATGAGACAGGCCAAGGATAGGACTGTGGCATGGTGCCATTAGAGGTCACAACAACCTACTGCTGTTGCAGCAGACTTAGGGAAATAGCATTCCTGTTGGAGAGGGAGCCTGCTGCCAATGCGTCAAAAGAAATTCTTCAGATGAAGGAAAATTAAACAAAACCATTATTTTGTTAGCAAAGTAAGTTGCTTTTACCCTACATATTCCCTCTTTCCTTACTCCACTCCAAAATACGATCTTCTCAAAGTTCCCCGTTCCCAGCTTGTAATGGTTGGCAGGGGCTGTCAGTAATGCCATGTCAAAAACTTCCCCAAACCTAAAAGTAACCATCAGAGTTTTCTGGTTATCACCTTTGTTTGTCTGCCTTGTGTGTCTCACCAGCTTGTTGTGAGGTTCAAAGCTGTTTGGCACGTGGGCTGCCTCGAGCTTGTGTGTTTGTCCCACACCCTCGTCCTGTAGTTTCTGCGGAGGGATATAGTAAATAAGAACAGAACTCTCTATTTGAAAGGGACTCCCCTAGCTGTGCTGATTGCAGTAAGTAGTGTCTATCAGGAAAACGATTTAAGATTGTAAACAATCACTTGATGTCAGTCGTCTTAATGTTCCTGTGTCATTTTTAATCTTTTGTAAAGAAATGAGACTTATTTATTCCTTTTGACTGGTTGTTTTCTAAGAACTTTTGAACTAGTTGACCGATATATTTAAGGGAAGGATATGATAGATATTTACAATCTCCCAAGGGAAGTGGAAGGGAACTAATTGTTCACAATCTTTTCTAGTATAAATGAAGCTCAGAGAAGCCGTATTCAAAATCAGGAAAGGGAAGTGATTGAAAGTCCATATGGATCCAGGAGGATTCTGAGCTCGTGGAAGAGAAATCAATGAGGGTTGCCAAATACATAGAAGCTATACCTGGCACATGAAATCCCTGACTTGAAAACAGTTAAATGGTAGAAGAGATTTTCAGGCCACAGTCAGAGTCAGGATTTGGAGACAGATGGACTTTTTGTCGGACCCAGTACAGCCATTCTGAAGTTACTGATGCATTTGTAAATCCAGACTAGCCAAAGTATTGCTGCTTCTTGGCCCTGGACGGGTCATGGTAAAGGAGTTTGGACCTTTATAGGGGAGGGAGGTAGAAAAATTAGGGACAAAGGACAAAATCTAGAAGGAAGCAGACTCAAAAATTTCCATAGTCAATAGAATTATTTATGTGTAATCATTGTGCTTCTAGAATTTAATACATTTAATTTGTGTGTGTGTCTGTGCTTGCATAACTTACATCATCTGGTTGCTGCAGTGTTCACTGGGTATCAGTGTAGGTTGTGGTTCCATGGGCATTTCTTTAAGCAACTATGATGGTTTCATTGGATTCTGCCGTGAAGAAAGCCAGACTGAGGAACTGAACCTAAACTAAAAGTAACCCAGGAAAATAAAAAGCATTAGTTTTAACCTGGTTCTGTTCCTACTTCCAGTTCACTGCTCAGCTGCATAAAAGCTTCTCTGAAAGCAAGCATTGACAGTGATACTGGCTTTTTCATGTCTGAAGTGTTTGTGAAACTGCAGTCTCAGGGAAGTGGGTATGAAACCACTGCCTTAAACTGTACTGTGTTTGTTCTCTGTCACTCTCTCTGTGCAAGGCATTTGCACACTGCATCCGAATTTGGCACGTAACATGTCTTTGCAGCCGGTGCGTGAGGGTCATTGTCCAGAGAAAATAGGAATATGCAAGTTAAAGTGTTTATTCCTAATGTGAACCTTATTTCAGTTCCTCCAAGTAACTGCTTCAGATGCTTTACATCACTTTGTTTTTCATTGCCATTAGAAGTGAGAACTTGTTCCTAATGTCTTCTTCCTTTCTCCCCAGATAATCTGATCAAAGCCATCCTGTCAGCAACCAAAGATTACCGTCTAACTCCAGCTCTTGACAGGTAAGATGAGACCTTTTAGAATAGACAGAGTAGAAGTGATTATTTTCCACGTCTTAAATAAATTTTGCTAGATATTTTTGCCAGAAATTATTGCCAGTAAATTTGGCTGTGCTTTGGAGGTAGATCAGGAGCTGGAAACTGAGTCCTCTTTCCAGTAAATCTGTAAACTCTGGAGACCTCTGTTAAGTCAAACATGAGTGGAAAAAAGCATTTACCTTTTGACTATTTCCTTATCTTTTGTTTCATATGGTGTTACAATACACCCTCTTGCCCCTTTTTCAAATAAGTAAATAAAAGGTTTTCAATAAACACATTATTCTTTTTCAGCCTTTCTGACAAAGCAACAGGATCACAAGAAACTCTTAGAGGGAAAGAAGGGACTGGCTGGTTTTAACAATGTTTCACTAATACCTCACTCTTAAAGCAGGAATGTGTGATTGTGTTGGCCAAGCCTGTGCCAGGATGTGATAGCGGTCCTCTGGGTCCTGTGGTATTTAAATTGATGCCTTTAGAAGAAGTTCCTTTGATTCTTCAGTCCTATTGTAGAGGTTGCTTCTGAAACTCACTGGCATGTTTACAATCAGCTTCCCAATGATAGTCCTTTAGTCTTTCCTACCCTTGCTTTTCTGTCATTCCTTCTCTTTGCCCTGCAGTTTTGGTTTAGTGCCGCCTCCTGGATTAGAGGTAGTTTCTTTCAGAAGCTGCCAGAGGTTTTTACTGGGACATGATCTCTTTTCAAAGTCCTGGTACTACTTCTTTCCAAGCAGTGGTACTTCCTTGAACCTGGGCTAACAACACAGTTCCTGCTTTCTAAACACATTGGTTTTATTTCCTAGCCCAGTTCCCCTTCTGCCCACTTTTCCATGACAAAGTTCATAAGCTTTTCCAGCCTTTCTGTAGGTCTCCGCATCTCTCATGTTGATTGTAGAGCTTGCCCGCTGTAGTTAGAGTTGGGAGTTACTCTCTATGTGAAAGTTTATTCTTAGATTTTTGCAATCTGTGTGCTAATTTAGGTTGCTTTGAAGTTTGCCTTGCCTCACAGCAGTGCCGGATAGGGTTAGCCTTCAGAGTTTGGATTAATTTGAGAAATGATGTCCAGAAGGCAAAACATTTTACAAATTACCTTCTTAGAGATTTTGTACACAACTGAGTCTCACCCATCTGGGGTTTATCTCAGCTCTGATTGGAGAATTAAGATTTTAACCTGTTGAAAAATCCACATATACACTCTTTCAGAAGGTTGCTCATGGGAAATTAGTGTTAATGACAGAGGGCAGTTGGAAGATTCTTGCAGTGACGGTTAATGTAATTGTGACCCTTGCTACTCACCTGTTTTTTGAGGAGTGGAATGTTTCAAGTTTTTTAAGTCATTTCACAGGAGGTTGTGAAACATAGCCACTCTAGCATGAGCTGCTCTCTTTGGGTTTATATTCTTTATGATGGGTTTGGTACAGAGATAGGAAAGACCTAACACTCAAGCCTTCATGAAACTTATGCGAAGTCCTTGAGATCTCAACTATGAATGAGACCTAAGGAACAGGCTAGAAATGTATTTCCATAGCATTGCAGTAACAAGGTTTGGTGGTGTGTATGCTTGTAAACACACAGATATCTTGGGGAAGTACTGTTTTCTTGGGAATTTTTGTGATAAATGCAAAGCAGTAGATGTTGGTTGTGTAGTACATATGCCTCACAGTCAAAGGCATCCCAGAGCCCTTCCAAGTGAGCAGGTCTTAGGAAAGATAAAAATTGAAGCTGATGTGCGAGAAAGGGACAAGAAAGGCTTGGGATAGCAAGCTGCAAAGTGAGAGCCTAAAGCAGTAAGTGGATGGAGTTGCAACAGAAGGGTTATTACGAGAGAGCGCTTGGGTACTGTAGGAGGTGTTAAGCTACTGCAGTGCTGCTCTTGGAAACCTGCTTGGTGAGTAGGACATAGATGAAGACTTGGGTATGCTTCCAGAAATGTTCTTTAGCCGTAATGGTCAATGATTTACAGTGCTGGCAGCAATGGGTATCTGCCATTTTGGATTCCAGAAGAACTGATGGAGCAGACTGATGAGGGAAGGCTGGCTACTTTCTCATCTTGTCTCAAGCTCAAAGCAGAGCCCAACAGTTCCTCTCTGTGGCAGCTCCAGTGCGCTGGGAGCAGGGCCTTGAGGTTCGGCTCACTCCCTTCTGCTCACTGGTCAAGGAGAAAGTCCAGACCTCTCCCTTTTGCTCACTACCTTGGAGCAACTGGAGAGGGCCTGACTTAAGGGACCTTTAAAGGTCCCTTCCAACCCAAACCATTCTATGATTAAGGGCTGAAAAAATGCCTTATTGTGAAAGAGTTAGATAAGAGAGACAGCTAAAGTCTGTGAGGTACAAGGGGTCAGACTTAGGAGATCTTGTGAACCCTTCCACTTGTAGGGTCTCAGAAGTCTAGTGGGCTGATTCTAGCAGTAGAAAAGAAGCTCCAGGTTCACCTTTTCTTCAGGATGGAGTTACACCAACATCTTCTCTGTTGGCAAAGCCAGTCTAAGAAGCTATCTTTGCTGCTGCTGCTGCCTGCTCTCAGACTGTAGCTCCTTACTTCTCCTTGTGCTGCTGCTATTGTTTTAAGAGGGACTTTAAAGTGGGTCACTGAAACAATTCCAGTTTAAAAGTTCTTCTCTTAACCCGGGTCATTCCAGTGACCTCATTTACAGAGCTCCCCTCCTACTGAAGAGTTGCATTGGCGCAGCGCTGCAACGGCAGCAGGAGAGGCAGAGGGCTGGGGATGGGTGGGGAGGGTGAGCGCTGCCGAGCCTATTGAAGCAAGTGTTCATGTAACCACATGCTGAATGCAGCTTTCCCGGGGGAAGGGTGGGAGAGGCAGCAGAGGTGAGGTCAGAGCAGTGCGTGAGAACATAGGAAGGAAAGAGGGGATTGGAGTTTTGTGGTGGGGCATCTACACCAAGCCTTTGGTCTTGTCCCCACACAAGCTTCTCCATTCTGTCCTCCTTCACAAAGCTGTCCCTTGAGATGTTACCTTCACTTGCTTCCCATAAGCCCTGGAAATGAACTTGTTTGTTTGATTATCCCTATGCCAAAAGGGCATCCTGATGCACCTTTCCTGACATAATGTACTGACGTGGTGCTGAAATGAGGCAAACTTGATCCTTCCGGGTATGCGTACACCTTTCATCATCCCCAAGCAGCTTTGCCAACTCACTCCAACTAATCCCTCCTTTGTGAGTAGAGTTGTGTTAATAACAAGCAGCAGCTCGAGGGCATGTGAACAAATGCTATAGTTCACGCCTGTAACATAGTGTAAGTGATGCCGTGCTTTCTTAGGTTTCTTCATGACTCCTTATTATGGCACCTTTGTGTTGAACTGCTTATAGTAACCTGCTTCTGCTCCAGGGCAGGAGGTAGGTAAAGCTGCAGTTGTGTTTGTGAGGGTAGTTGCAACTCAGCTCTGAACTTTTCTGGAAAAGATTGGAGATCCAGGGAACATTCTCTAGAATCAGTGTCCTCTTCCTTCAGAGCTGGCATGTCTTTCTCCCCAATGCAGATGCTGGTGGGCCTCGTCTTTGACACTTCAAAGTTCTTTTGCCCTCTGTTGGCTTTTCCAGGCCCATTTATATCACTGACATCTTCACTGCTTGCTTTAGTGACTCCTCCAGTGACCTGCTCCTCATTCTGCAAATCGATCAGGGCTTGGTTTCTAGTTCCATGGCTCTTCTGCTGGCTGGACTTCAGTAGATTTGGGGGTTAAATCTCTGCGGTGATGACCTGTAAATTTCCTATGAAAAGACAGAAATATAAAAACCTGACTGACCCTTTTGTATTGCCTCCAGGTAGTAATGGAGGAAAACTGAGAGTTTGAGCTTATAACTAACACAGTCTTTATTAATGCAGTATATAAGCTAACAAGTGAGGAAGGAATTTGATAGAGCAGGAAAGGGGATGTGTGTGCCCCTCTGGCTCAGGTTGATAGCACCAGTTTAAGTAGCAGCAGCCAGATCAAACCAGAATATGCTAAGCCTCCTTAAGTACCAGTTACCCTGAAGACTTATTTTTAAATTATTCTGTTATATCTTTCCTCAAAGCCTTTAGTTCCAAAGTTGAGTAAAGGAAGGCTTTGTGGTTTTTCTCCCCTGACAAATCCCTAAAGTGCTTTGATAAGAGAGGAAGAGGAAGTAGCAATTGCTACAATGCATACATGTGTTTACAGTGCTATATTGTTCAAGAGGATCTGTGTGAATCGTGGTTTTGGTGTAGACGAAGTCAACCTCTGAGCACCTGTGTCAAGAGGCTGTACATCTGGCTGCAGCTCCCAGCTTAGGGCTTTAGGGAAAGTCTGTCTCGTGTGGAAAGTCCATGACCCTCCTTCATACCACCCTGGTAGCAAAACTGGAACCTGGGCTGTGTCCGATGTGTTCAGTCCTTCAGCTCTTCTGGAAAAGAAGTACAGCTTTGACATACTGTGTAAACAAACAAAAAGGTGTTTGCGCACTTCTTTGTGGAGAAACAATTGAGCTGTAACTGATGCTGCTTGCACAGTGTGTTTCTTCAGCCAGAAACTTGCCTGGAGCCAGCAGTGACTTTGCAGGCTTCCCATGCTCAGGCACCGTCAGTCAGTGCTGGCTGTGAAGGAGCCCAGCTACGCTAGTGCCAAGTGTCCAAACTTCTGGTCGGGATGTGAGGTGCCTGACATCCCTGCTGAATGCTTGCCTTTCACAGTGCCATCAGGGTGGCCCTGCAATCTTCTCACTGTCCCACAGTGTGGTTGCCAAAGTTGGTGAGACCAAACCAGCTCACCTTTCTGCCTGTCTTGATCAAAACAGTCCTGGCTGCCCAGACTTGATGTACACGCCTGATGTGTAGAACGCACCTGAAGAAAGCAATCTGCACCTGAGTACTGCCATCTGAGTGTGCAACAGAAACTTCCAGCTTTGCAATGAGAGCGGGCAAAGTACTTTTGAAAGAAATTTAAGAAAAAGCTGCTAGAAGATCAAAGATTAGACCTTAGCGTCAAAAAGATACTAATGAAAAATCTTATCTGCAGACTTAAGGAAAAAGGAGGACGCATTTAAATATGTCAAGACCACCAGAGTATAAGAGTGGTTCAGACATGAAGCTGGGCAAAGGTCAGTTACGATGAGTAAAGGCAGAACCATTCAGCTAAGTATTTGTTTCATTTATTTGAGTAAAGGTAGAATGATGTTGTCCCATTTTACAGCAACAATGAAATACTTTCTGTATTTTTATTAGTAACTATGAGGATGTTAAATGACAATTATATGTCTCTTGAAATCAGAAAGCATTGAAGAGTATTCAAAGAGTTAAATAAAGAGTTCTTTTTGTTATTACTGTTTGCTTTTTAACCCTTCTTGTAATGGTGGATAGAACAGCAAATGTTGTGCCATTCCTGGAGAAGTATGGGAGATGACAAAGAGGTGGCTGTAAGCTGATTAGCTCAGTTTTGCAGAAAAAATCTTGGAAAGTTAGATCTGGAACAGAGCTAGGATGGCAGCATAATTGATGTCAGTTATCTTGGATTTTGTGGAAATGAAATCTTGTCATGTAGATGAAGGTGGGTTTTTTTTTTCAATTAACTAGAAGCTTGATAAAGGTAACCTTTTTAAGGTAGGCATTAGTTATTTGTCTCAGTCCATTATATTCTGATTGTACACAACACTGTTGTAGGCATGTCCTTTTTAGGAATGGGATATGTCACAGAGCTTTAAAAAGTTACTGTCAGGGTTGAGAATTAATCCTTTAGTGACACTTCTAGTGTAATCCTGCTGGCAGGTGTTCGCAGTGGTTAAGACCGGTCTGTAGGAAATGTAAAATTACACTAGGAAAATTTGCTAGAGCCAAAGACTGGGAAAGTAGAGAGTTGGAGGACTGGGTCAGTCTAGACTTTTTCGTAGGGCCCTTTTCTGAGCAGTCCTTTACTGGAGCCAAATCGAAAGTCAGGCATCTCAGAGGTGACAACAGATCATGCTTACAAGATGAGGATTACAGTCTGCAAACCAGTGACTATAAAAAGAGCATTGGAATGATGTACATAAAACCTCTGTGTAAAAGGGACCTTGCTTTGAGCAGCATTAGCTCCGCATGCTGGTCTTCCAGAGTCAGTGCTTCCGAGATTTGGGGAGAAGTTGAAAATGGTTCAGAGAGATACTGCAAATGTGACTCAAGATCTAGGAGAGCTGCCATACTGTAAGAGATGTGATGAGCTCAGTCCAGTTTGTATGGTCAAGAGAAAATTAAGAATGGGCTTTGATCAGTCTACAAGTGCTGTGTGGGAACAGGGCCATGAAGAGAGGCTGCTGGAACGGCTTTGGCTGGTGGAACTGGTTCTTTTATCTCATGTGTAGCGGCTCATGCTCACCAGTCTGACCCGTAACTGGTTATCCACCTAGAAGCAGATGTTTACACACATAAGTGGGTCACATGCAGATGTGGAAAGGACTGCTGACAGTAGATGGTGCTTTAATTTAGCAGAAAAGGGAAGAATGCGATTAAGTGGTTTGAGGCTGAAACAAACACATCTGTATTCAAAATTGGTAAGAGCTAGCGTCCTAACAGTAAGTGGGAAAGTGATAGAGGGGAGTGGCTACAGCTTGCAGCCTTTGGATTTCAGCATGGTATTCTTCTTCAAAACATAAAATTAAGAAAAGTCATGGCTCAGCAACAACTGGGTAGAGAAATTACAGTATTTCACCCCGCAGTCTGTTGTTTAAGAGGTCAAACTTTCTTATCGTAATCATCAAAAGAGCGTATTTTCATCTGAAATTTCACTTGGCCAGAACTGAACTATGTAATTTTTCCCTCCTGCAGCACGTTTTCCTTAAAGGTTTTGACAAAGCCGTTACCGTCTTTGTCACTCAGTTGGGTGTACTTGGGGCTGACTTTTTCCCTTCCCACCTTGACACAATATACTGCCCGAACCAGATCTTGCCTCTGCTTTCTCCTTGTTGCCAGAACGGTATTTTTTTTTCTGTGCCATTGTCTATAAAGTTCTTTCTCTTTTGTGATTTGATTATCACAAACATCCACACTTCTTCAGCCCTTAGGGACACGAGCACTGGGCTAATATGCCCATCTTATTAAGGAGGTTTTTTCTTTTGGAAAGGCTGGGATCTGCAGTGAGACTTTATCTGGGCTGGGGAAGCTGTTCCTGAGCGTTTCTTGGTTCTGTTAATTCTGCACATATCTCCAGCTAATGGCTCTGTCAGCGGAGTAACCCTCAGTGGTTTAGCTGAGTCTTTCAGTGCGCTCCAGCCCCGCTCCGCAAAGACAGACCCCACATAAGCAGAGCTTTCCTCACGCTGGCTCTTCTGATCACAGCGAGGACAGCCTAGAAGAGACCAGTTGACTGTGCCTGGGACTAGGAAGGCCGCCTGCTCCAAACAACTGATTGCCTTGGACCCTTTCCGAAAAAGGCTCTGCAGACACGTATTCCTTCAGTGAACTACCAGAGATGGAGGCACATTGCCAGGAGAGCCAGCTGCGTTTGGGATTAGATGGCTGGAAAGAAGTCCTCTCTCTGTCTTCAAAACGAAATCACTTTTTAACATCTGCTGCAGAGAGTTCTCGTGACTCGCAGTTCCACGAGAAACCATTCTCTTCCTTCTTTTTCCTGTTTCTTTGTTAATTACAGTTATTTTCCTTCCCTTTCCTCACCCATTGTGTCTCTATATATGTTTCCTACTGGACAGGAGTGTTAGGGGATCCTTTTTCTATCCATTTAGTGTTTTTCTCTTGGAGTCTCATGATAACTGCAGCAATTTTGCACTCAGCAAGGTGAGCACACCCCAGATAACCTGGCAAGATCTGCCTGCACTCAGAAAATTGCTTGGAGAGAGGACTTCCTCACTAAGCCTTTGGTTTATTGTTATTTCAGTGCTAAATGAATAATGAGAAGGTTTAAGTAAACAGATGGGTTTGATTCAAGCCCATCATACCAGGGGTGTGGGGGGAGAGGAGCTGCTTGTCCTGACAGCTCATCTCATTAGGCCACACGTGGTGTGAGGTGTTGAAAGCAGTTTATCACGTGTAATGCCTGGGCATGATGGGGTGAGCTGGGGATCAAGTGTATCTCTGTTCTCCCCTTAATTCTTAATATTCCAGAAGGTTTCCTATAGTTCTCAGATAGGTGCAAACTAAATATGCCCAGCTCGGTGTGTTTGAAGTTATGTGACAAAAATCACCTCTTTCCTCTGTTTCTTCCACAGTCTCAGCTGCCGGCGTTGTATTATCGTGGGAAATGGTGGAGTACTTGCAAATAAGTCATTGGGGTTAAAAATTGATGACTATGATGTTGTTGTCAGGTGAGTCTTTGGCATCACAGTTTTCTTGTCATATATTCAGTTTCTGTATCAGTTCACATGCTATGCAGGCAAACGTTAAACCTACACTAGTGACAATATCCATTTGTGTGGAAGCATTAGCTAATATGGAGGGGTAAAAAACCCAAGAGTATATAAATGTTTGTTATAAACGGTGATCACATCAAAAGGTGAAGGCACTCCTCAAGCATTCCATTTTCCACAGCTGTTTGGGAATGTGGTTTCTCCTGTGATCCCACTTCAACCTTCTCTTCATAGCTCATTTCTAAAAGCTGCTGCTTTTGTGATGCCCCTAGGTGGTGAAGCAGTAAAACATACTGTTAGGTATATCTCCTAGGTAGCTCAGGGAAGTATTATTGGTCACACATGTGTAGCATTCCCCGGGAGCAACACTTCACAGTTAGGATGGGAAGAACTAAAAATGGTGCAGCATAGGGTCTCAGGAAGCAGTAAGCCTCTGTGAGTGAGAACCCAGTAATGATTAAACACCTGTAGGTGCGCCTTAGAAACTGTGAATACTTTGCCTCTGTTTCAGTGCGAATGATGATGTTGAATAAGGGAGCAGACGCAAAGTGGTGTAGGAGTAGAAACGACCACAGTCAAAGTTAGGACTTCTTGCTTTCGCTGAGGACCTGGATCATCGCCATCTCAGAATGCTTGAAAAACGTGCTGATATGTGAAATCACAGGTCTAGTCATAACTCTTAGTAATAAATCTGTCAAGTCAGGGAGGTGTTCTGGGTGACTGGAGATTAACAAGCATAATACCTGTACTAATGGAGAGTGAGAGAGAGTGTGTGTGTAGGAGGGAGGGGGGACGTGCTCTAGGGAGCTACAGACCCATTAGTCTGACTTGAAAAAAGTGCAGAGCTTTATAGCAGGTTTTGAATCATGAGCAAGAAAATATTACGGTGGTAAATAGGAAAAGTGGGATAAACTGCAGTGTAAGTTTATAAAACTGGTTTACCAGTCTAAACTGCTATTTTTTTTCCTTAGTAAGATAGCTGATTTCATATTAAAGGGAACGTAACTGATATCTCTCTGAACTTTAGTCAACCATGAGACATGGTGGCAAATAGCAAATTCTTAGCTAAGGTGGAAGAAAGAAAAGGATTAGTAAAAGAATTTAAGGCATAGAGAAGGTACCATTTAGCATGGTCTCCTTTCTCTCCCATGCACTAGTAATGGGCACATGAGGGAAGAGCAGAATATACATAGAGTAATAAATACCCTTTAACTCTGGACAAAAAAACCAAGAAGATCTCTTTCAGTCCTTTGTTCCTGTGAAAGTTCCCTGCTTCCCCGACGGTGCTCTGGACACAGAGATGACTGTTCAGAACAGGATGAAACTTCTACAGCCCTTCTCCTAGTTCATCCCACTATCAGTTGCTAGTGAAGAGCTCTTACTGCTCATCATACTCTGGTGACTTGCAGTTATTTGAGCTGAATTAAAATTCAGTTATAGCCTCTTCTTGGACTCAGACTGTTCAAAAAGTAGCAAGAGAACAGTTTCAATCCATCTGGACTAAGCCACCCACTAAGATTTACATCAGAAAGTCCACTATTTAATTTCCAAATGAAAAGTTGAACCTTTTCTCTCCACATCAGTAAATCTAAGTCAGTTTGCAAGCTGAGAGTATAAGAGGGCAGCTAAGCACCTGTGCTGTCTGTGGGATGGATAAAGGAGAAAAAAGTCAACTGTAAAGGTTAAATGAAGCCAGGTGCTTGGATGTGGGACTGAGGAGGTGAGAGCAGACTTCTTCTTAAATGTATCCCACTGCTTCCGTTACTCCTGGGGAAGTCCCTTGTGTATAGCATCCTTTTTCATGGATTGCAAAAATCCTTTGAAGGATCAGATTTGGGACCTGGGAGGTGAATTTTAAGGGAAAAAATGTGGTAGATTTGTGAACAAAGGAGTGATCCAGTAGTATGTGGAGTTTTTTGGTGCATCGTGTGTTACCATGTGAGGATCGCTAATTGCAGCAAGAAATTTTGATCTTGTGAAGAGAGTTAGATCAGCTTTGACAGTTCTAAACCAGCTTGGAGCAAGTTAGTTACTGGGTTTTTTTTTTAACTGGATATTATCAGATTTCAGTGCAGACGTTATTCCCGGCTGTCACTCTGTTTACCTGGCAGCAGCTTCTTGCAGCAGTCAGTCGTCAGTGCTCTGAAATGCCTCCTTAGAATAGATTGCAGACAGAGGAAAAACAAGTATGTGTCAGAAATTCCTGGTTAGAATGAGATAGGGATTCACCTGATGATGATACTTTAGTGATATTTGGGAGGGTCTTCATGGTACCTAGGTTAGGAGTTAGTGTCTCGAAGCTCCCTGTGTCGTCAGTGGATACAGAGACAGAAGAACACTCTGAAAATTCTTCTGGAGAAAACTGCCTGTCCATGGGCAGTACGAGGAGGCCTGGCATCCTAACTGAGGTTTTCTAAGATTTAGCTGTGTTTATAACCACCAGTGTGTCCTGCCTGAGAAAGGGTTCAAACTGCGTAGCTTCCACCTTCGTGAACACAGGTTGTGGCTGCCAGAACTTTTCCTGCTCCATTGCCTGCGCTGCCCCTGGGGCACTGACCGTGGGGCTGACAGTGCTGGCTCGTTAGCAGGACTCCATCGCTATGACTCCGTCAGCAACTCACATTCTGGCCCTTTGCTGGAGACCTGAGTTCATTTTACTCAGGGAAATGGTTTGTTTTGTTTCCTGTCTAGATGCAAAGTAGGGGTCCCAAGTTTTGGGAGCTTTAACAAGGTAAGCAGCCAAACAGCAAACCCAGCAGCTGGGGGTGGGGAAAACCCTGCCAAAGAGCTACACATTGACATTTGAAACAACTGCAGATGCTAACCTTCCCCTCGACTTCAAGAAGGCAGATGAAAATACGTATAACTAGCTTTCTTTACATAGTACTTTCTTGTATTTATCTCTGTTACCTTTAGGGCCACGGCTTTTACATTATGTAGGCTCATCTACCCCAAAGAGGCACAACGCCTTGAAGTTTAAATAACATCCATAGCAAAAGTGAGTGATGTGTGAACGCAACAGAGGAAACAGTTCCGTCAGCAACAGAGGAAAAAGCAAGGGCTCAGGCTGGCTGAGAGCACTGTTTTTGCAGGTAGACAGGTCTAGGTACTGCAAAGTCAGGGTACAAAGCGAGGTTTTATAAACCACAAAAAAAAAGGCTTCATCTCCTGTATAAATTGTGGTGGTGCTGATTCTTGTTTTCCTTTTAACATTTTATTCCTAATGATAAAGTAAGTGTTTTTACTAAAAATGCATAGGAATTTATTCTCCTTAATTCTGAACAGAATTTCAGATTGTATACAGGGATTTTCTTCTACTAAAAGGTCTCCCACCTAAAATGCTTATCCGGGCTGAAAAAGACAAGTCCAGATCCTCATTAATGTTCCTACATGGCAAAATTTGCAGTCCATAAGCAGTTTCCAGTATATTGAACTACCCCAAGTCAAGAAGGATGCAATAATTCAAGCAGGCAATGCTGTTCCATCAGGGGCTGCTGTTTGACGTCAGCAAGACTTGTATTCCAAGTTACTTGACATTTCTTCAGCTTTAGGTTTCTAGTTTTGAATAGAAGTTCTCAATAACTTCAATGTCATGGAAGTTATCATTGCTGCTGACGCCAGAGCAGTTTGTTTTTTGAAGGGTAAAAACTTTGTCCCTGAGGGATGTTTTGACAAAAGCACAGCTAAACACATAGCATCCCCTTAGAAATCAGTGTGCCCAAGAGCAAAGCTGCATGTCTGCGTGGGTGTTTTCAGAGCAGGGTGCATTTCCACAGCAGAAACTCCCCCAAGTCAGTGAGACCGCAGTGCTGCTGAGCCTTACCCCAGCTGCGCAGCCCAGCCTCTTCCTTTGCGTTGGCATTGCAGGGCAGCTTGCCTTCTGGATGGGCCAGTTTGGGGAATTAAACCAGGTGGAGATTGTTCCTTTGTTTGTTTTTTTTTTTTTTAAATTATTAGCTGGCTTAGTTCCCTAAACAATCTCACTGCAAGTAAGATGAGCAGTGTAAGCTCTGGACTGGGGTTGGAGCTTGAGACCAGTTTCGCTTAAACTGCCATGGAGCTGCATCCTCTGTTTCAGCACAGTCTTGCAGAATCCAAGTAAGAGATCCCAGGAGCGATGGGATGTTAGAATATTAATGCTTAGTTTATAACTTTAAATTTGCAAGGACAATATTTTTCAGTTTCCTTTTCCAAAGCTTCCAACCCAATTTAAATCACAAGAGTGGATGTGCAGAAGTGGTTTGCATTATATTCAATGAAATAATTGAAATAGCTTCTAATTAAACTGTTGTCACTTGGTATAACGTTTGTGATGAAGAACTGTAAGAGTTAACATTTGCTGCTGTAACAGCTGCATTCAGGGAGCTCTTGCCCGGCAGTGATTGCTGTATCATCAACATGCATGAGCGAAAGTGGGAATTCATGACAGTGTCTTCTCTGGTTGCCCTGCAGGCTGAACTCGGCTCCAGTGAAGGGCTTTGAAAAAGATGTGGGTGGCAAGACAACTCTCCGGATCACATATCCTGAAGGTGCAATCCAGAAAATGGAGCAGTATGAGAAGGATTCCCTGTTTGTTCTGGCAGGGTTCAAATGGCAGGATTTCAAGTGGCTGAAATACATTGTTTACAAGGAGAAAGTGGTAAGAACGCTGTCAGCTTGCATTGTCAAGGTCTCCTAATTAGAAACAGTGGGCAGACATGATATCACAGTCATATTTGCCCCATTTTGGTCTGAAGAGAGGTCCTCTGCGTGTCCTGCTGCACTTAAGTGAAGGCTTTTTTACCTCCATGGACTTCAGCTTTAATTAAATATGCTAAAAGACATCTCTCTGTAACCTGACCTTGCATCACAGATGAGGCTTTCTATTCAAGATTATGTCAGTGTGTGCTATGAACAATGAATTTAATTTTTATTTATTTTAAAGAGTATAAAAAAGGACCAACTTTTCCATGGATTTTATGAACTCTTAGGGTTTAAGAGCAGAGGAAGGAAAAGAGTAAGGGCAAAGGGAGGAAATGGGAGTTTGGGGATAAGGATGTGATGGCACAGGAGGGGAGGAGGAGACAGCAGCAGCATAACTTGTTGAAAAGGCTACAATCCACAGACTTAATATGACCTCTTGAATAGCACAAGCCATTATATTTTGCTCTGTTATTGCTGTACTGAGATTCATGATTTGTGTTTGGCTAAAGTATCACCTGGAAGAACAGTATCAAGTCTAATTTAAAACCATTGAAATGGTGGATCCACCACTTTCCCCATGTAAATATTTTGTCCCAGTCACTTGCATTAGTGCCCTTCTGAAGTACCATCGACCTGTTACTGGTCAGGGTTGTCCTCTGTAATTCACCCATCCTAAATGGAATCAGGTTGTGATCACTGACTTCTTATTCAGTGGATGGCTCATCTTTATCTGTTGTCATGAAGTCCGGAATAAATGGCCTCTATTTGTTTTACAAATCTTATATCTGTTTTCAAATGTTCTTTAATGATTTTTCAACAAATAACCAGACAAATGGATTAATGTTCAGAGGATGGGATGTTATATTGTGTGTTTGGAGATGAAGAGAGGAGGTTGGCAGCTCACCATATATAGAATGAAACAGTCTGGGAATATAATTGTATACAGTTGTTACATAGATGGCCTTAAGGGCTCATACCTTGCTCTTGTCTCACACTGGCACCAACTTGCAATTATTTTCCTGGTACCAGACGGATTAAGTTACCTGTCAGCCTCTGGGCAAGCACAAGGGGGCTTTCGTAACATGAATAATTGAGTCAAAAGTAATTTTCTTTGGTTTATGTCATGCTCTTGTTCTACATTCTGGGCCAGGGAAAGCCCTGGCAGTGTCAGTGCCCTGCAACCTGAATGCAGTTTTAGGGACTCCTAGTGTTTAGCTTGACCCTCAAAGGATGGATTGGTTTACTTCAAAACAAATTGAATTTCCATCTGATGCTTGCAGTCATGCGGTCATCACTAGATTCTAATGTGGTATCCTTGCTCTTGGAAAGATGCAGCAAACAGTTTGTTAAAACTTGCTAGAAGACTGGGGAGAGTGATTGCAGTAATCTTAACTGAGTGCTTCAGTGCCCGGCTTGGCAGAAAGCAGAACGAACGTGAGCTTCTTGCGTTGCATGTTACTTCAGTGCTCTTGTAGTTGGCTCCTTATCCCTTCATTTCTTTGGAATAAACATTCCATTTTTTTCAGTTCTTGTAGGTGATGTTTTCCAGATCTCTTAATTCCTGCTGCTCTTTTGAATGCCTGCAGTTGATTCATCTTTTTATTAAAGAGCAGTGCCCAAAAATGTACAGAGGATGCAAATAGAGAGGAGCAAACAGCTATTTCACTAACCTCGCAGTTCTCATTCGTTATACATCCGCTGTTTTGACGGCCTTTTCCACAATGGCATGGGACTGAAGGTGAGTGTCCAGTTCCTTGAGACACCAGGTTTCAGGAAGGACTGAAGAGCTGCTACCTCCCCAGCTCCACACCCTGTGCTTGTGCCATTGGCTCTTCCTGCCAAAGAGCAGCACCGTGCACTTGTCCCTACCGATTCTTTCTTCCAGAACACTTCTCCAATTTGCCAAGTTCCTTTGGCAGCACTTTCCAGCATGTCTGCCATTCTTTCCAGATTCATGTCCTCTGCAATTTAATAAACATACTTTTTACTCCATCATCCAGGTTGACAATGAAAACACACTAAACGAAGTTGGTTCCTAGGCACACCCCAAAGTAATAACATCCTTCCATTTCTACAGTGAGCCCACTGAGAACTCCTGGATAGTTTTTTGGCCATTTCTGTACTTGTATCACAGTAGTATCATTAATAACATTTTTGGCTTGTTTGTGAAAGTGATATGTCAGAAGCCTTACTGAATTCCAGTTCATGTCTTGTTTCTCCCCTATGATACTTTTTTCACTGTATAAAGAAATACTATTTTTTTTCAATAATGATTTGTTCTTGACAAATCCACCTGTGTTGTTACTCAGTCTTTGTTATTTTTTTCCGGTGCTTACAAATAGTTGATCTTGCTATTCTGAGAATCGAAATCATAAATCAACTCTCTTCCCTTTTTTTTGCCTTCTTAAGGCTAGGCACTACTTTTGTCCATTTTTCAATCCTTTGACATCCTACCTGTACTACGCAAATTCCCAAAGGGAATTATTGCTGGGTTTTGAGGCTGCTGAGCCAGTTCATTGAATACTTTAGGATGCAGTCCAGGTGACTGAAGACATCTGTCTTGTCCTCTTTAGTCTGATCTCTCTCTATTTGAGATCTTGCTGTCACTGGCTTTAGCTGCAAGCAGGTGGCTAGCACAGCTGCTTTTTCTAGTGGCAGCATGGGAATAAGACATTTTTTAGTGGATGCTATGGGAATAAGACATAGGCGTCTCTTCTGGTAGTGAGTGTTAGTATTTTTATCAGTGTGTGGTAAAATCAAAATGACAGCTGTTTGCCCAGTGCTCTCTGTGGAGAGTTTCTGTTCCTCTCTCAGCTGATTTTCCAGAGAAAAAGGAGTTTCTTCCTTTCCTGGCTTCATCTAGAGGCACCTGCTTGACCTAGGAGCTCTGTATGCCACTGTTGCTTATTCCTTATCTGACATTAGGCCTGTCCCTCTGCAAGACTTCATCCCCACTGCAAACCAGTGGTTACAGTCAGGAGTCTGACCTCAGAAAAGAGATAAGGGAAATGGAAGCATCCTGCTAAGGAACATGACTGCTGTGGAAGTGGACACATTCCTCAGAAAAACAGGCCGAACTCTGCTCTCTGATGTTTCCTTTGCCCCTGAATGTTGACGGCAACTGCGTGTGTCCATGGTGGGGTATGAGACTTTCTGAATTCCTTCAGACACCAGACCTGGAACTGCTTGGACTTGCTTGACCAGAGATTCTGAGCCAGGTACTAGGATCCTTGCTTAGTCCTCTCTCAAGTAAGTGAAATCAAAAGGACTTTATCTGAGAAAGAGTAAATGAAAGGCGAATGGCTATTTATTGCTGGGGTCAGTGGTCGGATAAGCTTATTCTCCCTGCAGCTGAGAGGGATTTGCTCTGTGTTATGTTAGTCTTTTGGCAGCACTTGCATACTGAGGAAGGGATAAGTGCTTTGTAGAGAGGAGGATTTTCAGGAGATGTTATAAGGAAAAAAAGTCAGTGTGATGCAGAAGCAGCAGCAGAACAGTGAGGCAGAGGATTTGATGTGTTACATGCAGTTTGGTGCAAAAGCCTTCCAGAGATCTGCGTGATGCCTCGGTGCCCTGGGAGGCACTATATTCAGAAAGAGGAGCAGTGGAATATGGACCAAAGAAAAAGTAAAAGCTCAGCTGCTTTTTATTTCACACTAAACCAGAAATATCTGGAAGCAAATAAAATCTTGAGAGAAAAGATTAATCTAGAAAAAGGACAGGTTTGGCTAAATATTCAACATCAGCAGCAAAACAAAGGTAGTCTCCATCATAGAGTTCTGGGTGAGCTGGCACTCAAAATTGCAAGTCTTGTAAGCAAGTTAGGGCCATACTGTATGACTGGAGAGTACAGACCTGTCTTCAAGAAGAGGAAAGGTGGGTGAATCTGAGCAACTAAAACCCTGGTAATCTGATTTGAGTTAATTTGACAAGCATTAGAATAAACTGAAGGGGAAAATAATTGCACTTGTTGCAAGTAAATGTGGGAAAAGGAGTGCAGGATGGAGAAAGGTGACATGGTTAGCGGAGGGGAGTATTGCACCATGCTGACCTAATATGTCAAAGTACAAGTAGAAAATAAGTGGGTTGGAGTCCCACAGCCTGCAGTTGCATGAACCCATGATTACTGCAGAAGGGTCACAGATGTGCATTGTTCGTGCATCTGTGGTGACTGGTCTGGCAGTGCGTTCTTGCAGTCATCGCTGCAAGAGCCTGCTGACACTTCCAGGCACCCCTCCTCTGATGAAGCAGCTGCTGCTAGTTTAGTGGGTTACTCATGGACAGTCAGAACAGTTACATTCTCTCCTGGACTGTTCTTTTTGCCAAGAAACATTACCCATATGTATTGTGACCCACCCTGCCTGCTTCCCACTATTGTACCGTCCTGCATCACCCCGGGTCTCTCCGTGACAGAAGTTCTTCCTGAATACCCAAAGTACCAGAGGAATTATAGGAGGAGGGAGGTTTGGCCATATACTGCTCTTCTCTATTAAAATAATGGTCAAAAGCTGAAGGTTTCTCTATTGTGTGGAGAGTAGATGCTTCCTGAAACAGAGAATTTACAAGGGCCAGTTATGCAAACCAGCCATCACAGCCTGGCATTGAGGCTGATTCCGACGTGGGTTTTTGCCCGTCATTAGTGAATCAGAAGGAGCTCTCTTGCTTGCTAGGGCTCACTTCCCTGAACATCTGGCACATGGTGGTAAAGCAGCCAAGTGAGGGCAAAGGTTTCACTAGAAATTGGCAGCTCACAAGCTTCCTTCTCATGTAGTAATAAGCCTGCGGACGCTTCCAGCAGGAATCTCTGCAGCCTTTGCCAGGAGGAGTCACTTGTGCAGTAAGTGCCTGCGGCACCTTGAAGCTCTCTTTGATAGTGAAAGTTATAGGAGCGAGTGAGCACCTGCCTGCGAGCGAGGCCAAGTTCGGTTGTCTGTCCCTTGCAGGGGCATGCCTCTGACAACTTGCACACGGCAGTGATGCCATCTGAAAAGCAGTTGTCCTCCAGCAGATGTTGAGACTCCAGCAGTGGGCATGACATAACCCCTCTCCTTTATCACAGCATGTGACTGCTGCTTGTGGAGATCTTGTGGATGTGGCAGCAGTGGAGATTTTTTTTAACCTTTTATTTGGGAACTACATCTCTGCTTTAAGTCAACAGGTTACTTCTAGTCCTGCTAAAATGTATGTTACGATACCTTCCTGCCTCAATCAGCCTATATTACTGTGCTAGAGCCGAGGCTGGACTGCTGCCAGAGCCCTCACTGTCTGCTGAGCTTTTGTTTAGAACTTCTCTTCTTCCATTAGTTAATGGCCTTGTCATGCTGTGTTTGCTAGGGCACACTGTGAACGTCACAGCCTCGTAGTACGCTGCAGATTCCTCGGATTCTGAAATAGCCTTGCCTGTGGGCTGTTTTGCAGCCCTGAAAAAAAACTGAGGAGCCACCATGTTCCTCCTTTCGGCTTGAGGAAAATAGTGAGGCTTTGAATCTGTTCTTGCTGTCCAGCCTCAGGTAAAGCTTCATCCACATGCGTGCATTTCCAGCTTGTTTGGAACTTGAGCCCAGCACTTGAGCAGGTGGTTTCTCTGGGTCTGGGCAAGGGAGGGAGAACCTGCTTTTTCCAGTGCTGTCACTTGCCTGTGTTGACAAATGGAGTGGCCACTGCCACTGGCAGTTTCACTCCAGAGTCTGCTTCTGGATTACAAATACTGTTCTTTCCCTTTCCTCTTCCCAGGGGCTTGTTGCTTTAAGATATTTTGTATACAGTTGGCCTCTTCAGTTTTTAAAGGACTGTGAGAAAGACTCTTCATCTGGTTTTGGTGGAGCTGTAAATCCAGCGCTAGTTGTCTTAATGCATTATGAATGCAAAGCTTGGTTACAGATTTGTGATGCCTGATCCTGTGCTGAGACAGAGCTCTAGCCCATCTGCTTAGAGATATGCCTGGGTAGGCATTGCCTTGTGTCCTCCTGCTCTCCTTGGACTCGGGTGGAAGGGGACAGAAGCTGGACTTGCTGCTCCATCATAAATGAAAAGAAGCTTTTGAATTGGGAAGTCAGCTTAAGGGTTGTCCCATTTCTTTCACAAATTTGAGTTTTCACCCAAATAGCCATTTATAACTAATCCCTTCAGAGGAATAATATAGGAAGGCATGGCTGGTGAGTAAGGCAGCCAACGTGCATAAAGGACATGATGAGGCTTGCACGGGGGAAGAGGGAAGAAAGCCTTTTCCGTGGTGATTGTCCGTGGTCCTAGCACACGGTGCAAAAGGCCATTTCCATTCAGAGCATGGGGGGATTTTAGGAGGAATTGATAGCAGAGGAGGAATTTTTAGGAGGAATTGATAGCACTGAACCATCCTATCAGGATGGTTCAGTGCTTCGGTCAAGGCAACTGAACCATTACTAAAAGTTGAAGCAGAGAAAATGACTTGTAATAAAATGAAAACATGAGACAGACTCTTCTGGCTCCTTCCAAGTCTCTGTGAGAGTGAGAAGAAGAGGTGGGAGAGTCTGCGTGATGTATTCTGTGGAGAATATTCCATTTTCCTCTGACAGAGAGTAACTGGGAGTTAGTTTGTCTTTCTGGGATGATTCTTGGGACAATGTTGACTTTTTTTTAGGTTTTGATCTCTCTTTGGCTGTGCAGAAGGCTAGTGTGTACTGCCTGAGGGCTTGTGCTCCCACGGTCAGGACCTGCTCCCCCAGTGCAGTGCATTGGTGGGAATGGCCCAAGGGTACCAAAGAAAACTTGCATATGAAAAAACAAATCCTTCTTCGTGACTGGCCCAAGAAGAGCCATTTCCAGAAGACGTAAGAAGTATGAACACTGGTGCCCTATGAGAGAAGGTGAGCCAGTTTTTTTCCAGTCATGATTAGAAGAGAGGCTGGAAAATATGTAGGTGTGCTCTATAAAATCTTGTCCCTGCTGACCAGAAGAGGGAGAAGACCTTAGTTCTGTATTGCATAGCTTTTAACAAGCTTTCAGGTAGCACTGTGGTGAGGGCCATACGGGAATCTCAGTAGACAAATGACCCAGTTTGCAACATGGGCCTTGGGGAAGACTTCCTGGCCAGATTCCCAAAGGAAGGTTGTTGGTATGGAAAGTGCAGGCTGGAGCTTGCCCTTCATACATACCTGCATGCAACAGCGTAATAAGATTAGGCAGGTCACTGCATAGCTGAGAGCTGTTCCCACCCAGGCATACTTCGTGTGTCTGTAAGTACACTGTCAAGCATCATCTGGTAACAGGGGCTGCTCTGCTGCCATTGCAGTGTGCCTTCATAGCATTTAATATTATCAAATGGATGCACGCTGGACAACAATACTTGTCGACCTGGATCTGGATAGTCATCAATATCCACAAGTCTGTAGCCACATTCACCTAAGCTTCTGGGGCAGATGAAGAAAATGAAAAATAGCCATAAGTACGCTATTTTCTGGATGAAAAACTTCCACGTATCAAAAGTTTATGAAGTGTCTATATTTGTAGGAATAATTGGTTACCCCAATTTTAGACAGTTTTTCCTTAAAATTCAAATAAAAATTGTTGGTGTGCCTGCCCTTCCCATCATTCCCACACCATGCATGGTTTTTTTTCCTTTTTTTTCTCCCTTACTTTGCTTGCTATTGCCTAACTCCACTCTTCCTTGCACTATACTTCCTATTAAAAGATGAGGAGCCTTTACTTATGCTAGGCTTCGGTAGTCCTTAAAGAACCTTTATCCCACATCTGCCAAGACAGTATTGTCTTCATTTCTGGCTCAGTAATCCTAGGTGTGACATGAAAATCGGAGAGCCCCAGTCAGATTTTTATTCTTCTTTAGTTCCTTTTCCTTCACATCATTCTTAAATGAAGAGACCCAAGCGGAATTTACCCCCTGAAGAAACTGAATCATTGCCCTAGTAGGACATCCTTTCTGGGATTGCCTCACCATCCTGCTTTATCCTGAGACAATTTCTTCCTAAAATTGTCATCTTCTGATCTCTTCTGATGTCTGCTGCCATCCAACTGACAGTTGCTGTCCTTTCCTAGATACTTGATCACTACTTCCTCCTTCATCCATGACTCAACCAAAGTCAAAAAAGATGGATAATTTAAAGAGTTGCAGTTTTTCCACATCCCTTCTTTTGAAAAGCCAACATGAGCGAGGGCCAACTGAAGAGCTAGTGCAGCTTCTTGAAAAAGCATCGGGAGGGTGCTCATGTTGTACTCGCCCTCTTTGGCAGGCTCGGGCAGTATTCAGATATCAATATTATGCAAATCCTGGTAGAGGCATTTCAAGGTCATAGTGCATGTAAACTCAGACTATTCTGGTTAGCTGCATTGATCAAAGATAGGCTTGGAATATCTGAGGCAATGTAAAGAAATTAATTCCAAATCTGATGCTGATCTTAATGAAACACACAATTCCATAAACAGCAGAGCTAACGAAATTGCCTGATTGCCTATGGATTTATGTCCTGCTCCCTCGTGCCTCCCCCTGGCACCACAATACTCTCAGATTTCCCCCACCTCATAAATACTCAGTATGCTCTATCCTTCCTTTTATCCCTCACTACTGCCTGGTGGTTGCATGCTGGCCAAGACATGCATGTTCACTGGCCCATACGTATGTGATTGGGCACCTGGCAGACCAAATGAACAGATAATTGCTGAGCTCGCACGGCATCATCTCCACCTGGCCTCACATGCAGACATGTGGGTGTCTCTTCCATCCGGCCGTACATGGCTTTACCACCAGCCCATGCCTGCTGAGGATATTGCATTGCCCACCTGTGCAGCAGATGTTCCCCCATACTGGAGCAGTGCTTTGTGAATCCAGCACATGGAAAAAGTCAGGGAACATCGTCAACAATGAAAATGAGACGTTGCCCAGAGGGTATCAGCTATTCATGCAAGTGTTAGTAGAGTAAAAATGTTCTGTGTTAACACTTCAGTAAAGAACTACAAGAATCATTTTAAGTCTGCAAAGCCTCCCTTAGTTTAAGAGATTTGAGTTCAGTTTATTTAGCTTATGCATGAGATTTTGGGCAGATTTACTTGTAGTCTCTATCTGTTTACCTAGAGGGAACATTTTTTCTCAGAAGACTTTTTAATTTAATAGGAAGAAGTATATCTGAAGCTATACAAATGACCAAAAAAGGCAGCACATTTATATCTGCCCTATTTACATCTGCCCTACAGACTTGATGAATTTGCTCTTGAAGTCTTAAAATCAAGACTGGATATCTTGGTAAAGTTCTGCTCAAGCAGCGTGAGAGTAAAGGACTGGCAGGAGAAGTTGCTGATGGAGGGAACACTGCTCCCTGCTACGCAGGACGTCCAGGAGGACGTCGGGAGGATCTCTCTTGGCATTTCGAGCAGTGCTGATAAAAAATAGCAGAATGTGGTGCCTAGGAGCTGAAGCTAGATAAAATCAGCCTGGACAGATGTAATTTCCTTGAAATCTGTGCTTATAATACTCAAATGACATACTTGTAGGCGTGAGCACGGACTGCTGACGCCGTTTTCTGAAATACAGACTTAATCCAGTATCTGGGAAAATTCTGTTTCCTGGGAGTACCCAGGACAGGGCTGCACTCGTGTGTTGCCTTCTCACCATCCTGTTCTGTGACTCTGGGAACCCCTGTCCTCACTCTATGACCCGTTTGTTGACTATGAGGAGCAGGATAGCAAGCCAGTAATACCCTTGACAGCTTTTCACGGAAGTAAGTTATTTGCTTCATCCAGTTGTCTGCAAGGGTCACAATTAGCCAGATCTATTTCTGCATCCCGAGGGCGAAGGCTTCATGGAGTCTCTGAGGTGAGCAACTTCCAGCATAACAAGAGCCCTTCGGAAAGCATTGCAACATGACAGGATGCTGCGAGTTCACCCCTGTGCAGTGTGAAGACTCACAGAGGAGGGGAAAAACACTGATTTGATTTTGTAAATAAAATCACATGCTTTCTATCAGTGGCTGAAAAGAGACTCCCCTTTCACAGCTCCAGGAATTTTGCTATCTGCATTTTTTTCTTTAAACTAAAAAGAAAATTCTGAACAGTAAATATTTATCCAAGATGTGTGGTTGTTAATATGATCCAGTCTTCAGTCATTTTGAATGGTGTCATGATGACAGATGTTAATTCAGAAAGGAATAGATTGGACGATTTATGCCTGAAACACATGTGTTCCTTGGCGGGCTCCATGGATTACTTGCATAGTTAGTGCTGTCTGAGCAATTTGTAATGTTTTCTCTGCCTCGAAGCACCGAGGTCTCCAGGACAGGGGGTTGACCTATATCTCCAGTTTGCTATAATAAACACTGAGGTAACTAAACTCCCCATGTGCTTTTATCTTCCTAAATTTATCTCTGCCCCTGTGCTCCAGCTGTGTGTGGTGCTTCTGGTTCTTCCCAGGAAGAATGGCAGCTTCTTTCTGCAAGAGAGGAGGATGCTCCTGTGTGCGCGGGGTGCGAATCCCTGACCTGCTCCCCCTCTAGATTCAACTTCTCTCTTACCTCAACACTTGCAGTTATTTAATGCAAACACTTGTCCTGACAACAGGAGTGTCAGGGTCCGGAGGAGGGCCACGAAAATGATGAGGGGGGTTGGAACACCTCTCCTATGAGGAAAGGCTGAGAGAGTTGGGGTTGTTCAGCCTGGAGAAGAGAAGGCTTCGGGGAGACCTTATTGCAGCCTTTCAGTACTTAAAGGGGGCTTATAAGAAAGATGGGGACAAACTTTTTAGCAGGGCCTGTTGCAACAGGACAAGGGGGAATGGTTTTAAACTAAAAGAGGATAGATTTAGACTAGATATAAGGAAGAAATTTTTTACAGTGAGGGTGGTGAAACACTGGCACAGGTTGCCCAGAGAGGTGGTAGATGCCCCATCCCTGGAAACATTCAAGGTCAGGTTGGACGGGGCTCTGAGCAACCTGATCTAGTTGAAGATGTCCCTGCCCGCGGCAGCGGGGTTGGACTAGATGACCTTTAGAGGTCCCTTCCAATCCAAACTATTCTATGATTCTATGAAGATAAAACAAGCCATGTGAAGAGAGTAAGCAAGAGAGATTCTGGGAAGACCTCACTTTATTTTTGTAATATTTGAATTCTTACAGTTGCGAATTTATAGGATGTGTCTAAGGGTGTTTCTTCTCTCCTTAGTTAAGACCAGGTTTGTAAAAGTGTTAGTATCTCATGTTTCATTTATTTTTTTAATCAGAGACATAAAATTGAAGGAAAATGCCCAAGCTGTTGGGTGTACAAGGCTCTTGGTAGGTCTGCTTGGAAATTTTTCTCAGCTGGTCCATCAGTTGTGTTCTCACCATTTTCCGTGAAATGAACTTTGCCTGCAGCTGACAAGTACAAAAAGTACCGAGCCTGGCCTAGGCAATCAGCGCTTTGACTATTTGGAAAAAACTCTTAAATGTAAATGTTCTGTTTGGATTACAGTTTATTTAAATTCTCATCGTTTAAGAATATTAAATAATGTTACTTAAAAACTCTTCTTTTGTAGAATACCTTTTATTAATGCAAGTCTAGAAAATAAAGTAGGGCAGGAGCTTCCTGGCATCTTCCCAGCCCCTTGTTATTTTGACCTTTCTGCTTTCTCCTCCTAAAGGATGCTGAATAATTTGTATATATTCTATATGAACACTCAGTGAACATACAAATTATTTGGCTTCTCGTTTCAGCAAAAATGCCAAAATAGGAGAAAGATTTTCTGTGTACTCTTGCTGTAAAAACAATGTAAAAATTTCCCTAGAGACTCACTTTAAGATAACTTCAGAAAGTAATGAGAGTTTCTAGGCCATAATTCTTCCTGTGGTGATCCTTTAGCTTTTTTTGTTATAATGTGCCAAGAGTTTAGTCTAAATATGTGTTGTTTAATGAGTTGTTGTTTGTATTCAAACTCATGAACCAGTTCAGCTCCCTAAAAAAGACTTTGCAGATGGGTGTCCTCAGATGCCCTGGGATGCCCTCACGCTTTGTCACCAAAGCCTGCAAAGACAGCTTTTTAAAATTTTTTTAATCTTTTTTTTTCCTTTTGTGCAGGCATACTGTTGTAAGCGGGAGCAGGTAGCTGTGCTTACAGTTGGGATCACCTTATGTTTTCTGTTATAAGCCACGGGGAAAATGCTCTATCATTTTATTACACTGTCGTCTTTGAGCTGATGTTTTCCATGCCACGTGTTTGGTACAGCTGGAAAGTTCAGCTAAAATAACTTAGCTGTCTCTGAGGATGAGGCTACTGAAAATGCACAGTTTTATCCCTGTTTAAAAAAAATAAAAATAAAAAAATAGTCTCCCACCCTATTTTGCTGAGATTCTCTAATTCTTCAGGGCAGTGGCTGGGAATCAGTGAGGCTGTGTTACCATGGCAGCCTGCTGTGGCTCCTGCTGTTCTGTGAAATCCCATGGCTTGGTCTGACGTTCCATGGGGGCTGTTAGATGCTGGCAGCGCAGCGCTGCGTGCGCTGGGCACGGTCTGTCCTGCCAGGGCTCCCCTGCCCTGCCTGCGCTGGTCAGGTGCCCTCGCCGTACAGTTAGTTGGGATGCAGCATCTCCAAGGATGTAAGAACCAAATAGGATTTTCCCTTCGGTTGCTTCTCCACAAAGAGATTGGGGCATGGACAACAGACCTGGGAGCAGGGAATCTCTCCTGGGCTCTCAGGAACCCCCTCTTCTCCTGCCAGCCAGCTGGGCAACGTGAAGGAGCAGTAGCCTGGTCTGGTGCATGGCAAGAGTAGGAGTATTGGAGGTTGGAGGGTGATGGGTACTGGGGACAGCAGAGAAAGGAAGGGTTGACAACCAGCAGGGAACTCCTCAAACGCTTGCAGGTTTGTTAGGTGTAAATAGTTCAGGAGCCCTATAAGAGGGTGCATTTTTTCTCCTCTAACAGCTGATCTAGAATACAATAGCTTACTGGAGCTTGTCGTTGCACTTAGAGGACTGTGCCCTTGGGTTTAATTGCTCCACTTGGTGGAGTTTTTCTTGAGTTGATTTTTTTTTTTTGGTGGATTTTTTCTTCAGTTAATTTTTTTTTAGCATATTAAGTTACCCTTTAAGACTTTTTAAAGAGCTTTATGGTTATAAAAATCAAGCTGCCCGAAGTTAGGAAAAGCAAAAAAATAACATTGCATTTTCAACATTAATTCAGTTCCCCTGTGCAGATGTTATCCTTAATTACATAATTATATCCTGGCTCTTTTAGAACACAGCTGTCTATCTAGTGGAGAGGGAAGACTGAGATTTAGACTAATTTCTGTAATGCAAGACATTCAGCCTTGGTATGAGTAGTTGCAGAAGCTGTAGAACATGTTGTGGATAGGAGAGAGGAAAGGACAGGAGAAAGAACGGTCTCCTGATTACAGACACTGAGAATTCCTCTTGAGGAGGTGGTTTAGCCTTTAACTGATGCGATGCTGGGCAAGTTAGATCAGAATTTCCCCCGAACGCATTTAAGTCTCATGGGGCAGTTTGCAGGAGAGCTGGGTGTTCAGCAACAGAAAAGTCAATGGAGTTGTACTGTGAGCTTAACAAATGTTCTGAAAATTCAGCTTAAGGTGTCTGAAGTAGAGCATCAGGAGGCAATGGAAACTGTGGGCATTCATCTTTGTCTGTTTTCTCCCCTGTAAAACGGTGTAATACATGCCAAATACTGCAGAGGTGCTCTAAATATGAAAGTATTGTTTGTAAAACATTTAAATATATGGTGATATAAGAAAAATCTTGTGGGAAAATTAGAAAGTCACTGTTCACAATAGAAATCCTGAGCTGCAGCTCTGAAGTTGAAGGGCTGTTGTCTTACTTCAGCACTTACTAACATGTGGATTTGGCCTTTCAGCCACAGTATTCTTTTAATAGATGTTATGTGAGTATGACATTTCATAAACTGTGTCATAAAAATAATAGCAAAATAAAGGGGCTGGTCCCTTAAGGCAATAAAATACCCTGTAAATAATGGTGATATTATAGGGCCTGTTCTTCTTTGGGATTTTTCTGAAACTGTACTACTTCAGATATTTTTTCATTGAAGGATTATTATTATTCACAGACAAAAAACCACAACAGAAACATAAATTATCTAAATCCATTCCTCTTACTAAAAACTTCCGTCTTTCCTAAGTTATTTCAAAACAGGAATATTTCTTCAAATTTTGGCTCAAAATCCAGCTTACATTTTGGACAAAAGCGTCTGTAGTACAGTCTATCCATCACCCTGTTTGCACATAGTACAAACACGTCTTCTGACACACCGTATGTGAGCTATCATTTATGCTTTGACTTGTGAAACACAGTATTCATCAGAATAATCTTCAGGTTTTTTTCTGCAGCTCATCTGACATGTTCCAAGTTTCATTTTCTTCACAGGACAATCTCTTTTTCAGCGGCATTTTGTTATATTACAACTGTGAACCATACTTTGCTCTCCGTTACACGGATAAAACCATAGAAATACATGAAGAAAAAGGAATTCCTTTGCATTTACAACATAGCATAAAAATAAATTTACTCTCCTGACTCTTTAGAGCTGGTCTTGGCCTCATGCTGCCTCGTCCTGTGAATCGGAAGACGACAATTGGCATTAGACCAGCAACACAGGAGGCCCATGTCTGTCTGTAGGTTAGCTGTAGCACTGGAAGTTATATAGGTCAAATGAAGTTTGAAATTCAGTAGGCCTATTTGTATATGCTTTTCTGCTTATTCGTAATATATGCTTCCAGGTAAACAGGGCAGAAACTTCGTACTGACAGCTGTGGGAAAGAGCACATTGCTATGTTTTAGCAAACTGACCTGGTAACGCACCAGTGCCACCCTCACATCCCAGCTGGCTGTTGTCACCACTGAGGTGCTGCTTTCTGAGCTGGTGTCTGGGGACAGGGCAGCTTCCAGTTTTGTGTGTAGCTGGGCTGCCATGTAGTTTATATGTCTAGCACAAAGTTTGAAGTCTGCAACCACTATTTGGAATTAAGTTTCCCTTCTCTTGTGGTTTTCAGCCTGGTTCTCAAGCCTAAAGGAACTAATCTCTAGCCAGTGTAGAGAAGTATTATTAGCTCAACTGTACCAATGAAGAAGCATAGTTAGGTTTTTGCTTTAAAAAAAAAAACTCTAGTAGTACCTTGTACTAAGAGGTGCTTTTGCCTCCATCATGCTTTGCTGCTCTTTGCCACTGAAAACACTGGGTAGAAAATGTGTTTGGGTTTCACACCGAGAAACGTTAGTAAAAGCTAAATTTGGGGGGTTTACAACCTGTCAAGAGCTCTCTTGGGTGCTGTGAGGCTATTGGGAGATGGGGAATACCGACAGGGGAATGGCCTGGAAATTACAACCATTTGATTTTAGGCTTGGTCAGTGGGAGGCTATTTGGAGAGAAGAAACAAAAATTACAAAAGATTAGACGTATCATATTGTTGGATAGCCCAAGAGCTGCATCATTTTTGGCAGTGGGACAAACAGAAGATGAGGGAAAGGCTTGAGCACAATCTGCAGTGTTCCTGCTTCAGGCAGAGTAAGAGCTTTTCAGTGGGGCAGATAAGAGTGGAACAAAATGCTCTAGACTCTAGAGCATTTCTAGACTCCAGAAACTGAAGATAGAGAAGTTCAGAACGAGTGCCGGCCATCAGAGACATGTACAGAGGGTGGTCAGGGGTTCTCCATCGCTTTGAGAAGGTTGGGTAAATATATTTGAAGTGTGGGCTAGTGGGTCTGGCAGTTGACCATCAACCCAGACTGCAGGCTCTCAGCACGTCTGTTCTTGTTGCTAAAAATTCCTTGTTGCTTTGATAATCAGTGCAAATGATGCAACTTCATTTATATTACCACTTGTAGAAGAGCATTTTCTAGGCCTCCGTGTCTACTTGACCGCTGAGAAATGCAGCATTGGCTGATAAGATGGTTCTTTTCTAGCGGAAACACACCTTCCACATCTAATCCAGTTACGCCTGAGCAGAAACCTTTCAAAGGCCTCTGCAGATGGATTGCAGCGGTCCTTCTGTACCCTGTGTTTGTGTGACAGTGAGTGCTTGTGGATGACGGGTATAGAATAAACCACATTCCAGCCTAGGTGGGGGCAGAGATCCCGGTGAACTACGTGTTCCCAGGCACGGTGAGGTCTTGTGACTAGTATGTCATACTCTGGCTTTTTCTTTCCCTCATGCCCTCCTTCCTCTCCATTTCTGGTGCTATCAGAGTTTGAAAGAGCAATAATCTCCATTTACCACAGGTTCTCTCTCCAGTCTTTTCATCTTTCTTGTTCCTTTGCAGCAGAGTATTGCATACCTAGACTTTATTCAACTTTGTGTTGTGCTTAGCTGACCTTTGCAGACTCCCTGTCCCCTTGCCATCAGACTTAGAAGTCTTCCAGAGCAATGCTGCTTGTACTCCTAAATCCAGCAGTCCCAGAGAGGTACAGAAGAGGCAGCATCCGTGTCATCAGGATGCAATAGCGTTACTCCCTCATTTTGCTTAGTTTATTAGAAATGTTGTTATTCTGGAGACTCACCTGGCTTTTAGCTGTTTGTATCTTCTTTTGAGGTGTGCTTTTGGCTAAGGCTCCGAGTTTCCACATTTTATTTTAGCATACGTTGTGATTCGCCTTGGTAAATCTGAGAAGAGGAGATGGAAACCTGACTGGAGATAAAAATAGCTTACAGCTGGCTGTCCCTATTCAGTATTCTGCAAATGGACAGAATGAGGAATTATAGCTGGATTGTCTTGTCCCTGTAGCTATTAGGTGAGCCCTGCCATTTTTTATCCCTTCCTTGTAACCTGCCTTCTCTGGTCTGTCATGTCTATACCCGTTTATTCCTGGAGTGGTGTCTCTAGAGGGGATATTTCTGCCTCTCTCCCTGGATGAGAGCTGTACAAGACTGGCTTGAAAGCCCTGGCCCATCTAAATTTTTTCTGCTTTTTAAATAGTCTCCTCCAGCCTTTAGTGATGTCCTTTACAATTACACAATTTTGAAAATACTCCAAGATTGCTTAACAATCCTGTGGCCCTCAGAGACTTGCTCTTCAGTCGTGTTTTCCTTCTGCCTCTGTGTTGCTAGTTTCTTTATGCTTATACTATAAGCTCTTTTTGGCAGCCCTTGGCACTGTGAACGCTGATCTGTGACTGACCTCCAGGTGCACAGTAATACCAACAAATAATAAAGGCGGGAACTTAATGCGGGGAGACCTGGTTTCCAGCCTGGACCCTATGGTTTCCACCTCCATGCCAGGAGGTGATGAGATACTGTGGGAACATTGCCTAAGCAGTTTCCAGACTCGCTTTCTGACTTCTTATCATTATGATAATCAGGAAGGGCGATGTTGCATCTTCAGAGGCCCACTCTTAAGCACTTCAGGCTTAGTCACTGTAGCGGAGAACAGGGGATGCCCTCAACTTCAAACTGCAAGTCTGAGCTCCCGAATCTGGCAGGAAAAGCCTTCCTTCCCAGTGCCTGCTGCTCCTCGGGTGGCTGCCTGTCTCCTCCCAGCCTAAAAAGGGACAGCGTTCCCCGACGGGAAGTAATTGCTTTGGAAACCTCGCTGAACATCTGTGTCCAATCAGACTGAACATCCACACCAGGCGTAGCGGCAGCCCGCGGCCGAGCATCAGCGGTAGCGCGGAGCCTTGGAAGGGGCTGCGCTCCCGACGCCGCAGCTCCCGAGGGGGTTGCGTCAGGGGAGCAGCCTCCCGGGGCTTGCAGTTGTGGTGGTGCTGCGTTGCCAGTGACAAGCTGCAGAACAAAACCACAAGGCTTGAGATGTAGCTCAAAACTAGAGGGTTTGTAGAGCCAAACCACAAGGCTCAGAATTTCAGTAATTATAAGCCAGGAAAACAGTTTTTAGTTCTTTAGCCCTTATATGGGGCTTTGCCTACTGTATAGGCGGAAGTTTGAGAGCTGTCTGCTGGGACTCCACATTTCTCCCTACAATTGTTTTAGAAACTACAGAGGGAAAACACACCAAAATGAAAAATTACCCCAGGCATCCCTCAATAATAATCTCAGGGGAACTGCACAGAAAAGTTACAGGGAAGAACACAGAGCAAATAGAAATGAGACAGAAGGGAGAAACCAGAGCAATTTCACAGCAATGTGATAGCTGAGGAAAATGCTTAGGGAAGTAGTCTGGATGAAGGACAGGAGAAACAGCCACACAGCAGGGACCAAAGCGGACAGGTTGTATTCCCAGTTAGGGATGGGGTCCACATTGATTTTGCACTGGCATCGAACACTAGAGAGGAGACCAGGTATGGTCCTAGTGGTTCCCACAGCACAGGGAATATGGGCAACTGCGATTTGTGTAGTTATCTCTTTCTGAACAGCTCAAGCAACAGCGAAGAATAAGAGTCTCAAATGTTTGTAATCTTTCTTCTTTTTCTTTTCTCTTTAATGTTTTCTGTGTAATGTAAAAGCCATGTAAAACCTACTCAGAACTTATGTAAAATCTCCTATGGACTCCTAGTGAGTCCAAACAAAAGGCAGCTTTTGTCCACTTTAAATAGCTTGCAGACCTTTGGTTTGAATTGTTTGCAAAATTTAGGCAATGCCATGTTTAGAGTTGCATGTGAAATCATAATTGAACTTATAAATTTATTTTAGTTTCAAGGTCACACACTATTTTTCCAGGGTGTGCCTGCTTAAACCCATGATAAAATGGTTTCACTGAATGAGTAGCTGTTCAAGATTTTTGTTTATCATCTTCATTTCTGTGAGACCTGGAGCATGCTTAATGCAAGTGGAATCTGTGAATTTTTTTTATTTAATCTTTTTTTTTTTTTTTTCCTTCCTTCCCTGGAACTGAAAGGCCTCTGCTCTACATGTGCCCTTAGGAAATTCCAAAGGTTTAATATTTATCCTATTTTTAATGAATTTTCACAAGGAGACAAAACTCAGCTGACATACCAAATCCCTCAAATCCCTTGGTCGAATGGATGTTGGACTTTATTAACATTTGTGAAGTTGATTTTTTTTTTCCTAATTTTTTTTTTTTAATGGTGGGATCACTCAGTGGCTGAAAATTTCATATTATAATGGAAAGTGTTAGACCACTTTGACACCAGCCATTCTTTCTAATTCAACTGTGATGAAAGAACGTGAGTGTTAATTAGGATTTTTTCCATTTAGGGTCCTGAGAGCACTTTGCTATTGTCAAAATGCAAACTTAAACTCACGGGATCCTTGCCCTGGTCAGCAAAAGTGTATTATGTTTGGGCAGCTTTGAGGGGGCACATGGGATCAAAACAGGATAGCAATGGCATTTGGCTGTCTTAGGCTGTTGGTTTGGATAACAGTGTGCTTCCTCATCGAGTTTGCTGTGTTAATGCCTTTTGTAGCAAGAGCTATCTACCAAAGTTTCATTCTTCAGGATCTGAAATTCAGCAGCTAAAGATAACCGTGGGATTGTTCCATAAAGAAGCCTCTGTAAGGTGTGTAGCACCACGTGGTATGAGAGTTCACAGGAGCCGTGCGCAGTACAAGTAGTGTGTGAAATGCAGCAGGCATCGGCTGTGGCATAATTACCGTCGATAATTACAGGGGTAATCACTACTGGGCAGGGGAGGCTCCTGAGGATTTTGCAGGGCATAATCAACATTTTCGGCAGTGCCTTGAAAGCAACTGTAAAGTCACTGTTAAGCTGCAAGCAATCCAAAACTGGTGTAAATAATGACTTCCAAAGCACATGCTTTTTATGTAGAGTGTAACGTCTGCCTCTGTTGCTTGTCATGGAGATCGCAGGGAAGATGGCTCAATGCTGCGAGGAGGTATTCAGTCAGATTACCCTGCCAAAGCTGTTGGTTAGCAGATTAAAATTCCTGCCATCCTCCCTGTGCCTTGCTCTGAATTTTTAACCCAAACAGAAGTGAAATGTTAGAACGTAATTGTTCTGTAAGTCCCGTGAACACAGAGCCTCTGGTTATTTTGAGGGCAGTACATGCTATACCCCCTAACATCTGGACCAACAGGAGCAATGATATAAAGTAATGTGGCAGAGAGGCAGGAGCCCCTCTCTAGGCAGGGCTGTCTAGCAGGGCAGCAGTATTCAAGGCCAATGTTCTCCCATGTTTGCAAGGTGAAGACTTTAATTAAAAAACAATCTATTGGGTAAACATAAAGGACATACTTGGTTGTGTTTTCCCTTGTACCATGAACATGCATGACTCTTCACAAGACAAGATGGCACCTTTATAAGCTTACAGCTTAATTCACATAAAACCTAACAGAAGAGGATAAATCTAGGATCAAGTAGGAAGCATGTAGCTCACGCTGAAAGTAAAGCTGTACGGTCGTTTTTAGCTCTTTCTTAAAGAGTTCTTTAATGTTCTTAAAAGCATTTGCTATCCCATGGTACATCCTCTTGGAGGCAGGTGGGAGTAATCACAGGGTGTGCTGGAATGCTTAAGCCATTAACCAAACTAGCTGAAGTGCCAATAAGAGTGAAAAGATGGCACCAAGGAGGGGGTAATTCATGCTGAAGCCCGGGCCTCTCTGTCTTCCTCACGCTTGTCATCAAGACTAGCTCAAGTGCATCTGCACGTGCTGCTGTCACCCCTCCAGGACGCACCCCCCACTACAACCTTATACTAGTGCCTTGTGGCAGTGAGCAGGGACAGCGGGAACTGCTGCCAGAAGTGCATTTTAATTATTTTTTTTAAAGAATAATAGCAATCTGCTGTCTTTTGTATATAATTGTGTTTGTTGTTTTATCTTCCCTTTTTTTTCCTTGTTTTTTGTTACCAGAGTGCCTCTGATGGCTTTTGGAAGTCAGTGGCAACTCGTGTCCCAAGAGAACCTCATGAGATACGTATCCTGAATCCCTACTTCATCCAGGAGGCAGCTTTCAGCTTCATTGGACTGCCTTTCAACAACGGCCTGATGGGCAGAGGGGTAGGTATAAAGCAAAGCAAGCAAAACCACAGCGAAGGACGAGAGACCAAGCAGCAGAGTAGGCTTACGCTGTTCTTACTTTTCCTTTGGGCCTCCGCTGTTGGACACTGAAGGGAAAGGACTTTGGCTCTGTTATGGTGGCAGCGCTCAGCCTCCTTCAGGCCAAGGCAAGATCCTTCCTTGGAACATACTGAGGATTTTGTCGGGGATCATCAACATTTCAACAGTGCCTTGAAAGCAATTGTAAAGTTGCATCCCAGGCTTATAGTAAGAGAGGGTAAAGGTGTGTTTTATGAGACCTTTGGTAAGAAATTCTGATCTTACAGTGACAAGTTTTAGATGTAAAAGCTTACAAAAGAAAACAATGCAAAACACAGTTTTAGGTCATAGTTAGTAAAAAAATATCTTCATGGTCATTCTCACATCTCTCAGCCCCAGTACAGCTTTTTGGAGTGTTAGTGTGCAGTAGATGGTGACTTGGGTTTTCTGGATCATCTCACACTGCAATGCTGTCCTCAGAACCTATTTATATTTGCTCTACCTAATATATCAACCATTAGAGAAAGTACTACTTGGGTGGGTAAATTACTCATGTACACATGCAATATAGTTGTTGATAGAGACCACATGTGACATTTTTGGGCACGTTAGCGCAGCTGACAAATCCAGAGAGAAGCACTTTTGCTGGACAAAGTCTGCTTGCTCTGCCCCTGGCATTGTCCTTCCATTGTTATCAGTACAGGAGATTTGCCATGTTGCAACATGGATCTGGACTAGACAGAATAGTACCTGATTTTCCATGCTCCAATTATATCGTGAAGTCTTCAGAAATATTAGAGACGTTTGTTTTGTGCAGATCAGATGGATGGGTGCCTGGAGATAGGAAATTCTCTTCTTAAAATGCGGTGTGCAAGATGTGCAGACAGATTCAGCCACATAGAATGGGTCTTTTGTGAAATGCATTGCTGCATATGTACGTACAGAAGCTGTCATGGGGTTCTGGAAGCACTGGATTTTTGCTTTGTGCACTGAAGGTATCTTATCTCAAATGTTCCCGTCAGTTAGGAAGTAACTTACTTCACCTTTCTGCATTCTCTGGAACTTACCCTTAGAACAATGTGGTCTTGATTTGTCTTCCAGAAAACAAGGACTGCTGCCCTGGTAAAGGACAGAAATCATCAGACTTTTGCCTTTATTTTCTTCAGATTTGTTTTTATTTTTAAACACGTTATTTTAATACACAAGATATTACTTAAGCTGAGAGGAGAAGAGAGAATCCGGAAATGAAAATGCTGTGAACTGAAGTTTATGAGGTTTTGATAGGTTGTTTAACACACATCAGATTGGGAAATGAAGGCATCTTAATTGAAACCTGATGTTTCACTTCATGAAAGTTCATTTGAGCATTTAAAAATAGTTTATGGAGCTTTAAGGCAAGCAGTCTTTGCCCATGACCTTTGCTAGATTGTGTAAATTGTAGTTCATTCCTTCAGATGGGGCAACAGGAGCTCTGCAGGTGCATCTCTGGGGCTGGGATGTTAGTATACCCTGTGCTGTCTGTGCAAAGGACACTCTTTAATATAGTGATTCTGTCAGAGTTTAAAAACAGACAGAGAATATTTCTAGCCTGTGGGTACAAATTTTACTGCAGACATCAACTATGGACTGCTGTCATGGAGCTGCTGGGACTTCGTGCTTTAGTGAATGCTGCTGCATCAGTGTAAAGGCTCCCACAGAAGCTACTGCTGCCAGCGTAAAGAGGGGAGAAGACTCTGAGTAGGATCCTGGTGATACAAATTTGCTACAGACCTTTTTTCACTGAGAGTTTAAATGGGAAGAGTGGAAATCAGAGCCTGTAGACCAAGAATCCAACTCTCATTAAAGATTTGACAGCGATCTAGCAAGATGAGTGAGGCAGCTAGAGCAAGGAGAATTGCTCCACAAGAGACAGCGTGACCCAGCAGCCGCAGAGCATAGCTGGTTGGGTTCAGGGTCATGCTTTAGAGATTTGAGACAGCCTGGAAAACTTTACTCAAGAAGGAAGCATATGAAAATGGAAAAGGAAAATGCTGAGGTCTAGTAAGCAAAAGCACAGCAAACAGTATGTGTCCTGAGTTTCTCCTGGGGAACCGGGATGAGGACAGATTGGTGCCCCCGTACTGCAGCGTGCTGTGGTATGTTGGGCAGGCTACACACAGGAGGGTCAAGGCTGGGGATGCCTTAGTAATCAAGGCCAACATGAAATCCTCATAAAGAGCAGTAATATTCCACTCTTCTTTGGTTCTGATGCCTAAATAAACTTCAGTGCTTCTCTTGCACACCACATATGGTAACAATGTGCTGCCAATTAACTTTGTAATTTGGGGGCTTTTTCAGCAAGGTTGAGGAGAGCTAGTAAAATAGTTTGGGGCTGATCTCAAAGCGTTTTTCCCAGGATTCAATAACGAGTGAATGTAGTAACATCCTCTGCTTTGATAATATAATTTGGGCCAGGTGGTTCTGGAGGATAGTAGGGGGTTACAACTGAGATGTGCATTTTGATTGCACTTGTGGCATTAGTAGCCGAAAGTCTGAGCAAGGAGCAAAACTGGTCACCCACAATGAACAGTGACTTCTCTCTGGGACCGGTAAAGCTTTTCAGGAGTTTCCTCAGTCCATTTACTGAAGTCTTAAGAAAAGGGAGAGCTGTTTCCTACTACATGTGGACTTCTCTTTTCTTGTGATAAGCTGATGATAAAGAAAAACTTTAGTTTAGGATCCTAGCAATGTCTAGGGAAAATTAAATGTTAATGCCTGAAGATGGTTTAGCACGAAAGAAACAAGCTAGTAAAGATCCTCTCTTTGATTAAAGAATCCTCTTAAGGAGTGGAGTGCAGGCTTGGAGGTCTCACTAGCCAAAGGTGTATGTATGTGATTTACGTTTAGGTGGAAGTTCTGTGTTTACAGGTCTTTTGAGCTTGAAACCAGATGTTAGTGGTATTGCAACTGGTAATTCAGGCATGCAATAACCTACCTTACACTGCAGACGGCTTGCTGGGGGACAAGCATGAACATCAGTTTAGAGGCGTCATTGCCTGCTGCATGTACCACACTAGGGATGGTTATTGCCATGGTGCTTTTTGCTGTGTAGTGAATAGTCCTATCCACTCAGTAGCACTCAGAGCCATTGGAACAGTGGCTTTCTGACTCCTCCGGGAGCCCTGAGCATGGTGTGAGGTGGCCAGGAGAACGTTTCAGATTACACAAATTACCAGGACTCTGAGGACTCCAGTGCAGATTGTGGTGTTTGTTTCTCTCTCTCTGCTGGTGCTGTGTATCCATGGAACTGCTTATGATTTAACTTTTTCTGAGATTAAGCTCTGCTGCCCAAAACTGTAAGCCTTTGGTTTGTTCGTGTACTGGAAATGGACCTCTTACTAAAGAGATAAAGCATCCTCCTCTGGACTTCACGCAGCCTCAGCACCAACTTGGTGAACGAGGAGCCGTGTGCAGGAGGGGTTATCAGGTTGCATCAGGCACCCGGCCATGGATTAGCACCTCTGCAGAGTGCTGACAGCCGGGGGATTAACCTCTGATGCTGGAGCATTAGCACGTCCTGCCCCAGGGCTTCTCTCTGCTGATATGTCGTTTTGCCTGTGGGCAGGCAGCCTTTGTGGAGATGCCAGTGGTGACCCTTTGCTCCTTAGGCAGTTTTTCAGCGCCCCTGCTGGTCGTAACGACCATTTCTCTCATTAGTACTGGGTTGCCCTGGTGTCAGCAAGCTTTGTCTCCTGGGCTGTTCTTGCTGGACTGTCACTGTGTGAAGGCCGTGTCTTGGGACCTGTTGGGTCTTTATGGAGCAGAAGGGAGGTGGGGAATGGCAGAGGAGCAGAGCAGTCTGCCACTCCATCCTTTCCAGTTGCGTCCTTCTCCTTTTTTTGCACTCTGACGGCAACTTCTAAGGCAGGTAGAGGGGCAGGTAAAGGGCCACTGCAGCTGCAGTCAGTTAAATATAGAGACTTAGTGTCATTGTTAAGCTTTGGGTTTGCAAGACAGCACATCTGTTTCACGGCCTGGATTGTTCAATCCATTACCACTGCAGTATGATCAGTCCATGAGTTGCTGGGGAATGGACACTCAGACAAGCCATTATAGGGTAGCAGGTAAATGCATACCAGCCGCTTCTTGGTAAATGCCCAACCACGTGCTTCTGCACATGATAAATGCAAAGCAACTGAAGGGAGTTTACTTTTCAATGAAAGAGTAGACCATGAACTCCCATTTAGCATAGGGTGAAGCATACACGTGGTTACCACAGAGCAGCCGGCGTGTAGTAAAGTCATGCCCTTGCTTGCCCCCTGTTAAATTGTTAGGTCCTTAAGAAATACTCCTTGCATTGCACAGGAATCTGCTCTATGGCAAGTGGTGAATCAGAGCTTGTGCATCAGGTTAGATGTGGTCAAAGATATTTGATTTGGGCTAAGTTGTATAGGAGCTCAGCAGTTAAATGGCAGAGCGGAAACCTGCTGGGCAGCCAGCTTGTCATGCCTCCAGCAACAGGCCTCTGGCCCTTCCTTTTTGCTTTGCTGCAGACCGCCAGTTCTGGAGGCTCTCTCCGGCTTACAGCAAGTGATAACTAGGGAAAGTGAAGGAATAGTGTTGGAGATGCTCTGCTTTGTCTTTTGAAGCCCTATTGCAGCTGATCCTGTGCATGGATGGAGGTAGCTGTGGGAGCAGCACTGTGGGTGATAAGCTCCTGTGACAGGGACCACTCTGCAGGTACTCGTCTGCTCACAATAAGTGGTACTAAATTGCTTTTTATGCCATATTTCCAAACTTGCCAGCTAAGGAAAGCAAAGAGTAGGTTTGGGGTTGTTCCTGTGCAAACATAAATGAACAAAGAGAAAATACAGTGACTGTTGTGTATAGTGTGTGATGGCTATTATAGTTTTGTTCTGTATTTCTTTTGTTTTCACTTTATTGCTGTTAGGTGATCAGGTCTATAACTGATAAAACTAAGGTAGCAATTTTTCCTAGGTGAGCAATTTTTGAAGTTTTCCCTTGAATAAATTAATATAGTAGTCAAACTAATTTGAATATCTAGTTGCATTATTGTTTTTAGGGAATTTATTCTTTGGCAATGCTTACCCTTTTAGTGAAAAAGGTAACAATTAGAATAGTCTGAACAATCCAATACATCTTACCCTGAGCTAAGTAAAATCCCATAAATAACTGGAACTCATTTAACATATTAAGGGAGTCAAATATTTCTAAAACCAGATTTACAGCAGTCATTTCCTTCCAGTCCAGCAGGCAGTGACACAGGAATGACCCAGGCATGGAATGAAAAGCAGCAAGAGCTTTTCACATGCACCAAGCAAAGAGCAGTTACAGACCCCTGGTTCAGTTGCCAGCACTGGATCTCCAGAGCAAGCCCATGAGGGCTGGTGTTCATTTCTGCTGACTGGCTTCTTTTCTTGTGTGAGTAGAAGTTAGTCTTTAAAGCCTCTTCACGGGGACCAATGGAAGATGAAACAGCAATGTCTTGAGGGGAAGCCTTTAATCTTTCCTGCTGCAGCAGTGTAGGAGCAGTTAGGAGAACCTGTCATATGTCTGTCTGTACTGCTAAAGGCATTTCTGGGTGCCTGACCTGGTGGTGCAGACTGGTTGTGTTTGCACCGCACAGAACTTGCAATGAACCCTGATGCAGCACAAGACCAGAGATCTTTGCCTCTCTTGTCTTTATGCTTTTCTCTCCCAGGATCCACCATGGTTGTGCTCACCTCACCCATGGAGGACGTGTGCCAGCGGGCCCCTGGAAAGAGCCACGCTCTGGATGCACAGGCAGCCTTTGCCCAGCACTGCTGCGGTGACGTGGCGCTCACCACTGTTGTGTTTGCTGCTTCTGTTTGTCAGGTGGCCTTTTGGTGTCATCTCTAGCTCGTCCGTCAGTGTGCTGCATTCTCTCAAATGGGACCGGGCAAAGGGCTGATCCCTGGGGAGCATTATATTAGATACTACATTTTCCAGATGTTTGGGCTTAGACAAGCAGGCCAGGCTTGGAAATGTGGACTGTCAGTTCAGGCCACGTTATTCAGGGAGGTTGCCCTTGCAGTTGTTTATCAGTGCTGGAGAGGCGATGCTGAACCTGGTACCACCATGGACCCCAGCTGGGACAGAAACCTATGAGAAACAGTAGGGGGTACAGAGCTTGCAAGGCCAAGTTCAAGGCTTGTGGCAGGGAACTGGCAGGGGGAGAGGACTGCCTATGCTTTCTGGGGTCTTGCCATTCCCAACTCTCCCTGTTCGGTGGGCGCCAGTTCAGGTCAGAAACTCATCATGGCCACATCTGGAGCAGCGGTCTTGCTGGGCCACTCCAGGCAGCCCCATGCCGTGGCCTAGCCTGTGCTGGCCAGTCTTTTTGTGGCTGGAGGGCATCCCAGGAGGCTCCTGCCTCGGCACTGGCCACTGTTGGGCTGCCGTTCTTCAACCATTTGGTTGAAAGCAGCACTGCTTGGTAGTACCGGAATACCCAGGCACATAGAGAACCATGAGCTGGAAGACAGGCTTTGAGCTGGTCCAACCCAAGATTATTATTCCTGAGGCGAAATGTTGGGATTTTGGGTTTTTTCTTTAGCGATGGCCTAGAATAACAAGAGGCCTCTTGCTCAGTTGTTAGAGTTTTATTTTCATAACTCAACGCAAGAGGTGTGGTGGTTGCTTTGGTATGTCTTTGGGGCACGGCACAAGGGTGTGTGTGGTGAGGTAGCACTGACGCATTGTGCAGGGCATAGCAAGCCAGGTTTGGCACAGCCATGTCCATGATGCCTAACTTCTTTTGGAGCGACCTGTCCCCCAACTTGCCCCAAAGCTTGTACGTGGTTCATTAGGTCCAGATCAGAGCTTAGCAGCAAACAAATTTAAATGCCTGTGTACAAGCAGGAGAGCTTGGAAGCTGTGTAGATGCAGCCAGAGAATAATTATAACTGTTTCCTCTCTCCGATACATGTCCCCTCTCATTTGCCACTTCCCTGCTGAGAGGAGAGGAGAGCCCTTTCCCCTGGACCTGGAGAACGCTGCTGAGTTGGCTTCTCTGCAGCACAGCCTGGGACATATCCCTAGATCTCTTTCCCATGCTGCAAGCTGGACATGAAGCAGTCCTTCATTTTCAACAGAAGGAAGGAGTAGCAGAAGCTCAGCAGGCTGTCAGAGGAGAAAAAACGCTCAGTTTCTATAGTTTAAACCAAATCAGGACCAAAGCACTATATTGACTTACTAACGACATGTAGTTAACCGGCAATCATGCTTCTTTTATGCTTCTCTTCAAGGTGGCTCCTTTTTTTTCAAGTCTCTCTAATTCCCCAGGTACTGTTTAATCTGTCTGATGGTTGCTTCTTTTTTAACATAAACAGTTCGGAGCAAATGCCCAGTTATGTATATTTGAACCAGGCGTATGTGGGTGCACACACAATTTGTACTCACGCTCGTCTCTTAGCAGGTGCTGTTACGCTCGCCATTTATTAAGGGTGGGCTCTGCAAGCACGCCCCTGCTGCCCTGGCAGTTACTGCCCTCGGTGAATAGCAGGGGTAATAATTTTTACAGTATTTTCCAGGGTTCTGACTGCAGCAGCGGGACATGAGGCTGCATCTCAGCAGTGAAGGTGTGAATGGCTGCAGATCTCTGTCTTCAAGGGGGACACACGCACTAGGCTGTAGCTACCCTGGTATTGGAGGGTGCTAACATCAATAAGGCATAATTTAATTAAAAACTGCCATCAGATCATCGGTTTCTGAATGTGATTTTAGGGCAATACAAAACTATTTTGCTAAGAACACCTTGTGATTTTCTGATAGTTGTAGGGGCCAAACCAGATACATCTACTACAATCCAAGAGGTTAGGAAGTCTTTGATAGTCTTTGGTATTTTAATCATTTTTGAGAGAGGAGCAGGCAGTACTGAGATATTGGCATGTTAGGAACTACTGAAGAACAGAAGCAGATGAGAAAATTATCTCCTATTTTTCCATTAAGGCCATTGGAGGTATTATACGTAGAAAGAAGTCAGGCAGATATTTGGTGACCAAAGGAAAGTTCACTTTTGATTTCTGTAATCTGTTATTCTCCAAACAGAAATAAGAATATGCTTGAAAGAAAGTTTTGGTGGTTTGGCAATCCTCCCGTAAGGTTGGGTAGCATGATTAATTCTCTGTAGTTTGTAAGACTCACATTAGAAAGTTAGCTCTTAACTGTTAACTTGGCCAGTGAAATTCCCTCCAGGCAAAGACCCTGTGTCTCCCTTGAGCTGTACCGTGGGAATGGGCCCAATGCAAGTGTGGGTGGTGTTAACGCCATCTTATTCCCAATGACGACACGTTCTCAAGGACGTAACCATTTACTCACTATGTTTTGGACACTGTAACTACAGCTCAGCTGAGGGAAAGGGTTTTGTGGCAAGTCCACTACCAGCTGATGCAATTCCAGTGACATCTGAATGTCATTTCCTATGTAAAACATAAAGCTGAGAATATCTGAATTTGAACTGCTGTGCCTGGGAAGACAGGATGTTCTTGCATATTTTGAAATTCGGGGAATTTTCTTATCATTGCCTAATAAACTTTTTCCAATTTTTTTTAAAGCCCTCCTTGATATTTTATGGCTACCAGTGAATTAACAATTAACTAAAGTAACCAGAATAAAACCAATATTGTTTGTGGTGAGTATCAATTGAAATTAAGCAGTGAGAACAAAATGACTCTGCTGTTTTTCCTAACATCTAGAGCTGGCACTGGAGGATGTAGTAAGGTCTTTTCATTTCAGATGTGCACTGTTACAGTTGCACTGCAAATGTTTGAATTTAATGTTTCACTGATTTAGCCATAAGCAGTTTTTGCACATTTGTCTTCAGATTAGTGTAATTCCAGTGCACTGTAGTGGAGTTCTCCATAGCACATGGGTTGTGCTCCCAGCTCTGCACATCTCAGCTAGGGTATGGGTGGCATTTTTTGCTTGGAAGTTGTTGATCTTGGGACAGGCAATCAGAAGTGAGCAAGGTAGTGTGCTGCCAAAAGTCGGTTCCTTTGAACCAGAGGCAGAAACTCAAAACATTGTGTTCCCAGTCTGTTACGAACATTAGGTGAAATGCAATAGCATTGCTCACTAGTTCAGGGTAAACCATTTTAAAGGCAAAATATAAGCGTGCAATTGGTTTCTACATCTCAGTTAAGAGGCTGTCACCCTTGGTGACTGTCTGAGCATGTCCTCTGAATTCGTGATGCTTTTGATACAGCAGGTGTTGGATGCTCTACAAATGAAGATAAGATATGTGGGTGGATTTCTCAGCCTCTCCCTAGCCCCTGGGGTAAAGCTACCTCTGGATTCATCTGGCTAAAGGGGAGCTAGAAGAGTCTGAGAGGTAGGGTTTTACACTGGAAACACTCGTCTATCACAGTGGTCATGTTCATCTGAACGCACAAGAGGAGTTGCAGCCGTACAGCATTGCTGTCACAGGGCCTCGGCCGAAGCCAGGTGAAATGGGAAGGGCTGAGGCTGGACTTTGGTGCAAATGGCAGGTCAGCAGACGAGAGAGGACAGTCGGGGTGTCCCTGCTCGGAGTGCTAGCACCCATCTCTGCTTGGCTTCCCACTGCTCCTCGTCTTCCCAGTATGCTGAGTGCCCTTTGCCTGTGGGGGTGCCCCTGAGCAAAGGAAGGGGTCTCAGTGCACACTGCTGACTGGGTCTGCCTGATCTCTCCATCTCCCAGAGCTGTTTAACAGCCTCCTTAAACTGCTTTTGCCATCAGTAAAATAAAGAGTTCGTACTGTTCCTCACTTCTGCTCCTGTGTGGTGGCCCGTTTGGGATAAGTATTCCTCCTTAGCCTAGCTGGAAGCGAATAATGTGCACAGAATAGTAATCCGGTATCTACGTCTGTTTTAATTTCAGAAAACTAATGTATCCACTGTGATTCATCCTCCAGCTTGTCTGCTGCCCCGTTCTCAGGACAGCAAAGTTGTGGAAGGAGAGTCTGACCAGTTGCATTAATCCCTCTGCCCTGCAATACTCCCCTGGAGAGCCATAGAGCCTCAAACAAGAGCCGCTACTTTTGTGCTAGATGTTTTGCAGGAAGCTGGCTAACATATGATTGTCTTTACAAGTCGGGAGGCTATTGACCCCGCAAGCTGGCATTGGGCAGCTGATGTGCAGATATAGCCAAACACCCTGTTCCTGATTTTCTGCTTAGTAGCAGCAGTGCCCCTGTGAGCAGAGACAGTGAGAGGAAATCTTTGATAATAGAAATGGCAACCTGCTAATGACTTCCATTCCTGCTTTCTCTCCTCTCAGAACATCCCCACCTTGGGAAGCGTAGCAATAACCATGGCGCTCCACAACTGTGATGAGGTGGCGGTAGCTGGGTTTGGCTATGACATGAGTTCACCCAATGCACCGCTGCACTACTATGAGAACATCAAGATGTCTGCCATCAAAGAGGTAGGGAGCTCCTGCCGAGCACATCTTCCTCCCAAGGCCGCCGACCGCCCTGACTCCAGAGCCTGACTGGGATGGTGATGTCAACTTACAGCTTTCCTGTATGGGTCAAAACACAGCTCCACCCATGCATTTGCCTGTAAAATTCTAGACATTCTCCCAAACGCAATGTGTGTTAACGGTTATTTCTGCTGGGAAAAGTTCTCTGGAATGTGTATATAATGCAATTCATTCAAGCAGCAGGGAAAAGATTCACATAAATGTTAACTCAAGTAGGGTGAAAGGGAGCAATTCTGCTCTGGGGTTGAAAAGATGTGGCCTCCTCCTGCTTTTTGATCCATTGTATTGCTCTCTAATCCATAGGCTTCTTTTGCTAGATGATCCCCTCCTCAGCCCCTGTGAAATGTGGGGGAGGTGAGATTAGCCTGTGCATGTTAGCTCTCAGCTGACTGTTCAGCAGCAGTTAGCTAGTGTAAACACATCATGGCTCTGTGGAGTCTGCTCTTTAAAGCTAGAACTACATTAGAAACATTTTCTGGTACTATCACAGTGAGATGGACAGCATCTTTAGAGGAACAAAAGCTCTCGTGTTGATATAATGCAGCAGTACAAAGACACTCTTTCAGGTCTCTCCATCTCCTGTACCAAACTAGAGCAAACTCGGACACTGGTCAAAGCGTCTATAGCGGGAAGGTTTGCTGCTTTTTTGGTAGAGCTCAATCTTTCCCAGCACAGATGTTGCCCAGGTCTTTCTAAAATTGCTTCCCCCTTCTTACTGGCTCCTAGGTAGGGAAACTTTCTCCATCCTACTCCACGTTGTGCAAAGTTGTATTATTCACGGACAGTAGCTGTCTCCTGGCACTTGGCATTTGTTCACCTCAAGCCCTTTGCCATTGATCCATGCTGGAAGGGAAGCTAGAAAGTTGTGTTTTTCCAAATCACAAGATTGTATGTGTCTTAGGACTCTCTCAGGCTGCAGGCTGCATGACCCTAGGCAGACTGAGAGGAATTAGAAATCAGTGATTAGTCAGCTTGAGAAATGAGAAGAGCGTTCTAATTATCAAAGTAATGAGGCTTTGGAACAACCTCTCAGCAGAGGCCAAGAGAACAAACTAAGTTTGGGAAAAGACTGTGAGGAGGTCCCCAATATATCAAGGGGCTGGACATTGTTGTCCTGAGGTACCTTCTGGGCCTGTGGAGGTAGCAAGAAAGTCTGCCTTGCTCAACGGAATAACCATGGATTTAATCTGTCCTGGCTGGGAAAGTGAGTGCCCATTTACAGGATTTAAGGGATACGTCCCGAGAGGAAAACTGAATTGACTCACTATGTACAGAGGTGGTATCTGGCTTGTGAAATCTCCGAGCGGAAAATAGCTGAGCAATATCATTCTTGCAGTAGTAGAGGAGGTATCACCATTGGCTTGCCCAGTTCTGACTCTTCCCTGGGTGTCTGCTTCTAACCACTGCCTGAGACAGGACCCTGGGCTACTCAGGCCCAGGTCTGAGTTAGTACAGCTGGCTCCTTAGTCTTCCAGCAAAGACATGATTACAGCAGAGTGAAAATGGATGCAGATGCCTGGCTCCAGCAGTGGGTACAAAGACTGTTAATGAAAGTTTCAGGAAAAGCTTTTGTCTCTGCGGTGCCACTGTGTCCACTCTGGTGAATTGGCTACCTTTGGTGGAGAATCACTCTTGCCCAGTTGTTCCTCCTGTTTCATAAGGTTGTCAGTCCCACGGTCTGCTCTTGGACATGGGGACACTCACAGCGGGTGTCCTGTGCCAAGCCTGTTTTGCAACATGGTAGGTGTCTCTGACCTCAAGGATACCTACACAGGAGCTGACAAAAATGAAGTCATCTTGCTCTTGATCCTTACATGGATCAATGGGAAAAGTTGGCAAAAAGAGTTGGATGACAGTGTCTTTGGTTGAAGTCACTGGTCCAGATCACTTGCATCTTTGATTCTGGAGGCCAGCACCCTGAGTGGGATGCAGAAGCCAGTGGAAGACAGGAGGGAGTCGCTCTTGGACACCATATGTGGTCTCGGGAATAAACCTTGCATGGCACAGGGTGGTAGCTGAGGATGAACATGTGAAATGCAACCATTAGGGTCTCCTAGAGAGACCAGTTGGTGCCTGGTTTGTCAGGCTTCTGCTGTCTGGAAGCTGTCATCGTGTCCAGGATGTTCTGCACAGAGGTGAGGGAGCGTTGAAAGGTTCTGGTGAAGCCTCACTAATTCAGATGTCAGTGGATTTGTTTCTGCAGCCAGGGCTGTTGATGAGAACTCTGCAGGCCAGCGGAGCTGGTTCTAGGAGGAAGGTTCCGTTCCACTTGAAGGCTGGTTATCTGATACATGTATGCCCATCTAATCCTCACATCCTCACCCACAGGTCCTCTTACATTTCGCTGCCCTGGTACTAGAAAAGCCATCTGTTCCCGAGTATCAATAATTAATGCTCCTCCTGCCTCTACCCCTCCCAATATGACAAATGGTTTGTGATATTGTGGAATGTGAAGAGCAGAGAGAGGATTGCATTTCTTTCTTTCCCATTTAATATTAATGGTAGCTGGTAATTGTTAGTCACCTGAGGGTGAAGTTGAAAGGTGAAGGGCATGATAGTTGGGTTGTGTCTTCTGCAGTTGCCCTCAAAGAAAACAAAAATGGAGATTTGCCCCAGTCTACACTGGAAGCGCCCTGCACACTCTGCTTGAAGAGAGACCTGCATGTGGTTTGCAAATTGGGAGGCTGCCCTGCATTAGCACCTTGTGCCAAACATTGCCCTTGGCACTAGTGAAAGAAGACTGATCCAGAGCCAAGCTCCACCAAGGTTTTTGTTCCTTCTGCTCTGGCACCCAAAGGCCCAAGAGCATCTACAGCATTTTCCTCAGTGTTACTTTGGGCCTCTGGGATTGTGTCCAGGTCTAGTTCTTCCTGGTCCTCCTCTACATTTCAGCCTCTAAAGGAGCCACTAAAGCAAGCTGTGCCTTGAAATTATGCAAGTATCATCTTTGTCCTCTGTCTGGCCTGCAGACCCATGCAGGCTGGAATACTCGTTCCTGGCTAGGGGAGTGGAAAAGGTTTGCTTAACGTAGCAACATCACAGCACTGAAACAATTGCCATGAGATGCAGCTCTTCCACCATAATGAACATCTCAGGCAGGAGCCCCTTGCAGTTTGACCAGGCTTTGGTGAGACAGAACTTCTGTTTCTGAAGTTCAAATCTTTTTTCTGTCTGCTGGGCTCCTCCAGCCCAGATGACCGAAAATCTTCAGTGTTTAAGCCTGGAGAGCAGCTGCAGGGACGCACTCCAGCTCCACCCTGAAACCATCACTGTCTTTATAGAGGAAATGTAAACACCAGCAGTGTCCTGGGTCCGGAGGTGCCACACGTGTGTGTGTGGCTCATGGGGGCGTCCCTAGGAACATCCATGGAGCCCCTTCCCTTGCCTGGTGTCCACAGGGGGAATGGGCCTGCCGGCGAGCATGCATCCTCTCAGCAAGGTGTGTCACTGATTTACACTTGAGGCCTGCTTGACATCTCTCTGGACACCCTTGAAACCCTGTGACTCATCTCCAAGGAATTTGTTCTGATTACATAAAAAAAAGCCAGCAAAATGCGCTGGCTTGCTCACAGCTGGGCGGAGATGCTTCTCCCATGCCAAGACTGAGGTGATAAAATCTCTGTGGAAATGAATGTGATTTTTCCTGTTGCTCTGTGAGACTGGCAGCCGAATTTCCAAGAGGCGAAACAGGCAGCCCGAGTGTACAGTTTTGCGTAGTCTTTACTTTCCCTGCAGGAGTAAAAGCCCTCAAGGTCCAAGATTGTGCTGCAACTGCTTACCGCAGGAGGCAGCTGCCTCCACTGCCTCTTCCAGCATCTCAGACTGACGGGGGCTGGGCAGGCGTTTCCTGCCCCAGAGGAAAAGGCTCTGCGAAGGGGCAGATGCTCTGGAGCTTCATTGGTGTTACCAGTCACGAGGAGTTTATGCTCTTGGGACCCTGGTCAGTAGTATGGCTGCAGAACACATATGGATTCTCCTGTGCTTGTAAGTGCTCATGGGAGTAAATTTCTCCAGTTTAGTCCTGGATGGCTTCCTTACCCTCTTTCCTGGGTAGCTCGGTGTGCTCCAGCCAGGGCACGTCCAGGCAGACCTGGTGGAGAAGACCCTTTTCTGTTCATAAGCGTGCGCCGGAGAGCTGGTAGCACACTGGTGCAGTGCTTTCAGTTTCAGGCTGTGAGCTGGAAGATGAGTGCTTGCAGTGCAAAACTGCCCCTCGATCCCAGCTCCGCTGCCCAGCACCTTCCCCCCTTGTCTCTCCTCTTCTTCCCCATCATGGCCGGGGGAGCAGAGTCCCTGGCCTGCACTTCAGCAGGGGTTTTCTGGGTGGTATGAAGACACTCAGCTGTTCTCTGGTCTGTTACTGGGAGACTGCTGCCCAGTAGACCCCGTGCTGTTGTGTAAATTCTCACAGGTGATTTTTCAGCTCTGATCCTGTCTCTTTGTTTTAACTTAGAAAATGCAGAATGTTCAAGTGTGTCATCTCCCTTCAGTTACTATTTTCCCTATTCCCAATAACTTTGCAACAGCTTTCAACCCTTGGCTGCTTCCATGAATGCTGTACAGAAAATGATTGAGTCCTTGCCAAGGTGTCTGCTCACTTGTTTCCGTTTTCGTGGCAATGAGTCCATCGGAGCTGAATTTTGATATAGTTTATTGTATTTTTATTTCTTGCTCAGGTCCTGTAATGCTTCATGCCCAAGTACTCCATAAAAGTGTATTTTTACCACAGGTCTTCTATTTTATCACTGTCTTCTATTAATGTAGAAGTGTCAGATCCGCTGGGAACATAGCGAAGGAAACATGGAAATGGAGGTGAGGAAAAAGAGAATAATTTTAAAATACAGTGAAGGCTTTTCCAGGTAAAAAAATGAATGAACCTGCCTATAAGGGTTATGATAGACCTTCATTGCTAATGGCAAAACAGGCTAGTGTTTCAGGCAGAAATTATTTCAGGATGGGAAAGTGACAGTGTTTAGAATAGTAAAAACATATCTGAAAGGAGTTGATGAAACTGAGGGGGCAGGAGGCTGTGCTAAATCATGGGAACGAGGCACAAGACTGGCTCCCAGCATCCCTCCTTGTGTGCTCTGCCCTGAGCCTGGCAGCACACAGCCTTCCCCAGCCTTGTGATCCAGAGGTGAGCTTCAGTCTCCTGGTCGTTTCTTGCATGAGCAAGGAGTCACCTCAGATGCCGCACAGGGAGCACCCCGAGCAGTCTTCTCAGCAGCTGGCTGCAGACTGCCTCATGCACTTGCGGTTGGTAAAAATGGAGAACGCGTGGTTAAAGGCCACCCTTATCCATCCAGAGCCCATCTGTGGCATTTGTGTCACTGCTGACTGGTCTCCTTTTCACTGTAGAAGCAGATCAAGCGCCAGCACCGATGTTGTTGGAGGTGTCAGCTCCTTTGATACAGCTGTGCCCGGCACTTCAGTGACTCGCTGCCTGACCCGAGGGGGAGGTGGTGCAGCTGCCTTTGATGGCTGCTTTCTGATCGTTGGCTCCGCTTCCCCAGCAGGTCTTTGTGGGATGCTGGAGGACACCATCTTGTAACACTTCTTATTCAGCCTGTGTAAGGGCTGTCACAAGGGCCAGGGGAGGTGGCCTGCAGCACGCAGTGACACACAGCTTTGTCTCTGTCTCTCCCTGCCAGCAGCTACCTCTCAGAATAATCCAGAAACATCAAGTTTGGAGTCTTGGCCCATAAAGGCACAAACAATAGTGCTTTATCATCATCTGGGCTCTCTCTGTGAAGCCGTCCTTTGCATTTTAAATCAACGCAAGTTGCTTGGGAGGGGGTGGTTGGGCTGCTTCAGGCCTCCAAGTACCTTAAAGTTTGCGGTAGCCAACAAGAAGAACAAAACTCCTTTGAAAGCCAGGCAGATGTCTAGCCTGGTGATTTATAGACTGAAAACAGCTATTCGAGCCTGGCTGATGAATTGCGATTGGAGTACAAGGCATGGTGCAGACTGAAGTGGAGGTCAGCTTTGGGGGGGGGGTTAGGGGCTGGGGCAGGGGGACCTCTGAAAGGGCAGTGCTTTTTCTTGGGGCCGGCAGCGATGACTGATGAGGTTTATACATTTTTGTCTTTGTTTAAAAGCCACCTGTTTGACAGCGTTTTGGCTGAACGAAGGCCTCACATGCTGTTCCTGTGCATAAGGACTGTGTGTCTATGTAATAGAAATCTGGAAAAGATTGATGGAATAGCAGTCACGACCAGAGCACAGGTATTGCCTTGTTCAGTGGGACAGAAGTACGGTAACACTCGTGGGGTACCACTGTGCACTAATAACAGCAAGGAAAGGAAGGCTGGAGGATGGACAAAAACAGAATTAGGGTTTGGACAAGATCTCTGTAGGAAAAGACAGTGAAAAATCTACAGGGGTGTGCTAGAGCCCAGCTGCTGACCCCAACATTGAACACAGATGTCTGTAGGGGTGCTAGGTACCACCAGAAATTGCACTGTCGTGAATGTACAGTAGGAGCCAGTATTACTGTCAAGGGGAAAGCCCAGGTATTCCTAGATGCAATAGCTAGCACGGCTCTTCTCACCAACCATGAGAGCACAAGAAGAGCTGATGGCCATTCAAAGCTGTTTTTAGCAGCCCCCCGCCCTTGCAATCCGCCCCCCTTGCAGAGGGACATTTTAGGAAATAGCCTTTGATCAAGTGCCTCCATGGTTAAATTAAATGGAAAGGCAGCAGAAGGGATGTTATAACTCAGATTTTGCTTCCAAAAGGGGGGAGCTTGGTAAGCGGGGCTGTATCTAGACTGTGGGGTGGCACGCAGCAGTGCTGGCAGGGCGCTCAGTGGAACTGGGATGTGTGTGCAGACTCTGACCTCTGAATTTAGGCCTAGCCTAGGAGAATGGGCTACCAAAAGCAGATGCACTGAAAAGCTCATGGACTCACTGTAGACTTGAAACTTCTTTTGTGAAAAGTGCAAAAATTATCTGCAATTCATGTTTGCATCAAGGGAGGAACCGACAGAAAAAGGCAGTAGACATAACTTCATAAATGACTGCTTTAAAGTGGTGTTAGAAGTAACAGAGGAGTCGGGGAGAGCATCAGGAGACTTCACCCTGATGGTTGGAAAGGACAGAGATAAAGTGGAAACTGGCAGAAATCAAGTTGAATTAGATCTTGCAAAGGAAAATAAAACAAGCACTGCACAGTCCCACTGCCAAACAAATAATATGGAAACAAGGAAAGAATTACGAGGGCTGTGGCATCCAGGGAGGTGAAGGAAGCAGAAGGCGTAGGGATTAAATAGCCAAAGTGGGAACCACGTGAATGAATATATTACCTCCATAAGGATGGTATGATGAATGTGAGGGAAAGGGTGGCTTACAGCGAGAAGTTCATAGAAACAGAAAATGACAGGGTCAGCAGTGAAAGGCAAAAGCCGTTGGAACTAATGCACTAGGTGTGAGAGCCTGAGCGATCTCTGTTCCAACCGCTGTACTATTGAGCTAATTAAGCTGCAAGTGCAGAGGAAAAGGTCCTCAATAAATCTATCAGGTTACACATGGTTCCACAGCATTAGATTGTAGTGGACATAACACCTCTTTTCCCTTTCTTTTTTGGGGGGATGGGAGCAAGGCAAGGAAAATAATCCTGTCAAATTCAGACCTCTTAATCTGACCTTAGAGGTACTGTTCAGAACTTCAGAGCAGAGTTTAAATGAAAGAATAATTAAATCCTGAAAGTAAACACAGTATGGATTTACCAAAGGCAGGTTACAAAAACTCATTTAATATCTTTATTTGATTTAAAAGAAAATTCATTCTGGGGACAGAGGAAGTGTAGTAGCTCAGTCTGTCTGAAGTGCAGTTAAGCGTGTGGTACTGTGCCGTGTGAGATATTATTAGTTAAGCTTCAGAAGCTACGGTTTGGTGCAACACCTGTATGTGAATAGTCTCTCTAAAGGAGAACACAAAGAGCAGCACTGAATGGACAGCTGGGAGTTCCCCCACAGGAGGTCATGTTTAGTGTTTGCTTTAATGATTTTTGGCACAGAAGGCAATGGTGTGCAAGTGGAATTTGTGATGATACAAAACCAGGTGTGGTCAATACAAAGGAGGATCAAAATACCATCCAGGAAGACCATGAGCACCTGGGGAACAGGAGTTAACTGGGTGGCATGAAACCTAAGAGTATGAATGGAAGGTCATGCTGTTTGGGGCAATTACAGAAATTTTGACACTAAGCTGGGAAAGCATTATTTGGCAATGGTAGAGGAGGAAAATGCTTAGATAGGTATGAATAAATCACAGGATAAATGAGAGTGCCAGGCTGTTACTGTGAAAAAAAGGCAAATACAGCTCTGGAAAGACTTGAGGAAAGGACTTCTTATAGAGACAGGGAATTGCCTCTGTCTGAGGCAATGGTGAGCCCTTTTTCTGCTTCTCGAGAAGTAAATTTGGAGTAAATAGGGACAGAGGAAGCTACGACACTTCTGGGAAATTTCCCAGTTTTCATAGAGGAAATGAACAGCCTCTTTTGGTAGAAGGAAAAAGAAAACATGGCTTGTTTAGCTTGGTAAAATGAAGACCGAGAAGAGATACAATTGCTCTCTCTGTATGTATTAAGAATAAGCAGGAGCTAAAAGAGCTGTTTAAAGTTTCAAGTTGGTATAAGAATAACTGGGCTTAAAGGAGCTGTGAGTAAATCTTTCCTAAACATGAAAAGAGGAGGGTGCACAGCCCTCCCTTTTGTTTCAGTACATGTTTCTTGAAAAATAAGCAGCTCTAGAGACAAGTGCAGTGCAGTGCAGGTTAAAGGTAGAGATAAATTAGCACCAGTGGAAACTGGAAACCGACTGTTACCAGTGAAGTAGCACTTCTTGCTGCTGCTGTGGTTGCTGTGCAGGTTTTCAGGGAGAAATGCTGCTGACTTGCAGAAATATGGAGGATGTAACAGAACTGAGAAACCTTCTGCTTTACAACTTACTGGTTTTCTTGAATGCATTCCTCATTGACTTCACTCTCTCTGATTTTATCTTCCTGTATTTTAAGATATTGCAATATACTTGATAAGACTAATGTGCTCTGAAGCTGAGGCATTCCCCGATTGTAATTGATTACAGATGGGGAGCTTACCTTCCTCCTGGGTTGGTATCTGAAACATTTTCTTAGTCTTAAAATATTCTACTTGGCTTCTCTTGAAGGGACAGAGGATGTTTTGTGCTTCCTTGTGGAGTCGTCAGGAAAAAAAGGACGGGTGGTTTGGGGCTGCTGCATTTGCATAACCCTGAAAGGTGGCTTTAACTGGTGATAAATTTTGGTCTAATAACTGTGACCAATCAATCACACATCAGACCCACTACCACCTCTCTGGGATAGACAGCCATAACAGTGCATCTGCTTGTGGAGCGACTCTCCTCCTGCTGTTTCTCTCTCCGCTGAAAAGAGCAAATATCTACTAATCATAGAGAGACCCGAAGCAAAGGAAATCCCAGCCTGATCCCCAAACAGCAAGAAGGGCTCTGGTGCCTCCTGGGACATTCCTGGTGGAGCTTCCAGAAGTTCATTACTCCAGCCGTGGGCTCAGACAAGCAGCCCATTTGTTTGCACAAGTGGAAACAAACGGTTGGACTCAATGATCTTAAGGGTCTTTCCCAACCTAAATGATTCTGTGATTCTAAGCTGTACCAGCCACCTGCTCGATGCGAGCAGCGGAGGTGGGAGAGGGCAGAGCCAGTCTGCCAGGTCACAGGAACAGTGGTGGTAGTGACGTGCGGGGACAAGAAGGTGGAGGTGTCAGTGAATGCTCCGAGCTGCTCTGTTGCTGTCTGGAGGTGCAGATTCATGAGAGAAGAGCTGGAGTTTTCTGCTTGTGATGCTGAGGTGTAGCTTCAGGACTCGGGGCAGGAGCTTTGTGAATGTGAATAATCTGGCATACAGGAGTAGGAAATGAGGCAGTAATGGCTCGGTGTGCACGGGAAGAGAGGGTCAAGGCAGTCAGAAGGGACAGTGAGCATCTTGCCAGCACAGCCAAAGCGCATCCAGCGTCCGAGGGCGGGAGAAGGCTTCTTTGCAGTAGTAGCAGGAATAAACCACCAGCGTCACAACTGCTTCATGTAATCCTTCTCCAGATGTGGATCCTGCTCACAACGCTCTGCTTAAAATGCCTAAATGAGCACTCTGACAGCACAGTCCTGTCTGTGGGAACACAGGTGGCAGAAGCATTGCCTCTTTCTTACCATCCTGCTGCAGCTCAGGACAATGCGTCAGCTGAAGGATTTCCAGGACAACTTGCCCGCAAGCTTGGTTGCACAGAGCACCTGTGCTTACCCAGTGAGGGGTGGCAAAAGAGAACTTCCCCTTACAACAGCCATAACGTGGTCCTGGCGCCAAAGCAAACTGAGCCTGCCAAGGCCTGGCTTTTCATGAGACCCTGCAGCCGGCTCACAGAGCCCTCCTGCCTGCCGGGCCGTGCCGGCAGTGTGTGCTACCCAGGCTGTGCTCCCCAGGGTGCTGTTTAGGGTGTATTTTCTTCCCTTTCCCTTGTTGGGGCAATGGGAGCGAGGTGCCTGCCTCTCTCCGGCAGTTTTGAGAAATCTGCTCCAGCTCTTCTCCCCACTGCGGCTGCTGGGGCTGGAATGCAGCTTCCTTTGCCTCATTAGCTCTGTCTGTCAGTGGGGTGAGTCCCTCTCCTGTAATCAGTAACCGGAGCTGGTGTCAAAGACATGCCTCATCCCTCCTGCCTGTGTTGCTGTCGGGCGGGGGGAGCAGCACCGCACCGCACCGAGCGAACACTCTGCTAATGCTCTTTTGGAGGGGATGAAAGCCCATCCTTACCAGGGAATCCTCCTCCTCTGTGGTCCTGCATTCAACCACAAAACACTTGAGAGTACTGCCGCAGACACTGCTGAGATCCATGGATCAAATGGGAGGCTGAATTCCCTTACATGTGGCTTTCTGCTTGGAAGGAGGAGTTTGTGGCAGTGTCCAGGGTATAGAGCAGCCTGGATGCTGAACAGCCAGAGGTTTATAGGTCTTGCCAGCAGCCTTGCAGTCAGTGCTCGAGCCAGACCTAGCCGTAATGTGAGAGACTGCAATTGTATTGCCCAAAATTTTATTATCTACCTCCTGTACTTAAATTCCTGCTCCACTTGTACCATTCACAAAGCAGATTTCTCCTTGCCGTCAGATAAGGCACTTGGATGTGGCCTGCAGTGAGGTTTTAGGTGGTTTGAGTTTGCCTAGAAGTGGCTGCTTCCTCAGTTACCGACCATACCGAGGGATGCAAGCAGGTTGTACTGGGTGAAATCAGTTGACTTCTCATACTGTTTGATGAGGCTTAAAGACGTGAAAGATGGATTAGCTTGTGCTATGATGTGTCAGGCACATCAGGCTCCCTGGCGCTCCAGATAGGCTTTGAACAACAAGCCCAGCCAGATGTAAGTGAATGCATCAAGACCTGGTATTCCCAGCGTGGCCTTTGTGCCAGCAGACAGCTGCTCACTGCCTGTTGGCAGGAGCACACACGCACACGTGGCTGCCTCTGCCGGTGCCGTGCATTCCTAGCAAGGAGCTATGTTGTCAGAAGAGACGCTGCTGCATGGCGGGGGCCAAGCCCGGGACCCCCCGCTGACATGGCACATGTAGGACTGTTTCCAGCACATTGGGAGATCCTGGCTCTCTGGCTCCAAGTGACAGGCACACGCAGCCTTGCTCTCCCAGCTCCCTCTGCTCTGCACCACCATCGCTGTCACTGCTGCTTTCTGAAATTCATACTTTTTTCCTTTTACGAGCCAGCTTTCTTCCCAGTGCCAGTTTTCAGTTTCTGCTTTTTGCTAGCAGAAGCCAGGCACTGAGTTGTTTCTAGGCAGCATCTTTTCAGTTTAGAGACGGAGTCTTCTGCGTTTTCAGAGTCCCAAAGAGCACCAGCAGAGTTTACCACGTGTGGCCCTGTTGTTCCTGGTGCTGGTGCACCCTTTGCAGCATTCAGGTAACTGTCACTGGAAGCAGAGGAAGTCAAAGACTTCTTTTGAACACAGGTTACAAAGTAATACCTGCCTGAACTTTCCTTAGCAGCTTTAACTGTTGTCATTCCTGTGCACTGAGGGGATGGAAGTGGCACAGTAGCAGCAAGAGACGTATTTCCAAAATGTGCTGGAGATCCAGAGAGGGACCTTCAGTTCCTTGGACCTCTTGGCAGCAGGCTCCACGCCATGACCAGAGCTGTCTGTGCCACACAGTCAGCAGTCGTGGCTGAGAGCTGCTTGTTCTGGACAGGACAAGACATCCACAGATGACGGGAGAGCCACATGCACATGTGTGATGGGTGCAACGAGTGCTTTGCAGGGAGGTGCCCACGGTTTTGCAGTTGGTAAACTGGGTTTAGATACCTATGACAAAGTGCCCTCAGAGGGCTTGTTGTGCTGGTGCTTTGTTGGTTGAGGTCATTTCAGGGAGGCTCCTGTAGAGTGATTTTATCATGGTCCAGATCATATTTAGAGCTCAGATTTCCTGCTGGCCAGAGCACTGTGCTGGAGACCTGGATTCATTTACTGGGATTCTTGCCCTGTTGGGAAATTTTGGGGAAAGTTGCTCTTCCCTGCTCTGCCTTGATCTCCCCAGGGGACAAACCACTTACTGCTTTCATTAAGTGCTTTAATAGTACCAGCACAGGGGGGTGATGGCAGATGCTCTGGTCGCAGCTAAAGCCTGCTCTAGGGAACACATCTGGGTGGGCTGACACCAGCTATAGCAATCATTGCTCTGAAGTGCCTGCCTGGGAGATGGGACCATTTCACCCTTCACATTGTATTAGTGTAACCTTTAGCTTGTGATTTCCTCTTGATAGGGCTAGCGGAGGCAAGAGCTGGCCTTGATGGGGCTGGTCTTGGGGCTTTTCAGCTGCATGGACCCCCATGCGTTCCCCAGAGACCTCCCTTGGCAGGGAACTGTATGTGGGTACGACATGTCCTGCCACCGTGTTCTCTGCCAGCTCTGTTCCCTGGCACACATCACTCTTGGACTCTTGTGTGCTGTGGCTTGGGAGGGCATTGTAACCAGCTACATCGGCCCAAGGTACCTGGGTTGCCCAGATCTCACCATGCCAAAAAAACTTCACCCAGCCCATGGGCAGACCTCCTACCTCAGGTACACAGGTCTGACCCAGCTGGCTGTATCGGCTTTAGATAAGAGAAGGCCCTTGGTCTCCCAGGGTTCTTCTGGTCTGCAGTGGGGTCTGTCTCCTTGGCAGAAGCCACTGCCCTGCCCCAGCTGGAATCTCCCGCAACGTGGGGAATGGGAGCATGCTTGGCCAGGATAGCTGCTCACCTCCTGTCTTTCCCATTTCCTTCCAGTCCTGGACGCACAATATCCAGCGGGAGAAGGAGTTCCTGCGGAAGCTGGTGAAAGCCCGAGTCATCACTGACCTAACCAGTGGGATTTGAGTGGCTGCAGCCACTGCCTCCAAGGGAGGAGACAAAGATGCACGCTGCAGCTCTGGGAGCAGGCACTGGGAGCAGGCCCCCGCAAGAATCCCACCTCACTGAAGACACACAGAGATGCCCAGGTGCTCTGGGAAGACCCTCTCACATTGCCAGTCTGCACGAGGGTTGCATCTGCTGCCTCCGGGCCTAGAGCTGGCAGGAGGTGGGCAAGGGACTGAGTGGGCCGTTCTTGAACTCTGCATTGCAGATGGATCTTCTGTGTCCTGAATTAAACAGGAAAGACTCAGGAGGGAGAAGAAAGGTTTGTGAATAAAACAATTTGTGCCAAATGGGAGGTGACGCTGCCCCGAGGCAGCAATGCCTGAATGTACAAAGTATTATTTTTTAAAAGAAACTCTGCTGGAATCGTACTAGAAATACCAAGGTGCAAGGCAAAGTCTGCTTGTGCACAGCCCTGCAAAAAGCCTGGCCTCTCCATGCTCCACCTGTGTTGTCACCGGCCTCAGACCTTTCCCCAGGAAAACAAATCCGTCCAAAAGTTCAGTGTCATTGGTGCTGCTATAATTTGAAGGCAGAATAATGGCTTTCCCTCATTCTCCACTTGGAGCTTGTGGATGGAGATGAGCATGGGTTTGTTTTTCTGCACTTTTCCTTGCTTCCCGCATAGAGGCGGCAGCAGCAGCCACTTACTTGGCTGCATTTTCCATAACCGTTTGCCCTGCTCTGCCTCTGCCCTGACCCCAAGGTGGAGCGGGGAGCTGATGGCTTTCTCTGCCTGCAGCAGACCCTCCCCACCTTCCTGCCGGTCACGGCGCTGAGGAACCTGCCTCGTTGTGCTCAAGGCTTTCAGGCCTCTTGGTTTGTGCCTGCTGTGCAGGGCTGCCGTGGAGTCCATGCAGATTGGTGTCACCATTTCTGGACAGCATCTCGCTTTATTTTTGTGTGGGAGAGGAGTAATTTATTCTCTGGAAGGAGGTCAGATCTTGCGCGGAGATCTGAAGCTTTACAATTCGAGAGCAGGCCACCGAAGATGTTTGTTTTACTTTCCAGACTCGATCATGTTCCCTATTTAAGCGATGTGTGACCTCAGTGATGATGGAGCCTGCTGGCACGGGTGGGGGCCTGCTGGGAACCCTCACCTTCTGCTCGACCCCTGCTCACTGCGTTTCCAAGCTCCTCCCGTGCTGCTCTAGCACTGCTGCTCCTCCTGCTCTCAGGAGCATGTCCCTTCCTTTGCCGTCTTGGTCCCAAGATGCAGTATTTGCACATTTGATTTGTATACGTATTTCAGAGGAGCTGGAATAAACTGAGCAGCATGGCTGAGTGTGAGGACAGTGGGGTGGTTTCATCCACCTGGAGAGCTTGGGCAGAAGGGCGATTGCCAGGGGAATGGTTACAGGTGGAAATCGGCTCCCATGCTCTCCTAGCCTGGAGCAGGCGGGACTGCGCCCATGGGCATTGTCCTGAGCTGAGTCCCTGTGTGTTGGGGACCGGCGTGCAGCCAGCCAGTGCTGGGGTCAGTGGAGGGGGGATCCGGGAAGGATGCTGGCTGGGCTCATGGTCCTGGTGCTGCATCTGATGTAGCCCAAGGATTGCCTTGCTCTGAGCTGAAGGGAGAACATGGCCCTAACATGGACAAGGGATGCTCACAGCAGGGCTTGCATGGTTCCCCTGGGTTGCCTCTGTTCCCGCTGACTTGCAGGGGGCTGTGGCTCTGGGGCTGAGACCCCAGAGAGGACGTGCAGGAGGAGCAGGCAATGATCCAGGCCTGGGACAAGGAGCAAACTGTATGGAATGGTTTGAGACCAGGCTGCAAGCAGAGGCACTCTCAGGACATGATGCTGGGGTGCTGCCCCCAGACTGGCATGGGATGTGCCCCTCAGGAGCCTCTCCTGCATGGTGCGCCCATAGCCAAGGAGCTTACTCAGGGGCAAGTCCTGTCCAGCTTCTGGTCGTGGCTGCTGCTTGCCTTGTAGTCTGGGAGCTCAAAGATCCTCCCTCTTCCAGGCTGCAGAGAACAGATGCTGGGAGGCTTTCCTTTCCCTTTCTCCTTCCTATGTCCCTTCCCCTGTCCCTCTGGCCTCCCAGCCAGGTGGTCCCTGCCCCCCCCCCCCGGTACATGCCTCCCCCCAGGATGCTCTGTGAGGTTTCCAGCATGGAGAGCTGGGGTTTCCAGCAGGTTTTTGAGCATATGCTGTAGCAGATACTCCTTTGAATATTCTTCCCCAATTTGTTTTTCCTGCTCAAGGAGCCCAAGGGACTGGATTTCCATGGCTCTCGCCAGGTGACACTCCCTTTGCAGTTCCTGTCTGTCAGCTCGGACTTGGGACCATCGTCCGTAGAGTCCCTGTCACGGTGGCAGTGGGGGTGCCTGGGGTGGACCTGGTTGAGGTTGTGGCTGGGGAAGGGTGAGCACCCGCCCTCCACCTTGGTGCTTGAACTGGGTCTTTAACCAGCTGCTGTGGGAGCCCTGGGGCAGTGACAGGGTGATGGGCCACATCCATATGCTACAGTGAGCTGAGATGCCAGAGAGCGTGGCTGCAGCCAGGAGGAGAAGGAGGGGGGTGAAGAGGCTTTGGTGTCCATGCTGGGCTCCTCTCCAGCCCCTAGGGGAAGCACTCCCATGGAGACTTGTGATGGCATTAATTTGATTTAGTCCGTTTCATTGAGCACTACAAAGCTATGGGGCACCTTTGTTTTCCAGCTCGCTGGCTTCAGGTCCAAGGAGAGACCATGGCCCCTGCTCTGCTTTCGCTGGCGTCCCAGCTCCCCACCACAGCCAGGGACAGGTCCTGATGGGAAGCTGTCACTGCAGACCAGGGAGGTGACTCCAAGCCCTTCCCTCCACCTTGGTGGGGGTCTCCAGGCGGAAGATAGTGTGTGGCCCAGGGTGACTGTGGTGGGTCAGGACCACCTGCAAGCAGAAGGAAAGAGAGGATGGGGGGGGTTGTTTGCGGGCCAAAGGCTCCCCTCTAACTGTCCCATTTGGCATTGGTGGGGCAAGCACACCCACGGAGCAGCCCTACGGCCGGGCGATGGGGGTGCGCACCCCAGCCCCGGAGGCAGTGCGCAGCGCTGGGTTTCGCTCCTGGATGCTGTTCCTTTGGCTGCCTCCCCGCGTGCACCTGCAGCCACCTCCCGCCCTCCGAAACGCTGCAGTCCTGCCAGCTCGGAGCGGTGCACGCGGGTCAGAGCAGGGTCAGTGGGACGGATGCGAGTCTTGGCCTCTCCCTCGCAGTGACTCACCTTTTCAGCTCGGAAGGGAGAGCCCAGGGGAATTCTCCACAGCCTAAATATAGAGCGGGGTTGCCTGGCGCCTCTGACGCACTGCGGTGCAGAAAGGCCACTCGGGTGGCAGGGAACCTGCCTAGGGAGAGGCCGGGGAAGCGCAGGGCGGTCGGGGAGCCAGCTCCCGCAGCGGGGTTTTGCTCCAGCCGGTGCAGAGAGCAGGTCTGGGGAGCTGCAGGCCAGCCAGCACGGGGGAGAGGGGGCTGCCAGAGAGCTGCTGCTGCGCCGACCACACCATGAGCACGGGCTGCTCGTGCATTTGTGGCGTGCAGCCCTCCCGAGGGCCCACCACACTGGCGTCGGGCTCCCTCCACCAGCTCACCCCATTAGGGCCGGCCATGCTGTGGCCTCAAGCTCAAACGTGCCAAACGGAGGCACCACGGCCAGGGAGCACAAGGCAGCAGCGGGATCCTCTGTGGCCCAGCATCCCTCAGCCCAGCATCTCTGGGCTTCCAGCGTCTCCTTTTCCTAGGAGGGAGCAGCGGGGAGGCCCTGTCCCGCCGTGCTGCTTTACCCCTCAGTGCGGGCGCTGCTGGGAGGGGGGGAAGGTGTCAGGACAGGGCTATCTGTCTGTATCAAACAGGGGCAGGCCGGCTGGGAACGGGCAACACCAGGGGACAAGCAAGGGCTTCCAGACTGCCTGGCAGGGAGGCGGCCGCCATGCTGAGCTCCACCGGCACCAGCACGGCACGTGCCATTGGCCCAGGTGTGCATCGCACGCAGTATTAGAGACGTCCTTCGGTGTGGGTGAGCTGGGCCGCTACCCAGCCCCTCCGGGCACCGGCTCCTTGCACAGCCTGCACAGGGACTCGCTCCAAAGGCCAGTGCACTCACCGGTACTGTACCAAGCTGAGATGCAAGAACTCAATGAGTTTTTAAAATTAGTTTTCGTTTCTGCGATTTTTTTTAAATTTTCCCTCTAGGCAGGGAGGGCAAGAGTCTTGCAGGCTCCTCCAAGCCAGCTTATGTCACATCAATTCAGTCATATCACAGAAGCAATAAAGCTATCAAACAAGCTTGGCTGGCCTCTTTCTTCTGCTGCCTTTGGCCTTTTTTAGGGGAGGCAGCGGGAGTCCCCTGCTCGGGCTGTCCCCAGCCTGGTTTCACTGCTGACTCCTCCAGCACAGTCACCCAGAGGCAGCCGCCGGGAGCTGCAGCTGGCCGATGCCACTGGCCTGGCGCTGGGGACAGGAGAGGGCTGTGCTCCTCCTTGCTAGTGACCTAAGGGGTGGGAGAGGGGCTTGCGGGTTGGGTGCATGTCATGTTGGGGGGCAAAGGGGTGGGGACTTGTCCTGCCCGGGACGGGCTGCCTGTGACTCCGCATGCTCTCTCGGGGACTCCCTGCCAGCAGGGTGGCTTCCCGCTGAGGGTCACAGCAGCAATCGGGCTGGGCGTGGCCCCGACAAAGGCAGATGTCCATCCAAGTGACCTTCTCGCTGTAGCGTCCAGGAAGGACGTGGTTTAGGAAGCCGGGGGCTGAGGCTGTGACCGGGCTCCGACACCTGCCAGGTCCCAGTGGGAGGACTGTAACCCCTGCGGCAAACCCCGGTGATACCACAGGGCTTCCAAAGCCACAGGATGAGTCGGGGACAGTCCCATCGCCCCAGGGAACTGGGTGGCTGCTTCCAGGTGGGTGGCCGGTCTGCCACACCTGCCAGCTCCTAAACACAAGGGGTGACTTCCTTCCAGAACCAATGGGACACCGCAGAGGCAACTGCCCAACCCTCCCCCGTGCATGGCTGCAAGTTCCAGATCGCTCCCAGAAAGGAGATGCTGGAGCATCTCCTCTCCTCCCAGCCTTTAAAGAGCAGGGCCACCACTGCCATCGGGCTAGGCCAGCCCCAGGGGTGGCCCGTGTCCCATCCTGGCTTTGGGAGGGCTGCGGAGGAGGAGAGCGCAGAGCCTGGGACCGGGGCACATGGGCACAGCCTGTGGGAGGTTCAGGTCAGCAGAGACAAAGACACTTGTCTGGAGCAGGCGTCCCCGAAGGAGCCACATCACCGCTGAGATGGGGACAATGCAACTGGTTGGTCCGTCTGCGTCACAGCTCTCTCCACATGTGTTTTGTCACACCCAGCCATGGCCTTGCACAGGCACGGCAGCAGCCATGGTGTGCTCAGTCCTGCCGTCTGTCTGGACTGCATCACCCCCATCCCGCCTCGCGCAAGGGTGGCACCTTCAGGGACAGACGTCACAGCGGGCCCTGGCCCTGCAGGGCTCATTCCAGGCCAGACGAGGGGCACGGGGACACCCCAGCCCTGGGGGTGCAGGAGCACAGGCTGATGCAGGTGGTGCCTTAGGGGGCACCAAGCCAGCCACTGCCAACAGGAGCAGGTCACCCATCTGTCTGGAGACCCATGGGGCTGGGGACCCTGCCCTGCACCCCAGCACCCTGTGGGGCCTGGCGCACGCTTAGCACTCCCAAGGGCAGAGCCGATACTCCTGGGAGCCCAAGGGGAGAGAGCAGCGCCCAGATTCAGGCACAGCGCTGGGACATGCCACCTCCTGCCACTGCGATCTTGGGGGGGACAGGGAGGAGGTGCCTCTGGCAGGACATTAGCGGGGCTGACAGCAACAGCAGGGTCACATCTCCCAGGACAAGGGCCAGAGGAGGGAGCCAGGGCCCCCAGGTGTCTGGGGTAGCAGCCACGAAGGGGGCACATCTGGAAGAGGACAGAGGCCAGGCTTTGCACAGCTTTGCACAGCCACGCCTTTCACAGGACCGGGGGACGCCGTGGGCCCACCTGTATGGGGGTCCCTTGGATATCCCCCTGTGCCGTGCCCCTCACAGCCCCCTGCCCCCCACCAGCGTCACACCCACAGCAGCTCCCGGCTGTGCCCTGGGGACATGAGGACCAGCCCAACCCGCAGGAAGGTGGGAGGGGGCAACTCCTGGGGTGAGCCAGCACCTGGGGCTGCCTCCAAGCCCCGAGGGCTGTCCCCTCCTGGGGCAGCTCCCTCTGCATGGGTAGGGCTGTGGCCAGTCCCGGCCCTGCGGGGACAGCCAGGCAACGTGGAGCAAGACATGCCACTCACACGGAAACTTTCCAAGCAGGCAGCCCTGTTAGTCTGCAGCCCTGCAAAGCTGAGGATCCTGTTCCTTGTCCCCTGTCCCCGTCCCCTGGCTCATTCCCCACCCCAGGGATGCTCCTGTGCCTCCAAACCTCTGCTGAGCTGAGGCATCCAGGGCATCACCTCTACCAGCTCCCATGAGGGCATCACGGATGGGAGCAGCCTCAGGCCACGGCCATGGGGCAGTGCAGCCCCACGGCAGAGGCCACCCTCCCACGCAGTCCCACTAGCCGGCGTGAAGCCACCCACAGCCACAGGCTTGGCCAAGCTGCCTGTGCTGAGAGCAGGGGGGGACCAGGGCCACTTGGTGCCACACCAGGGCAAGGGCAGCAGCTCGGGGCCACGTGCCGCCTCCACCATCCCTGCTAGCGGTGGCGGGGACGGCTTAGTCGGCGCCGCCTGTGTCAGCACATTCCCCGGCAGGTGATGCCGCAGGAGGGACGCGAGAGTTGTCATCCCTGCACTGGATAATCCAACGAGATGAGATGAGATGAGACAAGATGAGGTGGCCAGCTCCGCCGGTGGCTCGCACACGCCGGCCGGCCCTCCCTGCCGCAGGACCGTGGGGTCCGGGCTGCCGTGCGGCGGGGAAGCAGTTAACGCCAGGCGGGGGGCCCGGGTGCCGGGGCAGACCCCACGGGCGACCCGGGGTCGGTGTGCAGCCGCGGCACAGCCGGCGATCGAGCGGCTGGCCCCGCTCCAGCCGGGGAGTTATATAAGCCCGGGGAGGTTGCGCCGAGGCGGTTGAGCGCTGCCGGGGCAGATGACACGGCAGGCGGCATCCCGGGGCGCGCAGCCCGCCCAGACACCTCCGGACCCCGCCGCAGGCAGGGCCCGGGGGGCCGGCGGGCCATGAGGGCCGGCCCCGGGGGGGCTTGCCCGGCCTGGGCTGTGCCCCGGCGGCCGGCTCCGGCCAGGGGAGCACGTGTGAAGCGGGGCCGAGCGGAGGCGGCCCTGGGATTTGGCACGTTCGCAAGGAGCACTCGAGAGCCCCGGGATGGACGTGGAGGGCCCTGGGCGGTGACGTAAGGACTCGCACGGGCTCGGCGCGGCTCGCCAGCCGGCCCCCATGTCCCCGGGGCCTGCGACGGCCCCGGCGGAGGGAGGCAGGGAGACGGCAGAGGTAAGGAGCCCGGCGGCGGGTGGCCCCGCCGCGGTGGACCTGGCCGCGGGGCGCCCGTGGGCTGTGGCCGCGGGGCGCGGGCGGGCTGGGGGGCAGGGCAGGGAGGCCGGACTCCTCCTCCGGCGAGGCCGGACGTGAACGCCAGGCACACCGGTGGCCCGCGGTGGCTGGGGGTGCGTGGGACGCCGGCCAGCCCCGCTGCAGCCCAGGCGCTGCCGGGGTGGCCCCCGCCCTGCCCCCCCAAATCCATCCCCGCCGGGTCCCCACGGGCCCGAGTGGCCCGCTGTGTGCAAGCGGTCCCCGTGGGGCTCTGCCCCCCGACGCCGGGCGTGGGGTCCACGGGGGGGTCTGCTCCCGGAGCGCTCCGGGAAGGGCTGAACTCGTCCCTGGGGGGGTCCGTGTGTCCGTCCTGCCAGCGCTGTGACCGGGCTGTCGAGGCAGGGAGCCCCGCTCAGGGGGCGTCCGTCCGTCCGGGCTGCGCGTCCGTCTGCCCGTCCGCCGGCCCGGGGGTCTGCTGGCGGGCAGGTGGTGGTGGCGGGGGTCGGGTGCCGCCGGGGGTCCCGGTGCCGATCCCGGCGGGGTGCGAGTCTCCGCGGGAGCTCGGCGACGGTGCGGGTCCCGGCGCGGAGCCGGTGCTGATGCGGATCGGGCTGCGGCTCCTGCTGCTGGCGGGATCCCGGTGCTGTCCTGATCCCGGGACAGTCCCGGCGCCGGTGCGGGCCGGAGTCCCGGTGCCGCTGCCGTGCGGTGCGGAGTCCCGGTGCGGATCGGAGTCCCGGTGCCGGTGGGGATCCTGGTGCCGGTGCGGATCGGAGTCCCGGTGCCGGTGGGGATCTTGGTGCCGGTGCGGATCAGGGTCCCGGTGCCGGTGCCCGCCCCGCCGGTCAGGTGACGGCGGCTGGAATTTGACACCGGCGGCGGCGGCGGGAGCGGGATGGAGCCGCCGCTGCCCCGCACTGCGCGCCCGCCCGCAGCCGCCGGCACCGGCACCGCACCCCGAGGCGCACCGGCACCGGGACCCGCACCCCGAGGCGCGGCGGGAGCGGCACCGGGAGCAGCGGCGGGAGCCGGTCCCGGTGTCGGCGGGGCAGCGCCGGCCCCCGCCCGCGCCCCGCCCCGGCGCGGCGGGCGGCGGCGGCGGCGGGCGGCGGGGGGCGGCGGGGAGCGGAGGCGATGCGGGGCGGCGGCGGCCCGGGGGATGGTCCCCGCCGCGGGCACGGTGAGTGCGGGCCGGGGCGGCGGGCGGCAGCGTCCGCCCCAGCCTGCCGGTGGCGCCGGGCCTCGGCGGCGCCTCGTACCGGGGCTGCGGGGAGGACGGGGGGGGCCCGCTTCGCTGCCCGCCCCCCGGCAATACCCGCGGGGCGGCGAGGGGGCTCGGGCCGCCCCCGGGCAGGTCTCCGCCGGGCGGCTCCCGGGGTGTCGAGCCCGGCCCGGCGGCGGGAAGCGCTCGGGGCCGCGGCGGGGACGCGGTTGCCCGGGCGGGGAGAGGCGGGACCCCGCTGCGGGTGCCGGGGGGCACGGGGACGGTCTCACCCGTCTCTTCCCTGGGCTCCCGCCCCGGCCCTTGGGGCACGTCGGGCAGGTCTGTGCCCCGGCTGCCCGGGCAGTGGGCGGCGGAGAGCCCCGGGGCGGGGGTCCCCGGGCCGGCTCTGCCCGGCGCCCCCCGGCTCTGCTTTCCGCGGGCTGGGGCCGGGTTTGGTCTCTCCCGTGTGCCCCACGTGTCCGACTCCGGCCTCCCACGGCTTTGCGGGGCGGGTGCCAGCTCCGCGTCACACGTGGGGTTGATTTCTGGTCCCCTGCCGGGGGCAGCGCGGTGGGATGCCGGGCCTCGGTCGTGCCCGTGGGGGGTCTCCGGGCATCCCCCGGGATTCCAGGCAGGACCCGTGGCTACAGGGCTGGCACGGCGAGCAGCAGTGAGCCCCAGCATAGCCCTTTTCCAAAAGTGGCCACTCCGTGTGCTGAGACCCTCACCCCGGGGCCGAGGCACCCGCTGGCCCCGCATGGATGCGCTTCGAGAGTGGCTCCTGCCTCCCCCGCCTGGTGCAGCCCACGGGGCACCCGCTCCCAAGCGCCCTGTGCGCTGCGCGGGCAGCGGGGCTCTCGCCGGGGCCCTGCACGGGTGGATGTGGGATTACCCCAGCACGCTGCTGCTCAGCCCCCGGGCGGGGGACAGATGTGGCGGGGGACAGATGTGGCGGGGGGTCAGGCAGGTCCTCACATGGATGGGCCTGTTCCTGACCCTGGAAAGGGCTCCTATGCCTGGGCTCTTGCAGACGTGGCAGGGGCAGACCCCAGCCAGATCCCCCCCCCCATGCGGGATCTGGGGTTCTGCCGTGGGGGCTGCAGGTCTGGGACCCCCGTGGGCTGCAGGTCTGGGACCCCCGCGCTAGGGGAAAGCAGGGGCCGAGCAAGGCTGCAGGGGTGCGGGGACAGCGTGGGCTGCGGTCCTGCGCGCTCGGGGAGCTGCGGCTGGGGACGGGGTTCCGTGTCTGCGGAGACAGTGGCAGGGCCGGCAGCGGGACTGCCCGGGGGCGAAGGGAGGCTGCCCTCGCCCGGCGCCCCGCCGGCAGCGCTGCCGCCGCAGAGCCCGGGGCCGTGCTGCCGCCGGACGGGAGAAGCCTGAATTGCACCGGCTGCGCCGTCCCGTCCCATCCCATCCCATCCTATCCCATCCCATCCCATCCCATCCCATCCCATCCCATCTCATCCTGTCCTATCCTATCTTGTCCTCTCCTCTCCCGCCGGGATGCTGGGGTCGAGGGGCCGCAGGAGCGGGAACCGGGGTGGGGCCTGTCCCCTCCCAGCGGGGTGCGGGGACCCTCGCATGGCCCCTCTGGGGGTGCCAGCCTGGGAAAACCATGACCTGGCAGCAGCAGCTGGCGCGGGGCCATGGGCCGCCACGGGAGCGACGTGCTGCGTGGGCTGTGCTTGGCCAGGCTGCGGCGGCTGGCGGGGCCGGGGGGCCTGGTGCCAGCCCTGCCTGCACCGGGGACGCATCCTGCCCCGTGCATGGCCCCCGGAGGAGACACATGGGCCTGAGAGAGCCCATGGTGTGGCCAGTGCAGGGTGTCATGAGATGGGACTTGGGGAGCATCCCCTGAGGTGCTGGGGGGATCGGGGGAACTGATTTTGTTTCCTTGTCCCAGAGGTGCCCAGCTGTGTCCCATCATTTTTTGGCCAGGAGTGCTCTCCTCAGCATGTCCCATCCCAGCTTTGCCAGGAAGCACCTGAGACATGCTGGGGCAAAGCCATGGAGGGGACAGGGGAACTCCCTGCTGCAGGATGCCACCGAGCTCCAAGGGGACAGTCATGACCGGAGAGACAGGGGATGCAACAGACAGGCCAGGGAGGGTTAAAGCCCCCTTGGGAGCCACCTCTGGGGGATCCTAGCTTGGGACACTGGGGCACAGGGGGCCTCCCCGCACCCCAGGGGAGCTGGGGAAGGAGGTGCAATGTGTGGCTGCAGACTGGGAATTGCCCCTGCACCTCCCCGGGGACATCACTCCCCTGAGACCATGGTTGCTGCTCTGCTGACACCATGCACGGCGGGGACCTAATTCCCCTGTGTGTGTCTGGGCAGCGGATGCTGGGCAGTGGTGTTGGGGTGAATGACTATAGCGAGCCCAGCGTGGTGCCCCGCACCCCGCTGTGTCCCGATGGGACCTGCCTCTCATGGCCCCACTCGCCCGGGCTGCTCTGGGGCTGCACGTCCCAGCTCCCTGCAGGCAGCAGGCTGGGGAGTCAGCGCAGAGCCGGGGGGTGGCTGCACCCGGGGACCCTGCGCTAATGGATTTGGAGTTTCCAAGGTCAGGCTCCCACTGCGAGCAAGAAAAACATTCCCAGGGAAGGGCCATGGGAAAGGGGCCCCCCCGCAGCGCTCCCAGCTCCAGCCGCTGCCTCACGGCCCAGCCTGGCATCCCAGGGCCGCTCGCGCAAGGAGGCGGCTGCATCCCCCTGAGGAGAGGTGCTGGGCAAAGACTGGGCTGCCCCAGCTGCCAAATCTCCGGGAAGGGGTTCGCGGGGTGGCGAGGGTGCCTGGCTGTGTGGAGAGGGGATGGGCGGGGGGGAATGCATGGGGTGCAGGAGGTGTTGCAGGGTGCTGAGGGGCGAGGGAGGGGATGGCATGCTTGGCAGGGGCAGGGGCAGGGGAGAGGTGTGCCAGCTCCCAGCCCGCCAGCTCGATGCCCACCCCATCCCCTCTGCATGGGCGCTGACCCCCACCTCTGCACTTGCAGCCAGCATGGAGCAGCGAGCGGGACCACCAGAGCCGAGACCTGCAGGACCCACCACGCACCCGCAGCCCAAGGTGAGCCCAGGCCCGGCTGGCTGCAACGGCCGGAACCACACGTCCCCTTCCCCATCCCCAGCTCATGGAGCCTCGTCCCTGGTATGGGAACCCTGGCTGGGACTCACCCCACTGTGCTGTGCTTTGTCTCAGGAGGGGATGCTGTGGGGGCTCCTCGCCATCCTCTCGCTGCTGGCCGGGCTGGCCGCAGGCACCCTGCGAACGCCGCACTGCAATGAGACGCTGGATGCGGCCCCCACGCCACGGGGCATGGCCACCTCCAGCCCGGCTGTGGAGGACAGCGTGGAGCTACCGCTCGCTGCTGCCTGGAACCAGCTGTACGGTGCGTGTCGGGGCAGGACCCCCAGCCTGGGCATGGTGGCCCCAAGCGTGGGGCATGGATGGGTTGGGAGCCGCTGCCGGGAGCCCCAGCCTGTGCAGGGCTGCCTCTGCACATCGGGGCTGGGTGGGGTGGGGCTGAACACATGGGGCCCCATGCTTCATGCTGGGAATGGTGGCAGAACCCTGGGGATGAGAAGATGCTTGATCGGGTGCCCACCCACGCCACTGCCCTGCGGGCACCCAGCCAATGCCATGGTGGGTAGTCAGGAGGGGTCTGCAGGTCATGGCGGGGGACAGGCAGGCTCAGCGGGCCCCAGGAGGGCAGCGGGTGTGGGATGGGGTCTGACGGTGCTATGCCCTCTGCGTGCAGGGGACAATGCGACAACGGGTGGCCCAGGTGCCGCGGAGCTGGCAGAGGACCTGCTGCTGCGTGCTGAGCGCTCACCGCCGGCCACTGGCAAAGCCAAGAAGGCAGCGCGGAAACTTTCACGGGGGGCCCGCGGGCGCAACTGCCACATCCGCAACCTGATGGTGAAGGTGCGTGACCTGGGCCTGGGCTTCAACTCAGACGAGATTGTGCTGTTCAAGTACTGCAGCGGGTCCTGCCACCGGGCACGCAGCAACTACGACCTGACGCTGGGCAGCCTGCTGCGGCAGCAGCTCATTGCCCCGGGGCCGCAGGAGCGGGTCCTCAGCCACCCCTGCTGCCGGCCCACCCGCTACGAGGCCGTCTCCTTCATGGATGTGCAGAACACCTGGCAGACAGTGGAGAAGCTCTCGGCAGCCGAGTGCAGCTGCATTGGTTGAGGAGAGGGCTGCCGGCTCGGCCCCAGCTCAACGCATGCCGGCAGACCCCGGCTCATGGTGCACAGCAGCACTGATGCTTGGAGGAAAGGTCTGGCGGAAGCGGGTGCCCCCGGTTTTACATGGCCACGAGGGACTGAGGCGAGATGGAGCCATGATGAGGGGTGGGCGGCCGAGCCCCCTCCCGCTCAGTGCCAAGCAGCTGGTGCCACTGGCTGCGCGGGGCCCTGCCTGGGTGCACCCCGTCTCAGCCCTGGGAGAGGAGCTGGAGGGGTACGGAGCTGCTCGCAGGGGTCTGCCAGCCTGGTGTATGCCAGCAGCACCCAGCTCGCCTGCGCCCTGCCTGGACTGGTGCTTCCGCACCCCTGCTTTAGGGGAGCTGGGGCCAAGCGTTGTCCAAGCTTCAGAGGGCGACAGAAAGGGGGCAAAACCTCCCTGTCCCCTCGGGCAGCCTGGGGCTGGCAGTGGCCAGAGCTGCCATGCAGGGAGGGGGCATCACTGAGGACAGGGGTGCAGTGGGGCCAAACTGCGTCAGCGTAGGGTGGGGGACCTGCACCCAGGTTGGCAGCAGCAGCCCCCGGTGCTCCGCAGGGCGGCAGGGCACTTGCCGGGACCCCTGCCCGGCTCCCAGGGCGGTGGCAGGGTCCCCCCGCTGCCCCTGCAGTGCTGCGGCACTAAACTATTTATTACTCTAAATTATTTATTTATTGTTCTCGAGCGGCAGCTCCTATTTATGACTTTGGGCCCCCGGGGCCGGGTGTAATTTAACCCCAGCGCTGCTGTGAAGCCCTGGGCAGCGCCCCGGCCCCAGCCTCCGGTGCCCCGTGCCCCCAGCCCCCTTTTTCTATTATTTGTAAAATTTGAGGGATAAACTCTATTTTTGTACAGTCGCCTTTTCCTGTAGCAATAAAGCGATGGGCTGCGAGTCCAACCCCTCCGTGTGCCCGTGATGCGGAGGGGACGGGGGTGGCCGGCGTGTTTGACACCCGTGGGCTGGCAGCGGGAGGGTGGGAGGCGGTGCTGAGCAGGGTTCCTGCCGGCACTGCCCGCACCACGCGCGGGGACCAGGGGCGGCGCTCGGTGCTGGTGCCGGTGCCCGGCAGGGGACGCGCGTGGGCCGGGACTACGGCTCCCGGCGTGCGGCGCGGCGCTGCGGCAGGTCCCGGGCTGCCCGGTGGCGCCTGCGGGGCAGCGGGGCGAGACGCTGCCGAAGCGGAGCGGGGCGGCGGTGCCGCTCGGGGCGTCCCTCGGGCGCCTCCCGGCCCGACCGCCGCTGCCCCCCGTGCCGAGCCGCGCCGAGCCGCGCCGCCCCGGTGCCGCCGCCCTCGTCGGGGCGGGGAGGCGGGTCCCGCCGCGATGCGGCTGCCCGTGCGCCGCCGCTGTCGCCCGCCCGCCGCCACTGCCGCCGCCTCCTGAGCGCCGCCGCAGCCATGGAGCGGAGGGCGGAGGCGCCGCCGCCGCCGCAGGGCCTCGACTTCACCGTGGAGAACGTGGAGAAGGTGAGCGAGCCGCCCCGAACCCACCCAGCCCACCCGCGGCGTTGGCGGGGCTGGGGGACGCGGTTGCGGGATGCTGATGCTGCCGCGGGGGTGCGGGGGCTGCGGCTCGGGGGGGCACCTGCTCGGCGGTGCCGGGCCCGGGAGGGCGGCGGGGCGGCATCCCCGCTGCCCTGCCCGCCCTGCCCGCAGCGGGGGCGGCGGGGACCCGCCTCGGCGCCCGGGGGGTCCGGTGCGCGGCGCGGGAGGTGGAGCCGCCGGCTCCTGTGCGCCGGGGCAGCCCGGGGAGAGAAAATGATGTGGCAGAAATGGGAGCAGAAGGGAGGAGTTGTGTCTCCGACGGGCGTCCTCTGGGTCGCCGTGCTGCAGCGCCGGGCAGGGAGAGCCTACGGGTCTAGTCCGGGCTGCCCCCGACATTATCAGTGTCTCCATCAGACAGGGAAGGGAGGGCAGCCGGGCTTTCACCAGGTGCTGGGAATTGTTGGGAATTGCGGTTGGGAAAAGCCTTTGGAGGGCGGATGGCCCGGTGATGCCTTTCTAAATCTGGATTGATCCAGCCCCCGTGCTCCTGCTGATGCTCGAGGTCCTCCCTAAGCAGCTGCAGGGCAAGAGGATCGAGGTCGTGATTGCTGAAACCTGGGATGCAGGGAATGGCCACGGCAAACCGAGGCCTGCCAGCATCACACTGCTGCTGGGAAGAGCCCGAGCAGCCTCCGTGTGACCTGAGGTTCATCATGGAGACCGAGCAGGGCACCCCAGTGAGCGCCAGGGGGGCAGCTGAGCAAAATCCTTCCCTTGGGCCATCTTGGAGGTGATGGGGGCAGGGCAGCAGAGGATGCATCCCTGAAGGGCAAACAGCAAGAGAGTGATTCTCCCTTCCACTCACCCTGTAGGCAGACATCCGCTCGGAGACTGACAGCCTGTCGATCCATAGCTCGGTCCCCAGACAGCTAGTGGGAATCCCAGCGTCCTCATTTTTCCTCGATAAGAATAAACTGAGTTCCTTGCCAAAGTGATGCCCACGGGTGTGCTGGTGGGCACATGGCTTGTGTTTCGCACCCGTCCCTACCCAGCAGCTTGCCCGGCCTTGCGGGAGGTGTCGGGTCAGGGATGTCAGGTTTGTAAGTGGGCGCCAGTTGCCTTTGTGACTGCAGGTGAGACAGCCCACCTCTGCCAGGGAGACGGAGACAGAGCACGGCTGGGGGGATTAACTGATGTCTGGAAAATGCTACATTAATGCAACCTTCTGCAGCTTAATCTGCATATATCCAGGGCTGCTGGATGATTTTGCCTCTGACTTCCTTTCTCTTCGGCAGACACAAACCGCTCCTTTGTTTGCACCAACAATGAAGCGCACACTTGCCCAGGAAGGGTGGGCAGTGCCAGGGCGGGGGGCGCCCGGCGCTGCCTGGGTGAGGTGGGGCTGTGCCGAGAGGCAGCTTGCCCTCGCCGCGCCGCTCTGGATTTAGTCTCCTGCCACCTGGGAGGAGGCAAAGATGCCCTCGAGGGTGCTTCAACTCCCCTCCCCCAGCCCACCCAGCTTCTCCCAGTCTCCGCAGGCTTTGCCATCTCGGTGGTGTCCTCTGAAGATGCGGCTGTGGAGCCTGGTGAGGCTTTGAGCTGCTGGCTGGGGGCAGCAGGATGGTCCCTGCCCAGAGGAAGAAATGTGAGGTGGGATCAGAAAAAGCTCAGAGGTTCAGCAGCTCGGAGCCTTCCTGTGTCTGTCTTTTCAAGGGAGGGCTGCGGGGTGTTTCTGGTACAAAGCAAAGCAAGGGTGGGCTTTGCTGGGGGCTGGGCTGGTGGGAGGCAGGTGGGTAGAGCTGCTTTGTCAGAGGTGATGCTGGCAGATAAATGATGCTCCTACTGGCCTGGGCTCTTCTGCCTGCCAGGTTTTGTGCTTGGCTCTATTAATAACATTGAATACTGATTAAAGTCGGGCTTTGACTCCACTCTGAGTCAGTTAGTGATAAATGCTGGGGTTAGGAACAGCATAAGGAGCTGGTTATCTCTTAAGTCAGAGGGTTGAAGCCTCTCCAGGTCACCCACAGTGGAAGTCATCACGTGTGGCAGTTGTAGCCAGGGAAGTCTCTGAGCAGACCGTGCCCGTCACGCTCTTCTGATGGTTTTTGTGGGGAGGATTCTCATCCCTGGAAGACCCTTCTGTACCTGCACTGTTGTTTATTATGCAGTGGACTGGGCAAATGCCCCCACAGTTTTGCAGGGCTCCATGTTTCCGTGTAGCTGAAGAGGATCATCGCTGTGTTTATCCAGCATGACGTGTGCCAGAGAGAGCCGGTTAGATCCCTCCAGCTGTGACCAGCGGTTGCAGGGAGGCGGGAGAGTATGGATGCTGTAGGCTGGGCCCACACTGCCCTTTGCCAACTGGCAGGTCTGAAGCCCGCAGGCAGCAGGCAGGCAGCTGCCTCCATTCCTAAGGAGGTGTCAGGTTCAGGTGCTGCGCTTCAGGAGCCGTCTGAAAGTTGCTCCCTGCATTTTTTTTTTTCTCCATTTTTCCATACGGAGCTCTCCCATGACACAGGGAAGGAGCAGGGCCGCACTGGGGCTGAGCCGTTGTGTCAGGTTACTGTGTCAGCATCCCCCAGTCCCAGCTGAGGGCTGCTCGGCTGCTTTTTGTTTTCTTCCGAGCCTGACCTAGATGCTGCTCTGGCTTCGGCACAGCTAGAGCAGGCTGGCGTGGCCGTGCTGTGTGGACCTGCTGGGTGGCCGGCCGGCAGCTCTGGGCTGGCTCTGCTTCCCCTGCACCTGCTGCTGAGCGGGGCTCTGCTGCTGCGCCTGGAGGGGTCGGAGGGAAGGGAAGGCTGCGCAAGCCGAAGGCTTCAGGCAGCGAGGATGCTCGGCCTTCCCGTGCCTAAATGGTGCAATCTGGTTCGTGACCTGCGTGTGCTTTTGTGTGCCCAGGGGCTGTCCCCAGTGTGACCGACAGCCTGGTGATGGGGCGACGCTGCCCTGGGGAGGTGATGCTCCTGCTGCAGGATGAACGCTGCTCCGGTGAAGATGGATTGCAGACGTTCGGTCCCTGCTCTCTGTGTCCGTCTCGGAGGAGCAGTGCACAAGCAGGACTTGTGCCTTGCATTTTGGTCCCCCTGGGTCAGGGGTGGCAGCACCTAACACTGCGGGGTTGGCCAGGAGAGACCCTCTTTACCTGCTTTCAGTGCAGTTGAATCTGCTCCAGCAGTATCCCCCTTTTTGAAATAAGAAAGAAGGCAGTGCCATTCCTCCCTGAATTTCCCAAGTGCCTGCTCTCGCCCTGTTTTTTTGTCTGATTCCTTCCAGGTCTTTCCTCCCTTGGCCTGCCTCTGATCCTCTGGGGTGTTTGTAATATTCACTGACATCTTTTCCTTAGCACATGAGCGGTCTGGCATCTCTGGGCCTTCCAGATTGCCGTGTGCCTCTCTGGAGATGCCTGATGAATGCACAGAGTCTCTCCGGCAGGATGGGTAGGCGGGGTGTCATGGAGCTGACATCCGGAGCCTACTGCGATAGGAGAGGGGTGGCTTTGATCACCGCTCCTTGGAGATGCTGAGCTTCGGGGATGTGGCAGCTGCCGAGGCTGCCTTCCACACGGGATGGGGAGGAGAAACCCAAGTGCATCTGCTTTCTTCAGAAAAAGGTTATTGCCTGTCTTCGGAAACCTGATGAAGAGAATTATGGACACGTCAGGATGGGGGAATGGCATCCCCTGTCTGGTGCACCGCTGGCAGCACCTTGGCCACTTCTTCCTTAGAGGCAGCCCACATATACGAGATGTGGCAACCGTGCCGGGGATGGTAAGTTAGGGGCCTTGGAAGGGGAGATTCTTGCAAAATTAAGGGAAGCGAGGAGTCACCTTGTTCAGCATTTAAGTAGATCTTCACTGCAAAAGCAGATTCCACCCAGAGCCAACCTTGGCTGAACACCTTGCTCCTTCCTGTGGCGTCATGGTGATGGGAGGAGAAGGCAGCACCTTGTGCTTGCCAGGGCTTGGCTTTGCCCTACAAGGCCCATCACTGGAGCCTCATCTCAGCTCCGACATCTTATGGAGCAGAAACGGGTGAGATCGGCACCTGCCTGCCAGCAGGGATTCCTCTCAAAACCCTTGCAGACTTGTTCATTGAGGTGATGGGTAGAAACACGAGGTGGTGGGCAGAGGTATTCGGGTCACCCTTGCAACTCATCCTGGGCCCTGTGCTCCCAGGGTTCCTCTCTGGTCCTGCTCACCCTTTGCTTGTGCAGGCCCCTAGCCACCACCGCTGAGCGCACGTGTCTCCTGCAGCCCCCGTCCCTGCTGGGGACCACACCGTTCTCTGCAAAGGGCCTATGGCAGCGAAGCAGGAGGGATGCTGACGCTGCCGAGCCACGTCTGGGCTGCAGCCCCTTGGGGACAGCCGAGGACTTGGTGTGGGCAAGCTGGGCTCAAAGAGGGGTGCAAAGTGGCAGCACCTCTTATTAGGAGTTGGGAAAAAAACCCTGTTCTTTGGGACTGCTGGCAAAATGTGGGTGCCTTGAGCAGGAGCAGCACGCCTGGCAGCACATGCACAGCTTTATTTTGCATCCGTTTGCTATCCTCGGCGCTTCAGCAGGCTGCCGCCTTCCCGGGGCTGCTGGCTGCTCAGCCTGCCCGGCCGTGGCAGGGGGAGGACAGGGGGAGGATGGCTGCTGCGCGGGGCGGGGGGAGGCAGGGATGACGTTCCCTTCGCTCGGCAGAGCCGTGGTAATGGCTGTGCTGTCGCAGGCCTGGAGCGCTGGCGGTGCGAGTGCGTTCAGCTAGAAAGGACAGCGAGCGACTGCAGCGGGAGACACCCCGGGGGGGTCCTGCTGGAAGAAGGCTGGTGGCTGCCGAGGGGCCGTGGCCACCGCTGCCCCTGGCGTGCCACGGCTGTGGGCACAGGGCAAGGAGCAGAACAGGAATATGTTTTGCAGTTTGCTGTTTTCCCTGCCGGCTTGCAGACCTCAGAGCTGTACCCGCTGTTACCTCCATTAGCTCAAGCAGCCTGGCCCCTGGAGGGGACCCATCTCTCTGAGGAGCCCCCAGGGAATGGCAGGCAGCACGCTTCTACTCTGTGGGGCCAGAGCTGCACATCTGGGGCTCCTCTTGTCACCCCACAAATGGCACAGATACAACTCTCTGCTGGGGACCCTATGTTAATGGATTGACACCGTGCAGTCGGACAGACACCCTGCTGGCTCTGGGCTCCCTGCAGAAGCTCCGAGGGGTGAGGGCTGGGAGATGCGGGGCTCGTGGCAGCTTCTTTTCCCCTGTGATACCAGACTGCCAGCTAAGATCAGGTGCCTTTGCTTGGCAATAACTCTCCTTGGACTGGTCCCCCTCCCACTGTCCAAAGTGACCAGCATGGGACCCCTGACCCGTGCCTTTTGGGCAAGCTCCCCCGCCCCAAGGCAGCTTACTTCTGGCTCTCTTGAGCAGCTGATACCGCTCCAGTATCTAGAGCCTAACTGAGACTTTGGCCACAGCTTTTTAGGGCAGGGAAGAGCCATCATAACAAGCTTGAATTATTTTCAGCCAAGCAGAGCTGATGTTGGAGAAAGCTCCTTCCCTGGCCAAAGGGCATAGCTGACAGCCGGGCTGTTTACCAGCTCTCACGTTACAGGTCTAATTGCGGAGGAGGCAGGTCTGGTGGCAGCCACCCGTTCAAATCAGAATGCACAAAGCCTCCCTGTTAGATGTCACTGCCCGATTTCATGCCTTCTGCTTCTCCCTCCTGGCACTAATGAGTTCCTCTCATCATCTCCAGTGCTTCCTGATGGCCCTGAGAGTGCTGGCCGGTGCGGTGTTGTCAAAAGTCCAACAGCAGCCGGTGCCTGCCTCTGGGATGAGGATGGTGCCTTTCTTTGCTGGGGAGGAGCACACCGGGTGTTCAGGTACCCTTCTGCAGGGCACGGTGCCTTGCAGCCTCCTGTCCCACGCTCTCAGCAGAGGATGGTACTCAGCCGATGTGCGTGGTAGGCTAGGGAAAGAGCCTAGTCTTCTCCCAGGGGTTTCATCTGCTGCTTTGGGCTGGGCTAGGATGGTTCCAGTATTAATGCCCATCCTTGGAGGTCCTCTGGAAGGCTCTCCCGTGTCGTGTAGAGCACCAGATGGGGTGCACTGTCAGCAGCCCCGGGGCACGTGCTGCCTTGCCTCTCTACCTGACATCCTGCACGCAGGCAGGAACAGCCATGCTCCGGCCAGGAGCTGCCACGGCCGGTCCCATCCCGGGTAGGGTGCTCAGGGAATGGGGGTGAGAAAGCCAGCAGACGCGTTTTTCCAGAGTATTCTTCTGACTTCCAACAGCTTGCAGCGTGACTCTTCAGTGTCGGCTTTGTTTCCATCCTCTGAATAACTTCGTGTAGTTGGTAGACTTTGTCATCTCGCCACTCACCCTCTCTCCCTGAGGTGCTGAGCAGCAGAGGCTCCAGCATGTGTCCCCGGGGGCCTCCGCTGGAAACCTCCCCAGAGGCTCCCAGCGGGAGGAGCAGGGCTCTGGGGTGGTGTTGCTGGGCGATGGATGCCTCTCCAGAGAGCTCACTGGTGACAGCGGGCACCACTGCAGGGCGGACGGAGCATGAGGGGTACAGGCGAGGTGCTGGGGTGGTGGTGGTGGGAAAGCCATCTGCGTGGCTGGAAAGCTGACCCTGCCTGGGGAGGGCTCTCACAACCTGATTGCTCACCATTCCTCTAATGCGGTGATAGTGATATCCCCCCAGCATGAGCATCGAGGGGAGCATCTACGATAATGCTCCCTCTTTGCCATCGTTATGACGCAGCAGGGGTCTCTGCAGCACCAGGGTCTCTGCTGCCAGGGCTGCACGCAGGGTGCTCGCGCAGGGGCTGCGTGCAGGATGCTCATGCCTCAGCCTTGTGCTGGGCTCTGCCTGGTTGCTTGCTCCTCTCCCTTCGGTCAGGTGATCCCATGAAAGCACCGGGGTCTGCTTGCCTGGAAGCGGTGGCAGGATCAGGGCTTAGCCAGCAGCACCGGCAACCTCAGCCGGGCGGGAGGATGATCCCGCAGCTGCTTCCCAGTGGGCAGGCTGCGTGCGCCAGCCCCCACTCTGCTGCCCTGCGACGTTCCCCATCACCCGCGGCACTGCGTAAGGCTCACCCCGCATTCACATCGCTCCGGGGGCTCGCTTCCGTGTGCCCGGAGTGTACGCAGGGCCGCGCTTTCCCTGCACAGCTCCCCACCGTGAGACCATGAAGCAGCAGCCCTGAAGCCAGCGGAGGTGAGCATCTGGGAAACTCGTGGGTTGGAAACCCAGCGCTGGAGCCAGGTCCGTCCTCCACACGTGGCGTGGTCCGCACTTTACAAACCTTGTACTGGATTAGAGGTTAGGACTCCTGGAGCATGTATACAGCTTGTGCCTTATAATATATGATGCATAGGGATTTTGTTTCCCACCACAATTTTCTAAGTTTTATCAGGAAGACTATTCAAAATAGAAAAAATCAATTAATTAGGGAATGCACGGGAGTGTAAATGGAGGGTCTGAGAGGTGGTGGGGAGGGGTCCCGGGCTAGGGAGCAGGTGGTGGGGACTGGCCTTTGCACCTTGTCAGGGTGCCCAGTGAGCGGGGAAGGAGACAAGTGAGCTGACACCGACTCTGGGAATCTCAAGTGACATTTCTTTTGGAAAGAAGCATCAAGCTCTGATGGGGGCAAATAAGAGACTGAGCTGGTACTGGAGGAGATCGTTGGGATCTCCAGCTCCAGCCCTGCTGCAGGATGACTCAGTCTTCAGTGGAAGAGCAGGGGTAGGAGCCAGGTTCCTACCCCCCGGAGTGGTTGAACTTTTAGCACATCTGCAGCTAGTGCTTGGTAGGGAAGTAAATTGTTGCTTTGATGGGAGGGGATGACAGTGCTTACCTCTGCCCCAGCAGCTGAGTGATGCTTCAGGTAAGAGTCTGAGATAACCGAGAGCAGTGCAAGGTTTCAGGTAGCTGCTGATAACTCGTGGGCTCCCCTTGGCTGCTCTGTCAGAACAGATTTCTCTCTCCCCGTATCCTGCTTATCTAGGGTTAACCTTTTCTGTGTCAGGATACATCTTTTAGTGGGACAGACTCCTGTCCCTCTGCAGCCCGTGTCGGCTGGCTCTGTCTCCTACAACATACTTCATAACCTCTTTCTTTCTCACAAAGAGGTTATCCTCGTTTCCCCCCGCCACGAAGTCTTGAACAGAGGCTTTTCAAATGATGGCCCAGGCAATGCCATCTCTGTGAGGTTCCTGCCATTTTGTCCTGCTCTTTGGTCTTGTGCTGGAAAGCAGCAGGAGGCACAAGCGCTTGCTTGGGAAGCTTGTTCCTGTGCCCCGGGCTGCCAGCTCTGCATGCTTAAAAATAGGGTTTAAATCCTCTCCTGGGTACAAGAGCCACACAAGAATTTCATAGAGCTTTTTAGGGGGGAGGAGGAGGATATCTGAGACCTGGAGCCGGGATGGGGACACAAAAAATCCTCTGCACCTGCTGGAATCATCCTCTGATTTGATGGTGGGGCGCGACGCGTGCCTGATAGCCTGACAAATGCCATTGCTCTTCCTTGCTCCTGGCATATGCAGTCAGCGACTTGAAGTGAAACACACTCTGGCCGGCAGAAAGCCTCACTGCTGGAAAATGGAGTTCAGGCAAAGGGTAGTTCTGTCCCCCTCCATGTGTGAGGGCATCGCTGGTTACCAGTTGCACCCGCTCAGGATGAGTAACTAATTAATGTTACCCTTAAGATCTATATAATATTCCTCTACAAATAAAGTCTTGCAGCCTGCGTGAGGCTGTTCACGTGGATCTGAGCTCTGCAAAGCAGTAACTAGATCTCCCAAAGCTGTTGGAGCAGGTAAGTGGTGTTCTCCTCCGTACGGGGAGAGGGAGTGAGCAGCCCTGGACTGTCCCGGGAGGTGGTGGCAGTGGCGGGGTTAGATGCCAGCTCTCCTGGCCCAGCTGTAACTGGGTGGCTTTGGGAATACTTCAGAGGGACTCTGTGGAGGGATTAATCCCTGAGCTTAGTGACTGTGGGTTTCCAGGGCTCTGTACAACCTGACAGACGGAGATATCTGCAGCAGCTCTTGCTTCCTTGGGCTCCCGGACGCAAGCTTTGGGCCACACACGGTTTCTGAGAGCCGGTGCATCGACAGCACTTTTCTGAGAGCGGGTGCAGGTGGAAGGCAGGAGTGCCGGCGGTGTCCCTTACAGCCCTCGCGCTGCAGAGGGGTCCTGCGCCCACCCCGGTGACGGTGCATCAGCAGGGAAGCAGGCGGGTTCGGCATGAGCGAAGGCGAGGATGGGAGATGACTAAGGAAAAGAAATTTCCAGAGGGCTCTGTGAGAGGAGGAGGGGAAGAATGCTTTGCAGGTCCTCGCCTGCTGCCAGATCGCTCTCGCTTCACCGAGAGCCCAAGCAGGGAGGCCAGCTAAGGCAGGCTGACACAGGGAGGGCGGCTGGCTTTGCAGGGCAGCGGCTGGCGGGCAGCCCGGGCGCTGGGCTCCATGCCGGTGAGCCTTCCCGGTGAGCCTTCCCCTGGCGGGACCGGCCAGGGCTGTGCTCCTTGGCTGCTCCAGGGTGCTTCCCTCTCTCTTCCAGGCTCTCCATCAGCTGTATTACGACCCAAACATCGAGAACAAGAACTTGGCTCAGAAATGGCTGATGCAGGCGCAGGTCTCCCCCCAGGCGTGGCACTTCAGCTGGCTGCTTCTCAACATGGACAAGGTGCCCGAGATCCAGTACTTCGGTGCCAGCGCTCTCCACATTAAAATCTCCCGTTACTGGAACGACATCCCGGCCGACCAGTACGAGAGCCTCAAGTCACAGCTCTTCACCCACATCACCCGCTTCGCTAGCGGCTCCAAGATCGTGCTGACCCGGCTGTGCGTGGCACTGGCCTCCCTGGCCCTCAGCATGATGCCAGAGGCTTGGCCCTGCGCTGTGGCAGACATGGTGCGCATGTTCCAGGCAGAGGACTCCAACGTGGACGGGCGAGCGCGGTGCCTGGCGCTGCTGGAGCTGCTGACGGTGCTGCCCGAGGAGTTTCAGACCAGCCGCCTGCCGCAGTACCGCAAGGGCCAGGTACGAAGTGTCCTGGCGCAGGAGTGCGGCTCCGTCTTCCCTTTGCTGGAGCAGCTGCTGCAGCAGCAGGACTCCCCGGGTTTCATCAAGCAGAAGGTGTTGAAGTGCTTCTCCAGCTGGGTGCAGCTGGAGATCCCACTGATGGACTGTGAAAACCTGATCCAGGCAGCTTTCACCTCTCTGCAGGACCCGGAGCTCTTCGACACAGCGGTGGAGGCTGTTGTCAATGCCATTTCCCAGCCCGATGCCCAGAGGTAAGGGCAGCCTCTCCCGTGCGCTGCAGGCTGGTGCTCCTGGGCATCAATGGGGGAATGGGGTGGGGAGGAAAAACCTCAGGCTTTTTTCTAGCTACCATCGGCCCTGGAGGTTATGACAGGGTTTGGAAGTGGGAGATGTTAAAAGCAGCCGGAGACTCCTGGTTTCACGTGGTTGGCCCTGGAAGGCTTTGCACCACGGTTGACTTGTGGGGACCATGGGCAGCCGCGGCCCATCTCCACCCTCCTCCTCTCCAGCAGAGGAGGATGCTCCCTTCTGGTCCCTCGTGTCAGACCCAGCAGTGCCCGACCAGGGACCAGCTGCCCAGCTCTGGCCAGGGGGATTTCAGAGACCCTCCTCTGCCTCGTGCTGCTGGTCCAGCCAAGGAACTGATTTGATGCAGAGATAACAAAACCAGACCTGTCAGTCTTCTCCCTCCTCCTGGCTCCAACAGCTCATGCCAGCCGAGGACTTGTCTTTTGTTTGTGGCCATGGCTGCCCCTGGTGCAGCTGAGCTGGGAGCTGGGACTGGGGCAGGTCCTGCCGGGGCTGCGCTGTGGGGCTCCAAGCTTGTCTGCTTGGCCGCGTTGTCCGAGCTGCTGTCAGCTCTCGGGACCGATGCCCGCAGAAGGGAAAGTGCATCTCCGCCGGTTCTCGCGGCCACATCCCCTCCTGGCTGCTTAGCAACCTTCCCCCGAAGAGGAGGGTTTCCTTGAAGACTGGGCTGAGCTGCTGCCGCTGTGCATCCCTGTGCATCGCTGCGCATTGTGCAGGCTCTGACCCTCTGCAGTGGTGCGGATGCTGCTGCCGCTGCGGTTGTGAGCCCTGGTCCTCACATTGGCTTCAGGGCAGGGGCAGCCAGCGCGGTCCCCGGCTTGAGCGCAGCCTGGGGCTGCCCTCCGCAATGCCAAGGGGGTAGCATCTGGAGACTGCAAGTCCTGGTGTGCAAAGGGATGCGTCAGGACTTCGATGCGTTGCTGGGTGCGGGGAGGGGTTGCCTCATTTGCTAGTATTCAGAAGATGACCACAAACAGCTTTTCCTTGGCTGTGGGCCAGCCCAAACCCTTGTAGCAGGATTCGTACAGAAAATGAGAAGGTGAGAGAGGGTGACTTGCAGTTCTGAAATGTTGGACTCGCTGCCTTCCTCTTTTCCACTTCCCTTGAGTCTCAGAAGTCCCTTGGCTGTGATTCCCCACCTGTGTGCGGGAGCCTGACCCTGCAGCACTGTTCTTCAGTTGCATTAAAAGCTTTCTGTTGAGCTTTCAGAGTGAGTTTTAGTGAGAAGCGTGGCTGACAGTGGAGTTTCCTCTCCGCTCCCGTGCTGACCCTGCCATGCAGTTTCTGGCCCCGTTCGGTCCTGCCACACTGGTGGCTCCCTTACAGCATCACCAGCACTTGCTCTCCATCCTTCTCCTTGGAGGCATGATCGGCCGTGGCAGAGCACCCTCCCTGTCCGTAGGCGTGCGGGCAGTGGCCAGGACGGGGCAGGCAGCCGGCCTGAAAGGCTGCCCAGTGTGTGCGAGCCTGGCGCAGCCCCTGGTCCGGGGGCGCGGGGACAGCGGTGGCATTGTCACAGGGCCGCCCTGCCAGGCGGTGTGTGGTGTCAGCTGCTCCAGGGAGGAGCAGGACTGTGCTCGGTGCTGAGATCCGGGATAGCTTCAGGAGCGAGGTAGCTCACAGAGCTGCCACTTCCCAGCCCCGGTGGGCTCTCTCTTCCCCTTTGTTCCTTGTGTCCTCCATCCCGTATCCCTCCTCCCGCTTCCCCTGGTGCTGGCTGTCCCGCCCCTCTGGCTTTGTTGCTCAGCCGCAGCGGATCCAGCTCTTCCCAGAGCCCCCAGGGAGTCTCCTGACCTTTCTGCCTCTTTTCTCGACAGTCTGGGGGATCCCTGCTGCTTTTCAGCCGCTCTCTTCCTCCACAGTCTCTCGCCTTTTTTTCCGCAGGGGCCTGGTTCCCCGCTGCCCTTGGCTGCAGGCTTGGAGCATCCTTGGCGCTGGGCTGCCAACATGGTCCTCTCTAGAGCTTTGTAGGGCATCACTCTGTGAGAGGGTTAGTCTCAGGGCTCCCCACTTTCCCACGTGTTCCCCTGGGTGTTACGGACCCTGTGTCTCCTCTTCGCCCCTTCCCAGCTGGCTTCGTTGACGTTGCTGCGGAGGTGATCATGGATGTGTGCCTCAACCGTCAGCAGAAGGCTCAGTGGCTCATGAGCTTGGCTTCTGCTGCTGGGGGTTATGTAGCCTGTGGGTCATCTTCCCAGGGGAGCATCACCTTGCCAGGCATCCCTCATGCTGCAGCTCCCACCCCGGGAGTAGCCGGCTGCCACCCGTGTCCAGGTGGAGAAGGGCAGGTGGGACCTCGTGGGCAAGGATCACCCTCAGGGTAAGTCGCTTGTGCCGGGCAGCTTCCATTTCCCTGCTTGCGAGCAGCAGCGGGTGGCTTTCCTGCCTCCAAGGTGTTACTAGAGGTGATGCAGCAGAGATCTGTAGGTGCGAAGCGTTTGATCTCCTTACCTGCCAGGTGGGTGGGAGCCCTTAGCACCCAGAGGAGTGCTGGAGTCTGGACGGCACTCCTCTGTTAGGATACGGTGTTCCTGAGCAGAAACCTCAGAGGCTTGGCTCTGTGCACACCTCCGCTCTTGGGGGTGGTGGGAAGCTCCTGAGTCGCAGGATTATCCCCCAGCTAAGCGGGTCAGAGAGCTCGGTGGCGCGTGCTGCAGGGCAAGAGCTGGCATGCAGCACTTGGCCACACTCCTGCAGCCCGGCGGGTAGTGTCGGAGCGGGGAGAGGGACCTCCATGCGGTGTGTGCCCATGGCGGGAGTTATGGAGCGTGGGCATCAGACACTGAGCCACCTCTTTGAAAGCAGTAGGGTGTTGCTGCAGTGATGGAGCTGGCGGGATTGCAGGTGTCCAGGTGGGATCACATGGTGTCCAGCCCATCCCTTCCTGGTCTTGGCACCTGCTGCTGAATCCCTGAAGAGGAATTTCACTAGAAGAGTTTTCTAAGAGCTTCATTAGAAATAGGTTTTTAATACATTGTGTTTTCTCATCAGGACGTGGCTCAGATTTTGGATCAGGAAGGATGAGATTGTCCTGTGTGAGCTGCCCATATCTTCCCCGCACAGGTTGTGCCCTGCACTGTGGTGTGGTTTGGGGAGGGTTGTGAGAAGAGCAGAAGGAGGTCCTGGTCCCATGGAGGGGGCTGTGCATGCTCAGCTGCTAAATACCAAGATAGCAAATCTTGCTCAGGAAGGCCAAGACAAATCGCTGGAGGGAGATACATGGGGAAGCGTCACTGTGTGGCTGTCACGTTCATAGACCCTTTCACAGGTATTCCCAGTCATCAGCTGCTGGAGACAGGCTGCTCAGCTGGGTGGCCAGAGGCTCACCTGGGCTGGGATGGTCTTGTCCTCTCCTGCCTGGCGCTGGGGTGCAGGGGGTGGGAAGCGGTGGCTGGCAGCAGGGCCGGCAGACGTCGTGTCTGCCTCCGGGGGCAAGTTCTGCACCTGGTCAGGGCCGTGGTGCCAGCTGGTTGCTCAGGGCTGGGACGCAGCACTGGCCAGGTGGGGTGGCCTGGGGCTCCGTGCTGGCTGGGCGCGGAGGAGAGGAGCCCGGCTCCGGCTGGCTTGGCCATGGCTCTTGGGTGACTGGTTGAAACAACTCACCTAGAGTAGGAGTCTCCCTCCTTGCTGGGGACCCTTGCGTCTGAGTTGCCCTTACATCTGCATAGGTAACGAGCAGAGCAAGGTGGCGCTCAGGAGACATGGTTCACTCAACCTTTTCTAGAAGTCTTCACTAACATGGGATGAGTTGCAGCATGGAAGCAAATCCAGGTGGTTCTCTCTGTTGGCTGTGCAGGGAGTCCAGAGGACTAGCTCAGGTCTAGGCATCTGCACCGTGAGTATTTTAAGGTAACCAGCAGAAGCAGGATCCTTGTCATAAATTCCTAAAATTGTAAAAACATCTCTAGGGAAGTGTGAGCCCAGTGCTGTGGAGGAAGGATGGCTTTGCCCTACACTGGAGCAGTGGAGGGTCCCCTGTGCCTTTTTGTCAGCTCCCTTGGGCTGACCCTGACTGTAGCATCGGTTCCCTGGGAGAGAAGCTGGTGAATTCCCAAATCATCCATAATCATAGCGCTCCCACACTGCCACGGGCATCACTCACGGGGCATCAGAGACTTGAAAATGGTTTACGCACAAATACCTGTCCCCTTGGCCCTGTGATTTCCTCTGGAGGAGAAGGGCAAGGGGGGGTGACCCCCAGCAGCACACAGCACACAGAGGGGATGTTGAGGCGGAGACTTCCTTTTCCCTCTGCCTTCTCCTAGAAGGTAGAAGCTGCCACCACCAGCACGGCTCTCTCCCTGTGCTGGTGGCACTGATGGCTTTGTTCACTCTTACGTTGGCCACAGCAAGAGCTGCCGGAGCGCTGGGCAGCCGTGCCGCTCCAGGGTGGACATGCAGCTGTCCTAGTGCCAGCGCTCACGTCTTTTCCCCGTGGTGGGCAACAGGAGAGCTGGCATCACGTGTGCCTCCCACTCCATGCATCCTTGGCCCCGCACCTGCGTGCGGCGGGGCAGGCAGGGAGCGCACGGAATAGCTGCAGCTCCGGATAACACACTTCGGCAGGCAGGGAAATGGCAGGCTGCTCATCAGCCTCCAGCACGGCCTCTCTCCGGGGGCCCTGGGCTGCATTTCACCTTGGCTGCCTCCTTCTCGTTGCCGTGGTTACCATCACTTCCAGGCAGCGGCGCGGAGGGGAGGCTGATGTGCGTGATGTGATGTGGGAGAGCTGTGCCGCTCAGGGCTGCGGCAGCCCAGGAGGGTGGGGGGCCGGGGGGCCGTGCCGTAGGGCCAGCATCCTCCCTGGGTAGGGGTCCCCGAGGGTGGCTGCCCACTTCATCCCAGCCAGAGAGCACAATCTAGATGTGCCCGTGCTGGAGAGTCGAGCGGCTTCCCACCGGCAATTTTGGCTGCTCTCATGCAGAGCTGAGAAGCACGGGCTGCAAGCATGGCGAAAAGAGCCCACAGGTCTGCCTTCACCACCCTTCTCCCGCTCCCAATCGCCGCCGACGCTGCGGCACGCGGGCACAGCTTGCTCAGAGCTGGTCATGGCAGTGACAATTTAGTGCTGGCTGGGGGTGCTGGCAGTCCTGCCGGCAGGTTCGGGTGGGCAGAGGCAGGTGCCCACACTGTGGTGCAGGTGCCCACACTGTGGGAGATTTGCACAGAGCTGGTGGCCACTGGCTTGGCCCTATCTCTTCGCTTGCAGAGGCCCCGCTGCAGGAGTACTCAGGGCTTCAGCCTTCATCCCGATGCCACGGGCTGGGAGGAGAGTCTCTGTAAGTGGTAAAGGCTCCTGGATTCACCCTGTTGCACAAAGCAGCTTTCCAGTAGGGAAAGCTGGGCAGGAACCCTGGGAGAGCATCAGGAGGGATGGGTGCCATGGCAGCCAGTGCCGGTGAGGCGATGCCCGGCGCTGATTCAGGCTGTGCTTGCAGGTATGTGAACACCCTCCTGAAGCTCATCCCCCCCGTGCTGGGGCTCCAAGAGCAGCTACGCCAGGCGGTCCAGAGCGGGGACATGGAGACGTCGCATGGGATCTGCCGCATCGCTGTGGCCTTGGGGGAGAACCACTCCCGGTGAGTGCTGGGGATGGTCCCCAGGAGAGGGAATGAGCTTGGAGCAGCCTGCTGTTCCCCATGCGGCTTCGTCCAGGGCCTGTCCTGCACCCGGTGATGTGTCTCAGGGCAGAGGAGCCAGGCTCGCAGCGGTGCTGCCACCCTGACCATGCTGTCTGCTCCCCAGGGCCCTCCTGGACCAGGTGGAGCACTGGCAGAGCTTCCTGGCCCTGGTCAACATGATCATGTTCTGCACCGGCATCCCTGGGCACTATCCCGTCAACGAAACCACCAGCTCCTTGACGCTCACCTTCTGGTACACGCTGCAGGTCAGTGGCTGTTGTGGGGCAGCCTGCCTGGATCCTGCACTCCAGGCAGGGCTGGAGACACCAGGGACCGGGGTCTGGCCTGGCTGCGTGTGGTCCCCAGGGATTTCCGATGCTCCCGCTCCTCGCCCTGCACTCGCAGCCACCACAGGGCACGTACCTCAGAAATGCTGGCCCCGTGGCTTGCTTTTTCCACCCCCAGTCTTCCTTGGAAGTCTGAGCCAGCCTTTAAGGGCCTCATTAAGATAACTAATTAAAACTTCATGGTAATTTTTTTTTTTCTAGCAGCAGATCTGGTTGTTTAGCTCCTTGCTGCACGGCTGCACCGGCCGCAGGCAGGGAGGAGAGCACGTGCCAGCTTACTGCGGGCTAGACCCTGCTGCCGGGCTGGCGGTCATGGTCTCTCGGAGGAGGAAAGAGAGGGCTGGGGGCTCCTAGTGGCCGCCCAGTGGGGGGTCCCTCTCCCATGGCCAGTGTTCCCTGCGCCAGCAGAGCAGCCCTGCCACGTCGTGCTCTATTTTTAGCCCCCATTCATCCCTCCAGCTCCATTCCTTTGCAATCTGGTGCAGCGTGGCTGAGCGTGGGCAGGGAGGGGGGTGATGTCGGTGCCGTGCTGGCAGCTCCTCTGCTGCGCAGGGCTGGGCCGAGGCTTCCACCTCCTCTTGCTGCTTCTCTGGATGGGTCTGGGGATACGGGTGCAGGCAGGAGAGTGCTGTGCTCCCCAGGCACCCATCCTAGCCTGCTTCGCAAGGGTCCGAGGAATACGTTCTCCTGATGATGCAGGCGTGCTCCTGAGGCTAGGACATGGCAGGGCAGTGTAACCTGCTGTAACCGTGCTGTCCTCAAACGCCCAAGGGTCCACCCGGCTGCTGGGGCTTCTGGCATCTTGGCTCCAGGTAACACTGCCGCTGCAGAAGGGCTCGGCATCAGGTGGACCTTGGGGAGTTGGAAATGCAACCTCCGAGGTGTGACAGGTCCCACCAGCCCTGGGAGATGCGCCTGAGGCCCCCGTGCAGCAGGCATGCTGGCTCCATTTCCTTTCCCCTGCAACACCTGATGTATTGCTCCTCCTGCCGCCAGGATGACATCCTCTCCTTCGAGCCGGACAAGCAGGCAGTGTACCAGCAGGTCTACAGGCCTGTCTACTTCCAGCTGGTGGATGTACTGCTGCACAAAGCCCAGTTCCCCTCCGATGAGGAGTATGGCTTCTGGTCTTCGGATGAGAAGGAGCAGTTTCGGATATACAGGTACAGCTGGGAGGTTTGGGCTTGTTTGTCAGGCAGGCGAGGACGCAGGCAGCAGCCTGCCTCCCTGGAGCCTGAGCGTCATGGGGACACCCAGGGAGGGACATGGAGGAGATTCCTTCCACCAAGAGCTGTTTTGGCTGTGGTGGTGATGTGGAAATGAGCTGGTGTTTTGGCATGGCACCAGTTGCCCTGCCTAGGAAGCCCTGGGAGCACTCCGCGGCAGTGCCTGCATCCTGCCTGGCAGCGGGAGAAATAACGTGTCCATGCGTGGAGCGCTCTGCAGGGGATGGGGACAGCGTTTGGAGACCCTCCATGTTCTCTGCAGGGTGGACATCTCTGACACGCTGATGTATGTGTATGAGATGCTGGGTGCTGAGCTCTTGAGCAGCCTCTACGACAAACTGGGACGTCTCCTGACCAACACGGAGCAGCCGTCCACGTGGCAGGTGAGTGAGGGCACCCGGGCACCAGGCTGATGGCTACCAGCCCCTCGGGGACCTATCCTTGCTACAGGGTGTTGAGAGCAAAGGGATGTGGTAGAGGCGAGAAGCATGACCACCTTGCCAGCACACTTGTGGGCTCTCTGGGGTCTGCTGGGAGGAGGAACAGGTCGTCTTCTGCTTCCCTGTCCTTAGCACTGCCCAGGGACCAGCCTCCTCGGCCGCTGCGTGGGGGTCTGAGGTAGTGCCCGGGGCGGGGGTGGGCATCGAGGGTCAGCGCGTGGCTCTGATGGTGAGTCTCCTACTCTGGCAGCACACGGAGGCCTTGCTCTACGGCTTCCAGTCCATCGCTGAGACCATCGATGTGAACTACTCCGATGTGGTGCCAGGGCTGATCGGCCTCATTCCCCGGATCAGCATCAGCAACGTGCAGCTCGCTGACACCGTCATGTTCACTATCGGTGAGGCCTTTGCTCACGTGCAGGCTGGGCTGGGGAGGGGGAGCCTCTCTGAGACCGCTCCTGCCCAGCAATAACAGCAGCAAAAAGCAAAGCTGAGCATCCCGGGACGCGGGGAGCAAGAGCCCGTGGCACAGTCCTGCGGTCTGATCCCGTCTGTGTGCGCAGGGGCCCTGTCGGAGTGGCTGGCTGATCACCCCGTCATGATTAACAACGTGCTGCCGCTGGTGCTCCAAGCCTTGGGCAACCCTGAGCTCTCCATCTCTAGTGTCTCCACCCTGAAGAAGATCTGCCGGGAGTGCAAGTACGACCTGCCGCCCTATGCTGCCAACATCGTTGCCGTGTCGCAGGTAGGAGCTGGATGCAGATGGACGTGTGGCGGCGAGCCGGGATGTGCTCTGTGCAAAACCTTTCCTCCGCATGGATCAGGGCAGGGGGATGCAAAGCAGCAGCTCAGGACATCTTGCTTGGTGTGGGGGAGTTGTGCATCCTGTTCCTAGGCCAGTAGACCCAGGTGGCAGGCCCTGTATCCTCCTGTGAGTGTAGAAAAGGCAAGCGGTGCCAGACACGACTGCCAAGGGGTCCATTGGGGTTGCACTTGGGCATCCATCCTTTCCCCGGGGTTTGTTTGCCTTGTTGGGAGCGGCATCCTGCCAGCTCTGCACCTGCCAGGCAGCTGGTGCCGCTGCTGAGCGTCTTGGGGGACATCCTGGTGTTCAAGCCACCCCGTGGAGACTGAGCTGGTCCCTGCAGTGCTGGGGCAGGTTATCCCGTGGTCTTTCTTGGCTCTCAAGATTTGGGACAGATGGGACTCGGAGTCCCGAGGCACTAGGAGGAGGGCTGGGGTGTGCATGGGAGCAGAGGGGGGCCAGTGGAGGGCATGAGCCTCTGCTCTTGGAGCCTGGGGGACACCATCGCTGGGGTGAGGAAGCCCTGGCTGAGGTTGGCTGCTCAAGCCATCCTGCTGCAGAGCCTGTCCGAGGCAGGGGCTCCCCTCACTGCGTGGCTGAGGGGGCTGGCTGGGGGTAGAGCTTGCCAGAGGACAAGGATTTTGCTCTCTGCCTGTGGTGGGTTGTGGGGAGGCTGTGCGGAGCCACGTGCCGCTTGTCTGTGCCCACACTGGTGTCAGTTGTCTTGAACTCCTCCATCAGTCCTGCCTCCTGGAAGGGAAGGGGCTTTCCGCAGCACTCACCCTCTTCTTTCTCTCTCCCCTTCCCTTCGGCAGGAGGTGTTGATGAAGCAGATTCACAAGGTAAGAGGGGCTGGCTCACACCTCTGGCTGGTTCTGCTTGCCCTCATTAGTCACGCTCAGCTGAAGACACGAGGAGTGCCATCGTGCGCTGGGCTGTCCCCGGAGGAGAGCTCGGTGCTGCAGCCATCGTGTGTGGGGCAGGAGTACCTGCTGGCTGCCTCTCGCTGCGCTGCTGGGCTCCCACCGCACGTGGGCTGGGGTCGTGCTGGGGGGTATGTCCCCATAGAGAGGGAAGCCCACAGGGAGACTTAACTCTGGCAGTTCCCAGTCCCTCCAAGCCCAAGGATGCCGAGACGGCAGACATGTCTTCAAGGGGAAAAAGGAGGGAGATGAGTGTGGGGACAGAGCCCAGGCCGTGCCTATGACCAGGACAGGGTGGGACGCCTGACCCCACAGGGGCTGAGACGGGTCTGTGCAAAGGATGGTGTGCTGAGGTAGGGCGAGTGGTGCCAGCATGGAGATCTCTGGGCACCAACTGGTCTTTCCTTGGCGGGTTGCTGGGAAGAGGCCAGGTGTGCTGGTGGCAGAGCGCCTGTTCCCTGGGTTCTGCCGTGCTGGTAGGGAGCTGCTCCCCTCTCCTGCAGTGAGATACACCTAGAGTGATCCAGCTCAGGAGCTACAGCATGCTGGGGTCCTGGCTTTGCTGGTTGGGCCCCTGGCAGCTGTCTTAGCTAGCATGTGTGCGGTAAGGCTGCAGGCTGGACGGTGACCTGCCCCGTTGTGTCTCCTCTCTGTCCCAGACAAGCCAGTGCATGTGGCTTATGCAGGCTCTTGGTTTCCTGCTCTCTGCGCTGCAAGTGGAGGAGATCCTGAAGAACCTGCACTCCCTGATCACCCCCTACATCCAGCAGCTGGAAAAGCTGGCTGACGAAACGGTGAGTGCCCTCGTGCTACCTCCCTCCAGAAGTGGCTTCTCCCACTGGCCGTAGCCCTGGGGCTGCTGTCTTGGAGCAGCACTCTTGAATGTGGGCTTAAGAGAGTGCAGGGAACACCTCTCTGGCACTTTGCCTCTACAGTCTTGATTCCTCAGCATCCCAAAGGCACAACTGTGATTGAGCAGCGTGGTCTATGTCACACTTGGCTTTATTTTCCCTGGCAGCCCAATCCCTCCAACAAGCTGGCCATCATCCACATCCTGGGCCTGCTCTCCAACTTGTTCACCACCCTAGACATCAGCCACCACGATGATGACCACGAAAGCACCGAAGTCAAGAAGCTGCCAGTGCAGCAAGGACCCAACCCAGTGAGTACAGCAGTAGCTCGATGCTCTTTGCCACAGCCTGGCCAAAGCCTCGCTATTCACTGCTGGTGCCAGGAGAGGGGGGTTAATGGGGAATGCAGTGTGTACCATGAAGAGGGTGGTGCTGCTGCATTCCAGCTAAAACGAGTCCTTCAGCTCATCCCACTGCTCCTGAGGTGGGCAGAGGTGACCTGCAGGATCCCTCTTGGCTGGGCACTGGAGGACAGCCTGGGCGCTGCCTGCCAGCCAGCTGTGCGCTGTGCCAGGCTGCTTCAGCAGGGAAGAAAGCTGCTCAGCTTCGGAGGGTGGAGGAGGCAGTGGTGCCTGAAGGTTTGAGTCCAGGCAATGCTCAGTCTTGAATCTCCCCTCCACAGTGCCATGGCGGCCAATTCTCTTCAGTCCCTCTCGTTCCTTCCAGGTGGTGGTGGTTCTGCAGCAAGTCTTCCAGCTCATACAGAAGGTTCTCAGCAAGTGGCTGAATGATGCCCAGGTGGTGGAGGTAACCAGGCTCCTCCTGTGTACTGCCTGCAGCTCTGCCTGTCCTTGCTGACCTCTGTCCCCTGAACTGGGGACAGCAAGGGACAGACTCTGGGTTATGCCCTGTAAGAGGGGTGTCTTGCTGGGTTGTCTGGACCAGTGCTACTTGCTGTCACCAGCAGCATCTGGCCATTCTTGTCTTGTGCCCCCATCAGCTCTGCTCCTGTCCAGTTTCAGAGGCCCTGCCATGAACAGGGAGACAGTAGATGGAGGTTTACCAAACCTGTATTCCCTAAGGGGGTAGCTCTGCTCTGACCTGGACCTCTGTCACCTGGTGTTTCTCCAGTTCGCTCAGTTCACAGTAATGCCCAGGTGCGGCGTCCCACCAGCCACTCTTCCCCCTGGTCCTCAGGGAGCCTTCTTGCTGCAGTGGGAAGGGTGTTTCCCGGTCTCTGGGAGCATCCTGTGCTGCAGGGCAGGGCACCAGTACCAGTGCAGGTGTGAGCCCTCTGCCTGGCTGGTCGCCATCCCCATTGCCAGTCTTCCCTCCCTTGAGACCCATCCATCAAGCCCTACCCTCTAGGAGAGGTCTCCAGACACCCATTGCTCATGCGGTCCCTCTTCTCCCGCAGTCCGTCTGTGCCATCTTTGAGAAGTCCGTGAAGACCCTCCTGGATGATTTTGCCCCCATGGTGCCTCAGCTGTGCGAGATGCTGGGGCAGATGTACAGCACCATCCCCCAGGCCTCTGCCATCGACCTCACCCGGCAGGTACGGAGCCACGCTCGAGGCTGGGGCTGCCACTCCCCGGGGAGGCTGGGGGCACACAGGACCAGCAGCAGCTTCAGTCCTCCTCTCTCTCTTGCAGCTGGTTCACATCTTTGCCCATGAGCCTGCCCACTTCCCTCCCATCAAGGCCCTCTTCCTGCTCGTTACCTCAGTCACGCTGACCCTCTTCCAGCAAGGTACGTGGGATTAACCCTTCTTCGCGCTGGGGCTGTTGTCAGGCTGTTGCATGCACGGAGTCTGGAGGCGTCTTACCAGGAATGGCTGTTTTCACTCCTAGCTAAGCTAATGGGGCCATCTCTGTTTCTTGGATTCATCCCAACCCCTGGAAGGTGGGTACCTTCCCTGCAGGGCAGCAGAAGCAGGAAACTCCCAGGCGAGACTTTGGATTGCCGTGACAGTCCTGCTTCTGCAGCAGGGCTGGGCGTCGCGTGCTGTAAGGGTCGAGCCGGAGCTCCAGTCCCACTTGGCAGGGAGGCTGTGCTCCCTAGGAGATCCCAGGGCTCCTCCCAGGGCCAGCGGTGCTCATAATGGCCAGGAATCAAGGCCTCGCACGAGCAGGAGGATGTGTGTGTGAATATCTGGGAAAGGACCTTTTCAGAGTCACTGCTGGCCACCGAGTCACTGCTGGCCACCGAGTCACTGCTGCGATGCTGAGGACGCTGGCATCCTCCCGCAGGGCAGGGGCCCCGCTTTGGCTCGCTGCCTGCACTACAAAAAGCAAACGGAGTTAGAACAGGCCCCCCCATGGCTTCCCTCAGCCGCTTGGTGACTTGCCCCATGATGGGGACAAACCTCGGAGCTGCTGGCTCTGGTCCTTCAGCAGCTCTGTTTACAGTCCCCAAGGGGTCTTGTCCTTTGCTCACAGCTGGGTGCTGGGTAGGGTGATGCCGCCCCCCAGTACAAGGCTCAGAGCTCTCTAGAGAAGTGGGGGAGGCGTGAGGACCCCTGCTTCATCATCACGCCATGGTCCAAGCAAATCCTGCTGCGCTGAGGTGTCACTGGGGTCAGCGGCAAGCGAGCCGGGCTTACCCGGAGATCAAGTCCCTGCTTCTGCCAGCGGTGTGTGGATGCGTGTACGCTGAAACCCTCTTGGCTCGGCACCTGGGGAGGCGGCGATGCCTCTGGGCAGCAGCAGGCATGTCTGCAGGAGGAAAGGGGAGGGGACAGAGCCCGAGCTGTGCCAACGCTTGGACGCGAACTTTGCTCAGACGAGCGGCCATCCAGCTCGCTGTGTGCCAGGACTGTGCTCCCACCCACCCCGTGGGTCACCTCCGGTGGGCGGCTGGCCCTGAGCAGGGCGAGACCCTTCTGCTGAGCCCACGGGCGGCAGGAGAGGGGGGGACGCCTGACCCCGCAGGGGCTGAGACGTGTCTGTGCACAGAGTCAGATGCCAAGGTAGGGTGAGTGGTGCTGGCATAGAGATCTCTGGGCACTGAGCTGCTCTCTCCCAGGAGGATGCTGGAGGAGACCTGCAGAAGGGTCCTGGACTCAGGGTCTCGGAGAGCATCTGGGAACGGGGTGGGAGGGGACTGTGCCAGGGGCTCCTGAGCAGCTGGTGCTGGTGACAAGCATGTGCACGCCTGAGCCCGGCTGGGCCTGTCAAGCGTTTGCTGAGGTGTTGTCGTTCACTTGCAGTTATCTTCCAGGACCAAACGGTGCTCTGAAGACACCCGCTCAGTCCCCACAGTGCAAAAGCTCTAATTCTCCTTGTGGAGATGGTGCCCAGCTAGCCCCTGCTCCTCCTCCTCCTCTTCCTCCCCAAGGACATGAAGATCTCCTCCTTGGCTCTGCAGCGCCCAGGTGCTAGCTGGAGACCCTGGGGCTTCAGACCCTTTCCTTTGCAGTTTCTTTCTGTTCTTGGGTTCTCCAAGTTTCATGATTTTTTGTATGTTTTGTTTCTTTAACTTGCTTCAAGCTGCTCATGTTGCCCATCCCCTTCCCCACACACCCCTCCTCCCTTACACTCCTGTTTTCACTTGTAAATTCTTTCTGTATCACATAACTATATGATGTTGAGTTGCTGTTTGTATGATTTTTCTCTTAAGTTACATCTTTATTATATTTTAGGGCCCAGGGATCATCCTGATATTGTTGATTCATTTATGCAACTCCTGGCACAGGTGTGTTTTAGTTTCTTATTCATTCACTTTCTGTTCTCTCTCTTTCTCTTTTTAATTCAATTTAAACCTATTTTTAGCTTTCTGTTGACAACGTTTTTTTCCTTTTAGTTGAATATCGAGTTTCTCCATCTGTTTCCGTGGAAGTTGAAAACAAAACATTCTCCTTTAGTTCTGGGTTTGCACCATCCCCAGGGCAGTGCCCTCCTCTGCAGGGCAGCCTCCAGCTGCCAGCCCCTCGCCTTGCCAATGCAGGGCGCTTGGGGCTGCTGCCGCGGTCACCCTCGGGTGGCAAATTAGAGCATTGAGTGGATGTTTTCCGACCCATTTACCTGCCCTGAGACGGGTCCTCCAGAGCGGGGACGGGCTGAGCTGGCTGCCTTGCCCCGGGGCCGGTGGGAGGAAGCCCCTGCCCGCGGTAGCCGGCAGCTGCCAGGGTTTGGCTCTGAGCAGCGTGCTTGTGATGGCGTCTGGACCTGCCAGGGTGCCACGCTGCCTCCTGCCCCGGCAGCCTCTCGGGGTGGTGGCAGCTCCTGTGTCTGCAGCCTGGGAGTGCTCTGGTGCCCCTGGCTCGGTGGCACGCAGGGACAGTTTGCGTCGGTGTGGCGGGGGCCGCAGGCTGGCTCGCGGGGCTGGCACTCGTGTCACCACTGGCAGCGGGCAGGCGGGGCCGGCGCTGTGCTCTGTGTGTATATACACCCGTTGGGAGCAGCGCGAGCCCGGCACGCTCCTCAGCCCACCGTGGCCCTTGAGGGAGAAGCCCTGACGTCCTCAATGCACTCAGTGCCCCTGTTGGAGATCCATCCCCCGGCACCTGCTCAGAGGGTGGGTCAGTGGCAAGGAGGGGCTGGCAAAATCGCTTTCTGCTTCATTTCTGTAATGATGAGACCTCTGACCACACGTGCCGGCCTGGTGGCTGTGCAGGGACACCCGCCCAGGCAGCTGCCAGAGCTGTGGCCATCCTGCCCTTGCCAGCAGCCCAGGAAGGGTGCCTGGCGTGCCCGGGTGCTAAGCCGTCAGCCCCCTCCGATGGCAGCTTGGCCCTCGTGTGGGTCTTGCGGGATGGAGCGGGCGAGGGGACTGCACCTCACCCGCCCGGGCAGGGTCTGCTCCTCACGGGTCTCACCTTGACGCCCAGGTGCCCCTGAGACCCATCGCATCTCGCAAGCTGTACTGCAGTGTTTTCTTCCCTGCTTTTCCTCTTGAAAGACGTAATGTAATCGAGGTTGTTGGAAAGCGTTCACAGTTTTTGCCGATGCTGGATTCGGAAGCTGTGACCTTTTAACAAGGGTTTTGAACGTGATGGGAGAATTGGTGAATGGGGTCTGTGCGTGAAGTTCATGGAGATGTCCTCCCCTGGTGGGAACTCCATTCGAGCACTGTGCCCAGTTTGGAGCACAACGTTTCTGTAGATATAGACCAGAAACCATAGAGAAAAGCATCTGGGAAGATGACCACCTTGTACACATGGTGAGGAGGAAAGGCTGATGGGAGCCTGAGGAGCTGCATGAGTCTTGGGGTGTGTAAAAGCTAATGTCCCAGTCGTAGGTAAAAACCCCTTTCCTGTTCTCCTCAAGTGGGACAAACAGTCACGGGAGGAAATAATGGAAAAGAATCCAGGTTAGGCAGTAGGAGATCTTTCTAACAGCACGGGGAAGCACTGGAAGGTCACTCAGGGAGCTGCTGTTGCTTGGAGGGCTTGAAAGGACTCAACAAGCCTGTTGCTCCTGGAGGGCAGGTAGAGGTGATCCTGCCAGGGGGGTAGGGGATTAGGTGACCCTGAGAGACTCTTCCAAGGCTATTTGTTGTTTCTTTGGAAACTGCTGAGTTTCTCTCTGGCTTGGGGTCCTTCTCTCTGTCTGGACACAGCACATATTTGTGCTTTCTTGGAGAGAAAAGTGCAACCGTGCTGCACTTCCGTGGGGTGTGCTGTCAGAGCAAACACCACCCATCCCAGCTGCTGGGAAACTGTTACACGCTGCCCTCATGGGCAGGATCTGCAGGCAATGCTGGGGCAGCGTGCTGGCAGCCAGCCTGGTCCCTGGCATGCCGGTCTCTGGACAGCCCATGTCCTTTGGAGGTCCTGTTACAGGAGCAGCTCAGAGGCTCCTACCTCCATGGCTGCTCCATCATGGATCACTGCGAGGTGCCTGATGTGCTGCCGGCCCACCACCGCCCATAGCCACTCAAGACCTCTTTTCCTGGGCTTTTTATTCCAGCAACCCCACGGAGACCAAAGGATCCCGTTCCCGTCCTCTCTCCTCACACATAGGACTTGTTTCAAGGTTTCCTCCTCTTCCTTGGCCTGCCTCTCTTCCCAGACTGATCATCTGTCGGGGTACTTTGAAAGCCATCAAGAAATGGCCTTGCCGTCCCTGCTTGGCTCCTTGCTCTCAGGACTTCAGGAGCTGCCTGATGGTAGGGGTGGGTCCAGCCTGTCCTTTTCCAGAGGACCATGCGCTGTGGTGATGCTGTTGAGCATTTGTAGATCCATGGATTAAAGTTGGAGAGAACTGCAGATCTCTTCAGATCTGATTTTCATGTGGCGCGGGCTGTGTTTTCATCCCAGCCTGCTCCACCTGTGGAGCCCTTGGCCAAGTAATGCATCTTGCAGCAGCGAGTTTGGACCCAAGAGTGTGTCAAGGTGGAGACTTTCCCACTTCCCTGACCGTCTGTTCCTGTGGTTGATCACCTTGGTGGAAATATTATCTTCCCTGTTTCAAATTTGTCTGCTTTCTCCTTGCGGGCAGTGTTTTTGTCCTCTCCCTCTGCCAGCAAGTACTCTCCTCCACAGGGAGCCATCTCTCTGTGACAGGATTTCAGTTGACTTTACAGTATATTTATTTGGGCTTGGTTGCAGCCCGTGGGACTGCCCAGTTGGTGCAGCTGATTGTTTTGCCACCATGTTAATTGGCAATCTACTCTTGACGATGGCTGGCTGACCACAAGAACAAGCTGGCTTAAACCAAATGTCTTACAGATGCCGGAGACCCCGGAGTTATTGTTGCTACTCAAAGCTAAGTATAAAATAACCAGTCTGCTGTAAGGCTGCGTGGAGCGGTGCCGGCACCCTTTGCAGTGAGATCTGTCCTCAGCCGCTCCCCTCCCGCCTCCACTCTGTGCTGGGAACGGTGCAGAGCATCGCTGCTGCTGTGCCCGAGGTGAGCATCCCGCCTGGAAGGCTGCTGGGCTCAGTGCCACCCGCTCAGCCAGAGTGCCCGTGCCCAGGATGCCCAGGATCGCACAGCTGGGGCTGCACCCAGGTCCTGGTCTGCAAACCCAGGCAGGAGGTTTTGGTGTTTTGGAGCTCTTACCTGCTGGCCAGGGACCGGGCATCACTAGTGTGTGTGCTCCTGGTTGCAGGTAGGATTTTGGGGCTCTCCAGCCTGCCTCCCCACCAGCAGCTGCAGGCACATCCACCCACCCTGGCAGGGCTCCACGCTGGCACGGACCTCGGGAGCGCTGCGGTGACCTCCCTTGACCAGGAGACCAGGGGCATTCTGGGACAGAAGATGCTGGACTGACCTTCTGTGATGGCCCAGCCACTGCTGTCCCCCACCTCCTTCCCTTCTTGGGCTGGTCCAGGCTGCACACAGCAATCCTTGAGCTCTCCACCACGCCTGCTGCAGCCGGAGTCATAGAGCCCCGTGGAGGACACGGGCTCAGCATCCCCTCTCCCTGGCAGGCAGGGGCTGACTGCTCCTCTCTGGTCCTGTTGCCTGGCCAAGCTCATGCGCCCTTTCCAAAGCTGGAGGCTCTGCTCCGCCAGGCATGTGGTCTGGGAAGAGGTGGTGGAGCCGTACACAAGGGCTTGATCTGTGTGCTCTGGAGAGCTGCAGAAACTGGCCATGCAGCCCCCCACCGTTCCCTGTCTGCTGGAGGAGTGGGGTTCAGTGTCCCTTCCATGCTTGCCTACCGGTCTCTGAAGAGCCAGGCACAGAAGAGGAGCCAGCTCTGAAGACCTGTCTGGGGTTCTCCCAGCTGCCGTGGAGAAGAACCTGACGTCCTTTCTGTGCCACCCTGCAGGACAGCCCTCACCAGAGAGCCAGTGCCTACCTCTGCAGTGGCTGCTGCAGCAGAGGATGTGGGAGGACGTTTGAAAGCATTTAAAGACCTGTCCCCATCCCAGAACATGTGAGCAGAGATGCTCTGGCAGGAGATGGGGAGGACAGGCTGCAGCTGGGTTCCTGGTGCTGGGAAAGAGCAGCTGGACCTACCTGGTGCCGCTTGCTAATAGGAGAAGCTCCACAGGGCCCCATCTCATGGGGTAAAAAGCATCTCTGTCTACATTAGACCTGTGCACGTGTGCCCAGGTTGAGCTTGCACTCTGTGCTCCCTTGGTGGAGGTGTCCTACAGGACGGAGGCCTCCTGATACCAGGGCACGCTTTTCCCCCATGGCACTGACAGAGTGAGGAGCAGGTGCTGCAGCGAACCTGCAGGAGAGCCTGGGGGCTGCCATGGGTCTGGTTTGGCTGTGAGAAGCATCATGCAGGTAGGTGGCAACCGGAGCATGTTGGAAGACCCGTGTGCCAGCTGAACAGTCTTGCAGTGCACAGGACATGGGTTAAAACCAGCCCCTTGGATGGGCAGGGTAGAGGAACCTGCAGTTTGGGTGGAATCACGGGAGCCAGCTGCCCTTGAGTAGCGTGCTGCTGGGGGAGAGGCTTGTGGTCACCGCTCTGGAGGCCAGACCAGGGCTGGGGGCAGCGGGGGTAGTCCTCCATGGTGAAAACTGCAACGTGTCTTGCAAGCGTTGGCTGATATGGAGCCGACTAGACAGCAGCAGCCATGATGAGTGGATGTGTTTCTAAATGATTGCCCATCCACTAGCTAGCCTTCTGATGTTGGTGCTAGCCTTCTGATGTTGGTGCTAGCCTGTCAGGAGGGATGGTGCACACTGTATACACACAGGTATATACACACACGGGTATAACATGGCCCCTGATGGCTCCCATGAAGGTCTCTGCTTGTATCTAGCAGGGAAGCAGGTCCCTGCGATTGTGCCCCCTCCGCCTGGTACAGTGATGCCTTCAGTGACCAAATCCGAGTCCTCTCTTGCACTGTGTGATAGAAAGTCAGAAAGGAGATGGGGTAACCCTGAAACCTGCTACTCGGCTTCTCAGTCTGCAGCATATGTTCTCTGCACCAGGCAGATGGCTGTAGGCTTTCCCTGGAGAAGAAGGGGTGGGAAATAAGTCTGTTTTGCTCCAAGTAGAGACCATGGCTATGAGCAGATGGCCATGTGTCCTGGACACTGCTGGCTGAAAGCTGTCCCTGCTTTCGTCCCTGGGAGCAGGCTCGGAGGGAGGCAGTGGCCCTGTACACAGCTCAGCCCAAGGGCTGCCTGCCCTGGTGTCCTGCTGTCTGAGCTCCAGGCACAGAGCAGGGCCACTCCAGTGCTGTGGCTGCTGTCTCCAGTGTCACAGTGACAGCAGGGCAGGAGACATGGCTGCCATCCCCAGTGCTGGCCTGCAGCAGTGGGCACGGTGGCATGGTGGTCAGGGCACAGATGTCACCACAACTCCTCCTGTGGAATGGCAACTGCAGACTGAAACGTTTCCCCCAAGTAACTTCCCAGTGCCAGCACAGGGGGGACCAAGCCATTGCATGGGGTACCACAGCTCAGAGTGTCCCCAGCAGCAGTGCCTGACCCCCAGAGTGGCTGGTGGCATTGCCAAGTGGCAGAAAAGACCCAAAACTTTTCTGATCTCAGAATTGCTGCTCAGGAACTGCCAAGCAATGGTAGCATCTCATTGTCATCTGTGCCCTGGAGCCCAAGCAGAGCTAGCTGCCGGTCCAATCTGGGGGTTACTGCTTGATCCAGTTGCTGTGACCCCAGGGACGCCAGCATCTTCAAGAGGAGAGGAGCAAAGCACAGAGGTGGCTGGTCTCTGCTGGGCCCCGCATGGCTGCCCTTGCCCTGGGAGCGCTGCTGCTGCCTGGCCTGCTCTGGTGGGACAGGAGCCCTCTGTCCTGTCTCTGTGTCCGAAGTGTTTGTTTGTGTACGCCACTGTGGCATCTATCCTCAGGTCCTGGGGTTGGCAGTCCCTGAGTGTAGTGAACTGCCTGGCTGTTTGATTGACATTTCCTTGGGGGGGGAAAGTGATGGTTTCCTGCTGTACTGTGTGAATCTGCCGTTTACCGTGGGTGTGCCCAGGTAAGTGTGCATCCAGGCAGAAGCTGTCTGGGGCACTGGGTTCCTCGGAGGCTTCCTGGCTGCCTCTGCAGCGCTGGGTTTATGCTGCCTGTCTGTGTGCCTTGCAGGCTCTGAAAAGGAAGCCGGACCTCTTCCTGTGTAGCAACCTGGATGTCAAAGCAGTGTTTCAGTGTGGTGAGTACCATGGGCATGGGCGCGCACGCCACCGCTCTGCGGCGAAGCCAGCCTGCTCCCCCTGCGGAGCTGGGCACAGACCAGCCAGGGGCTGGGGACCACCGGGCTGGTTTGGGATGGTGTGCGGGGTTTCTGCCTGCTAACCTGAGTGCTTTCTGCCCGCAGGTGTCCTTTCGCTCAAGTTCCCTGAGGCCCCAACGGTCAAAGCATCCTGTGGCTTTTTTGTGAGTATCGTGGCATTGTGCAGCCCCAAGGGGATGGGCTGCAGCCCCCTGAGGGACGGGAGGGCAGGAGTGGGGCTGTGGGATGGGCAAGGGCACTGCAACATGGAGCTTGCTCTGGCACTGAGCAAGCTGGGCTCTGTGTTACAGACGGAGCTGCTGCCCCGCTGCGGAGAGATCGCCCCGGTGGGACAGGTCGTGCATGAGAATGGCAAAGTGCTGCTGCAGGCAGTGCTGGAGGTGAGAGACGCCAGGACTGCAGGCTCCCCGGGCAGCTTTGGGCTCTGTGCCTGTGGAGCTGGGGGCAGAGAGCCCGGCAGCGTGGGTGGGTGCAGACAGGGTGATGCTGGGGGCTCAGCAGGGTCTGTCTGCTCTGTGGCAGGGCGTCGGTGGCCAGGCCTCCCGCAGCCTCATGGATCACTTCGCAGAAATCCTCTTTGCCTTGAACAAGCACTGCTTCAGCTACCTGAGCGTCTGGATCAAGGAGGCCATGCAGCAGGACGGCTTCCCCTCGGCCCGCGTCAGTCCTGAGCAGAAGGAGACCTTCAGCCAGCAGATCCTCAGGTTTGTGCACCCCTTCCTGTGGTGGCTGTGCCCCACTTGCGGTGGGAGTGACCCTCCTGCATGGCCTGGTGTGTCCCTCCTGCTTCATGTGTGTCCCCTCCCTCTGTCTTAGCAGAGAGCGTGTGAACAAGCGGCGAGTGAAGGAGATGGTGAAGGAGTTCACCCTGCTGTGCCGAGGGCTGCATGGCACGGAGTACACAGCAGACTACTGAGCACCTGGCCACGACCGCGGACAATTTGCCCGGACCAGCTCTTCCCCGCAAGGAAGCCCCCCCATCCTCCCTGCCCTGCTGCAGTACGGCTCGTAGAATAACCCTCCACCTAGAATTAACCCACTCGGGACGCTCCTCAGCTAGATTTGGTGGCCGCATCTCGTGTCAGCATCTTTGTTCCCCCCAGCATGCTCCCCCCTCGCAGGGGACGGGAGTGCCGGCTGCAGGAGGCGGCGGTGGGGAGGGGGAAGCCTGGGCAGGACTGCCCCAGCACGGACTGTCCCGTGCCCGGGCTACCAGCCCTTCCCTGGCACTTCCCCGTGGGTGCCCGTGCGCCGCGGCGGGGAGGCTGCCCCTGTGCCTGTGGCAGTGGCTGGCTGGGCAGGGGGGCTCGCCCCCTGCTCGTTTGTACGTGTGTGGTTGGGAGGGGGGAGGCCCCGCACCTAATTATATTAAGAATATTTCTATGTTGTGGCTGTCGTTATTGTGGTGCCCGGACTTTGCCTGCCCCTTGCCTCTGGGGAAGAGCACAGCAGAGGGGGTTAAATCAAGGCTGGGATGCCCCAAAGCCTCCTGTCCCCACTGGCTGTGGGAGGGATGCCAAAAACAGTGTCCCCCCTGCTCGCCATGCTCTCCTGCCCGGCATGGAGCAGCTCATGGAGCAGAAACGGTCCTGCCCAACACGAGAGGGGCCAGACTCCATCCCTGCCGAACGTGGGGTCCTCCCTGCAGCACGGGATGTGTGCGCCCCACTCCTATTCATGGGAGCAGGTGAGGGGCTTGCTCACACTCGGAGCCCTCTCCCCTTTGCCTTAGTTTCCCAGCCCAGCCTGTGAATGTGGTTTCATTTCTGGGGGTCCCAGTTCCGGTTTGCTGTTCTCTCAGGCTGGTTTTAGCCGACACCAGAGCGAGAAACGTGTATTTTCACTCTGGGATGTCTGGTATCACCCCTGCCTCCACTCCTCAGCCCATGTTTCATTCTAGAAGACAATTCACTCACAAGTCCTTTTCCGTTCAGCTTTAGTTAGCTGCGATATCCCACATAAGCCTCGAGTCCTGGTGCTGTCGGCTCGCGCGAAACCGTGAGCTCTCCCATGTAGGGCCAAAGCTGCCCTGGACTGGGGAGCCCTCGGAGGCCGGGTCTGGGCCAAGCGCCTCTCCTGGCCCTGCTGCTGCCCTGGCCACCAGCCCCAGGGTGCCACGGGCATCCCCGAACACGCGCACACACAACTCCTGCTCTCCCACTGCAGTACTACTGACCCAAGGCTGCATTCACCGTGAGGCCAGCTGGTGGCAGGTCCAGACCCTCATGACACCCTCACAGGTCCGACACCCAGTGACAAGTGACGCCCGCGCCCCTGCACGCCCCCGGCTCCTGGCTGGATGCCGACGCTACTGCCGAATCAGGGTTACTTGCGCCCCTCGTCCTCGTAGGCAATGGCAATCCCTCGTCGGCCCTGCACTGCCCTGGAGACGGGCGTCTGCCCCAGCTGCTGCTCCAGGCCCCGCCAGCTGCGGGACTCCAGGAAGGAGGCTGGGAGGAGAGAGAAAGGGAATTGTCACTGAGAGCAGGGAGACGGCACCGCCCCTGCACTGGGGCTCAGCCCCACCACGAAACCCCATCACAAACCAGCAGGGCTGATCTCTGCGAGGGCCCGCGACTGGTCCCTGCAGGCCAGGGTGGTGCTGGGGGGCAGCTGGGGGGCCGGGGGGTCGCAGAGGTGGGTGGCGCGCATCTCCCCTGTGATCAGCGAGATGTCAGGAACGGCCTCCGCTGCAGGGACGGCTGGTGGGAGCTCAACGTGCGCACAGGCACCTGCCGGGAAATGGTAACGTTAGCCTGGTGCTCACATCTATCCTCCGGCCAGCACAGAGCTGGGGCAACTGCAGCCTCCAGGCAGGGGAGCGGGGCAGGACATGCCCCGGGAAGGTGTTGGGCAGCTGTTTTCCAGCTGTTACCTGGCAGCAGGTCTCGGAAGTCAGTGAGATAGTTCCCTGTCCATTCGCGGGCTGGGTTACAGGCCAGCTCCAGCTCGTAGGGGGTCACAACGGGCCGGTAGAAGTCGCTGGAGTCCAGCAGGGAGTTCTGAGCGCAGGCCACCAGGACGAAGATGTCCACCTCCAGGAAGTTGGCCAGCTTGGCGGGGTTCGGCTTCCCCACAGCCAGTGTGTAGCTGCGCTTGCCGGCCTGGCGCAGAAGCTCCCGCAGGTGCTGCAGCACGGCCAAGTAGCCAGCCACGCCGAGGGTGCCCACCAGGATGCCCACCACCTGGGCATCCCGGGCCCGCTCCACCAGGTAGAGGCGTCGCATCAGAGCCCTACTGACATTGAGGGTCTCACGGCGGCCGCAGCCGGTGGCAGGGTCGAAGGAGCTGAAGGGGCAGCAGTTCCAGGTCAGCATGAAGCTGGTGAGGGCCAGGCCCTCGGCTCCCACGTAGAACATGGCGCAGTCCTGCAGCCCTCCCGGCGCCTCCACTGGGAACTGGCGACCAAACTGCCACACCTCCCCGGGCGGTGCGGGGCCAGGAGGGTCCCCACACACCACCCTGGAGAAAACGATATTGGGGTACTCGGGGCACAACTGCTGCTCCAGCTCACCTGAAGGGAGAGAGGAGCAAGAACGAAACATGGCCACAGACCTGACAGCAGATTAGGGGAGAGGAGAGGACAGAAATCAAGACTGACAGCATCTGCCTGCCTGCTGCTGCCTCTTCCCCTGGCAGCTCTGCAGAGCTCAGAGCAGCACCAGAGACCCCCTCCCTGTCCCAGAGCACTCACCCATCGCATGGGCATAGACCACATCGCTCAGCACCACCACACATCTCTGCCGGTCGGGATAGAGCTCCCGGAAGGCCTCTGCGCAACGCCCGATGTCCAGGGGCTGCTGCCCGAAGATGTGCAGCACCGGGAGCTTTCTGCAGGGGCTGAGGCAGGCCGGGCCGTAGTGCAGCACTGCCTCGGCACCCGCGTGCTCGGCGGCCACTTCGTCCACACAGCAGCTGTGGGGAGGACCCGGTGTCAGACGAGCTCTGCAGCACGGAGCTCTTCCTCCTCCCTGGCACCACTGTCCCCAGCCCGGGCAGCTCCGGCCGTCGACCCTGCCAGGCAGGGGGCCAGCAGCCCCGTTCCTGCCCGTGGAGGACCCCCAGAACAACCCCCCCGGGACACCCCCCGCGGCCCCGCACAGACCTGCCATACGTGGTGTCTCCCAGGACGTACATCTCGGCCCCGGTCGCCGCCTCCATCCGTGCCGCCACCGCCGCCGCGTCTGCCAGGAGCTCGTCGGGGAACTGGAGAGCGACCTGGGGGGATCGGGAGTGAGGCACCGGGGAGGGGCGGCCCGCCCCCGCAGCCCCCGGCCCTGCTCCGCCCCCGGCCCCGCTCACCTTGCGGAACCCGCCGCCTCGCACGAAGGCGGCGGCCCGGCCCATCTCGTAGAAGCCGTCGAGGTCCCCCCGCGGCGCCGCCGCCGCCGCCGGGCCCAGCTCCCGCTGCAGCGCGGCCTCCCCGTCGCTGCTGAAGGCCGTTGCCATGGCGCCGCGGGGTCGGCGGGTCAGGCCCGCCACGCGGGACCCCTGCGCCCGCTTCCGGGCTGGGGCGCGGAGCCGGCCAATGAGAACTCGGCACCGCCCTCCCCGTTCTCGGAAATCCCGCCCCTGACGGAGCGGGGCCTATCGCGCTTCACGGCAGGGGGAAGAGGGGAAGGACAGCCAATAGAAAGAGGCGCTCGTCGCGGTGCGTTATGGTCTATGTAGTTCCCTCGGGGCTGTGGGTTCGGGCAGCCAATAAGCGGGCGCGGTGGCGTCACGCTGTTTCCGCTCGGGCGCTGCGGTTCCGCTCACGTGTCCCGCGCGGGTCAGGTGACGCGCTCGCGCCCGGCCGGCCCGCTCCGCTCCGTCCCGCGCCGCTGCCGCCATGACGGGGCTCGCGCTGCTGTACTCGGGGCTCGGCCTCGCCTTCTGGACCACGATGCTGGGCGTCGGTCAGCGCCGGGCCGGGGGGCTGGGGGTCACAGGCAGGGCCGGGCCGGGCTGGGCTGGGCTGTGGGTCCTGGGCCGTGGGGCAGGAGGGGGCTCTGGGCGTGGGGAGAGACTGCGGCAGTAGCTCGGGCTTGTGACCCCGCTGGCGGCTTCGGAGAGGGGCTGGGGGTTTGCTCTGGCGTGGAAAAGGAAGGCGGCGGTCGAGGGGGTGCAGGGTTGTCAGTCCCCCGGTGGCTGAGCTGCTCTCGGGCAGAGGCAGGAGCGCTGGCCTATGGCCTGCCACGGCACCGGGAGCGCTGCTGTGGGGCTCCTCAGCCTGGGCGCTTTGAGCTGCTCCCTCAGAGGGCTCGGACCCCCAGCAGCTCCATGTATCTGCCAGCTGCTGTTGGATGCGCAGCTTTCGGCACTCTGAGCCGGTCCGGTTGATCTGCTTCTCTGTGTGTGCGAGAGCAGAAAGGTGCCGGTGGCAGTCAAGGGTTGTGTTGGGATTTGGTGGATTGGGGGAGGTAAAGGCAGGTGCCTGGTTTTTCAGGCTGTGTCTGATGTCTCCTGGACAGAGGTGATCGCCCCCCGCTTTGCCAAGCTGTGGCAGCATAAGGAAATGTGTGAGTTTGTCCGGATGATTGCAGAGTGCATGGTCGTGTTGCAACTTGTGGCGGCGTAGGCCCTGCTGCCAGTAGTATTGGGCTCAGCGGCACTGAGGATGGATTTAGTGGTTCCTGGGAAGGGGATGACTCCAAGGGGTAGCAAGAAGATTTTGTGGTGGAGCTGCTGGTTATTTCCTCTTTCAGCACAGTGAAGTGACCATAGGCCAGGCAGAGGCTGGGGAGACCTTGGCTCCCGCCTCAGCGTTTGGGTGAGGGGAGAGACTGAGTCAGAAGCTGAGGGTGTCTCAATCCCTCGTGTTTCCAGGGCCTGGTGAACCCAGTGCTGGGCCCAGAGCTGCCTTCCTGGGCTCCCTGAATCATGCGGCTCGCACCAGCACAGACACATGCGAACTTGAGACTGTTGGAGAATGTCAACGAGCTGAGCCCAGATGCTTTTAACTTCCCCTGCCCTGTTGCAATCACTTTTCAGGGAGGGAGCGAGCAGGAAGCGGTCTCACTGTGCGCAGTGTTGCGGTGCCTCTTTGTGCTTTCCCACCTTGTCCTGAGCCCTGCTTTGGTGCTCCGGTCCTGCTGCCCCAGCTCTTTTCTGCCCTTCTGGCTGCAGGGATCCAGAGCTCACAGGAAAGCGTCCTTCACCCTGTTTCTTTTGTATATGAATCCAAGTCTACATCTGCTCTTGAAGAGATGGAAGGTGCCCCAAGGATCTGCCCTGAGCTGGTTGTAGCTCTTTTTTACCACTCCTGGTGAGTGGGGGCAGCTGAGGCTGGCTGGGTTCAGTTCCTGCACTGCGAGCCAAGCAGCGAAGCCAAAACACAAATCTGAGACTGGCTGGGCCCAGCACCATAGAGATCATCCCTGAAGGTCGCCAGGCGTGCAAACGGGGGTGCAGCAGCCCTCCATGCTCCCTGGCCATGGTGGCACCGTTCCTCGTGTGTGTGTGTTGCTGCAGGGGAGGGGAGCACCACGATTCTGCGGGCGGGAGGAGTGACCAGCGTTACTGCTTCCCGTTTAGTGCTTGCCTGGCAGTGCTTGTACATCCTCCTGATGCACAGGGTGCTGAGCCCTGAGTCGCGTGTGGAGGGGTTAGCACACGGGGACGATGGGGACATCCCTGCTGTGAGGGTGGCAGGTCTCCCTATGCTGCAGTGCCGAGGCTCTCCCACGGGATGAGTTGTCCTCAGGTCTTGGCCATGGGCAGGGAAGGGCTCCTCCAACCTGGGGCACATGGTCCTGCCCCTGTATTGCTACCGGGCACAGCGCTGGCTTGCCATCACTCCAGCCTCCAGGCTGTGACTCGCGGAGGGGGAAGGGAGCAGCAGGACACATGCAACGGCCTCTTTGCTGCTTTTAAGCATTTCAGAAATCTCCTATTTCCTCTTTTTCCAGCCCTACACAGGGTCATTGTCACACAGCCGCTGGCTCTAGTCAGCAATAGTAAAGAGCCATCCCTTCACCCTCTTTATCTGGTGTGGAGCAGACAATGCCATGCTGCCTGCACTTATCTGTTCCTTAGGACCAGGTCTCTCTCTTTTCCAGCTGCACGCTGCAAGTCATGCGAAGAGCGAGTGGCTCTTCTGGTCTGCAGCTGTGTTTCCCGCTCACGAGCTCAGAGCAAGGCAGGGTTTCAGTGCGAGCACCTCTGCGTCTGCTCCGGCTGCGTGGGGCTGCTGGGTGCAACTCCCGGCTGCGATTTGGCACAGGAGGGGAGCACTTGGGGTACAGCAGGGCAAGCGGCCCTTGTAATCCCTCCCTGGAAAGGAAGGGCTTTTCTGGGTTTCTCAGGGCTGCACTTTGGTGTCTCCTGCCTGTGTTGGAGTACAAATTTCTCTGGAAATTACTAACCTTGGGGGAAAACTGAGGACAGCAGGCATGTCTTGAACATCCAGAGCCTTGGCAAGGGGGATGCTGGGGAGCAGCTGCAGCTTCTGGTGTTGATGGGCTCCTGGGGAGTGGCACAGACCCTGGTGGAATGGTGACAGAGCAGCATGTGATGGTCAGTCAGGGCACAGCCTCGCACCTCTCACCTCCCCTGTGAGAGACAAGAGCTCACGGCTGGTTGCCCAGTGCCGTGGCTCTCCAGTGGGGCTGAGCCGTTGGGTGATGCGGATGGAGACAGTGCTGAGACACAGGGCTCCTTACAGCCCAGCATGGCCTATGGGCTCTCAGCAGGGTCAAGGAACAGAAAATGGGTGCGACAACCACAGCAACCCTCTTCTCGGTGAAGACTGGGATGGGGTTTGGGAGTATCGTGGGTCCGGGCTGTCTCTGTCCTGCGCTGATGTGGGAGTGGCGGGGTCGCTGGGGCTGGACTTTGGTGGGGCATCTTGCCCCACAGCTCTGCGTGCCTGAGCCAGTCTTCCCAGTACCCTCCTGCGTGCTGTGGTGTGCTCCTGGGCCTCTGCCCCGGCGCTCTGCAGGTGGGGGAGGAAACAGCAGCGCTGGGCTAGTAGCTGGTGCCTCTCTGAAGGTTCCCGTGTCACTCTTGCTTTCTAGGGGTCTGCTACACAATATTTGACCTCGGCTTCCGCTTCGATGTCGCCTGGTGAGTTCCCTGTAAATACCGGCATCCTCCCCGCCGAGCACAGGGCTGTGTGAGGAGGTGGTCGGTGTTGGCAGTGCCTGCCAGGGAAGAGCACTTGCTTTTGAGCCACGGGCAGTGGTCACTGCGTCACAGGGGACAAGAGCTACAGTGCTCCCTGTGAGGCGGGATAGATGCAGCCCACGTGTATGTGTGACCGGCTCCATATAGGGTCCTGGTGCAGCCATCACTGCCCTTCGACCTCTGTCCCAGCCCGCGCCCCTCTCCCAGCAGCCTCCTAACCCAGGCTTTCCCTTCACGGTGAGGGAGGAAGGTCTCGCTCCATGTGGCTGAGGGTCCTGGGTTGCTGGCTGGCAAAGAAAGGCTCTTGTGTCCCACTGTCTGGCAGTGCCCAGCCCATCTCAGTCTGCATGACGGGGTGGGGAGTACCTGTTGTGGGGCTGTGCACCATGACTAGAGGGGCTCAGCCTGTGTGCTAACTCAGGGCATTTCTTCCTCTCCAGGTTCCTGACAGAGACCTCGCCCTTCATGTGGTCCAACCTGGGCATTGGCCTGGCCATCTCCCTGTCCGTGGTGGGAGCTGCTTGGTGAGTGGGGCTGGCTCTTCAGCAGGCTCCTGCTGTCCCACCTCAGTAGTCACTTACATACTGTGGTTTCCCGTGGCAGAGCAGCAGCAGAACAGCATATACCTGCAGGGGTGTGGGGCCGGGTGGGTCACTGCAGCAGTGGGGCCAGGTTGCTGGGTTCCTGGGGGGTCTGGGCAGACCACCTCGTGGGCTGCAATGGCAGTGGAGAAGCAGGGACATCCCTGGCTCTCTGGAAGCCGTGCCCCTGAGCCTGGGCCACGCAGTGGTGGCTCTTGTGCCCCAGCAGTCCTGCTGGCGTAGGTGGTGGAGCTTGGGACCAACTGTACCCTGGGGGTGGACAGGCCAGGTCTGCAGTGTCCCCCAGCTGCATGCCCAATTCTTTGCTCAACTGGAAGATCCTGGTTTTCCCTATTGAATCCTTCAGCGAGTGCCAGACTCTCCACCAACCACCCTTGTCTGCCACAGGGGGATTTACATCACGGGCTCCAGCATCATTGGTGGTGGAGTCAAAGCCCCTCGGATCAAAACCAAGAACCTGGTCAGGTAAGCACAGACCTGGGGTTAGTGCTCATGCTGCGCCTGAGCGGGGCAGGTCCCAACCTGGTGCAGAGGCTGCTGTCCTATCTCTAGCTGGGTGCTGTTGGCAGACCATTCCTTGCTGAGCTGTTTGGTTTCAAAACAAAGAGCCCTAAAGGAGCCAGAGTGCTGCTTTGAAGAGTCACTATGCAATGTCACGCAGTGAATGAGCCCAGTGTGCTCAAAACAAACACCCTGAGGTCACGCTTCCTGCCCCAGGCGGGGGTTCCCCTGGCCAGACCTTGCACAGCCTTTCCCCAAAGGAGCAGAAGGGGGCTGGCGCAGGGCGGGAGCTCCCCGGGCCTGCTTCCAACAGGGTTGTTATAGCTTCCTCGGGCGGCACAGCACAAGCAGCGCCCAGCCTTTGTCCTTGGCAGCTGTCCCTTGTTTGAGAGGAAAGCAGCGGGTGGGCTGGGCTGCCTTTCTGCCCTTGGCAGCAATGGGGCAGGTTCAGATATGGCCATGGAGGGGTCTGGCTGCTGGCTGGCTGGGCACGAAGTGGTGGGGGCTGCTCAGGGTGGGGCAGAGCCTGGGACACTGTGCTCAGACTTTGCCTTTCTCCCATAGCATCATTTTCTGCGAGGCTGTGGCCATCTACGGGATCATCATGGCAATTGTCATCAGTAACATGGCTGAGGTACAGGAGGACCTGGGGCTGCCCTGCCAGCCTCAGGGCCACGGTGGGGATGGGCAGCTGGGCATGGGCCAGCATTGTGAGTGGTGGCCATCTGGGGACTTGGGACACTGTTGTGGCTCTGGGAGCCCCTGGGCTGGTGGTCTGTGTGGTGGCCCTTGTCCACGCACAAGAGCGGGTTGGGGGAGCAGATGTCATGAAGCCACCCAGGGACATGGAGTCAGGGAGCAGCTCTGGCCAAAACGTGCCTGCCTCATGCTGTATTGGGGGCAGGTACCTCTCTCGGAGACCACAGACTTGCTGGTAACCCAGGCCCTGTGCTTTCTCTCAGCCTTTCTCTGCAGTCACCCCAGAGACAATTGGAGCCAGGAACTACCATGCAGGTAAGGACTGCTGAGTCCCCAGTGCCATCGCTGTGAGCATTGCCACACCCTGACTGCCACCTCCTGCTGCTCCCTCTGCCCTGGGCTGTAGAGAACAGGACTGCGGGGCCCCGCTCACCCAGACCGTGGCCTGCTGCAGGTGTCTGAAGGACACGTGACTCTTCTGCCAAAAAGCGGCTTTTTAGTTACCTTCTTGATGCCCTCCTGCACCCAGCTGGGCTGTGCTGCCCAGCAGCAGCACCACTCCTCCCTCAGGTGGCAGCAGATCGCTGTCACCTGCTGGCCTGGCACTGCGGGAACCGGGGCGCACCCTGGAGCAGTCCTGCTCCCCAAACAGGAGGACGCTGCTGGTGCTTGGCAGCTCTGGATCTTCTGTCACCTCGAGGCAGAGCTGCTGTAGTGTGCCCCGGGTGCGGGTGGAAGGGGGTTACCCCCTGCTCTTGCAGTGTTCCTCTCTCACAGGTTTCTCCATGTTTGGGGCTGGCCTGACTGTGGGGTTATGCAATCTCTTCTGTGGGGTCTGCGTGGGCATCGTGGGCAGTGGGGCTGCCCTGGCTGATGCCCAGAACGCCAGCCTCTTTGTCAAGATCCTGATCGTGGAGATCTTTGGCAGTGCCATAGGGCTGTTTGGGGTCATCGTTGCTATCCTGCAGGTACCTGCCTCCTGGGGCCACCAGGCTTATGTGAGCACAAGGTGCCTGTCACCCTGTGTGCTCTTCAGCTCCAGGGAGACACACCTACGCTCCAGCACAATCCTCTGCATTGGGATGGGGTGGCATCTCGCAAGGTTTGGGGTGGCACAGCTGTCCCCACAGCATACCGTGCCTGTTTGCAGCAGTGTGAACTCTTTTGATGGCCCCTCTGAGCAACTGTCACCGAGGGTGTCATCTTGGGTGCACCGTGTGTGATGCCTATGTCTTGTCAGTGGGGCTGATAAGCTGTCTGCAGCTTCTGGACGGTCCAGGGGTGCTTGGGTGGGACTGGGGTGCTGGGCTCGGGTTTGTGGGGCATGGCCTAACCTCTCTTCTTTCTTTCTAGACATCTAAAGTAAAAATGGGCAACTGAGCCCTGTCCCACCCAGCCTGTTCCAGCCCGCCCCAGGAGGTGCTGTATATATTTATTTAATGTTTCTATCCTTGACTGGGGCGGGAGTTGCCCGGTGGCGGGAGCGGGAGCCCAGCTGTGTAGAGCCCCAACCTGCCGATTGATCAGCCCCTCAGAAGAAACAAATTTCTCTGTGTGAATTCTGCCCCCAACGGCCTGGCCCAGCCCGTGGGGCCCTGCTGCTGCGTGTCCCCGGTGTGTGTAGAATCGACCACCAGTGCAATTCTGTGTCCGTGAAATAAATATGGTTCTCGTCCAAGGATGCAGCTTTTCCTCTGCCCTGCGCGTGCAGGGAAGGCTTGCAGAGAGCAAGTGCTGATTTGGGTTGACCCCTGCTCGGCGATTCCCCTCTGTGCCTCTGGCAAAGTCCCTGCCCGGCTCCAGGAGCCTAGTGGTGTCCTCCCTGTGTGGGGTTAACCCTGCTGCCTGCTCAGCCTGCAAGAGGCTGCCCTCTCTGGGCTGTGGGAACACAGAGCTCTGCTTTGCTGCCCAGAGCAGGTAGGAGGCTGCTGGAGCAGGCAGCAGGCAGCTCTGCGCTGCCTCTGCCAGGCTCCTACCAGCGCTGGCACTGCCCCACGCGAGGCACTGCCCCCCCATGCAGGCACAGGCACGAGCTGGTTTGGACCTTTCGGCTCCCATCCAGGTGGTTTAGCGCAGGGGGAGCGTACACAGTGTCCGTAGCCCACTTGTGCAGCTGGGGAGCACCAGAAGGGCAGAGGAGCAAAGCTTTTGCCCCTTCCAAGGCTGTCCTCCAGCCAGCAGCTCCCTTGTGTGATGGCTGGGTGCTGCTGCCTGGCCAGGTGCTGCTGGGTGCAGGGGCTGTCCAGTCTGCGGTGCCCCTCTGTCCTGGGGGGGGCCCTGGCAGAGGTCCCAGGGGAGGGGCGCTTTGTGCTGGCTCTGCTCCCCTCTCCCTGGCTGCAGTGAATACAGCGTGGGGAAGCTGGCTGTGGACAGCTGGACCTGCAGCTCTTCTGCTGCTCAGGGGAAGCGAAGAACAAGGTCCTCCTGCCTCCGCTCTGCAGAGAGCCTGGAGCCAATGCTTCTGCAGTCTGCTGTGTCCAGCACAAGGCCCTCATTCTGCTGTGCTGCCAGTACACCTTCACAGGGGGAGCTTCTGTCCCCCAGTGCTGTTAGTGGTATGTCAGAGCAGATGCATGCCTGGAGCTATCCATCTCTCTTCCCACCTGCATGCAACAGGCTGGGGCAGCACTGGGGCTGCTGGAGCCAGGGAAGTGTTCACGCCTGCTGATTTTTGCCCTTGAGACTAGGGCAGGTGCCTCTGCACAGCCTCTCCAAGCTCTGCCAGTTTTCCAGCTCCGCTCCCTGTTGTCCTGTGCGTTTTGGGACAGCAGTGTTTCAGCCTGGGGTGTGGGAAGACTGCTGGGGCAACCCAAGCCGCTGTTCCTGCCAGCTGTGCTGGCTGCTCCGGGCTGGAGGCAGCGACAGGAGTTCCGTGTGCTCCCCGTAATGGCAGGGACACAAGCTGGGCCCTGCCTGCTCGGAAGAAAGGGTGTCAGGTGTGGGCAGAGTTTTGCCTGTCCTGTGTGAGGGGCATCCCCTGGCATTGCCGCTGCTGCAGGCCAGAGATGTCTGAAGGCCCTGGGAGCTGCAGGGCCATCCTGTCAGACCTGTGCCGAACTCATGGGGCTGCCTTCAAGAAGGAGATGCCAGGGGTTGGAGAGCCTGCGCTGGCAGTAAAGAAGCTGCTCTATGGGTTAATCATCTTCCTGGTTAACAACTGTCTTGAAAGACTCGCCCGCTTGTCTTTCAGTGATGGGTCTCGCCTTGGCATGACAGAAATCCATCTGCTGTCAGAAATCTCCCTCTGCAAAGTGCTTTTCTACCCTCCAAATCCCACCTGTGTGTATCACTGATTGGGCTCCGGGTCCCTTGTGAGGACATGAGACCCATCAGGGCTGGTCTCGCGGTAGCGTGGGTAACCCACGGCCCCCCTCCGGCAGCCAGCAGTGGTGAGGTGACCGTGCACTGCCCTGTTCTAGGTTCTGGGTGTGCCAAATACGTGCTGCTCAAGCATGGAGAAAAAGCTTAAGCTGGGCTCCAGCGTCTGGCACCTCGTCTCCTTTAGGAGCAGCGGCAGCAGGATTTGAAAGATGATTTGGTGACCGCATGTAAGTACTCATGAGGGAAATGCCACCTGCCAAAGAGGCAAACCAAGAGCTGGAGGCAGAAGTTGGACAGCTTTCAGCAGGGCTTGCTTGCAGGGGTGGAGCAGGGCTGGGCTGGTTGGGTGCTGCTCTGCTCTCTGCTGTAAGGTCTTCTGAAGGGAGCTGTCATGGGGCAGAGGGAAAGCCCTCGCTCGGGTGAGTGGCCAGGTACAGGGCATGAGGAGAGGCCTCAGAGGACAGGGGCTGCTGGAAATGGGCACAAATGCCATGGGGTGGCTGGCAAGAAGTGAAAGGCTGTGGATGGCACAAAAATTACTCGTGGTGGGCCGAACTCTCGGTGGGACCAGCCCAAGATCTTTCGGTGATCCGCCTGCCGTTGCGGTAGGGAGAGTGAAATTCATTGCTAGGAAACATGGAAAGGGGGGGAAGAAAGGAGCCACAAATAGGTTGCGACGGGCGCTGAGCCAGCACCAACACTTGGGGACGCGGGAGTCGCCCTGGGTGGGTCGGTGAATGCGCTGCCTCCCACACTGCCAAAAACACTGCGGGAAGGAGCAGAGAGAAACGCCGAGAGACCCTGTCCTTGTGTCCCCGGGGTGCGCAGGGGGTCTCCGGTGCCGGGCTTGGGGCCCAGGGCTGAGCATCTCGGGGCGGAGTGGCGGGCAGCGAGCATCCCGGGGGGGAGGGTCGTGCGTGGGGTCTGCATCCGTGGGGTCTGCATCCGTGGGGTCGCGGTCCCGGCGGGACTGCCCTCGCTCGGCGGCAGCACGGTCCCGGAGCGCGGGGCGGGCGGCGGCGGCGGCGGCCCCGCCCGGTGCGGCGGCGGGCGGAGCCGGCGTGCGGGCGCGGCCCCGTCTCCCTGCGGCTCTCGGTGGTGCGGCGGCCCGGCCGGCAGGGCCCCCCCGCAGCCCCGGGCATGGGAGCCCGCGGGGCGGCGGCCGGGCCTGGAGGAGGAAGAGGAAGAGGAAGAGGAGGCGGCGGCGGGGGCCGCTGACCGGCGCCGGGGCGGCGCGGCAGCCCCGAGGCCGCGGTGAGTGGAGCGGCGCGGACAGGCCTGGCCGGGTGGGGGAGGCCCTGGGTAGCCCCGGGATGCGACCCGGGGGATGCGATCCCGGTCGCTTATGGGTGGCACCGCCCCGGCTCGGGAAAAAGCCTCTTTTTCAGGTTGTTTCTCGATTTTTAATAAGTTTTTGTGTGTGCCAGGGACTGGAAAAAATTTGGGGGGGCATGGTTGTGCTGAATGCGCCCCCTCACCCCGCTTTTGGCCGGGAAAAGGGAGGCACAGGGGGGAGCCGATGGCCCCAGTGCCACCTTTGCCCCCCACGCCTCCCTTCTCCAGGCCCAGAGATGTCCTACGGGAAGAAGGATGGAGCCCATGGGGATGAGCATCCCCTCCAAAATGAGCATCACCAGCCCCATGGCACACACCACACTGGAGTGAATCCCTGGGGACCAGCTCCCCAACCCCAGGTTGCTTTTGGCATCTCACACCCTGCGAAGATGCTGCGGTGTAAGGGGGGGTCATCATCTTTCATAGCCCCCCAGCTAGCAGGTGTTTTTAAGCCCACTCATGTTCGTGGCATCCCATGGCCACTGTTTGATGGAGCGCTTCGCTTTTGTTCCTGTCGAGCATCACTCTCTGCTCGCCGCGTGGACCACCCCGCTAAAGGGTCCCTAAAATCCACTCTTATTTTTTCCTAACACCTCCCCACCTGGCTGTCGAGACACCACCGCTCCATGTGCTGCCTGCTGCGAGGGCTGTGGTTTTTGGAGAGGATTTCTGGCAGGCACTGGGGGCAGGCAGGTCCCTACATCAAGGGCTCTGCTGGGTGACAGGGTGCCGTGACCGCAACAAGGTTTGGGAGATAACAGCAAACCTGGCTTTTCTCCAAAGGGCGACTTTCTAGAAAAAAACTGGATGAGGGGTTGGGGTGCTGGGGCGAGCCAGGAGACCCCTGCCCACGCGGACCCCACTCTTCATCCTGTGGAGAGAGAGGGTGGACACAGGTGGGGCATCAGGCTCAGAGCCTTTTCCAGCACCTCCCTGCCTGCGGTGGGCTCCTGTCAACGCCCCGTTGCCTGCTGGGGTCAGCCCTGTGGCTGGGAGAAGGTAGCTGGAGCAGGGTTGGGTCCGCGGGTCCTGCTCTGGCCCACGTCGGCTCTGATCCCTGCTCCCAGCCGGTGCTGCCGTCACTGCTGCTCGGTGCCCTGCAGCTCCCCTGGGGGCCCCACTAGCCGGGGCTGGCAGCTGCCGGTGGGCTGGCCCCAGGCCTTGGGCTGGTTGCCAGCACCCTCGGGTCCTAGCTGCGCTCCTGCCGGGGGGTCCTGCCACAGCTCCCTGCCCGCTGGGGTTCCCCCAGGGTCCCTGCAGCAGCACTGGCCTGTCCCAGGGTCCCCAGGGCCTCGCAAGCCCCATGCTTGTCCTTCGTGGTTGCCTTGCCCTGTCCTAGCAGCTTCCCTGAGAGTGGGGACCAGGGCAGGAACTGGGGTGCACGGCTGTGCTGCGGCCCGAGCCTCGGCGGTGGCGGGGCTGGGAAGAGCCAGACAGTTTGGCTCAGCCAAGGCTCTCCAGTGACTCTCCCTGCTGCCTTCCCGGCAGGGCTCTGGCCCAGCTCCAGGTGTCATGTGGGAGATAAGGGGACCCTGGCTCCCAGCGGCTTCTGGTGTCCCGGGGGGCCTCGCCACCAGCAGCAGGAGGAGAGAGGACCCGTGCTGCTGGCTGTAAGCTGGACTCCCCTGGACGCAGCAGGGACCCCTGCCCCAGGGGCCGGCATGTCCCACTCAGCTTGGCTCGGTGTCTGCCGTGCAGCTGCTCGCCCCGCTGGGTGCCCTGAGGAGGGCCCCTGCCGGCATGGCCCTCGCTGCCAGCCCCGCTTTGGTGCTGCTGCTGGGGTGCAGCGCTGCGGGGGGCTTGGGACGGGGAGCAGGGAAATGGGGTGCCTTGGAAAGGGGTGGCTGCTGGGGGCACTCGTGGTGCCCTTGGGACACCCCAGGCTGGCCGCGTTTTGGAGACCGTGACCTTCAAGGGCCCAGCCTCCACGGAGGCTCTTTGCGGCACCCATTGCAGTGTCCCCATCCCCTGCTTGGGAGGTGAGGGGGACAGGGAGTGGTCTTGGCCTTGGAAAGCGCAGAGGAGACTTGCTGCATGGGGCTGGGGACCTCTCGCATCTTCGTGGCTGTGCCTTCAGAGCAGGGGTCCAAGCGCAGCATCCCCCATGGGACCTGCGAGCCCATCACCTCCTCATCAGGCCTGTGCTGCTCCCGCTGCCCTGGTGTCATTCAGTCTGCGGGCTCAGGCTGGCGGTGTCCTGAACGTGGGGTGTCTCGGCAGGATCGGGACCGTGGCTGGAGCCGCCCCCCTGCCCCGCTGAGCGCACATGTCTGCCTGCCCGTGCCCGGAAGATGACCAGGCTGCTCTTGGGGGTGACCCTGGAAAGGATTTGCAAGGCCGTGCTGCTGCTCTGCCTGCTCCACTTCGTCATCATCATGATCCTCTACTTCGACGTCTATGCGCAGCACCTGGACTTCTTCAGCCGCTTCAATGCCAGGAATGCCTCGCGCTCCCACCCCTTCTCCAACTCCTCCCGCCCCAACGGCACCGTCCCCAGCTTTGGGCCGGCCGGCGCTGAGGCCCTGTCCCCCAGCGCCAAGCCCAGCACCAACCAGTCCACCACTGAGAAGCCCTTGCAGCCCTGCCAGGAGACACCTCCTGGCTTAGGTGAGACGTGTGGGGCGAGTGCTGGGGATAGTTGGGCTCTGGCTCCGAGCATGGGGCTTGTGGGTGGCATCTCCGTCCCCTGGGCCCTGGGCATGGCTTCCTGGTGGTCCCAGGGGTGGAGCAGTGGAGAAATCCCAGCCTGGAACTGGTACCAGGACAGCTGGTTTCAGGTTTTGTTAGCGGCTTGCCCAGCCTCTCTGCCCCTGTTTGGGAAAGGTTTTGGGTGTCCTCTGCCCTCGGCTGTGCCGGTCCCCCTTACAGGTCCCCCTCGCTATTTGCTCCACTGGCCTGGCTGGGAGGAGCAGATGACCATGACCCGGATTGTGTCCTGTCCTGTGGGCATCACCCTGCCCTCCCTCTTGCAGTCGGGCGCCTGCTCATCGAGTTCAGCTCTCCCATGAGCATGGAGCGGGTGCAGCGGGAGAACCCCGATGTGCGCCAGGGTGGCAAGTACACCCCCCCGGACTGCCTGCCCCGGCAGAAGGTGGCCATCCTCATCCCCTTCCGGCACCGCGAGCACCACCTCAAGTACTGGCTGCACTACCTACACCCCATCCTGCGTCGGCAGAAGGTGGCTTACGGCATCTACATCATCAACCAGGTGAGGGGGGTAGGGGCAAGGGGTTGGCAGGGATGGGGTGGGCAGGCGGGCGTTGCTGAGCTCTGCCCCGCAGTTCGGCGAGGACACCTTCAACCGGGCCAAGCTGCTCAATGTGGGGTTCCTGGAGGCCCTCAAGGATGATGAGGAGTATGACTGCTTCATCTTCAGTGACGTGGACCTCATCCCCATGGACGACCGCAACCTCTATCGCTGCTATGAGCAGCCACGGCACTTTGCCGTTGGCATGGACAAGTTTGGGTTCAGGTGGGTGCTCTGCGGGGCTGGGGTGTTTCCCTGGGCAGGGCTCGGTGGTTGCCCGGGGCAGGCATGGGGTCACTGGCTTGAATTGTGGACATGGGATGGGAGAGGGCGCAGAGGCCTGGGTGGGAGAGTGACACAGGGGAGGGCTGGTGCTTGTCCCTGGGGGTCCCCATGGGGCTGACACCCATCCCTGCCTGTCCCTGGGGGCTGACCTGTTTGCTGTCACCCTCCAGGCTGCCCTACGCCGGCTACTTCGGCGGTGTCTCTGGGCTGAGCAAGTCCCAGTTCCTGAAGATCAATGGCTTTCCCAACGAGTACTGGGGCTGGGGAGGAGAGGATGATGACATCTTTAACCGGTAGGTGCCAACCCCTTGCCAGCGCCGGCTCGTTCGGGTATGCTGGGGCTCCCTGCCGAGCACCGACCTGGCACCCTCACCAGCGCCAGGACTCCCGGTTTTGCGGGGGATGTGCATGGGTCATGCCGCATGGCGGGGAGGGATTTAATTACCCTCCAACTTGAGGGTTGGTGACCTTCACGGACCGAACTGGCCCCTCCCAGGGTATTGGGGGGCTGGGGGGCACCCATGTGCCTTCCTTGTGGCTGAACCTCCCCAGCATGTTGGGGCACAGCCCCCTCCTGCTGCGGTGTGAGCTGCGCCAGCGGGGCGGCGTGCCGGTGGGCTCCACTCCAGGCTGGGGCTGGGATGCTAAACTTGAAAGTGTCCAGGGCTGGGATGCAAAACTTGGAAGTGTCTCGGTGGCAGCCGTGCAGTGGCTGAACAGGCATTTCTGCCAGCAGCCGGCAGGCCGCAGCACAGCCGCATGCAGAGCTGGAGCCCAATCCCCCCGCATGCACCCCACGTTGGGTGCTGGAGCCGGATGGCTCCTGCCTCATCTCCCACGGGTTTCCCCACGGCACTGCCCAGGGGAGCAGCGCGCGGCCGGTGGTGCACAACCAGCCTGCAATGGTCGGGCGAGCAAAACACCCCTTGCAGGTGCTGCGGGCACGGTGGCGCGGTTGCGGTTTCCATCCAAGGTGGGCTCGGGGTGGGGAACGAGCAGCGTGTGGAGCTCTAGGAGAGTTTCAGGCAGCCCTTAATGTGTGGGGGGAGCCCCGAGGGAAGGGCCGGGCGCCGGCATTTGGAGAATGTAAACAGCACGGGCTGACCGCAGCGGCCGGCCCGCGGAGCCGGAGGTCGCCGGGCGGGAGCGGTGCTTTGGGCACACCCTGCCGTGAGGCATGCGGCACCCTTGGTTGTGGCAGTGGCCCAGCCCTGGTCTGGCTTTGCTCAGCTTGGCTTGGCTGTTTAAGCAGGGACGGGTTTATTTAGGGTGGGGGCTGACCCCAGAGGTCTCTGGGCTGGGGAATGTCTGCACGCTGATCCTCCCCGCTCCCGCCCCCAGCATCTCCCTGAACGGCATGAAGGTGTCGAGGCCTGACATCCGCATCGGGAGGTACCGCATGATCAAGCACGAACGCGACAAACACAACGAGCCCAACCCGCAGAGGTGAGTGAGCCGCAGGGGCCGGGGCAGCCGGGACGCTGGGTGATTGCTGGGCTGCCTCCGGCCATCGGCTCCCCTGCTCCGCTCACCCCCGTGGAGGTCCGGCACTGCGGCAAGCGTCCCCAGCTCCCCCCCACCTCATCCTGCTCCCATTTCCACCAGATTCACCAAGATCCAGAACACCAAAATGACGATGAAGCGGGATGGGATCAGCTCGCTGCAGTACCGGCTGGTGGAGGTCTCGCGCCAACCCATGTACACCAACATTACGGTGGAGATCGGCAGGCCGCCCCCCCGCCTGGCCCGAGGCTAGCGCTCGCCCTGCCGGCAGAGCCGCCGGGAGAAGGCTCTGTGCCCGGGCTGGCTGGGCACGGTGGGTTTTGCCCCAGCTCGAGAGCCAGGACTGGACGGGGATGTTTTCTGCCTACTCTGCTGCCTTCTGGAGACACCCCCAACCCACCCGTTGGTCCCCAGGATTTCTCTGTCCCCCCCTGTCCCCACGAGTGTGTTTGCAGGACCCCCGCCCCATACTCGGTGTGTCGGCGGATGAGCCCGGCCGCCCTGCATGCGGTTCCTGGCGCAGAGGGAGGGGGCAGCCCCAGGCCTGGCAAGGAGCCCCTGCCTGCGCCAGCTCCTGCCTGCATCCCGGGTGGGGAGGGTGAGATCCCACTGCTCCGGGAGAGTTGCGGGGGTCCCCACCAGTGCTGTGAGAAGCGGGGTGCAGGCTTCCCCCTTCGCCAGCGCTGGAGCCGCTGCTGCCCCGGCCGGGGGTGGGAGCAGCCTGGGCCCCCCCGAGCAGGCAGGATGGTGCCACCCCAGCCGGGCGCTGCCCGCGCTGCTGAGCACGCAGACGTGGCTCGCTGTCTTCCTCTGCTTTAGTCTGGTGCTTAGAGCCGGGCCCTGTCTCAGCTCTGCCAAACAGAGACCTCCGGTTAGCGAACGCCCCTCGCTGTGCCTCAGTTTCCCCAGGACGGGGGGGGTGGCGGCCATATCCCGTCCCCCGTCCCCAAAGGCAGATGCTGTGTATGCGTGTGCAGCCCCTGCCCTCACCTGCCCTCCCCGCTTTGCGGGGGGGATGGGGCTCATTTGACCCCCCCAGCCCCTCTCGGCAGGGGCTGGCACGCGGGGGCGGTTGCCCCACAGCTCCCTTCAGCGGCACGTGCCCCACAGGCAGTTTGGGGGCCATTGGGGTCTCCCCCTTCTCTGGCTTCCCCCTGCAGGCCTGGGGCAGGGGGGCTGTGGGCAGGAGAGGCCGGGGCCGTGCAGGGCGGGTGCCCCGTGCCCCTCCATGGGGCTGGGAGCCCCGGCACCCCCCACACACCCCGTGGGGGGCTGGGAGCAGTGGGGCCAGGAGCAGGGCAGCATGCCGGGGCCGGGGGGCACCGGCGACTTTTGTACATTTGAATGTCTGACCCTTTTTTTGAGCGTACGTTGAATGCAGCGTTCGGTCGTAGAGACCAGGGTTTTTGTATTTAATAAAAGTTTCAAAAGTTTGTGGGGTTTGTGGGGCCGGTGCGGGGGAGTTACCATGAGATGGAGGAGTTTCAGCGTCCGCTGCGGGGGGGACAGCCCTGCCTGCCACCTCCAGCTGGGGGCTGGGAGGCAGAGCCCCCCTGCCCTGCCCACCCTCGGAGCCGCCCCCAGCTCACACAGCCCTGGGGGCTCCTGCCCTGCAAGGTGCCCAGCCCCAGCTGGGGTGAGGTGCCCAGGGCAAAAGCAGCTGCTGTTGCTGCTCCGTGGGGCAATTGGTGTCCTTAGGGACAATGCTCGCTCTCAGCAGGGACAAGCCCTTCTCCCCCGTGCCCTGCTCCAGCTGGATTTGTAGGTCCGAGTGGGGCAAGGGAGCGTTCCCTAGCTGCTGGCTGCTCAGGGCCAGTGCTGGGTGCGCGAGGGGGAAAGCGCTGCACCCATGGGACATGGTCACCCATTCTCCAACCCACTCCCAGGGTCCCCAAAGAAGTGCACAGTGGGACACAGTCTCAGGAATATAAATCTCATTAAAATCTAGGATACTTTAGAACTCTACACCGGGAGAAACACTGGCACAGGCAGCGCTGCCCAGGGACGCGCGCGTTATTGCTAACAATTAGAGGTGAAGAGTAGCGGCGTGACACGTGGGGCAGGGCATGGGCACCATGCGGGAACCTGCACCCCTTGCCGCGGCACGGCGGGGGGCTCAGGACAGGGCCAGGGGAGCTGGAACGTCCTGCCAGGGCTCAGCACCCTCCGCACGCCGCCATGCCAAGCCACGCCGTGTCCCTGTGCCAGCCTTGGGGCTGCAGCATGGAGAGCGCAGGGCGCTGACTGGGAGGGGAGCGGTGGGGTGGAAAGGGTCCCACCCCATCCACCCCGAATCAAGAGCTCCAAGCCCTTTGGCTGGAGCTGGAAGACAGATTGAAAACCGCCCGGCCTTGCCAGTGCATCCTGCTCCACTAATACTGGTTGGGGACTGAGTGTCTCCAGATGGCTCGGAGCGAGCGGGCTGGCACAGCCCCCTGTGTCTCCGCTGGTACCTCTCGCTAGCAGCAGCTGGGGGGGGGCTGGTCCATCCTGCTCCCCCTTAGCACCATGGAAAGCCCACCCTGCCCATGCTGGGGCTGCTGGGGAGAGCTGGACCCCGGCCCAGCCCCGACACCCCTTGGCCAGGCTTAAGTGCTCCCCCAGCCTCCTGCCCTGCTGCAGGGCAGGCAGCAGCGCCAGGCTGTGCCCACACTGCTTATGGCTGCGCCCAGCTTTGCAGGCGGTGCCCGGCCACGCAGGCAGGCACCCAGAGCCCCCCAGTGGGGCCGCAAGGTGCTGCAGGGTGCATGGGGGGGTCATACCAGCTCGCTGCCTGTACAGCCCCATGGTACCGTGCATATATGCGTGCCCACGTGTGCCATGTGTGTGCCCATATCGTGTCTGAGGGACACACACATGCACACACATGTGCTGTAAGTGCTTGTGTCTTGTGCTGTGAGATCCTGCTGCCCATGCTGGCAGCGTGCTTGCCCCCATCTCCCTGTGCTGGCCCAGTGCCTGGCACTGTCCCTGGGCACGGCCACCCATGGAAACCTGCAGGTTCTGAGCCACAGCAGATGCCCACCCGGGCCAGGGGGTCCCTACAGTGCCAACCTCCTCCACGACAGCCCTGTGCACACACAGCTCGGGACAGCCGCCGGCAGTCCCTGCGAGCCCCAGCCCTGGTCCCACGCCACGCCATCTCGACGGGGAGGCCAGGAGGGTGCCCCACGGTGGGGCAGGCTGCCCGGCTGCGGGGAGGCTGGGAGCCGGGGGGCATCCCACTCCCCCCCATCCTGTGCATCCCCCTGGGGCAGGGCCCCTGCAAAGTGCCTCTGGCTCCCGGCCTCCCGGGGCTGTGCCCCCTCCTCTCTTGTCCCAGCGTCGCGCACAAAGGTTACCGTAAACACGAGGGTTAACGAACGCCACGGGGTGGGGGGATAGGGGTGGGGGTTAACCGGCGAGGAGGTGGGGGGGTCTCGGGGACGGGTGCTGAGAGCCCCCCGCGGTCCGGTGCGGCCCGGAGCCAGGCTCCGCCAGCGGAAGGTGCGAAAGTGTCACCGCGCAGGAGGGGTTAGAGGGGGTGCGGGGACAGCGGGGGGTCACAGTCTGGAGTCCTGGCTGTGGGCTGAGCCGTTGCTGCCCTGCACGGGGGAAGCAGCCGCCACCTCGCTCCGGCCCTTCTCCGGTTGCAGGGGCTGCACCTCCAGGTGGGACTCGGTGGAGGAGCTGAACGCCGGGGCGTAGCGCCCGCTGCGGTGCTCTGCCAGCGCCGGGCCCCAGTCCTTGCTTGCCTTGGTAGCATTTTTCAAGCGCTAGAGAGAGGGAGAGGATGGGTAGAGGGTGAGCACCTGCCCTGCTCCCCTGCCCCAGCCTCCCCCAGCATGCCAGCAGCTCCCAGGGGCGCCTGGAGATGGGGTGCCCCACAGATGCTGCCTGCCCACAGCTGCTGCGGGATGCTGACAGCTCCAGTGGGGTGGGGGACAGCCTTGCAGGCAGCCCCAGGTGGGACACGAACAAGGGTGTCTAGCCCCTGGCCACCCACCTCCAGCAGCGTGTCCCCCTCGGAGCGGCACACTTTGTAGATGGCGTAGATGGGGATGCAGATGACGGAGGAGAGCGCCATGAGGAAGCCGATGCTGATGGCCCAGGTGGGGTAGATGTAGTCGTTGTAGGAGATGGGCCGGTACTGGATCACTGTGAAGACCAGGATGAACTGGGGAGGGACAGGCAGGATCAGCCAGTGGGGAGCAGCCAGCCTGCTCTGCACCCCCCCGATTGCCCTGCTCTGCCCCATCCCTGCTGCCCCCCTGCAGCCCAGCACCCTCCCCCCCAGGGTGGGCAAGTGGGTGGTCCAGGTGGGATCCTTGCCCCCTCCTCCCGTCACCCCATGCCCCATGGTCGCGATGCTCACAAAAATGATGGCGGGCGAGATGAAGCGCCAGCAGATCTGGAAGAAGAGTGGGGGCGGGAAGCCCAGCATCATCTCAATGTCCTTGAAGTAGTTGCGGTGCCCTGCGGGGACGAGCGACTGTCAGCCGCGGCGTGGCTGGGCTGGGGCCCCGGTGGGACCCCAAGCCCCCTTCCACCCCTGCCCAGCACCAACTTCAGACCCCGCATGGTGGGATCCACCAGGCTCCTCGGGTCACGGCTGCCCCGATTGGCCAACGGCCTTGCACGCCTCAGCCAGTTAGGACACAGAAAACCACTGATTGGCCAGAAGATAGCACACCCTTTTCCCCACTGGTTGGCTGGGGCAGCCCTAATGGCTGATTGGCTGTAGGCGGTTGCACCTACCATAGATGTACATGATGGCCACGCACATGATGCAGGAGATGACGACCAGGGAGAAGCTGGCGGCGTAGTTGTCCATCAGCAGGAGCCAGTAGATGCCCGCCTGTGAGAGGGACCCGTTGGCACGGCTGCCCCGGTGGTACCGTCGCTGTCAGCAGGGCAACGGCACAGCCGCGCTGCCAGGGCCGACATGGCAACACGCAGCCCAGATACCACCACCGCAGTCGGCATGGCAACACCCGATGCCAGTGTCAGCATGGCGACACTTAGTCTGGATACTATTGCCAGTGTTGGCATGGCAACACCAGGCCCTGGGTGTCACCACTACCAGGGTGGTCATGGCAACAATGTGGACATGGCTGATGGTGTCAGCATGGCAAGGTCACCATGGCAACGGCACCCTGTTACCCCAGTCCCGTGGTCACCTACCTGCGTGGTGAGCGGGACGCCCAGCAGGAAGCCCACCACGGCCACCCCCAGCGTTACGAAGGTCTTTCTGCGGATGATCCACTCGTTGCCCACCTCATCCACGATGGCCGTGACCAGCGTCTCCAGCAGGCAGAACTGTGTGTCAGGTGGAGGGGGAAGCATGTCACCACCTTGGCCCCACCATGCCACCCCATCCCAACACGCTGGCCCCACCATGCTGCCCCACCATGACCTACCTGTGTACCCAGCCCCAGGAGGATGAGCATAAAGAAGAAGAGGATGGACCAGAGGGGCGAGATGGGGAGCAAGGTGAGGGCCTCGGGGTAGGCAACAAAGGCCAGACCAGGGCCGTGGTCGGCCACCTTGGAGATGTCCACGCCCAGGTGGTTGGCCATGAAGCCCAGGATGGAGAAGATGACAAAGCCGGCATAGACACTGGTGGCGCAGTTGGTGATGCTGATGATGATGCTGTCCCTGCGGGGAGAGGGGTCAGGGCTGGCGGCAGGCCCGGGGGGCAGCAAGAGGACTGGTGGCCGCAGTCGGGCACTCACCGGTAGCAGTTGTTGTGGAACTTGTTGTAGGAGGCCATGGTGATGAGCCCGCCCCAGGCACAGCCCAGCGAGTAGAAGATCTGCGAGGCCGCGTCACCCCACACCTGCGGCGGTGGGGTGGTCAGTGCTGTGACCCCCAGCCCTGCTCCTCCCTGGCCGCCCGCCACCCCTCGTCCCTGCTCACCTTGGCGTTGAGGATCTTGTCCCACTGGGGCGTCAGGTAGTACATGATGCCGGTGAGGGCCCCCTCCAGCGTGATGCCACGCACGAAGAGGATGGTGAGCACCACGTAGGGGAAGGTGGCCGTGAAGTATACCACCTGCGGGGCGGCACCTCAGTGGGGTGGGGCCGGGGACAGGGGTGGGGCCACGGACAAGGGGTGTGGCCCAGGAGAGCGGGTGTGGTTATGGACTGGGGAGGGGCTCCAGACCAGGGGAGGGATTATGGTCCAGAGTGTGGAGCAGTGGTCCAGAAGGAGAGAGTATGGTCTCAGGGGGAGGGGCTACGGTCAGGGAAGGCGGGGCCATGGCCACATGGGAGGAGCTGTGCCCAGAAGGGGTGTGGCCAGGTCACTAGGGGTGTGGCCTTTCCCAGAGTGGGAGGAGCACAGAGGGCTGGGACCATGCCTAAAAGGGGAGAGGCTGTGCCCAGAAGGGGTGGGGCCACAGCTACAATGGGCGGTACATTCCCAATAGGGGAGGGGCTATGCCTAAAGGGGGCATGGCCGTCTGCAGTGGGGGCGTGTCCACACCCAGGGGGCGGGGCCCAGAGGGGAAACAGGCGGGTACCTTCCCCGAGGACTTGACGCCCTTGATGAGGCAGAGGAAGACGACGACCCAGGAGACGCCGAGGCAGCCCAGGAGGGGCAGCCGCACCTCGCCCAGGTTCCCGATGTCGTCCGACAGGTCCAGCACGTACCTCCTGCGCGGGGGGCAGCCGGCGTCAGCAGGGTCCTGCCAACACCGCCTCCCCCAGCCCCCAGCCTCGCCCCAGTACCTCCAGTACTCCTCGCTGGGACTGGTGCGCTTCTGGGTGGCGTTGAGGAGGCGGGTGAGGTTGATGGCGGCGCGGCTGGAGAGGTTCCCGTCCAGCACCCCCGCGCAGTCGGGCGTGTTCCAGGCGTTGCTGCAGTACGTCCAGGGCAGCACGGGCGTCATGGACACAAAGAAGTAGTAGAAGGCAATACAGATCACCACGTTGTAGTAGATCCCGATGTACGTGGACACCACCATCATCCCGTAGCCCACGCCTGGGAACAGCACCGGGGAGGGGTGAGCGGCATGGTGCGGCATGGCGCGGGTACGGCACGCAGCACGGGGGGTTGTGGCGAGCGGGGGTGGGCAGCATGCAGTGCTGTCAGCAACCTTACAGCCATGCTGCCGCTCGGGGCCCAGCTGTGGCACTGAGGTAGAGAGCACCCCACGCATCCCACCATGCATGGGGTCCTCTACCTCTGAGTAAACCCCATGGTGCTGAGGGTCCCTGGGATGCATGGCAACACACACACAGGGTGCATGGCCTGCAAGGCTGCAGGCAAACCCTTGGGGTCTGGAGACCTCCTTGGAGAACCACTGGGTGGGGGTCTCTCCTTGCACGGCCACAGTGACTTTAGGGCTGCAGCTACCTGGTGGCAGAGGCCACACAAGCACAGGGACATGCACCCAGGCTGAGTACACCACGGTGCGGAGCACACAGGAGCGTGTGCATGGGCTGCCTGCACTCAGACGTGACGTGTGGGCGCGTCACCCGGCAGGCACTGTGTAGGCGTGTGCCGGGGCGCCGGCAGCACAGGAGCACGCTGGTGCGCCAGGAGGTGCACCCGGAGCAGGGTCCAGCCATGGCAGGGCAAGCTCCGAGCACGGCCAGCACCCACGCATGTGGGCACAGCACCCACTGCCCACGGGGCAGGGAGAGGACTGCAGGAGTGTGCCCACAACCGGAAGGGCCACGGGCACCCCCAGCATGTTCAGGGGACCCGACTGGCCTCTGCAAGGGTGATGCACGGGGGACACATGTGGTGTGTGCAGGGATGTGTGTGTAATGCCTGCAGTGGATGCCAGTGCAGGGCTGGGGTGTGCACAGGGGATGCATCGTGTGTGGACGTGTGTAATGCGTGCAGGGGATGCCGGGCGGGCTGTGTGTGCAGGGCAGTGCGGCCCGGGGTGGGTGTGCACACAGGGGACCCCTGCCACGCAGGCAGCGGTGCGTGTGCAAGGCATGTGTGTGCAAGGCATGCGGGGCTGTGTGAGCCGCAGGTGCCTGCATGGGGCTGTGCAACATGCCAGAGGTGTGCATGCAGGGGACACAGGGGGTGTGCAGGGGGGTGTACCACGTGCCAGGGGCAGGCGCCCCGTGCCTGTGTGTGCTGGTGGGGACAGGCAGCCCCTTACCTTTGAACATGGGGCTGACCCTCCAGACGCCGAGGCAGCCCTGGCTGGCGAACTGCCCAAAGGAGAGCTCCATGAAGAAGAGAGGGATGCCACAAAACACCAGCATGATGAAGTAGGGGAACATGAAGGCACCTGGCGGGCAGGAACCAGAGCGTGAGAGTGAGCAATGACCCTGGACACGGCTGTGCCCCCCGCCTCCCTGCACCTGGGGCCGGCAAGCACAGCACAGGGCCGGGCGCATGCCCCCACCCCTGCCCCAGGGCACCCCGCTCATCCGGCTCTCCGACACCCACCTCCCCCATTGCGGTAGCAGAGGTACGGGAAGCGCCAGACGTTGCCCAGCCCCACGGCGTAGCCCACGCTGGTCAGCACGAACTCGATCTGGTTGCCCCAGTTGCCGCGCTTGACGCTCTTGTCCTGCTTGCCCCGCTCCCCGGGCACGGCGCCGTTCTGCGGAGAGATGCCGCGAGGCGCGTCAACTGGGGACCCCCCCACCGGTCCCATCGGAGGGGTGACGGCCACCGAGCAGGGCCGGGTGGTCCCCTGCATCCTGCCCCATCCCTCCCCCATGCCAGCCCTCCCCTCACCATGCAAAGGCAGTGCCAAGGAGGGGGGAGGGCAGCGGTGGCCCCCCCGATGAATAGCTCTGCCCGGAGCCCGGCTGCAGCGAAGGAAGAGCCTGCAACTCATACAAAGCAGGTCCGGGCGCCCGAGCACAAAGGGGCCTCTGTTCCCGTGCCCCCCCCCTCCCCGCGCCCAGCAAGAGAGGCCCTGCTGAGTGGCCACTGCCCATGGCTGGGGGGGAATGGTGGGACCCCCAGGGTGAAGCATGGGACCCCCCCCAATGGGGAGTAGGGTGCAGTGACTAGAGCAGGCGGGGGGCTGGGTGCCGTCCCGGGAAAGGCACCTTGCCACTGCTGGGGTCCTGCTGCCAGCTCAGCGCCCAGCGAGGGCACCGTGCTCAGGGCAGCGCAGGGGGGGTCCTGTGCAGGTGGGTCCCCTGGGGACAGCCCCAGCACCCAGCCATCCCTCACCACAGGGGACCTGGGGGGGAACTGGACAGGGGCGAGAAAGGGCGCTTTGTGCAGGCTGCCACACAATGCAAGCTCACACCAGGAACAACAACAACAACAGGGACGGGCGCCTGTCATCCCGGATGGAGATGGCACCCATCACCCCGTGGCTCCGTCCCAGCATGGCCCTGGGCTCGCACTAATACCCTGCCTGGATGCTGCCAAGCTCCAGCAGGTTGGGCTGAGGCCAGATGGCATTTTGGGGTGCCGTGGGTGCCCTGAGCCCTCCCATCCCCACCTGAGGCCAGGCGATGGGTGCATGGGATGAGGGTGCTGGTCAGTCCATGGCCCCACAGCACCCATGACCCTACAAGAGCAGCATGGGGTGCCAGCAGCCCTAGGATGCCGGAGCTCCATGGTGCCAGTCTCCCCACCATGGACACCCTCGTGCCTGCTCACGCTGCTGTCCCCCACTACACCCCCCTGCCCCGTGTGCCGCCCGCGATGGCTGACGTGGGCAGCAAGCATGCCACAAATGGGAGCCGTCGCTTCGGATCTGCTCATGCCAGCGGGGTGCGGGCAGCAGGCGCGGTGCACCTAACCGTATCATTCGATTAGGGCCGGCACAGCCGGGACGTGATGCCCGGTGACTCCGGCACCGCGCTGCCAAACAAAGCCATCTGCTGCAAGCGGGGGCCGCACGCGCCAGGGGCCGCGGGGGGGCTGCTGGGGCGCAGGGCTGGGGGAGAGGGGTGATGGGAGGGTCGGCAGGTGCTTTGGGCAGGGCTATAGGGGCTATAGGGGCAATACGCCAGCCAAGCCCAGCCAGGGCACCAGGGTGCCCACGCCAGACCCCATGGGCAAAGGCTCCATCAGAAGTGAGCTCACAGCAACTGCAGGTGCTGGGGGAGGCTCTTATTGTGGGGTGCTGAGCTGGAGCGGGGCCGAGGGGTCCCCAGGGTGGTGGGGGGACACTGGCACAGTCCCCACGCTGGGGGGGGGATGCTGGCACAGTCCCCACACTGGGGAACGCTGCCCGCTTGAGCAGGCTGATCCGATTGGGAAGACTCTGATTAAGCTGCTTGCACTAACAAGGCTCCTAATGAGCAGCACAGCCTGGCAAAGGGTCTGGGGGGGGACGGGATGACACTGCACAGCCCCAGCTCAGCCTGGAGCCCCGGTGCCCAAAGGAGACCTCATCCTTGTCCCAAAGCCAGAGGCCAACCCCTCTGCTTGGGTGACCCTGGCACGGCTTCACCTGCATGCCCGATGGGGCACCCCAGCTCTGAGCTGTCTGGCACCGGTGTGACAAGAGCGCCAGGGCTCTGCTGCCCACCCCCCCCAGCTTCCTGCAGTGCGGGGCTTCGGCATGCTTGTCCCCAATAAGAGGGCAGCCACATCTGTGCCCATGCGTGCACAAGCACACGCATGTGCGCACACGCTTGCGTGCTCACCCCTCAGCTTGCTACAACCCCCCCCTCGCCCCAAATCTGGGAAGGTCACCCTGTCCTTTACACTCGTTAACTGCCCTCCCAACCCCACACGGTAAAAGATGGGGGGACACAGAGAACCCAGGCGTCCGGGAAGATGAGACACCCCCCCTCCCTGCTGTGGGGATGGGACAGAGGTGGGCTGTAAAGGGGGAGCTGCCCCCCAGCAAGGATGCAGCCTCTCTTGGGGGAGTCCTTATCCCACTCCCCAAATTTTCCATGCATGTGTTCCCATGCAGCCCCAAAAGATGCCTGGCTTGGGTGCAAACATTGGGGGGGGAGGAAGGGTGCCCCGGGCACCCCGAAAGTCCCCCAAAGGGGATGTTCGGGGTGCCCAGGGCATCCTTCCTCCCCCTTCCCGAGGGACCCCCCCCCCCGCCCCCGGTCAAAGATTCCCCAGCCCAGCAGAAGAGGCATCATCCATCAGGCCATTTGGCACCGGAGCCTTTCTCATGCTAAGCAGCATCGCCTCGCACAATGACAGCTTGGCTGGGGTGCCCGGATGCCCCCCACTTCTCGAAGGAGCCCTGATTTATGGCTGGGAAGCTCATGGCAGTAGTGGGGTCGATGCTGGGAGGGGATGTCCCCGTGGGAGGCATCTCCAGCGTGGTCCCCCCACCTTTTTCCCCACCCACACTGCCCCCACGGAGGTATTTCAGCCCGGCAGCAGCACTCCGTGGGGCATCAGCCTTACCCAGACCCCCCTGAACCAGTGAGGGACCCCAATTCCTTCCCCAGCCTCCTAATGGGGTGCCAGGGCTGCTCCTGCATGCTAATGCAGGGTACCAGTCAGCCCCTGATGTCGTCAGCCTGATGTCATTGCTCTTCGCCATGGCAATGGTGATGCAGTCATGGCCGGGTGAGGCAGGGGCTGCCGGAAGGTATAAATAGATGCTAATTACATCATTTGCCAAAGTAGCCGCTCTTCCAGGGCAGGGAAGTGGAGTGCAGGATGCCTGGGGCAGGGGGATCCCAGCCTGGGGTGGGGGTCCCTGGGGATGGAGGGATGGGGTGACTTGGAGAGGGTTCCCCAGGGATGGGATGACTTTGAGAGGGGTGTCCCAGATGCCTTCACCATCCGGTAATGGCTCCTGGGTGCTGTGGTGCAGGGGTGCCCCTGTAATCAACCCCCACACTCCCTGCCCCTGGCACATGGGGTGATGAACCCAGAAATGCCAGCCCAGTGCCAGAGGCTGCCATGCCCTCCCAGCCTGCCCATCCCAGCTCTGCCAGCCCCACCGGCACATCCCAGCCATCCCTGCCCTCTCTCTGCGGTGCCCAGCCCCGTGTTTGCCCCTGCTCTGGTGCGGCAGAGGCACGGCATGGGGGCACGGGCACCTGGCACAGCCCAGGCAGTGGCAGCATCAGCCGTAAGTGCCAAGATGGGCACAGGCAAAGGGGCACTCCCAGGGTGTGTGTGATGCAATGCTGAGGGGGATGTCCAAATCGCAGGACCCCCCTGCAGTGCTACACAGCCCTGACCACCCCCAATGCGGGGAGGCTGCCCAGCCCCACTGACAGCCCTGAGCGTGCTCTGCCAGCCACCCACAGCAGCACCAGCCCCGGGGTGCCACGGCAAACTTTGACATTGCTTGTTGATGCCCATGAAATGGAGGGGGCAGACAGGGGTGTCTTAGCTAGACTCTGCCCCTCCAGCACTGAGCAAGGCAAAGGGGTGCTGTACACCCCTCTTGCAATCAGTAGGTTCCAGAGTTAACGAACACACAACTGTCAGCCAATCTCTTCTTGCTCCCAACACAGCTGAGGCCATGGAGGGGCTTGGTGCCGCACTGTACCCTCCCTCCTCAGGGCACCCCAAATCCCTGGGGGTGCCTTCCCAGCGTCCCAAGGCGCCAAGCTGCAGCTGTGCCTCAGTCCCGCAGAGCCATCGCCCCAGAGCCGGCACAAAGGGGCTGGGAGAGCCACGGAGGTGGGGGGACGGTGCTGGCACAGCCACCATCCAGCCCGGCCCCCCACTCTGCCCCCCAAACCCTGCTCTCACCTCCCCACTGACCTGCTGAGAGGGTCTGGGGGGGCCCAGCTGCCCACGGCCGCCATCCAGGAGGCCAGGCTGGCTGGCTCGGCGAGTCCCCGGCTTCATTGGCACCTTGGGCTCTGGCGCAGCAGCCGCCCGCCCGCCTCCCCCCGCCCGCTGCCTCTGGCGCTTGGCACCGCTCCCTGCTTGCTTCCCGGCCAGGCTCAGCCCCTCACTGCCCGCCCCGCCGTGGCACTGGCGCCCCACCACACCGCCCGCCCCGGCACCATCCCTGCCTGCCCCCATGCCACAGGGAGCCCCCGTGCCTCAGTTTCCCCCCCACAAGCCATGTTCCCATGAGTCAGGCACCACCCCCCCCGCAGCAGGCACAGGCAGGGCAGGCTGCGCAGCGGGCTGAGCCCCGTCCTGCTTAATGAGGCCTCATTAGCGGGGTCCAGCTGCTCGCAGCCCTGCATGCTCCGGCAGGCAGCGCTGCCCTCCCTGCAGGCACCGCTGCCCGTCTGGCCCGGGCAGGGACATGCGTTTGGAGCGTGGCAGAGAGCCACGTCCCCTCAGTGCCCCCCCGTTCCCACACCCCAATGCCCCCAGCCCCACACACACGTTCCTGCCCCTGTGCCCGTCATCCACGCAGCCGCCTGGCCCTGCATGCCCAACCCCAACCCCTGGCACTCGAGGGCTGCAGGGACTGGGCATGGCCCCGCTGGGGGACAGGGGCACAGGGACAAGCCTGCCTGCTGGCACATCCCCAGCCTGGTGCAACAGCTACTTCACTCTGACGTCATACCGCTGGCGACATCATGGGGTTTCCATGGCAACCCTCGCAAGGTCACTGCCCAGCGAGGGACCATCTGGCTGGCAGGAGGGCTGTGCCGCGACCCTCCTGCCACCCGAGCACCCTGCAGCCTCCCTGCTCGCCCCCTTGCCAGTGTGGGGTGGGACCCCGCTGGGGTGCTGTGTCCCATGGGAGGGTGGGCGTGGGGTGCCCCCCAGCCAGGCTCGGGGTACCCCAGCTGTTCCCAGCCCTGCGCCCCTGCTAGGGAGCGCAGCCAAGGCGCCAGCGAGGCGTGATGGCGCGCTGAGGGCGGGGGGACAGGCCGGCGCTTTTGGGCAACCATCTGGGGTCTGGGCAGCGGCGGCCGCGGGCACGCACGTGAACAGCACACGTGTGCAAGGCAGGCGGGCGGGAGGCCCCCCGCATGCCGGCACCCAGCGCCTGTCCCTGTCCCCTCCTGCAGCGGCCACCCGGTAGCTTGGGACATGCCCCATCCATGAGACAGCAGCACCCAACTGTGCCTCCCTGGGACACATGCAATCCCAGAGCCACCCCATGCTGTGCCAGCCCCAGTGATCCCAGCCAAGCCCTCCCAGCTTGCACCTCCAGCCCTGCCCTCCCGTGCAGCCGGGCACCTCCCGTGCCCCGACACTCCACAACGTGCCTACACGAGCATCCCTCCATGTGCCGGTTCAGCTGCACCACCTTGCCCAGGCCACCTGCGTGCCACCACCTGCCCTGGGTACACTGCTCCCCGTGCCCCCCGCAGCAGCCTGAGCACCGCGGGACCCACCGCGCCGTCCCGGGGATGCCAGGCCCTGCACCAGCCCACGGGAGCACAGCACTGCTCCCCTCCAGCCCAACCAGCAGGCAGAGGGGACTGCCAGCCCCACGGGGACACGCTGCTGGAAATGAAGGACCCTCACCTCCCCTGACACCCTGGTCCCCACCCCGGCTGGCTGGCTGTGCTGGGGCTGAACTAGAGAGGCAAGGGCGATGGGCCCATGGCAATGGGCAAGGGCCATGCGTCTTCCAGCCCCTGTCACCCTGTCCCCAAGCAGGGCTGCAGGGTGCCCGGGGCAGGGACAATGCCCAAGGACCTGCCCCAGTGCCACTATCCCCTAGCTGGGCGCTTCCCGCTGGGGCTCTCCTTTCTCCGGCCCCATTCTCCCAGGGCGGACACGATTCTCCCAGGGCGTTCAGGCAGAAAAATCCCCCGCCGGCCCCCCCATCACTGCCCCTTGGTATTCCAGGAAGGGCTCCTGCAGCCAAGAGCCACTTCCGCAGCTCTGCTGGCCCCCCTGCCTGCGGCCACTGGCCGGCGGCACCACACCGCTGGGGGTGTCTGGGACAGGCAGGGTCCCCCCAGCCCTCAACCCCTGGCAGCGCGGTAGGAGCGGCGCCCCAGTGTCCACCCAGGGTGGGCTGGGGCGATGGCAGGAGCCCACCTGAGGCGGGCACCCCACGGCTGAAGGCTGCCCTGCCGTGCCAGGAAGGCAGCCCTGGGAGTCAGGAGCTGCTGGCACTGCTGGAGCCCGAACAAAGCACCCTGAGGAGGACAAACAAAATGTCCTTACAGGCCGGGGAGGGAGAGGCTGTCAGACCCTCCCTGCTCCCCTGTGGCCCCATGGGGACCCCCCCTACCCGGCCGCACAGGGACTGATCCAGCCCCTGGAGCTGCCCTGTACCCTGTTGGGCACCCACCCCCACGGCCTCTGCAGGGTTTGGGAGGGGGCGGGGGGCACTGCCCACCCTCCTGCCTGTGATTTTGGAGTGAGTGTGCAGAGTTTCCCCGGGGCATCCACAAAATGCAGAGCTTGTAAAAGCATGACATGGCACCATCATCACCCCAGGACCGACGGGAGGGCGCAGGCCCTAGCTCACAGGTGGGGAAACCGAGGCATGGCTGCACATTGCCCAGCTGCTATCTCCATCACCCTGTCCCTCCCAGGCCGGGCACAGCAGGTACCCAAAGCCCCACCGCAAACCTGCCTGGTCCTGGGGCTGCACACACCCCCGGGCAGGGGCTGCGCTGTGGGACCCCAGCCAGGCCGGAGGCTGTGGCGACAAGTTCTGCAGCTGCAGGGATGAGAGGACAGGCAGGGACAGCGCTTTACCAGGCGACTGGCACGGCCCCAGAGGCAGGCCAAGGAGATTAGCTCCCTTCCCCAGTGACCCAGGCAGCTCAGCAGCCAGCGCCCGTCCCGCCGCAGCTCCCCCCGAGGCTCTGGCAGCTGGTGCAGCGCAGGGATGCTCTGGGAGCAGGGATGCTCCGGGAGCAGGGATGCTCTCACAGGGACCTGCCTTCCTCCTGCAGCCCCTGCACCACCACCCCCGTGCCCTGTGCGTGGGTGTCCTCTCAGCCACACAAACATGGGAGGTCTGGGCAGAGGGCTGCGAGCCAGGGCGGCCAGCACAGTGCGTGCCAGACCCCAAGGTCCCCCACCCGTCCCCACCTCTCCGCACGCTCTGGCCCCGGCGGGGGCTGGTCAGGTACTTCCGAGAAGTGAGTTAAAGATTGACCGGGAGCAGGTGGGCGCTCCCATGCCTGGCTCCCTGCCGCAGGTGCCAGGCTCAGCCCTCACCATGGTGCGATGCTGGCTGCTCTGGCCAGGGCAAGGACGCAGGCGGCAGCACGGAGACACGGTGAGCACCCCGCACGTGCAGGAGCACGTCCCTGTGACTGACCCCCGATTGAGCCGGATACGTCCCTGCTCCCAGCCAAGGGCTTCTCCTGGAGAAACCTGCCTTCCCATCCCACCAGCCACCCTGACCCCTCCACGCTGCCCGCTATGGGCAGGATGGGCGCTGGGCTTCCCACTGCAGACACAGCCAGCGGGGCCATGCTGGGACGCGCAAGCGGAGGAGCCACACGCACGCGAGTGCGCTGGAAGTGCCTGCTGGGCACGCCGCTCCCCCGGCTCTCAGCTTCCCAGGGAAGTCCTGGCTCTGGGCCCTCTGGCTGGAGCGTTCAGCTATTTCGGGAAGCCCCCCGGGAAGGGGAGGGCCCGGCAATCGTGTCAGCCCCGGCATTCAGCTCCCATCCATCAGGAAAAAGGGAAGAGCCAAGCCCAGCCTGGGCTCACCTGCCAGGCGCAACACAGCAGCCTGGCACGGGAAGCTGAGCTCGGGGCTCCCAAACCGCTCGCTGCACAGCAGAGCTGCCACAAGCACGGCGCCATCGCAGCCCTCCAAGGAGGACACGCGCCAGGCACGTCCCACATCCGCCCAGGGCACCGCACCCCTCCCTGGCGCAGGTGACCGCAGGGCAGCACACAGCACCCCACAACACGCCGCTTGCAAGGACGGAGGGTCGGGCACCACACCGGTGCCTGGAAACACCCAGCTCTGCCCACGCACCATCCTACCAGCCCAGTTCGGGAGAGCCTGCCGGGTGGAGGCAGAGGGGAAGCAGCCCCACACCGTGGGGGCAGCTGGCACAGAGGGGCACCTGCACCCTTTACTGAGAGCAGGCTGAGGAGCCGCCCGGCCAGGGCTTTCCCGCCTTCACCGCCCGCCCGGAGAGCTGGGGTGGGCGATAAGGCCGGGCAGGGCGCCTGAGACGGGCGATAGCATCTCCAGGCACGGCGAGACACTGCACCCAGGGAGCCTTGCAGGGGCAAGCGGTGGCCGGCGTCTGCCCCACAGGCATCGTGCTGGGGGAGCACCAGGGTGGCACAACCCCGGCCAGGGGTGCCATGGGGCACCAAGCCTTACAGGAGCCCCAGCGCCCTGTTCCCTGCACTGGGTGCTGCGGGTCCCGCAGCAGGTGCCCGCGCCAGCCCTCTCCCCGCGCCCCGGCACTTACCAGCAGCCCCTCGCTGCACTTATCGGCCATCCCTGGAGGCTGGAGTGCAGTGCAGTGCCGCAGGGGCGCTTGCCCGCCCGCTCTCCGTTGCGCTGGCTGTGGCACCAGCACCGGTGCGCTTCAATCCACTGTCGGAGCAAGCTGGACAGAGGGGAGAGACACCAAGAGAGACGTGACTGGTGGGGTGGGCACGTCCCTGCCCCGGCCCTCCCCTCCCTCCAGGAACCAGGGGCCGTGCCAGGCGAGTCGCTCCCCCATACCTGCCTGCAGGGCACACGGGAGCGGGGCTGGTGGAGGACGCAGGGCTCAGAGCCGGGTGGGCTGGCAGTGGGTTCTCTCACTGCTGGCTCCCACCCCCTCCGGCATCTCCAAACCCCCTGGCACCCACACGAGTGGCGGCTCCCAGGTGTTTCCCAAGAAGCAGTTAAAGATTTACCCGGTGTGGACAGACGACCTTGCGGGCAGCTGGCTGCTGGCCTCCCGGCGGGTGGGCGTCGGGGGCCGCGGGCAGGAGCGGGGGCCCTGCGAGCTCTCCCCCAGTGAGAGCTGGAGCCGAAGTGGCTGCGGCACACGGCAGCACCGGGACTGGGCGCTGAGCGGGGCCAGCTCAGGGCTCAGCTGCGGCGCAGGACGCAGATGGGAAACGATTGCCTTCTGCCCGGGTGCATTGCGTGCACGTGCGGGCGCAGGGGGGCCGAGCTGCTGGGCTCTGCCATGCGCCAGGTGCTGCCGGACAGGGCACGGGCGCGGGCAGCTGCCTCCCTTGCCCCTATCCCTGCCCCAGCCTGGGGCTGCTGGAGGCCCCAGGGGAGCACTGGGGCCTGACCTCACCGAGGGGGACAGCCGCTCTTGTGAAATGCCAGTTTGCTTGTCCATGCGACAGCCCCGGTGTTTGCAGATCCCACACCAGCACTCAGTGCACTTGCTGGCCGGGGAAGGACCCCCAACCCCCACCAAGGGTCCCCAACCACTGCCACCACCACCGGCCAAGCACCCCAGGGCCTGTCCCCAGGCCACCGTGGGTATGGAGCGATCAGCAGAGGGGCATAAGGCCCTGAAGCTGTGGGGAGGGAGCATGGGCAGTGGAGATAAAGGGCAGGAGGCCAGGGGATGTGGGGCGAGCCCCCAGCCCTGGCCACAGCCCCTCCAGCGCAGGCAGGCTGCTGCCAGTAGATACCGCATCCCACCACCAAACCCCTCCCCAGCAGCAGCTGCATTTCCAAGGGGAGCCGAGATGTCGTCACTGCGCAGGGAGGACGACAAGCCCCGCTCCTCATGTGGCACAGGCACCTCTCAGAGGTGGGAGGCGTGGGGCCAGCAGCCGGACCTCCTCCCCGCTGCACGCCTATCGCCAGCCAGCCAAAAGCTGCCCACCCTGCGGCCCTGAATTCAGCCCAGGGACTCATCCTGTGTCCCGGGAGGGAAAAGTGCCCAAGAGGACGGCCCGCCACTCCCCCTGGGGTCTGCCAGGTCCTGATAAGGCTGTGTGCCTGTGTAGATGCTGCTGGCTTCAGCTCCCAGCCTGGCAAGGAAGCGAGCGCCCAGTCAGGTGAGGGATGGCAATGGGATGGATGCAGGGATGCCCAAGGTTGCGGCATCCCCTGGGAGAGCCAGGCAGGGATGGGGATGCAATGCATTGGTGGTACGGGGCTGCTCTCCCAAAGCTGCGGGATGCCATGGCAGCTCGGAGGGCAGGGCAGCTCGTACCTAGAGACGGGACGCGTCACATCGTGGAAGTGGGGACACCTGGGCACCCACGGGGGCTTGCGGCTGGGGTGTCATACCTCGGTGGGTGAGGCAGCCCACGGCACCCAGAGGAAGGCCACGGATGCCCGGCCGCAGGATGGAGCCCCCCAGTCCCCTCCCGGCCGGCGGGCGGCCCGGGGCGCCGGTGGAGCCGCTGCCACCTGCGAGGCCATTTCCTCCGCCAGCATCCGCCGGGCCCGCCGCAGCCGGGGCTCGCCGGTACCCACGGGAGTCGGGCTGCGGGCCAGCCTGCCACCGCCGCCCTGCCCCCCTCCCCGCGCGGAGGCGGCTCCGGCGGCAGCCCCGCGGGCAGCGCCCGCCGCGACGCGCCCGCCGCCCAGCACCCCCCCGCCGCCGCCGCCCGGTGCAGCACGGCGGCAGGGGGGCCCGGTTACATCAGCCGCCACGTGGTGGCTGCTCCGCCGCCCCGCCCCGGCACATGCCCGTGGAAAATTACCGCCAGCCCCCCCGCCCCGCCACCGGGCCGGGCCGCCCCGGTACCCGCGGCCCCCCCCGGGTGCAGCGGCGGGCGGCCCCGCTCTGCCCGCCGCGCCCCCGCGCTCCCCCGGTACCGCGCCGCCGCGCCGGGAGAGCAACAGATGCGGGACCGCCCTGCATCCCGCTCCCGCTCCCGCCACCGTCCTGGAGGGTGGCCGCTCCCGGTGTCGTTCCCGGTATCGCTCCCTGTGCCGCTCCCGATGTCCCCGGCCCCGCCGACCCAGAGCCCCCTCGCCGTCCCTGTCCCCTCCCCGGCAGCCCCCACACACACTCCCCGCTCCGGTGCTCCCGCGGCTGCCGACCGGGCCGGGCACCCAGTGCCGACGGAGGCGCGCGCCCCTTACCGTGCCCATGCCGCCACCGTCGCCCGGCCCCTCCCGCCGCGCCGGCTGGGCCCGCGGGGGCGCCGCCCCGCCCCGCCGCGCCCGGCCCGCTGCCGGTACCGGTGCCGGTGCTGTGCCAGGCCCGCAGCCGCCGCCGCTGCCGGTGCTGCCGAGTTAATGAAAGTTTGGAGGTCGGTGGGGGCTGGCGCCGCCTCTCGCCCCCGCCGCCGCGCTCCGCCCTCCGCGCCGCCGCGCTCCCCAGCGCCCCGCGCCGGCACCGGCACCCGCACCCGCACCGGGGGCGCCGGCACCGCTGGGCACCGCGGGCACTCGCGGGTCGTGAGAGCGCACACGGCACACGTGGGCATACGGGGCACACATGCACACGCATGGGCACACAGGTACACATGGCACATATGGACACACACGGGCACATATGGGCATACATGGGCGCGCTGCACACATGGGCGTGCACAGGCACACGTGGGCACACATGGGCACATGGCACACATGGGCACATGGGCACACTATGCACTTGGCCCACTTGGGCACACACATGGCATACTTCACACACATGGGTAGTCACAGCCCACATGCAGCCCACAGGCACGTGGACACCCAGGGGCACATGCAGGCTTGCACAGGCACATGGCACACGTGGACATATGTGGGACATACGGGCACACAGAGGCTCCTAGAGGGCACACATGCATCCGCACACGCGTGTTTTAACACCCACAAGCACACAGAGAGGAACACCCGCATGCAGCGTGCACAGACTCACACTGCCAGGGCACAGCACCATGACGAACCCAGGCAGGGGGCATGGCCACAAGCTCCGGCCAGGATGCATGCAGTTAGTGTGAGTGTTGTACATGTGTGCGTGTGTGTGTGCATGTGTGTGTGCATGTGTCTGTTGCATGGGTGTGGGTCCATGCACACACACCTGTGTGTCCATGCATGTGCATGCTGCAGCAAGTGTGATTGCTGGCACATGTTCACACATGTGTACGCATGCAAATCCGTACATGTAAACCTATGTATTTAGGTGTGCGTGTATGTGTGTGTACACATGTAAGTGTACATGTCTGTATTTATATGCATACACATGTATGTGGGCATCTACATGTGTGTGCAAACCTCCATGCCTATGTATGTGTGTGTATACATGTATGGGTACGTATGCACACGTGAACATGAGTGTACACAGGTGTGGATGCATCTACTGATATACACATACCCATAAATACATAAGTGCATGTGTGCATCCCCATACCCATGTGCATGTGTGCACATGCGTGTGCAGCCAGCGCACACCCCCACAGCCCAGGCCAGATGTTTCCAGTAATGCATGACGGGTGCGCCCGGGGCCGCCCCTCGCCTGGCCCCTTGCCGAGGCCTCCCCTCCCTCCCCTTCCCTTCCTGCTGGGCTTCTCGCGTGCCGGGACGGGTGCCTGCACCCCAGCACCCTGCCCTGTCCCCTGGATCCGTCCCAGCTCCCAGGGCGTGCTGTGCACCGGGGCCTTGGGGCAGCTGGGGGGAGCGTGGCAGGGGTGCAGTGGAATGCCAGGGGTGCATGCCTTGTGCCCCACAGCCAAGCACCCCAAGTGTACCAACAGCACAGCCCTTCCCACATCCCATTGGGTGCTCCCTGGTCCTTTCCGCCTCCGCAGCCCTGCACCCTAACCCAGGGCTGACCCCCAAGTGCTCCAGCCAACTTGGGGAGCATCCCTTACCTCTCTCTCCACGGATCCCTGTTGTCCCTGCAGGTTGCTGCCTGGTTAAGGAAATCCTCAGCGTGGGATGGGGTGGAGGTGGGGCAGCGATGGAGTGGGTGCCCCAGGGCTGTCTGGCCAGCTGCTACAGGCCCCACTGCCGCAGACTCGCCAGGGTGCTGGGCTGCAGGATGGGAGACGGCGCCAGCGCACTCGCGCACCGACACTGCTTTCGTTTTGCAAGTGTGGTAAAGCCAGAGTCAGGACACCCACAGCAGGAAGGGGAAGGCAACAGAGAAATTGGCGGGTGCTCAGGTCCTCCCACGCCCTCCCAGCACCCACACATGGCTGCTCTGCACCAGGAGCCAGGTTGCTTACTAGCACCCTTGCTCCCACTGCACATGGCTTCACACCCCACCCTGCAGCCCAAATCTGGCACCCAGAACCTGAATCCAGCATCCCACACCAGGCATCCTGAATCCAGCATCCCATGTCCAGCGTCCTGCATCAGAGCCAGAACTCGGCTGCAACCCGCACCCCTGCCCCAGGGTCTGGACTCTGGAGAGGAGCTGCCAGCCATGGAGTTGCAGACTTAACCCTCAAGGGATGGATTTCTATGGATGAAACTCATGCTTTCAACCCCCCTCCTTAGGGTCTCACTCCATTTCTGTGCATCTCCTCTGTGCGCTCTCCCATGTCTCGACTCAGGGAAACAGGAGGAGGGACCCCGCAGCCCCCAACAGGTCAGCGAGGGGCTGCTCCTGCCCCCCTGCAGCTTCTGAGATGCTGCGGTGCCCTTGCAGCACCCTGCACCTGGGTGCAAACGCCTCCTCCCCAGGAGCCTGGGCATTTCATGCACCCACGGCTTTGGCCATGGTCCTGCTGTGCCGGTCAGGCCTTCCCCAGGGTCTCATGGTGCCCAGAGCCGTAGCAGGGACAGAGTCCAAATGTGGTCCGTGGGGTGGGAGGCTGCAGTGCCAAAGGGATGTGGGATTGGTGCGAGCCTCCAGCCTGTGCTCATGCCCCCTTCACCCATCTCTCCCCACCTGGTAGCAATCATCCCCCCATTCCCTGCTTCGGGCCACCCGTCTCCTTCCCTTCTCACCATCCCTCCTCTAGACTGGCAGGTGTCACAGTGTCCCCCAAGCCCCCGCAGGGTGGTGGGGGTGATGCCACAGCGCTCCTTCCCCGGTGCCACTCCAATCTGTGGGGCTGGTGGCTTCCCCTGCTGCGAGCAGGTGCAGTGATTTTATGGCAGAGTTGGCATCTCCGTGGGGGACATGGGTTTGCGTGCGGGTGGCATCGCTGCCTCGGTAGCATGGCCTCTCCTCTCCTTTCCCATCTCGATGGGTGCTGTTGCCTGGGAAACTGTGGGCAAACTGTGGGCAGGCATCCAGAGGGGTGAAGGGTGGGAAGGAAATGCCAGCTCCCAGCACCTGAGAGAGGGCTGGGCCGGCCAAAACGCCAGCGATCTCTGGAGATTTCCCATGCGGCGGGCCTGTGGCATGGGGCTGTGGTGATCCCCGAGTGCTCAGAACCCTGGCATGGTCCAGAGCTTGTCCTTGAGTTTGGGGGTGCACCAAATGCAGCAGGATTTAATGTTGCCCTCCCCGCGTGCCCGACATGGGGGCTGGCTGTGCAACTCCCTGGAGGGACCCAAGGGTTGTGTCCCAACCTGCTTCCCGAGCACTGTGACCCCCAGCGCTACCGGGTCTGGATCTGGCCCTGAGGTCTCCCTGCCGGCAGGATGCTGCGTGCAGAGCCGGGGGCTCCCTGCCCTCCCCGCCCTGGATCACGCCCCCAGTGCTTGCGTGTGTCCTGGGGTGGGAGGCAGGGGGAGGGCAAAATTCAGCATTGGCATGATGGTGCTTCACCAAAATCAATCAGTTTTCTTTTAAACCAGCTTCTCAGAAGCAGCTCCCAGCTTCCCAGGCTGCGGGCCAGCCCCAAAGAGGACCAGGCTGCTTGGGGAGCTGCAGAGACTGGGGGACCACACGCTCTGGGGTCACCCTCATCCCGGTCCCCCAGCTTCCCACCTGAGCACCGGAGCCTGGAGAGGGAGCGGGCTGGCAGGGCACACCCGCTGCCATCAGGGTGGGGGGATGGAGGTAGAAGTCCCCACACAGGCTGGATGTGCCCACTCTGGGGATGGCATAGCCACCCCTGCATTATCAGGAAGCATCCCACAATGCGGCAGGGGAAGCTCCGGGCAAGAGCCACCAGCTCGTGTTTTGCCCTTCCAGCTTTCCCAACTTTCTTTTCTCCCCTGTATGTCCTCCTCACCCTGCCCGGCACATGGGAAGAGGAACTGGTCCATGACAGCACATCATCTCCCGCCCCATGGCTCCTGCGATGGTATCGGAGCTTTTGGAAAGCCCCCAAAATTGTCCCTGATTTGCCAGCAATTTGAAGCCACCTTGTGAGAGCCACCTCATGAGAGGCACCTCGCTCCCCAGCAAAGACCGGGCATGCTTGCAACGCCGTGTGGCAGTGCCATACTCCTGTCCTGGCACCCCGCTGCATCCTGGGACCCCTGTTCCTGCTGGGCTGAGAGCTGCCCCTCACCCAGCCCCAGGCTCGGCTCCCTGCCGACCCCTGCCGCGCCCCTGCCCCGGGCTTTGCCAGCAGCTCACACCCGCTCCGGCTCCAAGCTTCGCCTGAGTGCTGCGGCCTGGGCGAGTGCCAGGGCAGGCGAGTGGTGTCGGGGATGGGAGGAGACGCCGCAGGCATCGTTGCTCCCGGCCACAGGGATCTGCGTCGCCAGCAGCACAAGCACAGCTCCTGGGGACTTTCCACTCCGGTGCCTGCTAGTGGCCCAGGAAAAGTCCCTTGTGGAGGATCCAGCCAGCCTGGGGGAAGCTCTGGCTCAGATGAGCAGCAAGATGGGTGGGCAAACCCGCAGTGTTCCGGGGCCAGTGGCTGAGGGGGATGAAGCCGGGCCCCCGCGCTGCACCGTGCTGCCCTCCCCGCAGCTCACCTCGGCGGCACACACGGCACCCAGCTCGCAGCGCAAGGCTCGTGTTTCACACCGTGAACATGTGTGGCCAGCGGAGACAGCCCTGGGCACAGACAAGGGCTCTGTTGCTGGGAGCTTGTATTTTGGCTGCAGATCCCGAGGCTGTTGTTCCTCCCTCTGCCCTGGTCACAGCTGGCTGGGAGGCACGGAGCCATCTGGATGGGTTCAGTATCACCCATGTCGGCTCCGCACCGGGCTGCCTCACCCCGGGGATATGGCTCACCTCTGGGTGCAGGAGGCAGCAGGGTGCTGGGACCCCACGGGAAGCACATGCACCTCCCCTAATGCTGCCCAGGGCAGCACCCAGGTCCCTGCCCTGGCACAGGCTCTGTGCTGCAGTGAGCACGACAGCTGGGGTGCCTCCGGCTGCCCAAAATAGCTGTCCCCCCGCTGCCCTGCCACTGGGAGCTATCCCATGACAGCGCCTCACAGACCTGGAGCAGCTGGAGGCGGCTGCCATCCTGCTGCAGCGCTCAGCCCACCGCCCACAGGCTGCTGGCCACTGAGCACCCTAGGCTGGGACAAGCATCTCCCCAGGGACCGTCTCCCCTGAGCACTGCCCTGCCCTGGTGCACCCATGGGTGCTCTGCCCAGGGAAAGTGTGTGGCCGCAGCCCTGGGGCTCTGCAAAGCCACCTTTGCCCCACAGACAGGGATAGCTGGTGCCCAGAGGCTGGGCAGGGCTCGCAGAGCTGCTCCCAGCTCCTGTTGCAACTTGGCGGCCAGCCATGTGCTTGCAGGGTGCTCCCCCCTCCCTGGCCCCACCACGCCACGAGCCATACACAGGGACCAGGCTCGCATCTCTCTGCTGCCAGGTCCCCCTTCCCGGCCGGGCCAGGCTGGCTCTTGGGCCCTGGCAAAAGGGGGTTGTGTTGCTGCCCTGCCCGGGGCCGGTGCTGGGGCAAGTCACACCTGGCTGCAGGGCTGGGCTGGGCAGTGTTCCTGGGGTGCGGGGTTGTGGTTCTCCCACAGAGACCGCACAGGGGTGAGGGACAAGGGACAACGGCTGCACCAGCCTGGCAAAACAGCAGCCGGCACTTGCCCACATATGACGTTTGCCGATGCAGATCCCTGGAGACAGTCCCCAAGCCCGTCTCCTCTGCATCCTCAAGGGCAGCGAGGAGGATGAGGTGCTGCCTGGCCAGCTCACTCCACAGTGCTCCATCCTGCATGACACAGAGGTTTCGGTTCCCCTTGGGGCATGCACATGGTGTAACCATCCACGCAGTCATGTCCCCTCACCCATCCTCCACCATGTCATGCCTCTGACCCCTCTGAAATTCCCTGTGGGGAATTCAGCCAAGCATCCCTGGGGCTGGAATGTGGCAGTGTGGGGAATGCAGTGATGGCGTGGAAATAGCACAGCTCCCTGCAGCTCTGACACCCCACTCCAGCCAGGGTGCTGCTGTGGTCCTGGCCAGGAGACCATGATAGGCTGAGGAGTTCGTGACCCACATAACAGCAAGCCTGAGCAGGCCCAGACCTGGGCTGTGGGGTAAGCTCAGCCGGGTTAGAAGCCAGGCTGTAACAGGGGAGTCTGCAGGGAGTTCATACCTAGTACCTGCCACGTGCGTATCTGTGCCTTTATCTAAAACAGCAGCAAGAAGTACTTATGTGAGCATCTTTCTTTTTGGCAGTAGAAATGATGAATAGAACTGTTTTCCTCTAAGAAAATTTTATATTAGCTCAAATGACGGCAGTGGAATAACGCTTTCCACCGACGGGGTCTGCACGGCGTGCTGTGCATGGATTGGAGGTCTGATCGATGCTGCGCTGCTCGGAGTTCCCAGCATCTGAAGGGATCTAAGATTGTCCAGAGTAGCCTCTCTACAGTGTGAGCTCTAATAAATAGCATTTTAAACCATACTTAAAGAGTCTGAGTGCCTTTCTCACTGGGATCATTACAAACCAGCACATCCTGGTGCAAAATAAATACCAGCTGTGTTTGGAGTGGGGGTGCCAGAGTGGGAGGGGGTGGCTGGAGGGCTCGGTGGTTGAAGTCCAAGGACCCCAGGATGGGTAAAATTCCTGACGCTGGCAAGATGAGTGGGTGCTACAGCTGCTGCCTGCAGGCATGGCCAAACACAAGTGCCGGGGACCCCCTAAGTGGCTGGGGGGTCTCCCCAGAGCAGGTCCGGAGGGATGGAGGCAGGGGCATCGCATGGACACTGCACGGTGGGACCCAACAGTGCCCGGGGGGGTCACCCCTCTGCCGGCCCGACCCGCAGCTCGCCCTCCTCGGCGGAGGGGACCCCGGGGGACGTGGCGGGTGCTGAGAACCCACGCTCTCATCTTAGGGGCAGAGGGGCCGGAGCTCGGAGGGGAGCTGCCGGCCTGAGAGGGGCGGTGGAGGAGGAGGGCTGGGTGCCAGGGTGTGCCCCCGCCGTCGGGAGGGCTGGGAAGGGGCCGGGCTCCCTCTGCGGACAGCTGCCGCTCACTGCAGCCGCCGGCAAAGCAGCCGGGGTCGGATCCTGCCCGGCTCCTGCGGGACTCTCAGGGATACTGTCCCCCGCGGGCAGTGGGGACAGCCCGGCGTGGGTGCCCTGCGCCCCCGCTGCTGGCAGAGGCAAGGGCTGTCGTCTCCTGGGGAGCCCCACGCTTCGTCTGTGCCGGTGCTCCCCTGCAGCCGGGCACCCATCGTCCCCACAACGGCTCTTGTGTCCCTGGGGAGAGCCTGCAGGAACTCCACATGTAAAGCTGGGGGGTGGCTGCCTTCGGAGCCGTTCACAGCAGATAAAATCCAGATATCCCTGCCCTGTGCTGCTGAGAGTGTCCCCGAGCCTGAAAACAAGCTCCAGAATGACCGGGGAGAGGAGCAGGCAGCCTCCAGGCATGGCCAGGCTCTGCCATGCAGAGCTGCCTGTCCCCAGGACACGCACCCCGGCCAGCCGTGCCATGCGGCTTTGCAGCTTTTAATGTGACTTGGCAGCAGTAAGGGAAGCAGGGGACGGAGGGGACAGCTGCAAAAAGCTGGCAGGGATGGCCCAGGCTAGGGGAGTACCTGGCTGCATGGTCCCCATGGGGTGGGGTGGGATGCTGGGGTGATGGGCATGCAGACCCTGTTCAGGCTGGCCAGCCCTGAGCTCCCATTGCTCAGAGATAGAGTAGTTTAGGACTTTTTTTGTCCAGGAGACAGGGATTTTAGGAGAAGCTGGAGGTGAAAGGCTCAGTGTCAGAGTGGGGTGAGGCGCAGCACATTTATGGGAGGACATGGGGCTGTCTTAGCTGTAAAGGGCAATCACAGGCTGGTGGGCATCACATCTGTCCTGGAGAACTGGGGGAAACTGAGATGGGATATAATTAATAAAGACTGAACGGGTAGGGATCCTAACGCACATTGCCTTTGCCTCGTGGAAACTTGACCTCTCCTATCCAAACCTATTGGGTCCCTTTCTGAGAGAAGGAATTCACTTGCTAAAGACACTGGGGAGACCAGCAAATGGTCTGGTAAGATGAGCACGGTGGCACGTCCACACAGCACAGGGCTGCAAGCGCTGAGGGATGCTCAGGTGAGCACCCACGGCACCTCGCAGAGGGTCCACATGGGACACGGGGCAGCCAGGCCTGTGGATGCCTGGAAGCGGCTCTGCACTTCACCAACGGGGCAGGGGCAATGCCAAGCCACTGCCGATTAAGCTCTGAGACCCAGCTCTGCAGACGATGCTGTAGAGACGAGGAGAGCGCGACACATTGAGCAGCTGGAAACTGCGTGGGAAAAAAATGCCGCCTTTCACCCAAAGCTGGGTGGAGGGGAAGCAGGGGGCAGAGGGTCTGGCTGGCAGGGGGCGGCAGGAATGCCGCCCTGGGGCTGAGGGACTGCGAATCCCGGAGCTCCAAGATCCAGGGAGCGGCAGCGGGGAGCAGCGGGTGCCTGCTGCCGGCAGAGGGAGGCAGACACCGAGGCGGGGAGAGCCGCGGCGGCGGGGCGGGGGATGCTCCGGCACGGCCCCGCCGGCCCGGGACCAGCGGCTGGAGGGCACAGGCGGACAGGGGGACATGGGGACACGGGCCAAAGCCTGCGGAGCCGGGGTGGCGCAGCGTGCCCCACGGCCCCGGGGCCGCTCCAAGTCCAGCCGTGACTGAGCTCTGAGCAGTAATTTCGGGGCGTAGCCCAAAGGTTGTTTCTGACCCCACAACCAGCCCGGCACAGCACTGAGCTCCGGGACGGGAAGGTGCCGACTTGGCCCAGGGTGTTTTGGGGTCGGGGAGATGGACCTGCATCCTTGCTGTGGCACCGGCATCCTCACTGCATGGGCATGGAGCCTGTGCCATCATCCTCAGGAGCCCTGTACCTCCAGGGTGCCGGCCTCATCCTGCTTCCCATGAGAAGTGCTGCCATCCCCACAGCCGTGCTTCTGTGCCTCACACTCCACGGTGGGTGTTGGTCCTGGGGGTGCCACTCCTGGGGCACATCTGGTGACGCTGGTGCACCCACCGCCCGTGCCGATGCAGGCTGTGCCAGGAGCTCCCCCACGGCTGTCAGCACTGGATGGTGCCTGGGTGTGTCCCCAGCTAAATTTAAAGGACTTTGCGGTATAAATATACTCGGTCATAAATAAACAGAGAGGCTAGATGTTTATCGGGGCCTTCCTGACAGTCTCACTCCAGTGTGCTAGGCACCCGCGCCGTCCCTGCAGTCCTCCCTGGGCTTGTCCCCTCTGCTGGCAGCACAGCTGGGTCTTGCGCTGCCCGATGGGGATGGGGGACAGGGTCCTGCCCCATGCTACAGCCCTACCTCGATCCCACCAGGCCCTCAGGGGAAAAGGTCCAGCAGCCGCTGTTGCCCCTCTGGAGATGTTGAGTCTGACTGCTTGTGGGAGCGGGGATGGCCCCAGGCCCTGTGCTGTCCCTGCCACCAGCCCTGTTTGCCTGGTGCCCTGGGAACAGGTTTGTGTGGGGACAGGGGGCAGTGGAGCTGGGACTCTGGCACCCATTGTGGCTGGTGTGGGACACCACCCGCCCGGCCCTGGGGACCACCGTGAGGACCACCCACTGCTGGGGCCTTGGGGACCCTGAGGCACTGCTGGTCCAGCCCCAGGGCTGGTGCATGGCGAGTCCCCGGGCTGTGCTGGCACTGTCCCTTGGGCAGTCCCTTGGGGCCACCGTAGGGCAGGGCCAGAGCCACAGTGAGGGGGGGGCCAGGACCACAATAGGGGGAGGAGCCAGACTACAATGTGGGGCGGTGCTGGAGGTGCTGGTGCTGGGAGGTGAGAACCAGGCAGAGGGGCAGAAGCAGCCCCACGGTGCTGGCAGGAGGCTCCCGTGGGCCCAGTGCCCACGGGCTGCCCCAGCCCCGCCCCTGCCTGCCCACCCTGAGTGTCCCAGCACTGCTGCTGTGAAGCCACCCCATGCTGGCACCAGCCTGTGCACACCCCGGTGCATTCACCCCCTCCCAGCCCCACCAGCAGGGAGCTCTGGGGCTCTGTGTGTGTGCCCTGGGAATGAGGGCTTTCTGTAGGATGTGCAGTCTCTTTGCAACCTGTGGGATGGCATCAAGGCCAGAGCAGCATCTCTGTGCCCCCACCTGCCTCTGTCTCTGTATTCCGGGCCCGGCTTTTGGCCACTTCCTCCCAGTCCTTCCTGGACTGCCCATTTCCAGCTCCTGTCCTGCACCCTGCACCTCTCAGGGTCTCCTGCTGCTCACTTCCACCCAGTCCTAACCAACCTGCCTGAGCCGTGCTGCACAGCCCTCCGCCACATGGCTTCCAGCATGGGGCATCTCCAACCCTCCTGCCGCACACGGGGGCTTGAGCATCCCTCTGCGAGAGTCAGCAGCCCTTCTGCGACTCATAGCTGTGCCAGGAGCATGAGCTGAGCTGGGGATGCTGCCTTGAGCAAAGCCCCACTGAGCTGTGCCATGCCATGCTGTGGGGTGGCCGTGGGGCTGCGGGCACGCTGGGCAGACAGCAGGTTGGCTGCACCTTGCAGAGGTGTGAGGGAAAACCTCTGGCACGTTGGCACCTGGTAAAAGGTCATCAGAATTTGCCTGGAGCCAGTCCCCGGCACTGGCCAACTGTTCCTGGCTGGCTTGGATCCGTCCTCTTCACCATCTGCAGCCTGGGGTTAATGAGTAGCTCCAGGGTACACAACTGGAGGGTCATTAAACAGCAGTCGAACAAGCCGGGGCTGCCAGCAGCACTCGAACAAAGGGGGCTGATTCACTGTTTGCCCTGCAACAATATTTACTGTGGCCGGGAGTGAGGGAATGTTTGTGCGGGGCAGGACAGCGGGGCGACATGGGGACTGCCAGGGGAGGGCGGCCGTGCTGGGGAGAGGACTGCGCACTGTGCCACAGTCCTGCCTGCTGCAGGTAGGCTGCCTGGCATGGCCACGGTGCCCTTGGCTCAGTGGGGTGTCCCTGTGCCCCCCCGATGTGTCCATCCAGCACCCTGGGGAGCTGAGGTCACCGAGCTGCATGGGGCCAGGCTCAGTGTCAACCTCCCTCAGCCTGGCAGCCTGCTCCAGCACCCTCGTCGGCCCGTTGTCCTCAGGAACTGAGTCTGTTCCCAAGGGAGGCAGGGAGCTGGGGATGGGGGGAACAGGGATGGGGGGAACAGGGATGGGGGTACCTGGCTGAAGATGGGGAAAGCCCGCCTGGCTCCCCTCAGGAGACATCTATCCCTGACCCTGGTGTGAGGCTGCTTGTGGCTCAGGGGTAGCTGGGAGGGATGCTGGGGGATGACCCGTGTCCCCACTGATCCTCGCTTGTCTCCTTTGCTGTCCCCAGAAAGTCAACGGGGGAAGGTTGCTTGCTGATTAGCTCACTACCTAATTAGCCCCAACTGAAGATGTATCACGTGCACAGTCAATATGTTCATGCTCATACATATGTGTACATGCACACACGTGTCTATGCACACTCGGCAGCCCCAGGACTGGGACACCCGCAGGGGAACACGCTGCATCCCCTGGTAGATGCTAAGACAAGAGAGGTGTTCAGCAAAGACGCTTCTTCATGCCAGGGCCTGCCACGCAGCCGGCTTCCCTAACGCAGCGGTGATGGGCTGGGGCACGCAGGCTATACCATCCCCAGGAGCCCTTGAGCCTCTCCAGCTCCCAGCCCTCTCAGCACTGCCTGGCACAGCCTTTTCCCACAGCTGTGCATGTACTGCACCTTGCCGGGGCATCTCTCCACACCCTGCCCGGATCACCCTCCCAGGGACGGGAGCTGCTGGGTTGTTGGTGGCCGGTGGCCATTGGGATCGGGAAGCGCCCTCCAGCGCATCCCGGCACGTGACCCCGGCATAGGGACCGTTCTGGCCATGGTGGGTGTGCATGTACAGCTGCAGGGTGGGTGAGCAGCTGGCACCGACCCCGGCTTCCTCCCCAGCACCCCACTGGTGCATCCGGACTCGCGTCTGTGGGGCAGAGGGGTCCCGGTCAGGTAAAGCAGCACTGCGAGTGCCCTGCCCCAGCAAGGGGGGCTGCCCGCCCTGCCTGCGCAGGCTCAGGGCGCAGCAGCCCACCTGCACACCCCTCCCTGCCCCTCCGGGCCCTGCAGCCTCCTGGGCTGAGGGCGGAGAGGGCAGATTCCTTTCCAGGTGGAGGATTTCTCTTCTCGGGAGCAGTGAATTATCCCCAGCCCGTCACACGCAATCCGTCTGCCTGTCCACCCGCCTGCTTGCCAGGCTGCAGGCACAGTGCCTGCCCAGTGTCCTGGGTGCACCGGGGCCCCACTGCAGGGTCCTGCCTGTGCACCCCTGTGTCCAGCCTGGGGTCCCCATGTCCTTGCAGCCTCACAGGGTGCAGGATCCTGGCAGGGCTGAAGCATGTCTGAGCACTGGCCGTGTGAACTTGGCTAAAGTGGAGACCTGCATCTCCATCCCCAAAGGCTTGAGAGCATCCTCAGCACCCACAGCAGGGTGGGAGCTGGTCCTGCTCCTCTCCCTGCTCTGCTTGGCTGCTCCCGGGTACAGGATCCAGCTCAGCCCATGCAGAGCCAGACCCTGTACTTGGGTCCCAACAGCCATGGGTTCTAATATGTGTCCCCAACAGTGCTGGCTGATGTGTGCCCCCATGCTGGTCCCTGCATGGGTGAGCAGCGTGGGGGGCAACTGGTCCCATTCATCTCTGCACCCTGTGCTACTCTGGCCTGGGGCTGATGCAGGCTGGAGGCCGCTGTCCAGGCATCCGTCCCATGCAGGGTACACCCTGGCCACCAGAAACGTGGTGACCCAAGACAGGACATGATGGCTGGATGGATTTCCCAGCCAGGACCAGGATCCCCAGGCCTGAGGGTGACAGTGCTGGGGACGTCCCCCCCAGCTGACACACTAAGGCTGGGCAGCCAAGCTGGAGCCAGGACTCCCAGCCAGGCTCCCACAGCTGAGGCATCCCCTTAGCGCAGCACTGCAGCGGGCTGGGAACGGCCAGGACTTGCTGAGTTCAGCCCTTTGGTACCCACTCTTTGCCTGGGGCATCCTCATCCACCTGCCTCTGTCGGGGGCAGGAGCAGAGCGGACAAAACCCTGTCATTACCCAGCCCAGGGAAGCCTCCCTGTGCCCAGAGCCAGCCCCCTGCCCCGCTAATCACACTCTCCTCTTTAGCCAGCCCCTCATTCAGCCCTGATGAAGGGGAACAGCAGGGGTTCCAATTAGAGCTGAAATGACAGGCTGGGGCAGGGATCCTGCTCTACCTGTCCTTGCCCCGGGCAAGCATCACTCATGGGGTGAGGGCCCCGGCGGGCCAACGTGGGGGACAACAGGGACAATGTGGGCTTGTTGGGGTTCTGGTGTCCCACACCCTTGCCCTAGACACCGCTGCGATCTGCTGGCACTGGAGCCAGGACAGAGGCTGCAGATGCCGCCCAGATGCTGCTGCAGGGGATCGGCCCATGCTCTGCACATCCTTGTGTGTGCCAGACATGTACAGCCCCGTGCACACGTGTGTGCAGGTGTGCCAGGCTCTGCCACCCTCTTGTGTCCAGGAGTAGGTTCCTCCAGCAGTGCAAATTGCTGCTGTCCCATCCGGGGCAATGCACTTGCTGCTTTACACCACAGCAGGCCCTGGCCCTGCCATGCAATTGCCACTGGCTGTGGTGGGCAGAGCTGCCCCCCAAATACCCACTCTGGGGTGCAGCCTGGTCCCTGCCACGTCCCCATCCCTGCATCTCCACCCCGCTGCTCCCTGTCCCTGCACCCCCACCCTGCTGCCCTGCAGGGACCACGGCAACTCTTGGGTCTCTCCAACACGGCCGCCCCAACTCCCCCACCCCACTCCCCAGGACACTCGTGGCGCTGGATGGGACCATGTGAGCTGGGCACATCCTGGCTCCACCGGGGCATCCAGACTCATCAGTGGCCCCAAGGTCTGGGTCCCTATGGCTGGTGCATCTCTGGGTGCCAGCAAGGAGAGGGTGCAGGGCAGGCTGCAGGAGCCCGGGCAGGGAAGGGTTACGGCTGCACCAGTTCCCAGCACCTTCCCAGCAGGAGCTATGGGGCTCATTAACCAGATGGCGATGGCAGGTATGGGAGGGAAGTCATTAGGGATGGAGAGCCGAACTCAAGGGCCCAGCCTCCGGGCACTACGGGGCTCTATCCCTCCTCTGCCAGCCAGGATCTGGCCTTGCTTGCTCAGGGAGGAGACCCTGGGGGTCCCTTGTCCCCCTGACAGGGGATCGCCCCACTGGGACCCTGACTGCCCCTGTGCTTCCCAGGCAGCCCCTGCTCCAGGCAGGGAGAGCTGCGGGTAATTACAGACCCCGGCAGCAATGCTAATCACCGGTTGTGGGAATAAACGGAGCAGGTCGGGGTGCCCGGGGGCCTGCACCTCCCCTGCCCCAGCCAAGAGCCTGCGTCCTGCCCGGCATGGCCAGGAGGAGAGCATGGAGGCATAGCCTAACATGGCCTGGGGGGTGATGTCCCCAGGACAGTCCCCTGGCTGCTGGGACACAGAAATGGGTCTGGCATCGCCACGGAACCAGAGCCCCACACTCCGGCTCTCCCTGAAGGATGCTCTGGGACTGCGCGGGGTTGGGCAGCGCTGCTGGCTTGGTGCCCATGGCTCCTCTGGGGCTTAACCCAGCATGTCTCTTCCGCCATGCTCTCTGCCTTGGTTTCCCCACGTGCAGAAGGAGGGGTGGGCGAGCGGGTGCATGAGCTGTCCTGCTGCTGGGGCAGGAGTGGTGGCACAGCCTGAGTTGCCCTGGGCAGGCTGTGGGGACAGCAAGGCATGGCAGGGCTTGGCACAGCAAGTGGCTCCCACGCGCCCGCCTGCAGCCACGGCTACGCCCTCTGCTCAAAACCATGTCCTCACCCCCGGTGTGGAGCTGTGGGCTGCTCTGGGCGGGGAAGGGGTTTTCCATGGGCAGCGTGAGTTTGGTTGAAGGTCTGGCCTCTCCCCAAGGCTGAGCATCCCAGTGTGGCCAGTACCATCCTGCGCAGCGAGAGGGAGAGCCCGGCTCACCGGAGCCATCCCAGCCTGGCTTTGCCTGCCCAACTCCCAGCCCCAGGCAGTCTCTGCCCTCCTGCCCGGCCCTGGTGGGCGCTTCTCCCTGGGCTCCAGCACCGGGAGATGCCTGTCCCCACCAGCACCGATCCGCCCGGAATGTCCTCCAGCCGTGGCGGCAAAAGAACGGCACCCATGCTGCCCGCCCGGGCCTGACTTGCCCAGCCAGTCCGGCCGCCCCAACCACCCATCAGGGAGGCAGCAGGTTTCTTCCCGCACCTCCCAGCCCCGGCGTGACTCAGTGCCCACCTGCTGCCAGCACTTGCAGCCCCGCTCCCTCGCCGCCCGCCCAGCATCACCCAGGCAGAGCGGCTGTGGCAGCACGGGGAGCTGGCCAGCACCGGGGCGGGATGCTGGAGCCGGGGTGCTCAGCCGGGGAGGCAGGGCAGGGGCCAGGACAATGTGTTGCCCCAGCTTGGTGCTCCAGGAACTTGCCCATCCGGATGGGGAAGAGGCAGGTGCCAAGCAGCCATCCGGGAAATCGCGGCAAGACCCGACATGACTGGCCTGACAGGCTGGGAAACAGCCGGAAAGAGACAGCCCAGCCCCTGTGTCACAGCTTGAAGCCACCACTCTGGGGAGAGGCACCAGGAAGGGCTCGGGGCTGCTCCCCAGCCACCTGCTCACACGAGAACTCGCCAACGCGCTGCCAAGAGAGCCGGCAGCGCTCACTGGCACACTGCTGCGTGCCGGGAACTGCTACCGGGGACACTTGCACGTGTATACATGCAGTGTAGGTGGATGGACACACACCCTGACACCACCTGCACCATGCAGTGCGCACCCCTGTATATACGTGCATGCGCCCCCACTGTCCACCCCACAGGCGCTGTGCACATCCCTGCATGTCCCACATGCGTGCGCAGGCCTCCCCACACACGCACCCCCAGACACACTGTGCATACATCAGCATCCCCCATACATACATGCACCTCTGCAAATGCCCCCATCTGAATGCATGTGCACCCCTCACATGCATGCACACCCTGCACATGTATATATGTGCCCTACACACAGGCATATGTCGCATACACACCACGCACACCCACCACATCCATGCATAGCCCACCCAGACCCCATGCCATGGATTCCGCCCCCCATGTCCCACGTGCACACCCACCACACATGCAAAACCCCCACGTGCCCACACACCCCATCACCCCACTTGTCCCCCTGCCCCACAGGTCAGTTCGGGCTCGCGTGTGCCTGCACAGCGCATGGGGACACGGACACGTGGCACGCTTCCATGGACACCCCCAGACCGCACATCTCCACGCTCCTGTATGTCCCCCATGCACACTGATCCCCCCACCTGGCTGCTCCCCCCGAGGTTGTCCCAACGTGGGGCTAGCGAGGTGCTGCGGCATGCCGGCCACCCGGACTCGTCCTCCACCCACGTGGCCTCCACCCACGCGGCCATGCTGCCCTGGGCTCGGCCATGGCCCAGCAAAGCCACCGCACACATCAGCACCGACATGGTCCCGTGGGAGGCTCGCCGGGGTGGGAGCTGCTGCCATGCTGGGAGGGTCACACCTCGCCCAGCACTGGGCCAGGTCTTGGCAATCCCTGGCACAGCTTTGCTGGGCCCCAGAGTGGATTTGGGGAGTGCCGTGTCAGGAGGGACAGGCAGGCGGTGGGAGAGGGACGTGCGCTCTTCGCTCCTCGTGGACAGCAAAGCCGGGGGGGATGTAGGGTGGGGGCTCCATGCACCCTGCCGGGCAGGGGGCTGCCGGGAGACCCTGGCCACCTCCTCCTTGGCGGGGGCAGGAGATAGGGGAGGTGGCAGAGCCAGGTTGCTGGAGTGGGGCTGGAGGCAAGGAGCATCCTCACCCCGTGCTGACCCCACCAGGCACCCGGTGCCCCCTCCCTCCGCACCCTATCCCCACGGCCTCTCCAGCACCCAGTGCCACCAGCCAAGCACTTCCCATGCGCCCGAGGCGTCAGCGGCGGCTACATTTGCAAGTGCCAAGCCATCTCTGGTGCCGGGGGGTGACACTCCCAGCATGCCCGGATGGGGACATGGGGCAGTGCAGGTGGCCGCGAGCAGGGGCCGGGGCCAGGGCGGGTGGCTGCCGGCAGGGTGAGGTTGCTGGCAGCACTGCTGCACTCTTCGAAAGAGTCAGGCACCACGGCGAGCTGGGGCAGGAGGCGGCAGGAGGTTAGCAAGGCTGTGTGCAGTGCCCAGAGCCGGGGCGTTGCGGCCCGGAGTGGTGGCAGAGGATGCAAACCCCTTCCCCAGGCTGCTTGGGGCGAAGAGGACAAGGGTGGGTCCTCCCTGGCTCCCCGCGGGATGCAGGACACCCAGCACCGAAGCTTTCCCAGAGCAGGGCAGGAGCATTTGTCCTGCGCTGCTGGGGTCCGGGGTGGGAAACCCAGGACCAGGGCAGGAGAGGGCACTCCGGAGAGTCCGCACAGGGACAGGCACCCATCGCCTTGCACAGAGCTGTGTGCGGCCGCTGGAGCCAGCACACGTTGCCAGCACGGCCAGGCGCGGGTGAAGGTTTTGGCAGCAGAGGTGCCGGTGACTCAGAGCTGGGAGGAATGTGGAAAATGCAGCTTGGCCGCCGTGCCACGTGAGATGCAGGCAGGGCCAGGCCTGCCAGCGCGGCCGGGCTCCAGCGCCGCGTGCACCGCGCTGCGCACAGCGACGCTCAGCCGGGGCAGTGAGTGCGCCCTGCTGACGAGGCGCCGCGAAGGCCCTAATTAAGTGCGTGGGTTGCCAGGACGGGTTCAGCTTGCCCTCCTCTGCAGAGTTGAGCAACCGTGCGGCAGGCTGGCACGGTGCGGCTGCCTGCCCCGTTGGCAGCGGCAGCTGGCCGGGATGCTTTTGGGAGCCCAGGGGCCACGGGCTCAGCCCCTGCCTGCCGCAGCCCTGCGCTGGGTGACAGTGGCAGGTGGCAGCTCCACCGGTGATCGCCGGCGGCTGGGCAATGTGAAGAAAAGCTGCCTGAGCTTGCAGGGTGGCGGGGCGTGGGAAGTGGGGACCCCAGCTCCAGGCTTGTGTGTCCCACCATGACATGCCACTTCCCCGGTGCCCATAGATGCTGTCCATGCCCTCACTGCCCTCCAGGCCCCCCAGCCCCAGCCCTCCCCAGGTGTGTTTGCTCCCAAACAGACCTCATGTGGCTGGAAGAAGCTGCCCCGGGTCCTCCCAAGGTGTCATTTGGAGGTGGCACGAGCTGCTTCTCCACTCCCAGGTGCCTCCAACCACCCTGGGACAGGCAGAGGATGGCTCTCGAGACTGGCTAATTCTGGCAAGACCTGGAGCACCGGCACTTGCAGGCAATGTTGCCTTCAACTGGGGATGGAGAAGACCCCGCAGGAGCAGGCGTCAGCAGCTCCCAGGCACCCGCACTCTCCACCCCGGGCAGAGCCTGCGTGTCCCTCTGGGCAGGGCCAGCGTATGCCCAAAGGGAAGCAGCCGAGGATTTAATGCCGCAGGGAGAGGGAAAGGCTGCAGAGAGGTGGGTCCCAGCTGGCGGCTTTCCTGGAGCATCCCGGGAGCGCAGGCAGGACTTGGGCTGGCAGCAGTGGCAGGAACGGGACCGGCTGCAATCCAATTAACCACGGTGCTCAGTCACCGGGTCAAAAGCTGACTGAGTGAGGCCATCGACAGAATGCTTGGCAGAGGCCGAATCCAGGCTGCAAAGCGCAAGGGGGTTGTTGGCATCTTCACTTCCACCCGTGACTGTGCTAACGACCCCCTCCTCAACTAGGAACAGGTCCTTGGGGTCCAGGTGGGATGAAAATAGTAATTAGAGATTTGGTTTTGGGGAAACAGCCACGTGACACTTGCCTGCGTGTCCTTGTCCTACCAAAGAATGACTTGGAAAGGCGAAGAGAAGGGGGCAGAGGGTTTCAGGAACCAGGGAGCTCTCCCAGCACAGTCAGGGAGAGGGGCCAGGGAAGTGTTCACAGGCAGGACTGGTTCGGATGCCTGGAAAAGGGGGTGAGAGCCAAGAGGTGAAGCCGTAGCTGGGATAGGCACATCTGGGGGCAGAGGGCACCCTCTGGACCACGGGCAGTGAAAGGCGGGAGGGCAGGAAGCTGTGGGGTCAAAGTGAGTCAGGTGCGAGTCACGGCCAAACAAAAGGTGAGATGCTCGGATAAGAACCACAGCTGACTCAGAGTTTCCACCTCTTCCAGGGGGTAATCACAGGGGATGGCCAGGGACCAGCCGGGACCCCCGTTTGTGTGGAGCCAGTGCTGGGAGGAGGCAGCGATTGCTTCCTGATGCCTTCGGGACCCTGGAGCCCAGACATGATGGGGGGAGCAGCACCTGCTGCCGCCCAGGGCCCCCATCTAGCGCCAGTGTCCTGTGGCATGGAGGGTCCTGGGGGGATCCCAGCAGGAGCTCAGCAGCCAGCCTGGGAACCTGGGCTGAGAGCCCATACCTTCCTGGAGTGCCCAGGCAGAAGCTGTTTGAATTAAATAGGAGAGATTTCCCCCTTATTAGCGGGCTATTAATCACATTCAGTTTTTTTTAAATTGAGCTGTTGCACAACAGGTTGAGTAACAGCCTAATAACAGGCTGTAAATCTCAGTTTGCTCTCCGGGAGATTACAGATGTTAATAACAGATAATGACCCACAACTCACGAGCTGCTCCTCTCCCCCGCCCCTTTGATCCCTCTGCTCTGCCCCTCACCGTACCCAGCCCCCAGGATGGAGTGGGCTGCAGGGAAACCCCTAAAAATGCAAACCGCCAGCTAATCCCCCCCAGCACCACCATCCAGCAGAGCTGGGGGCTGACTGCCCGGGCCTGCCTGCAGAAACCAGCCCCCACTAACCCCAACCTCTCCTGCAGCTCCCTGCCACCACCTGTGCTGTGCCCTGCACCCCTCCAGAGCACTGTTTTTGGGGTCCTTGGCTCCGCGTGCTGGTTCACACCACCCATCTCTAGCCATGGGAGCACAGGGAGCAGCAAAGCATCTGTGCACCCGCGGCTGCGCTCCTGCAGCCTGGGGGTGCCGGCTGGGAGCTGGGGCAGGTCCCCTGGCGCTCGGGTGCCCACAGGACTGGTGTGGGATGGCTGGGGCAGGCAGGGCTCAGACCCTGCTCTGCCTGCCCCAAGCCTGCCTGCTAGACCCTGGGCATAAATCTCCCCATCCCATGTCCTCCTTCATCAGCACAGGGGTCCAGGCCTCACACGCAATCGGGGGCTGCTCCTGGGCTTGCTACCATCCTGGACATGGCAAGACCAGAGCACATCGCACACTGCAAGAAACAGTTGCACTGAGACAGGCACCTGCTTGCTGCAGCAGCCACACAGAGCAGCTAACCCCTGCAAAACCTCCTGGGGAGGTTTCCAAAGACAGTGCCCTCCCCACCTCCTGCCTGCTGCCCCCATCCCTACCTGCCCCCTTGACCCAGAGGCCCCTTCGCAAAATGGGGACCATTTGGATGCATCCCGACATGACCTTCTGTCCCCCCTGGATGTGTGCACATGCTGCCTGCATCCTTCCTCTGGGATGCGCACACCCCTGCGAGCCCTGGGGCAGCTGGGCGAGGTGTTGGCTGTGCAGCGCTCGGCTCAGCCCCAGGCGCTGCTCTGGGGACAGGGACAGCCCCAAAAGGGCTCCCTCTCTCCCTGCCCCATGCACCAGCTGGGAGCAAGGGGATGGAGGGACCCTGCGGGAGGGGTTGCATGCGTATTGCCCCCAGAGGGGGGGGAAGGGGAGAAAAAGGGGTGGGGGATGACTTTCTCCTGTCCCCTATCCTGGGTCTGGCACCACCAAGCCAGGGCACGGGAGCAGGGCAACAAGGAGTGCCCGGCTGCCCAGCTGCCGGACTGGTGCAGATTTGCCACAGGGCGTTGGGTCCTTCCATCCCCAGGCCCAGGGGACATCCCCCGCGGGTGGCAACCGTCCCAACAGCATCGTCCCAGTGCCTTGCAGGATCTGGGCCTGTGGTCACTGCCACGGGGAGGGCGCAGGGGCTGGCAGGAGCCAAGGGACGGGGGTGCGGGAGGAGTTGCCTGGCAGGCAGGGCCAGCGAGGGCGGTGAGTCACCACCAGCTTTCCCTGCCAGGGTGGGACTGCTGCAGCCGCTTGGCATCCCACTGCACTCCCTGGTCGCACCAGGCAGCACCGAGCAACTGGCAGGCACAGCAAAACCCTCTCCCCTGCCCCAAGGGCTCCTTCCCCAGCACATGGGGGGCTCCTGGTCATCATCTCCAGCAGGCCAGATCAGGTGTGGGGCAGGCAGTGGTGGGGCCCCGTCCCTTCTGCAGGCACCTGATGTCCCCCACCCTGGTCCTTGCAAAAGGGTGCAGATGGTTGGGGGGTGCTGGGTCCCCCCGGTGCAAGCACTCTTGCTGTGCTGTGCCTACCCAGGTGCTGTGTACACATCAGCTCCATATGGCAACAGTCGCTGGCAGCGGCACTGGCACCACCAACAGGGTACGGAGAAGGATGGAGAAGCAGCTGTGTTTGCCATGAGAGGTGACTGCCATCCGGGAGCCATAGGCCAGTGCCCCGGATGGCGCCAAGTCAGTGCAGGCAGCACCCCTGTGCCACCGCATAGGTGTCCTTGTGTCCCTCCAGGAGCACTGTGCCGTCCCTCCAGCAGACCTGGGACACTGCTGGAGATGGACACTAGGAGAGCTCATCCAGGCAGGGCTCGTCCAGTAGCAGCCTAAGGTGAAGATTATACAGTGACCTGTTGTGGTTTAACCCCAGTCGGCAACCAAGCACCACCCAGCCGCTAGCTCACCCTCCCCTCCCCGGTGGGATGGGGGAGAGAATCAGAAGAGCAAAAGTAAGAAAACTCATAGGTTGAGATAAGAACAGTTTAATAATTGAAATATAATAATAATAATAATAATAATAATGATGATGATGATGATGATGATGATGATGATGATGATGATGTAATGAAAAGGAAAAACAATGAGAGAGAGAGGAACAAAACCCAGGAAAAACAAGTGATGCAACCGCTCACCACCTGCCAACCGATGCCCAGCCCGTCCCCAAGCAGCTGCCCCCCGGCCAACTCCCCCCAGTTTGTATACTGAGCATGATGTCATATGGTATGGAATATCCCTTCGGCCAGTTTGGGTCAGCTGTCCTGGCTGTGCCCCCTCCCAGCTTCTTGTGCACCCAGCAGCCCATGGGAAGCTGAAAAGTCCTTGACATAGTGCAAACCCTACTTCGCAACAACTGCAACATCAGTGTGTTATCAACATTATTCTCATACCAAATCCAAAACACAGCACTATACCAGCTACTAGGAAGAAAATTAACTCTGTCCCAGCTGAAACCAGGACATGACCCATGGGGGCTCTGGGGTCCTCCCAAGAAGGAGGTGTAGGGCCACCAGCCCACGGCGTGGGAGCATCCAGCACATCCCTCTGGATGCGGAGATGGCTCAGGTCTGTCCTGCCTGCAGGTGCAGAGTGATGCCACCTTGGGCCACGGGGCAGTGTCCTCTCCACACCCAGGGAAGGTGCTCAGGGGGGCCCTGAGGAATGCAGAGAGGATGAGCAAGGAGGAAAGCACTTTCCCAAGAGGAGGACACGCTGGTCGATCTGCAAGCACGCCTCGGGGGGTGCAATAGCCACAGCCAGGCCACCCTGGGGTGCTGGCCGTCCCACCCAGCCCAGCCTCCAGCGCATGGCACCCCGTTAGGCAGATGCCGAGCAACGCTCTCCCTGCCGGTATGTGGCACCGGGGCTGCTGGTCCTTTCCCTAGGGACACATCGCAGCAGGATGAGGACGGTGCCACTCCCTGGCGCAGGGAATGTAGGCCAGGGCTGCCCCAGCCAGTTTCCCTTCGGATGTTTTTAGTAACCCTGCACATGAGTCAGGGTGTTTGTGGGTGCTCCTGCCCCACGCTGGCCCCATGGCCCCCCGAGGTGGGCGGCGGGGGCTGCGGCCCCCTCCCCACCCGGTCCACAGCCACATTCTTTCACAACCTGCATGGGGACAAAATCTCCTCCCTGCAGCCCTAGGGGGAAGGAAATCTCAGCAGAGGGGTGCCAGAGAGGGGTACAGGCAAGGGTGCAGAGGTGTCCCCATCCCGGCACCCAGGGAGGGCTGGTGGCCCTCTTCCATCCCTGTTCTTTGGGCTTCCCCCGCAGCCGGGGGCTCCCAGGAGCGGGGTGACAGCCACCCCGGCAGTGATGAAAGGTGGCGGAGGGGAGGTTTGTGGCTATAAGAGAGCCCGGGACCTTTGATATGCAGAAGCCTCCGGCCCCGCTGATTGCATTAGCGGGTTTAGTGCCCGAGCAGGCACCCAGCCCCGGCTATCAGGAGCAGACAAGCTGCTAAAGGGCCCAGCTCCCATTTCAAATGCAAATGACCCTGCAATTGTGGACTTGGAGGGGAGAAGAATCCCAAAATCACCGTCGGGTGGAAGCAGACCTGGCTGGAGACAAAAAGGTTCCCAGGCGGCTTGAGTGGCCCCGTAATGGTCCCATTGATGCCTCAGGTGCGGGGCATCGCAGCCTCAATGCCTTCCCGGAACCAGGCCCTTTATGGGAAGTGCAGATTCCCGGAGGAATCTCCCACCATCCCCACCACCAGCCCGGGCTGCCCGCATGTCCCCCTGCCTGCCACTAATGTCCCCAGGGCAGGCGGCTCCTGCCGCAGGGCTGGAGCTGGGCTTCGCTCCCAGCTTTGAAGTGCATCAGATTGGGCTAATGGGGAGATGCATCCACAAAACCCGCACCCAGAGGGGCTGGGGGAGGGCATCCCCCACCCAGCGCAGAGGTAGTCCGGAGGAGGTGACCAGGCATGGCCAGATCCCCCCCCAGTGTCCCCCGATGTGGCCCCGTTTGCACCAGGTGAGCTGGAGCAGACTCACTGGGGCAGCCCCGGATTTGGGTCACTTTAGGAGCATCCTGGCTCCCTAAATCCACCCAAGCGCTTGGAGCAAGGCTGGGCCACCATCCCCACTGAGATATGGCAGCCCCCAACCCACCAGGGCAGCGAGGAAGGCTTTCCTCCTCCTCCTCCCAGCACCATTCCAGCGCTGCTCTACTGCCCCCGGGGCACCTTGTGCCACCTCATGCCCCACCCCACACCTGTCCCCTAAGCTGCTGTGGGGTCTTCTTCAGGCAGGGTCGGGAGGGGAGGCTGCCCACCGCCCACTGCTCCTTACCCCACCTCTGGGCTGTAAGCCTGCGAGGGCAGGGTCCACAAAGGTCTTGGTGCAGGGAGTGCCTGGGACGGGGAGCTGAGGTCCCTCCTGCATGGTCCCTTGCCCACTGCCCTGGGGGCAGCCCAAAAACCAGCCCCAGAGAGCCCCCCAGCTCCATGGAGAACTCCACAGCCCCACAGAGCCAGACTGCAGCCCCACAGAAACTCCCCTTGCCCCCCAGCAGCCTCAGCCCCAGAGCAGAAGGGGGGTGGGGCCATGCATGAAGGACAGCAGTGGGGCCAGGGTGGTCTTGCAGCTCCAACCCCCCAAAGATCCCCTCTCCCCCCCCTGACTCTGCCCTCCCCATGGCATGGGCATGGCTGTGCCACGGACCCGCCTCCAGCAGCCTCCTCACCCTTACATGTGCCACGAGTTCGGTCAGGTCTCATTCATCCCACATCTCTCTGAGGGGAGATGGCTTTAGGGCCATCAGCCCTGGGAAAGTCTCCCGGGTCCCCTGCATCCCACAGTGCATAGGGTGCCAGGGAAGCAGGAGGGGCTGAACTGGCATGGTGTGGAGCAGGGGACCTCGGGGTCCTGTGTGGTCACTTGCTCATGGTCACCACCGCTTTCCAAAACAAGGAGGCAGGCGGGCAGGTGCGCAGGGCATGGCCTCCATGTCCGTCCCTGCAAAACCACGTGGCTCTGCTTTGATGTAGGTGGAAAATTCCCTGTTTGGCCTGGAATCTCGGGGTCTGGGGACTCCAATGCTGGCTATGCTTGGTGAGGAATTAAAAGCGTGTTTTGTTGGAAAGATTTTTCCTCTCCTGACTGGGGAGGCGACATCCGAACCTTATTTTCCTTTCCGTGCTGGGACACGCGCCAGTGGGGCTGAGCGGTCCCCGGGGAGCCATGGGACGCTGCGGCTGCGCCGAGCCCCTCGCCGGCACGTGGGAGGTAGCGGCGGGGCAGGACCGAGGCACGGCGGGGAAGATGGAGCTGGGGAAAATGGAGGCCGCTAGAGGTTGGATTTGGGCTTGGGGCTGTTTGCCTGTAGCCAGAACACGCGCCGAGGTCGGGCAGGGAGCCGGCTCGGCTGTGGATTTTAAAATAGCACCTTGTCTGCCAAGGACCCTCCTACTCTGCCACGGGCTGGGTGGATCCTGGCCCCGCTGTGCACCTTGTGCTGCTGGCGAAGTGCTGCACGCCTGGCCGGCTCCGCTCCAGCGCCGCAGCCGCTGCGGGGCCGGGAGGCAGGGAGGGGTGCGCTGGATGCTCCTGCCGCATGCCTGGCCGTGGCTGTGCACCAGCCCAGCTCGGGGACAAGCAGCCCGCGGCCACTCCTGGGCACTGTCCAGCCAGGGGACACTTCTCCCAGACGTCCTCAGGGCAGGCTGCTGGGCCCCAGCCCCGGCAGCACGGTGCCTTGGAGCAGGTGGAGAAGAGCATCCCCATCTCCTGGCATCGCCCCCAGCAGCTGGGGGTCCCAGGCATCCTTCACCCCAGGGCAGTGGTCTCTGCTTTGGGACCACGCTTATGGGACGGCAGTACCCCTTCTGCCTGCTTCCCGCAGGGCACCAGCTTAGGGCAGGAGCAAACCGGGATTGCTACATCAGGACCACCCAGGGAGTGCGGAGGAGAGCGGGGTGTGCACACTGGGGCTCGGAAAGCTCAGGTTTCCCCCTAATCCCTCCCCCGGGGGACTGCCTCACTATCCCACTGCTTGCAAATGGCAACTGGGTCCCCTCGGGAGCCAAACCTTGCAACAGCCTACCCTCCAAGGAACCCGCTGCCCTGCCAGCCCCGCAGCATGCTTGGGCATCGAAGGCTGCAATAAGGATCTTCCTCCATCTTTTCAGAGTGTGCTGCCCTGGGGGACACCGGCAGCCAGGCACGTGCTCTGCTGGAGCCAGGGTGCTGTGGCTCCCACTCAACTGGCTGCGGCACCGCCAGCAGCGCACACATGTGTGCACATTCACCTGCGGATGAGCTTGCGAGCTTCCTGGGGATTATGCTCATGCCACGAAGCTTCAAAGCTTGACGGGTGCTCCGAGGCAACCCCTCTTCATCCCCAGAAATGGCTGCAGCCCCAGCGAAAGGGAGGGCAGGATTCGGGCTCTGTCTGCAGCAATCTTTCTTCATCCCTCTCCTACCTGCCTGGATTTGTCTCTGTCCATCCTTGGACCCAAGAGCATCCAGAGGTCCCCTCCATCCCTGCTGTCCCACCCACCCCTGGTGCACGCCGGCACCGCCAGCACTGCCAGGGTAGGTGAAGCAGCCGGTTCTCTCCGAGTGACTCATGCTGAAATACATGACGTTCACCATATTTCAGGGCTTTCGGCTTGGATGAGAAAAACATCAGGGTGTACAAAAGTTTCTTTGCGAGCTGCTCTTAAGACACTGGAGGGACTTCTCCTCCCACTTGCTCACACTCTACTTTTTTGTAGAGAGAAAAGCTGCATTTTTAATAAAAACTCCTTTTGATTGTTTATAACGTGGCAAATAGACAATTAAGCAAAATGTCTTCTCTTGATTTATAAAAAAAAAACCTCTGAAGATCATCGGGGTCCACCCCAAACCGTTCCTGGCTGCACGCAGCGAGCAGCGAGCGCGTGGCCCTGCAGCCGGACACGCTGCCTCTGCCGCCTCCTCCCTCCACCCCAGCCGCTCCGGCCAAGCCTTCATGTAGGGGGCCAGCGAGCCATGCGGCCACTGCGCCCGCTTGCCGCCTGCCTGCGGGGCCGTGCCGTGGCCATACCCGGCAACGCTGCCCGTCCCAGCGTGGCTCTCCCGGCAGCTCGGCTTGGTTTCGCTGCTGCGTTTGCTCGCAGGGTTATCTGCTCCGGAGCTGGTGTTGGTTTTGGCACGCAGCGCCGGGACCACACCTACTATTTAAATACCACAGCCAAGGGCTCGGAGGGGGAAAAAAAAAAAAGGGAAAGAAAGAAAACGAATATGAAATATTTGTTGCGGTTTGGAGATACACACACACATGCACACACAACACAAACACACCAGCCCGGCTCCGGGTCGCTGGCAGCCGAGGAAGGAAGACTCCGGCTAAGATTGTCTTCAAAACCACGCTGGCGGCAGAGTCTGCTGAAGGGAAACCCTTTGGGCCAAAATTAGCCCCTGCCGCATGCCAAGCCGGAGCCTGCTCTCGCCCGGGCTGGGGAAGCCGGGGCAGCCCTGGCGGCACAGCCGGGGCCAGGGAGCTGTGCCAGCCCTTCCCGGGTGGCTGCCCTCCCGCCGGGCTGCGAAAAGCTGGGGAAAGGGTGCCAGGGATGGAAATCCCCAGGGAGGCAGCCCTCGTGGGGACGGGAGGGTTCTCCCCCTGCAGCACCCTGGAATAGCAGGTCCTGTCCTAGAAATGCCCATCAGGGTGGCAGCACTCACAGTGGGGCCGGGGCGGCTGGGGATAGAGATGGGCAGTGCTGCTGGTGCTGGCATGGGATAAATGGGCACCCAGCAGCTAAGGATGGGCTGGGGCTGGAAACGAGGAGGACGGGTCTCCCATGTGAGTAGGTAGCCCCGGCCACCCCCTTGCCTTTGGGATCGTGACGGGCTTGGTGACATTGTGACCCTGCCAGCGGTGCTGGCACCGTGGTGGATGGGAAGAGGTGCCATTTACCCCCTGTCCCTGCTCAGCTCACTCCGCTGGGGCAGGTCCCGCTGCCCCCTTCCCCGGTGTCAGCCCCAGCGAGGCGGCTGCCATCATGAAGCCACACCAAGGTGGCCCAAGGGGCGCTGGGTGGCCGTGCCATGCCATGCCGTGCCACGCAGCGAGGCCTGCTGAGGCGGCTGGAGCAGGTGGATTACCACCACCTTCCTTTCCCCAGGCTCATTCCCGCAGAAGTTTTCCCGATGATCTCACTGGATGCACATTTCTAAATTGTTTGGTTGATTGTTTCATCATCGGAGGTCAATTAAAGAGAAGGCGAGTTCCTGTCGCCCCGCTCCGAACCCCTTCGCTGCCAGAGCCCCAGAACAAAGGGAGGAATTGGGCTTGGGCTCGGCCAGCTTGGATTCCCATTTGATTATTTCCAACAAGGGAGCGAATCTATTTTGGAGCCGGTATTCCCAGGGGATGAGCTCACCGGTGCAGCGCATGAGCAGGGTTGGGGAAAAAAAAAAATAATACAGCCTTTTGTAATGTGTTGCAAACCTATTTACTACCAGGGAGGCTGAGTAATTAAATGCCACTTCCTGGAGCAGAATGAAGCAGCTTTATGTAACGTCGGCGCAAAGGGGTTTGCTCCCGACGCAGGGTGGCCACTGCTCCTGCCGGACGCCACTGTGCGTGTTGCGGGTGGGAGGATGCACTTTCGCGGGATGCACTTTTTCTGCATGCAATTGCACTGCGGCATCCGCGTGTGGCCGGCTGCGAGCTGGGGCCGGTGTCCCGTGCCGGAGTGGGTGGCCTCGGTGCAGCGCGTGTCCTGGGGGCGCAGGACGGCAGCGGGACGGCTTTCCCATGCAATGCTCTACAGTGTGTGATTTACACCGGTGAGGCGGCTGCGGGCAGATAGCTACATGGGAGGAATAACAAAATCAGATGTCCTGGAAAACAGCTTCCACGCAGAGCAGGACGGCTCCCCGGCTCCCTGCTTGTCCTGCTGTCCCCTGGGCTGTCCTCCGCTGCCTCGCACCAGGGCTGTGTCCCCATGGGTGCCAGTGACTCATGGCACAGCCCGTTCGCGCAGCCCCAGCTCCTGTTGGAAAGTCATTCCCCCATTGGGGCGGCAGTGCCCCGCGTACTGTGGCCACACCGGTGCCCAGCCGGGCTTTCTCTGGGCTGGGAAACGGCATGGACCTGCGTGGAGCAGGGCTGACGGGCGCTGGGCTCGGTGCCCACACTTTCCCTGCCTCTGTGCACGGGCAAGGGAGGGTTTTCCCACCCCTGAGAATCTGGGTTCATTGGAGGTTCAATACATTAGAATATCGCTAGGGAGGGATGGAGGCTGCTCGGAAAAGAGCGGCAGAGGTTTTTACCTGGATTATTTGAAACTTTTGTAGTCGAATTGCTCGTACATGACGTACAGTTATTAATCCCCAGCGCATGAGAGAGGGGCTCTAACGCGCACATCCCCTGTGCTGTGCAGCCATACCACGATGCCCACTGCAAAACTCCCTGTGCAACCTGCTGGCACTGCATGTTGGAGCTTTTTTTTTTAAAGATTAAACCAGAGATGTTGGGAAAAATATTCTGCGTTCCTCCCAGCCTTCCCTGTTGCTCACAAGGAAGCAGAAAACAGCAATTCCTCCTTTTACCCCTGGAGCTGCTGGGGTGGCATGGGTCTTCTCCAGTGCTGTTGTAGGTGGCAGCCAAAGCGAACAGCTCTCACGGCCACGGTCCAGACCCGGCTGCTGTGGCCGGGGCCAGGGGGGTCGCTGGGCCAGGGGGCAGGATGCGGCCCTGGGCTGGCACGTGAGTGCATGCGTTCGCACGTGAGGCTGCTGCTGCGAGGGCTGGCCAGACGCCTCGAGCGCGTCGCACTGCCGATGGAGGCTGCGGTGTGCGTTGCGGGTTGGGACGTTTCTTGGAACTGCGCCGAGTGCGATGTCCCCTCCGACCGGGGGGATACCCCATCCATTGCGGTGCTGGACCTTGTGGCTCTGTGCAGAGCCCGGTGCTTTCAGCTTTCCTCTGCCAGTGAAAGTTAAGCAGTGGAGGAAAAACGTTGCTGTATGTTATAGAGGAAGAGAGGTAAAAAGGGCAGGAAATTTGCACCATGTCCATTTCCCCTTGGCCCCTGGCCGCTGCTCATTCCGGATTCGGGATTTGCGTAGGCAGTGTTAAAAATAACAGGGGTATATAAAGAAGGACAGAGAGGGCTGCGCTGGCCCCGCAGCCGCCAGGGCACAGCCAGGCAGCAGGCAGAGATCAAAGCAGGATGCGGTCCAGGCGGCGCAGTGGGGCCGGGAGCGCGTGCGGGGTCTGGGGGGTGCCGCCATGCCGCGGGTCGGGGTGCCCAGCTCTGCCGGCTCGGCAGCCTCCCTGGGCGGGCAGCTGGGCAGCACCCGTGGGAGACAGGGCCATGTACATTTCTGTAGGCAAAGATGTCACCCCCGAGCCCTGTCCCTCCGCAGCCCTGTCCCTCTGCAGCGTTTACTCCATGGTGACATTCACTGGGAGGGACCCCGGCTCCCCCAGCCAGAGCGCTGCGTGGGGAGCCTGGATTTGGCCCCCAGCCAGAGCACCCCATCCCAGGGCCGAACTCCCTGCCAGTGCCGCCGGGGCGCTGCCTGCCTCCCCGAACCCCCAGCAGTCCCGGTCCTCGGCCGTGCACCCCGGTGCTCCCCAGGCCCAGGGCAGGCAGGGCGGACACAGCAGCTCGCTCGGCCGGTGCAAACGAATCTGCCCTCTGTGCCCTGATAACATTGTGTTTGTTGCAGAGCGGGAAGAGCCTGCCAGCACACGATAAGAGCAGATGACTTTACTCTGGACCCGCTCCGGATTGAATTATGCTTTAATTTCATTTTCGGTTCCTCTTTTCTTTTCAGTAGGGGAAGGGGGCTTGTGGCGGTGCAGGTAGGTCTGGGGGCTCCTGGTCCCTTCTCCAGGCAGGCCAGCCCTGTGCAGAGGGGAGGACAGAGAGTAAAACCCAGACAGATCTACTTTCTGCTCTCAGGGATGTAACTCTGGAGCATCACAGCAGCCCAGGGTGTCCTGCTGTGTGGATCCCCACAGCCCCTTTCCATGGGGTCTCCTGCAGAGCTTTTGGGGCCCAGGTTTTGCCTCCCACCGAAGCAGAAGGTCTCCGGGCTGTGATGCCATGGCCCATGTTGGAGGGGCTCCATGGTTCCTGTTGGAGGGGGGCACCGGAGATGCCCCAAAGGCGAGTCCCTGAGTTCACTTCAGGCCCCCAGCTCCAGCTGACGGGGGACGGGGGGGGATGCAGTGCAGGTGTTTTTCAGTCCCCTGTGTTTTGTGGGGTAGGGGACTCCCCTGGGTCTACAGGGGGTCCTGCTGGGCAACCCGGGCACTGATGCCATCTCCGGCAGTGCCGCGGGGCATTGCCCCTCTGCCTGCCCCATGCGTGCTGCGTGCCATGGGGAGGGTGCCGTGGCGCCGTGACTGTGTTGGCAGGGCTGCCGATGCTCTTGGCTTGATGGAGCCACCTCCGGCACACCACGCTGGGCATGGCACGCTCCTCTGCTGACAGATGTGCCAAGAACAGGGATAACCATTAACCCTTTCCTCTTTGGCCATCGCCTGAGCGCGTGGCCCTTCCCACCCTCTGTTTGCTCTCCTGCTGGGCCGCTGTTTGATCTCCTGGGATGCCAGCGACTTTACAGCCTGTTGTAGTGGCGCAGGAGATAATCCATGTTTCCTAAAGGGGCTTCTGTCAACGGTGGCTGTGCGCACACCGGCTGTTCCCACTCGCCTCCCTCTTGGCTTGGAGGAGGCTCCCACGGCCGAGGGGCCAGCGGGGCTGCAGCGGGGACCCCCCCCCGTGCCCACCCCGCAGCTCACAGCAGGCAAATCCCTCCTGTGCTGCCCTCCCCGGCTCCCTGCGCGGTCAGCGCTGGCAGCGCTTGTGTTGGTGCGGTGCCTGGCGTGATGCCGCTCCCCTCCACGCCGGCCCTCCCACCATAGCATCAGTAATAAGAGTTTCCTGGGGAATATCCCACATTTGCAAGAAATATTGGCTGTAAAAATGAACCCAATCTGCTGGCGACGCCTCTTTTAAAATAAGCCAGTGCCGCATGGGTGCAGACGCCAAAACTGCCTGGAAAAGGGGAAAACCAAGTGGAATTAGTGTTTGTCTCCTGTGGCATCTGCTCTCACTTATCTATAAAAGTTTGGGGCGGGAACTGTCTTGCTATTAATTATTATTTGGCCAAGACACAAATAATGGGATTAACCGGTGACTTAAATAAGCTACTCTGGGGGCCAGGCTAAAAGGGATTTTGAGTGATGCCCACATGCTTCTTTGCCACTTCAGAGGTGACTTTTTCTGAGGAAGGACTTTGCAGCCTGTGTGTTTCGACCTGCCGAGTGGCATTAATAAACCCGCACCCTTGCCGGCAACTGGGCACGCGGGGCCCAGGCAGCGACCCAGCATGTGCTCTGGAAACCAGGGCAGGGATTCTTGGTAAAAGGGGGAAGATTTGAATCGTTGTTGTTCCACTGGATTACTGAAATAATTTATTGCAATGCTCCACCCTTGTAATTAAAGCGTGGTGATGAAAGCAACTGGTAGAGTAGCTTTGGATCCAGAAGCAGCGTGTGCGTGTGTGTGCGCGCACCTCACCTTTGGTGTTTATATTTGTTTTTTTTTAAATCGACTCCTCGCTTCTGAATAGCGCAGGCAGCAGCCCCAGTTCTTAGAAAGGTATCTGGGGATGGAAAGCCCCAGAAAGCAGGGAGACAGGCTCCAGGAGATAAGGGCCATTGCTTCTTGACAAGAGCAACAGTAGTAGGCCCATTCCTGGTACTGGCTGGACGACGGCCAAACGGAGAAGGTCTCACTACGAGCCGGACAGGGCAGCAGAGAGTCCTCGGGGAGGCCTGCCCAGTGCCCCGGGTCTCCATGCCACGCCCTGACTAGCCAGCACAGAGTGGAGTACCTGGGTGTCTCCTGCGAGGTGGCACATCCTGGTCCCCTCACATCCCCTGCCATGGGAAGCTCTCGGGCAGACGGCACTGTCCCAGTGGCTCCGTAGGGCAGGCAGGGTCAGACAGCTGGCCCGTGCCCCCCACAGCAGGGCGGTCGGTCGGAGGCCCCGGTCCCCAGGCAGGGCAGACAAACGTCCCGCAGGGGCTGTGGGGCGAGATGAGGCGATGCAGGCAGGGTGCCAGCCCCCCAGCAGGGTCTGCCAGGCAGTTATCTCGGCTCGCACACGCACCCTGCGCTCGGCCAGATGGGAGCTGGTGTGCTCTGGGCTGCTGATTGCCTCACCGACAGCACCGGCGCCGGGGGACGTGGCCTCACAGGCGCTGTTAAATGAGGCGAGTGGTGTGGGGGCACCGGGGCTCAGGCACCCCGGCCCAGCTCCCCAGCTGGCACAAGCACCCATTGCGACGGCACCTTTGCTCACTGACGCGCTCGGCGTCCCCCATGGCGAGCGCTCTGCCCGGCTCTGCGGCCGGCGTGGTTTCAGCTGTAACACTGCACCAGACCTCCCTGGCACACTCTTGCTCGCGTTCATGCACACTGGCGTGCGACACGGCCATTGCCCCCGTCCCACTCGGGGCAGGGTGCCGGGGGACCCCCGGCTCTGCGATCCTCAGCCCCCCTCCCCGCTCGCAGTGTGGGGCAAGGCGTCTGGGCACCGCTGCCCCACTCAGGTCGTGGGGACGGGCAGGAGGGCTTTGCGATCTACACCGGCACCCCTGCCCCTTCTCCCTCCGTGGGCCAGGGCGCGGAGACCCCTGCCACGCTGCCCCGTCCCGGCCGCGCGGGCAGGCGGGCGGCGGAGCGCCGTCGAGGCAAGGGCGGCCGCCGACCCCCGCCCGCAGGGGCAGCCTCATGAGAGGGGGCGTGGCTCGGGGGACGGAGAGCCAATGGGAGGCGGCGGCGGTGAATATCAATGAGGCCGGGCCAATAGGGGCGCAGCCATGCTGTTAACAGCTTAGGGGCGCGGGGCGGCGCAGAGCAGCGCTGCCGCCGCCGCGGGGAGCGGAGCGGAGCGGTGCCGGGCTCCGCGCACCCCCAGCCCGCCCCGGCCCCGGTTCCCCCGCCCGGCCCGCCATGGCGGCGGCCGTGGACGAGAGCACCCTGCCCTCCATCTCCACTTTCGCCAACCTGCTGCCGCTGGAGGAGCGGCCCGCAGACATGCTCCACGTAAGCACCGGGCACCGGGGAGGGGGCGGCAAGGGGGGTACGGGGCAGAGCGTCCCAGGCTGGGGCTCAGCCCGGCTGGTGGGGGCAGCCCCTCTTCCGCCGTCGGAGGGCGCCCCGGGGGCGGCGCAGCCGGAGCGGGGCCGACCCGTCGGACGGGTTGGGGGGAGCCGCCGCCCCGAGCGGGCGGCGCGGACCGCGGTGCCCGAGCGGCGGGCGCCGCCGCAGCCGTCGCCCCGCCGGTCCTGACGCCTCTCTTCCCCACAGAGGATGCTGCAGCAAGACGGCGCCGCCGCCGTCAAGCGGGAGGAGGACGACTTGGGCAAGTTCGTGGACTTGGACTTCATCCTGGCGCACACCAGCAGCGGCGGGCAGGGGCCGCCCGGTCCCGGCCCCAACTACCCCCTGCCCGAGACCCCAGAAAGCTGCGGCACCACCTACGACAGCGACGGCTCCTACCCCACGCCGGGCAAGTTCCCGGCGCCTTACCCCGAGGGCCAGGGCCACAGCTACGTGGCCGAGCTGCTCACCCCGGACCTGCCCGGCCACTGCGACCTGCAGCGGAGGGAGTACACGGAGCTGCGGGTGCCCGGCGGCCCCCACCACCACCCCCATCACCACCCGCCCCTGCACCCGGCCCTGGCCCGCCCGCTGCCTCTGGACCCCGCGCAGCCCTTCGGGCCCCGCATCAAGAAGGAGCAGCCGGAGGAGCGCGCCTGCATGCTGGGGCTGCCCGCCGCCGATTACCTGGGGCCGGGCGGCGGCGAGCACAAGCCACGCGTGGCGCCGGGTCCCGGGCCGGGACCGGTGCCGGGGCCGCCGCTGCCATACCCGGGCTTCACCCACGGCCGCCTGGGGCCCCCCGAGGAGCCGCTGCCCGGCGCCGACCCGCACCTCCTGGCCGACCTGCCGCCCCACTACGCCGTGGCCCCACACCGCTACGCGCCCCACTTCGCCCCCCAGCCGCCGCCGCCGCAGTTTCATGGACACTTCAGTGTTTTCAGGGAACCCCTGAAGGGGCCGGGGCCGGGCCCGGCGGGGCTGCCCGGGCTGCTGGTCACGCCGCCCAACTCCCCGGTGCTGGAGTACTTCCCGGCCGGGGCCCCTCCCGAGGACTGCAAGCCCAAGCGCGGCCGCCGCTCGTGGGCGCGCAAGCGGACGGCCACGCACAACTGTGAATACCCGGGCTGCGGCAAGACCTACACCAAGAGCTCCCACCTCAAGGCGCACATGCGGACCCACACAGGTAAGGGCGCGCCGGGGAGGGCGGCTACGCGGGGGGGGATGCGCAGAGGGTCCCGGGTGGGGGGACCGGAGCACACGGCGAGACCCGCGAGCCCGCTCCGGCGTGGTTCCCGGAGGTGTGGAGGGGCGCCGGGGGAGGTGGCACCGGGGACGTACGGAGAAGACCCCCGGCCGTCAGTCCGGGGGCGCACGGAACGTCCCCGTGGTGGGGCCAGGTGGGGACACCCAGAGAGACCCCGCAGCCGGAGTCCGTGGGGCTGCACGGAGGGGTCCTGCGTGGGGCAGGGTGCAGGTGGGAATGTCCCTGGGAGCTCTCAGAAGGACCCCCGTGGTGGGGCCGGGCAGGGACCCCCGTGGTGGGGCCGGGCAGGGGCACACGGGGGCCAAGGCACACAGTGAGACCACCCCCATAACACCCCGCCCTGGTCTCGGGGCCCAGGGGTGCCTGAAGGGGCAGGGCCTGGGGCACATGGAGAAGCCCCCCCATGGCAAATGGAGGGGGGAGACAGATTGGGAGTGTATGGTGAGACCCCCCAGCAGAGCTGGGACAGGGCACGTGGTGCGGCCTCACAGCAGGGCTGGACAGGGGAGCACCCACAGTTTGAAGTGGGGCAGGGGTGCCCAGAGGACAACCCCCATGCAGGGCGCATGGGACAGCGGAGCACATGGGGAAGGGCAGGAAGATAGGGGACAAATGGAAAAGTGGGTCAGGCAGAGGTGCGCAGGAGATGAGTACACAGTGGGGCTCCCCTCTACTAAGGGTGGTGGGCAGAGATCCCTCCTGAAAAGGGGGTGCTGGGCAGGGGAGCACCAGGGTGAAGGCATAGGGAGGATGGGGGCCTCCAAGCCCACTGACACTCCCTCTCCTCTGCAGGTGAGAAGCCCTACCACTGCACCTGGGAAGGCTGTGGCTGGAAATTTGCCCGCTCTGATGAGCTGACCCGCCACTACCGCAAGCACACGGGGCACCGGCCCTTCCAGTGCCACCTCTGCGAGCGGGCTTTCTCCCGCTCCGACCACCTCGCCCTCCACATGAAGCGGCACATGTGAGCGGCGGGCCGCGGCCGGACTCGATGTCCCCAGAGCCAGCTTACATTGTAAATAGCGTTGGGCCGGGGACGGCAATGGGGAGCAGCCCGGCCACCCAGCCCTCTCCGCTTGTAGTTGATAACTAGTTTTCTTCTCCTGCCCCCACTGTGAGAGCTGGGCCCAGCTGAGTGGTGGGGAAGGGTTGCTTTGGGGTGTAGATGGGGAGCAAAGCTGCAAGAAGTGTCTCCAGCCCCTGCCTAGGCACCACCACTCAGCTCTCCACACCTGGAGGGTCCCCCCAGCCAGGCACCCGGTAAGTGGGGGGGCTGGTGCAGCAGGGATCTGTCCCCAAAGCTCCTGGCTTGTATTTGGCATCAGCTTAAAAACCTTCTTCACCCTCTGATCTTGGCACCCCCCTGGCTCCAGGGACTGTGGTGGCTGATTCCGGCTGGGTTTTGGCTGGAGACCCGTGCCTGCTGGGTGCGTGGGTCACAGCGCTGGGAAGTGGATTGCTGATCTTCTCGGTTGCGGCTATCAGAACAAACATCCCAGGCTGGACGGGGCGAGGGTGGGACCTGACTGTGGCTCATGGCTATAAAGGTTTGCGGGGGTTGGCAGCGCAGCATCACCTTGCACAGGGAGCGGGGATGCTCCCATCGCCAGCTTGGGACCCCGCCGGGCAGTCTGGTCCTGGCCATTCCCAGAGTTTTCTGCTTGGGAGCCTAAAATGGCTCTCCTGGCTCTCGTCTGCTTTCATTTGTCTTGTTCTTCCCCTCAGGATGACACCAGGTACTGCTGCAGCTGCCTTCCCCATGCTGCTTTTTTAAATTTAGTGTGTAAAGGACAGTGAGTCCAGCTATGAATGCCCAGGTCTCTGCTATACTTGAAACTTTCGTAGAGGGAAAAAAAAAAAAGAGAAAACTCAAAAGAAAATGAGTCTTTTTATGTGCAGCTTCTGCAAAGCAAGTTGTAAATTAAACAAAGCAGTAATATATAATGTTTCTGTTTTTTTAATATATTTTTTTCTTCCAGCTGGGAACACAGATGAGTCTCGGCTTTGGGAAGTGCACTGTTCCCGTCTGTGTATATTGTTAATTAACATTTCTCTGCTTGGGCACGTTAGGTCTCTCGCACTCTGAAATGTTACTTTTCTTTATATGCAAACTGTTGAAATATTGTGATCTGCTGTATAATAAATAAACAAGATGTAAACATGAAAGAGCCAGGAGAGTTTACTTTAAAGCTTTCTTCTAAGAGGAGAGGGTGAGGCTGGGCTCGCTTGTCAGTAAATATTTATATCGATGTTCATTTCTGCTTAAGTTAGCTGTGGAGGATCGATGGGGAACGCCCAAGCCTCGGCATCCGAGCAGCATCTCCTGTGCAACAGCTCTTGAGTCACCCCACTTCCCCGTGCCTCAGTTTCCCTAATCTGCAGATGGGGCAATTGTGGCATCGGGATGGCGTGACTGGTCCTGCGGTGAGTCACCGCTGAGGGGAACGGCAGCTGAAACCCTACTGGGAGCCTTGCTGGCCCTGTCCGCTTCCCAAGCGGTCCCGTCCTGCTGTCCCCTGCAGCAGGAGCTCTGTGGCACCAGCCTTGTGGTCACAACAACACAAGAGGAGGTCGGTGGTCCTGTGTGCTGTCCCTGCTGTCCTCCCGGGGGTGGCCCGGCAGCTTGGCGAGGTTCAGGTGCTGAGGTTTCCCTGCGTTAATAGGTGGTGACTCAGCACAAGCGTGCTGGCAGGTCCTGAGCTCAGCAAGCAGGTCTGGCTCCATCCCTCCCTCCCACTTCTGATTACCCGTGATGCACGCATCCCTCTGAAGGCCGGGGCTTGTCTGGACCTGACACCATGCTGGCAGCGCAGGGAGCGTGCTGTACGGGCTGTGTGGTGCCCTGGCCCAGGGTGGCGGTGGCTTCTTCCTCCCGTGCTTGCTGCCGCAACCCCCGGCGGCAGGCCAGGGCTGGGGGATGCCCTGGGGCTCCTCGCCCCGCAAGCAGAAATAGGAGGTAGCTGTGCTGCCAGCACGGGCTGGGCAGGGCTGATCCTGCTCCTTCCCCGTTTCCTGCTTGCAGCTGCAGAGAGTTGAGCTGGAAAAAGAGATGGGAATGGCAGAGTGGGACTGATGCCTCCCCGAGGGGTGGCTAGTCTTTTGGGGTCAGGCTGAGTGTCCCGGGGCCGGTGCGCAGCCTTGGGGTCTGTCCTGAGCAGGTACAACAGCGTGGGTGTCTCCAGGCAGGGTGGCAGCAGCTTGGGACGTTGCGTCCTGCCTGCGGGCCCGGGCATGGGACTGCATCCACAGGTGTCACTGATCCACCAGGCTCAATCACTTGTCCTTTCCACAGCTGCCTCCACCCTCCGCTTGCCCCACTTTCTGAGAGGTGCCTGCGTGGGGGTGACCGTGCTGGGACACAAGTGACCTGTGATGGGGTACCGGGGGTGTCTCGCTCCTGGGACCCCCGGTACACAAGGGCAAGGGCCCGATGCCCGTGGGGTGGCCGGAGCAAAACTGCTGCCTCTTCCCTGGAGACTCGTTCAAAACGTCACATGGAGGGAGAGGGAGAGGGAAAGGTGTGGGCTGTTTGAATTAGCGATGAGTCAGGCTGGCAAAGCCAGATGGGGAGAGAGTGCGTGCCTGCGTGTTTGTGTGCGTATAAGTAATCTCTGGCTTTGTGTTTTTATTATGATTATTATTTTTATTTCCAGGGGAACGATGAATTTCTCCAACCATCCCGTCCCACTGGAAAGGCTGGCTCTACTGTCCTGTCCTCCCTAAGCATCCTGGGAGCCAGAGTGACGGTCCGCGGCTGTTTTGAGGTTCGGCTCTGAGATCAGAGCACAAACCAGTTCTTCCTCGCCTTTCATCATCGCTGCGCTGGGGCGGGAGCGAGGCCCGGCTCCGCTGCCGCTGCCTTACACGGAGGCGAGAGCAGGGGAAGGCGCTTCGGCTCCTTCTCTGGGCAGAGCCGCTCCGGATTTGCTCCCCCCGGCCCAGGGCAAGGTGCTCCTTTGGGCATATGATGGTGCACGGCAGTTGCAGGGACCGGCATGGCCGGGAGCCTTGCCTGGGCGAGGTAGTGGAAATGGCAATTACGGTTAATTTGTTGTTAATAAAAAACACCCTCTTCCAATTGCCTGGGCCAAGATGCACTCTCCGTTGGAGGAGGGAGCCCAGTCCCGTCCCCAGCAAAACCTGCTCCACAAAGCGATGAGGGCAGCAAGAAAACATCCTCGGCAGTGCTGAGGCAGGCAGGGCTGGGGCACAATCCCTGCCTGCGGTCCGTGCACCCGTGGTCAGCTGGAAAGCGCTTTACCCCAGCCCGGCAGGGGCATACTGGGACCCAAAATGCGCCAGTCAACCGGGTGGGACCCTGCTTTGCAGGATGTGGCATTAACAGTGTGTCCTGTGCCAGAGGAAAGGGGGATGCTCCGGAGAAGCCAGGTTGGTTCCTGAGGAGCTGATTTACCCACATATAACCCCTGGGTCCGTGGCTGGCCCAGTCTGGGGCAGGTCTCAGTGTCCTGGATCACACATGGGCTGCTGCAGGGATGGTGCAGAGGGAAAGTTGGCTGGCAGGGCAATGCCGTGGTGCCCAAGCCACCGTGCCCACACCAGGGCCACGCAGCCCTGCTCTGGGACGTATCTCCTCTGGCCAGCCTGGCTTTCCTTTCCCTCCTTGGTCATCTCCTGGTAAAAAGGCCCCCGGGAGCCACAGTGGTGGGCGATGCAGAGGTCCCTGAGCTCCCTGCAAACCTTAAAGCTCAACCCTGTGGCTTTGAGGTGCAGCCAAACCGGCACAGCAGGGAGGCAAGAGGGGAAGGGAAGGAGCGAGGCATGGAGAAACACCTCCCGGCAGAGGGGTGAGTCACGGCCGCAGCATGGCCTGGCACCCTGCAACCACCTGCCAGCAGGAGCGGGGCCCCGGGGATTCCATGGCTGGAGGGGGAGCGAAAGAGCAGCTTGGGTGGGTTTCTGTCCTCTGGGAGTGATCCAGCTTGTCGGCATCCCCCGTGCTGCAACCAACAGGTCCCACAGAACTGGTCCGAGGATGCGGGGCTGTGGGGAGAAGGGGAGGTTGCAGGTCTGGGAGGGCTCCTTGCCCAGGGCTCGACCGTGGGGTTGCTGCGGTCCACTGGGACAGTATGGAGCTGGGGAGGGGATCCGGGTGCTGGAGGTGGGACGCAGCCTGGGTGCTCTGGAGGGGGAGAGACTATTTGGGTGAAACAGACCTTTCCTCGGCACAACGCAAGGTGGGAGCTTGGGTCCCCAGGGATGGGGCGTCCCAGCTGAAGGATGCTCCCGGGGCTGGTGTCCCCCCTCTTGGCGGGGCGGTGGGAAGTGTCCCATCCCTGCCACTGGGGGAAGGTCCAGCAGCCTGTCCCTGCCACTTGGGGTGGGCCAGACGCCGTGATAACGGGGCTGTGGCTGTCACCGCACCCTTAGGAAACATTTGGCTTCAGGCACCTGAACCCACGGGGAAGCGATAACTCCCCAGCTCGCTCGCCCTGCCTGGACCCACACCTGGCGCTATCGTGCCTTAATCACACACGGAGAGTTTTTCCACTGCCGGGCCCCAGATAACCTCCTTCCACCCCACTGGCCGCAGTGTTTGCACTTGTCCTCCTCCGCTGGTGCCAGGCCGGGAGACACACACACCTTGAGCCCCGGGCTGGAGGCACGCACACCTCTGGCCTGGGGCCATCTATGGCCATGCCTGCAGTCGGGGCACAGGCAAAGGGCACGAGGAGCATCTTTCCCCCAGGACCCTGGGGTGGGCAGGCAGCTGGCCAGGAGTGGCCCAGTGTTACCCTCCTGCCAGGGCTAAATGTGGGGGGGACCCATCCCTCCCCCAGCTGCTGCTGGGTGGCAGTGAGGTCACCCAGGGTTGGCACCCTGTGCCGCAGGATGGCAGGAGATGGGTGATGGGGTGGCAGTGACAGCACAGTGATGCTGGCTGTTGCTGTCCAACAAAAGCCAAAGCCCAGGGGCACAGGAGCACTGGGCTGCCCGCTGTCGCTGGCTTTCCCTGACCCGCTGCATTCCCTGTGTTCTCCCTCTGCCCTGGCAAGGCAGGACCCCGGTGCTCCAGGGAGGTGACAGACCTGGGCACGTTTCCCTATGCAGGACTCTTATGTATGGCACTGGGGTGTGGGGGCTGAGCAAGGTCTCCAGCTGTGCCCCTTTGCTCTTCGAAGGCTGTGCAAGCTCTGGGATGCAGTGGCTGCTGCCCAGAAACAACATCTCTGGGTCCCTTTGAAGGCAGTGCTAATTGTGCCACTGCTGATCAAATTAGCAGAAGCACCCAGCTAATGTGTTTCGCTTGCAGGTCCATACAGCTCCTGGTGGGATGCAGCCCCACCGTGACACCCATGCTCACAGAGGTGCAGGGGAGGTGGGCTCTGAATAACACAACCCAGCTGCCCACAACCTCCACCTTTCATGAGGTTAAAAAGCTGCTACCCTGAGGAGAGGAGCCCAAACGTGCTGCAGGCTTAGTTTGTTGAAGAGGAGTGAGTTGATCGCCCTGCACCAGGGCAGAGCTTGGGCTGAGTCCTGCTGGGATAGGGCTGGAAGCTAGGCTTGAGCAGGTCAGGCCTAAAAGTGGGGGATATAATCAAAACCCAAGGACACTGAACGGCCACCTGTCTCCAGATTTTATTTCAGGACAGGCTGTGTTTTCTCTAAGTGCTGTTTAACAACGTGAACAGACTGTGAATGACCTGCGAGTGAGGGGCGAAGGGAGAGATCCTCTTTCTCTGGTCTTACAAAGCTCTCCCCGGAGCAGCAGTGCCAGGCTTGCCAGGCAGGCAGAGCAGGGGTGACCCTGTCAGCAAAGGCAGAGGAGGGTAGTGCTGGCTAGGCCCTGTCTCCCTCTGCAGACCCACCTCGGGGGAGCGTGGCACCGCCTCCGGGCCAGCTGTGGCAAGAGAGCGAGGAAAGACGCTAGAAATGATTAGGAACGGCCACACGCACTGATGGGGAGAGGGCTTGGGTGGATGTGGCAGAGCTGAGAGCAAATGGGCAGGACAGGAGAAACCTGAGGACCGGCTCTGTGCTTGTGGGAGGAAGGGCCAAGATCCTAAAAGCCACCCAGGCAGCATGGGAGGGGACAGAAAAGGAGTTAAACGATTCCTGGGGACAACAGACGACACTCCAGGGGTGTTACCAGCTCCCGTTGGGGCACACTGGCGCATGCTGGGCCCTGGTGCGGAGGTGACACACCAGTTCCGTGGGAAGAGATTGCCAGCGGGATGGGAATGGTGGCAACACCAGCACAGCCTGGCTGGCGTTGGGGGGCTGCGTGTCCGAGTCACCCCGGCACAGTGGGGTTTGGCTCATCTCAGGGCAGCTGCACAGAAGAGACCCCGCCCGGGGGCACCCCCTCTCCTGGGCTAGCTGAGGTGGCTGGCAGATTGCCGTGGATCTCTATTCGGACAAACCTCCACCTGGCAGCCTCGCTCCTGCCTCGATGCAGCAGGAAGGAGATTTCTTGAAGTCTCTCCTGGCCCCACACTGCTGTTTCCTCCCCCTTCCCCATTCCCACCCCTTCTTTCCTCCCACAGGGAAGAGGAAACGGGACAGTCCTATTAATAAAACTTTCACTCCCGGCTGCCTGCAGCCTCAGGTAAGCGCTGCGGCTCTGGAGCACTTCGGGAGGATTTCCTTGCCAAGCATGAAGGCGAGGAACGTACGCTTTGTAAAACGAAGCCGGGACGGGCAGCCTGAACGTGCCACATGGTGCAGCGCCCGCCTGGCAGGCAGCCACCTGGCACGGCTGGCTCACCGCTGGCAGGGAGAGCGGGAGGGTGCGACAGCCACGAGCGAGCGCCTCGGGACCTAGCGAGGAGATGGAAACACTTCTTATGAGCTCTGCGGGGAACCGGGGTCAGCCCCGAGATCTTGGGGAGAGCAGGGCACTGCCACCAAGCTGCCCTCCGCCATCGTGCCAGGTGAGCGGTGGGGTGGGGGTGGCCTGCCCCACAGCCCCCGTGTCCCCGGCCGAGGCAGAGCTCAGCAACCTTCCGCCAAGGTCCCAGGGGAACGGGCACCGCCAGCTTGTCACTTCGGGCAACTAGGGGGGAAGGTGGGAGCACCCTGGAAGGCCCCCGGCGCCCTGCAGCCCCCTGCTCCCGCACACGGGGCGACCCCCGGCCGCGGGACCAGGCCGAGCTCGGCTGTGCTGCCACCTCCTGGCGCGGGAGCGAGTCCCCGCCTGCAGCGGGCTCTCCGTCCGGAGCGGGGAAGGAGGTACGTCGGACCCGGGCGGGTCCGGGTGCGGCCGCTGGGCTGCGGGGGAGGCAGCGCCGGCGGCGCCAGGCCCGGGCCGGCCGCGACCTGCCGGGAGCAGGGCGCGAACCCGACATCCGCACCTCTCACCCGGTGGTGCGTCACCCAAGGGGCTCCGGGCACTTCCGGGCGCCACTCGGCGGGAGCGGAAGTGGCGCTGCCCGGGCCGCTGTGGTGGTTGCACCGTCCCAGTGGCTGCGGAGCCGGCGCGGGTGGGTGAGCGCGGGATCGGCTGGGGTCGGGGCTGCTGTGTCCCCTCGGCGGCGCCTCGTCCCGCCCGTCCTCCCGCGGGCTTCCCGGGACCCCGCCGCGGGGCTCCGGGCCGCAGGCTCAGTGTGCGTGGCGCCCGGGACCGGCCGGGTACAAGGCCCCGTTGCTGGGCCTAAGGGGGATGGGGAGGCGGCTGGGGGGTGTGTGTATATATATCCGTGTATGTAAGTAGATATACGTGTGTCGGTATATATATATATATATATATATATATATATATATGCATGTTTGTGTATGTATGGGATAGCCCCCGCGGGAGGTGCACGTTAACCCCGGCCCCGTGGTTTCCCACCCCCCAGAGCTGGAGGGGACGGACGGGACGGCGGCGGGCAAGGCCAGCGGGCAGGCGGAGAGATGGCGACGGGCGCAGACGTGCGGGACATCCTGGAGCTGGGCGGCGTGGAGTCGGAGAACACGGGCACCATCAACAAAAAGGATATCATCAACTCGGATAAGGTGAACTGCAATGCCCTAAGGGGCCGCTGCTTGTTTTCTAGGTACTGACTGACCTTGCATGTGGTGTCTGGGGTGAATATTGGAAAAAAGATGGAATAAAGCATGTTCCTACCATAGTCCATTTGTTTTTGGGCTTCCTAGGAGTATCTGGAAATGCCTGGAGGGCCCCACTTCTGGGCTCCTGGTGTTCTTAGTTAACTGCCCTGTGGCGTTTGGGGTGGTATTTAGGCTGGAGCTGTGTGAGTGGTGTCCTGGTGAGGTGGGCCTGGCCCCAGGATGTTTTCAGCTGTCTCTAAAATTCCCGTTTTGTGGAGTAAGTGTGAAGCGTGTTTACCGTCTAGCCCCCAAGCAGATGGAAATAATATAACACAGTCCTGTTTTAGAAGAAAAAAACATTGTCTGACTTGATTGAACGGTAAACGTCTTCAAACCATGGGAGCAGTCCCTGTGCGGGGAAGGTATGTGGCTGGGGTTTGGGAGAACTGGGATGTGTTGCCTGTGGGAATGTGGGCAAGTTAGTAAGCTCTGTTAAGGATGCGTGCCGTCACGTGCTGCGTTCTGTGTGGTATATGCTATGGTATGTTGTTGCCTTCTGTATTTTAAATTTGGGCAAGGTCTTGGCTGTCCCATGCTTTGCGAGGTGTTGGGAAGGTCAATTCACAAGTAGTTACGAGATGTGGCGGTGCTTGGAAACGAGCCAGGGGAGATGAAATCCCCAGGAGCTCTCTGGTATAGAGATGGTCTGATTTGAAGTAAAGCGTGTGTATTTGTTTGGAAAAAAAAAAACCAAAACAAAACCAAACATACGCAACCACCTGAAAGTACTTCCTGACTGTCTTTGCCTCCACTGAAACGTTTATCTCTGAAGAGAAGCACAGTGGTTTCATGACTGCCTTGCTGGGGATAGGACACATAGTGTAATTGGTGTAATGGGAAACTGATGAGTTTCAGTAATTTAAAGGCTGAAATGTTAAAATCACTGGTTATCAGCTGTGTTGGTGAATAGTGTGTCCGGTGAGCAGCTCGTTGGCTGGATTCAGGCTGCGATGTTGTGCCACTGAGTGTTTGGAATTGCGAGTTCTTTGATTTAGATGCGTTTGTGTGTTAGATAGCAGAGAGCTGAAGGAGTACTCGTGGATGTCTGTCGTACTTTTGGAGCAGAGAATAAGATGGGTTTCTCCTCAAATTTACTGTAATGGAAAGAGAGAGGAAGGGGAGGTGCAGTGAGAGGTTTCAGGAGGAGTGCAGGAGGCCACTTGCGGCTGTGAGTGAAACATTCTCAATTTCGACAACGTACAGAAACTAAGTCAAACTGAAGGTATAAGCCGTTATTACATGGAGAGAGCAAAATTGCTAATAACAGTGCAGCACTTGCTCAGGAAATAGATCTGTTCTCAATTAGAAAAGAAACAGATTGATGTCTTTAAATCACAAGAGAACTGTGAAGTACTTTCCAGTCCATTAGTGGCTGAGAATGTTAAAATAAAAATTACTGGGCATAAAAACATTTAAATCAGCAAGACCAAGTAATTTGTTCTCAACTCCTAAAAGAGCTGGCTGAGCTGATCTCTGGCCTGCTGATATTAACTTTTAATAAATCTAGGAACTTTGGGGGAATTCCAGAAGCCTGTGTTCAAACAGGGTGTGTGGTGACCTCGTGACCCACGGGTAACTGCCTTGGTTGGCCTTACATCGCTCCTGGGCAAAGTGATGGACACGCTAGGAGAAAGGTGTTTGATTAGGAGAGAGAAGGTGCTAATATAACGTATGTCTGTCATCAAGTTTTATGGAAAGTTGTAGTCCAAGCTGGTAGTTTATTATTTTTTTAATGGGATTTTGAATTTGCTTGATAAAGGTGACTGTATGGATTTAATACAATTTATGATACGGTGTTAGTTTTACTACTGCAAAATACTCTGATTTAAAAGTTGGTAGCGATATGGTAAACAAGTACTTAAAAGTAGTGGCTAATGGCTAATAGTTATAAAGATGGTACAGTTAGAGATGTTCTGGACTACTCAGTAAACTTGGCCCACTTAAATAAAGTGTACCTTGTTAATGTGGCTGTTACTGTATCTACCTGAATCCAAAGCTGATTACTTTATAAACTTGTATCTGCGATACGGGGTGGAATGTGTCTTAGAAACCATCAGTTCTGACAAGGTTTTAGGGGCCAGATTGAGTTGTCTACACTGAATTCCTAGTGTGAAGAAATTGTCAAAAAAAAAAAAAAACCAACAAAAAAACCCAAACCAAAACAAAGCAAAATTCTTTCCTCTGTAAATGGGAGAGCAGAGGCGGGAACAGGGATTTACTTTTGTAGGTGATACCGGTAGTTTTGACATTGGGCTACTGCAAGGGCTTGATGACAACTGGTGAAAACTGAAGTTGCTGCAGAACAAAGTGACAAAAACCAAGAGAGGGTGGTGGGAAGACATTCCTTATCTTCTCTAAAAGGCAGAGAATCACTTAATTAAATGCATTAATACCTTCATGTGAGGACAGTGTTTACCTAGTAAAAAAAAGACTTAGTGCACCAGCCCCTGAAAACTACATCCAGATGTTCAACTTGGAATTTAAGTGTGTGTTATCAGCAACAAGAAGTGTCTGAGTACTGGTGTGTGCTATCACTGAAAGTAAGGCACGTCTTGTCCGTCAGTGTCTTCCACCAGGAACAGGCACTTTCCTGGAGAAATTCAAGGTGTCTAAAACCAGATAAAAGTGAAAACCATCACAGGGCTCTACGTTATGTAGTTTAATGTTCCCTCAGGGATTGCTATTTCTGAATCTAAAATGCAATTCTTTTGTTTCAGAAAAAATCCAAGAAATCTTCAGAGACGTTGACATTTAAGAGGCCGGAAGGAATGCACAGAGAAGTTTATGCACTCCTCTACTCTGACAAAAAGTAAGAGCTTATGGTCATCTGTGCAGGTTGTGGGGTAGCCTGGGCTTTTGGTGGCAGGGCAGTGTCCTCTTGAAAATACGGGCAGTCTTGCTTCCCAGATTGACTCCCCTTTGTGCTTGGCCCATGCTTGTCCCCTTCTCTCTTAGACAGTCATGGACAGCGTCTGTCTTCTCTCTTCTAAATTTGAGAGGTTTGCTCTGTGTAGGAGATGAATTAGGTACAGGCATAACAGTCTAGTGCAGACAAGGCAATGTTCTTACCCTTCTGTATCTAATTCTCTTTTATTCACAACTGGGAATAGCATCTGCTTTTATTTCTGCAAAAAGAGTTCTGCTGCAGCCTGTATTTAGCTTGTTATGGATTGTGCCCTTGCCCCAGAGGTCTCTTGCATAGTTTGCTTTCCAGATGGTTATGTTCATCCGTGCTGTGTATTCTGTCTTTTGATGCGGGAAGCATTACAGTCTGGGAATTGCAAAACCCGGAATAAAGCTTAAACTCAGGTTTTCCCACCCTAGACATTGTGATGGCAGATCCCATTCTGAGTCTGAAATCTCCCAGGTTTGTCCTGGGCTGCTTCTTGCTTCTCATCAGCCGGTGCTTTTCTCCACCACAGGGATGCACCTCCGCTCTTGCCAAGTGATACAACTCAGGGTTATCGAACAGTCAAAGCAAAACTGGGGTCCAAGAAAGTCCGGCCTTGGAAGTGGATGCCTTTCACCAACCCAGCAAGAAAAGATGGAGCAATGTTCTACCACTGGAGGAGAGCAGCAGAGGAAGGAAAGGACTACCCTTTTGCCAGGTTTAATAAAGTAAGTGGGAGCACTTTCAAATAAAAGCATGTAAATAGCAGCTGGAAAATACCCTTCGGTCAGCTTCTTGAATGTCCAGACAGGAAGTTGGTTCTTTCAGCATGTGAAGGCTGAGTTAGATTTGGCAATTGCATTTTAAATTGCAGCATGGCCTGCAGCCGTGTGACCTCAGACTATGATGTCTCCAAATCCTTTAAACTAAGTGGGCTCAGCATGTGGTCAGAGCTTGCTAGAGCTCTCTGTGCTTCAGGTGTGCAGTCATTGATTGTGGTAAGGAGGCACTGTACCATCTAATTCGGTTCCTAGCCAACATCCTCTCCCTGATTACAGGCTTTGGGTGGTAAAAGATATTCTATTCTGAGTGAGACATTAAAGTCTTGTTATTTTGCCCAGTATGAAAAAAATTGCTTGAGTTTCGTGGCAAAAAAGCTGGCTTGCAGCCTTTTGGCCAGATTCCAGCACAGATGCTGAATTACGTTGCATTCCCTCTGAAATTGCTCCTGTGGTATCAGTGTGGTGCAGTACTCTGTTCTTTGCATCTTACGTTAAATTGTCACAATGTGTTATTGTGAACTCCTGCTGTGTTTTGTCCCAGATGTATTTGCTTTGAGTGGTTGGGGCTTTCATGTGCATGCACAAAGAAAACTACATAAAGATTTGTATTTCAAAGTCAGGTCCTCCAAAGTTAGGAAGGAGCAGTGTTAGGGTGCTTCCATAATGTGAATACGAGTCTGAAGGGGGAAAAAAAAAGTGTGTGATAACATGATTCCACAAAAGCTCTGCTTGCGTATAACTGTATACAGCATTTTAAGTTTGTAACCCACAGAGCACCAGCTCTTACAAAGCCTGGCTTCCTGCAGAGTTAAGTGGTTGGTTGACCTTATATGTTAGAAGGCTCAAGCTCTGACTGATGCATTTCCTCTTGCTGGGACATTGGTAAGAGCCTCCTGTGGTATCTCTTCTCTGATGTCTAGGGTGGAAGTCTGAAGCATGACTCGCTTCGTCAAGGCACCTACCTAGCTGTTTGAGTGACACTTTGGGAGTGTAATTGTTTCTAAGACTCTACTGCTGTAACAGTTTTTGGCTGAGTTCAACTGAGTTTATCAGAGGGCACCACACATGGGTGTTGTAATTATATGATTCTTGTTTCCTTAACTTTATCATGTACTGTGAATTGACAGACAGAAGAGCCTTCAGCAAGGCTGCAACCTTTAGATTAGTGGTACAGACCTCTGCCATCTGCACACGCACAATTACATAGTATTAGGAGCAAGTTGCTACCCTTGTGGATTCGTGGTTGAGAGACTAGAAAGCACTGATGAGGAGTTTTGCAGATACTTGCTATATCAGAGGAATTTTGTTTACTTTTCCAGCCTCTTCTGTGGCTTCCTTCTCACATACTTGATCCCTCTGCCCGAATCTCTTACGCCCGTTGGCACAAGCGCATTTTCCTGTGTAGTTTGTCCCACTGGTCACTCAAGCTCCCGTGTCCCTGCCCAGTTGCTTTGCCTTTTCTCTCTGCTCCCTGTCTCCCACCCAAATCCCTCATCTTTGTGAAATCCAAAATGTAAACTTAGGTTTCACAGTGTACACTGAGCCTTGATCCAGGGTGTGAAATAGGAATATAAAAGCAGCTTCACTGGTGTCAGAGCAAAAGCCCATCTCAGCCGATATTCTGTTTCTGGCTACCATTAGTAAAGGCTTAGAGAAAGAGCATGAGAATGGGGCAGATATAGCTAGCTTCTGGTGGTCTTTGGCTTAAGGATTTCTTAACTTGGAATTTGTGTTTAATAATTCTTGCTAGGTACGTTCAGGGCAGAAAGCTGCTTTGTGAATATCCCATGGTAATGGGTTCTGCAGGTTAATTTTGTGTGGTGTACAAAAGCGCTTTCTTCTGTTCATTTTAAACTGCTGCCTTGGTGTTTTATTTGGTGTCTCTGAGATCTTCTGTTACATGATGTAGTAAATTGTCCTTGCTATGTACTGTTTTCCATAATTTGACATACATCTGCCCTTCTGTGCCCTGTGTCACCCTTGTTGTTCTCAAATATCCTTTCTTTTGAAATGGGTGGATTAGGGGTTCGTGTTTCACTTATGGAAGCATGGTGGGTTTGTACATTGGCTGTGTTTCTCTTTTCCCCCCCCCCCGATCATTTTTAATCTTTAGTTTGTCTTTTCACCACTGCTGGGCATTGTGCTGATGTTTTCACAGAACTGTCTCATGGCTCCAGGATCTTTCCTGAGCAATTTCAGCTAATTTAATGCCCATCATTGTGTGAGTTTGTAGTGTGAAATGTAGGACTAAGAGGGGTTTTCTGGGCCATTGAATCCTCTTCTTGGCTCTTTCAGGTCCTGCACCATCCAGTCCCTTTTATAAACTGATCAAGTTCCTTTTGAAAAGCACTTGGATTTTCTTGCCCCTGTGCTTCCTTGGGAAGTTGTTCCAGACTGTCTCTGCTCCATTTCTCATTTCCAGGTTAAATTTTCCACATTAAATTTGCATTTCTTTGCAAGCCCATTTCTTTGTCCTTATTTCAGTTGTTCTTTTCTTCCTGTGCGTATTCCTTTCTTTCCATCTAGCATACTTGAAGCTTGCAGTCAGATTCCCATTCAAACTTCTTTTGCTGGGCTCCTTTCTCTTCCAATCTGCTATGGGAGGACAAGCTCCCCACCCCATTACTCATCCTCATTGCTCTTCTCTGTACTTTTTCCCATTTCAGTTCATCTTTCCTGAACATGGGTCAGTAGACTTATAGTTGGTATTCCCGCCAAGGTCTTGTGGTGCAACTGAAACCCTGCCAGTTTCTGCTGGAAATCCCTCTCTAGGGGTCATATTTGCATTTTCATGGCTGCATTACATTTGAACTTATAGTCATCCCGTGGTTGGCTCAAGCTTCCCATTTGATGAGTTCTCACCTTCTCACTTCTCAGCAGTTCTCACCTGAGCAGCCATGAAAGCGGCTGAGGAAGTGTTTTGGGGACTGCTCTTTGCTCTTGTCCCATTCTATTCTCTGACCTGGCATCTGCCACCTTCCCTTCCATCCACTGCAGAGGGCCCTGCTGGCTCTTTCCATGTATGTACGCTACTGTATAATTTTTTTTTTTCTTTTTCATGACGTACGTAGGGCATCCTTACGTTGTCTAATAGGATGGTGCTTCTGCTGGCGGAAGTGGTACTTGAAGGTTGAGGTGCAGTATGTCTCCAGGAGATACGCTTCACCTTTATGCTTCTGTATCTAAGTGATGGACAAAAGGCAGTAGACCTAAAAAGACTGTGATGTGGAGGCTCAGAAATGCTCCTCTGGTCTTTATGGAGTTCATGAGGATGACTTTTCTGGTGTAGGACTCAGGAGGGTATAGGGGTGTTGAAGCATGTGCGCTGCTCACATGCGCACCGTGTTTTTGTGTGGAGGCAGGACCTCCTCAGGCTGAGCAAAGTTCAGCTGCAGCAGTGGTGCGAGGGGGTAGGGGAGGAAAGCACAGACTTGTTTGCACTTTTGCTTTACCACGCGCTAGGACTTCCCCTGATATAGTATTTTTACTGTTCCTTTAGTACTCATGTGACACTTGTGTTCTGGATAGAGCCCTTGCAGAGCAGTTCCACGCTGGGCACAGTGGTGTGGATTTGGCCTTTTAGGCACCTGGGACACTCTGAGAGTTGGACTGTCATTTGGCCCTGTGGCTCTGATGGAGAAAGGGTGGATGAGGAAGGGAGGGACAAAGTTGTTTGCCAAGTTTATGGCCCTCAATTGTACAGCACTCAGCCTTTGAGATCTTCACAGCACTGTCTGCACCAAACATGAAAGAAGTGGGTTGTGTATCAAAGCAGGAGGTGTGCTAAAGGCTAGGAACCACCACTCCTTGCCTTTCCCGTTCTTCCCGTACAAGTGAGCATGTCCCACCCCAAGTAAAGAGTTGACTGTCAGGGCAGTTTATGTGAAGGTATTGGTGCTGTGATGTGGGAGGAATGCAGGGAGGCTGGCTGAACCTTGGTTTCACTGTCATGTTAGCCTGATAATTTTGAAACCTATTGTCAGGATGTGGGTTGCTGACCTCTGCCTGTGTCAGCCACCTGAAATAGGTTTCAGTGTCCCAGGCAATAGTTCCCGGTGGGCTCCCCAGAACGTTATGTCTGCGTCCCTGAGATCACACATTGCTCCTTATCAAGTCCCCTGCCTGCTCATTGTGTTTCCTACCAGGACCCATTGCTCAGGGTCCTGGCAGCCCCTTCCTGTCAGTGCGCTGCTCTTGTTCTCGGCTCAAGTATCTTGGCCCCTACCAGCTGGCAGTGCGAAGGGCAGTGCTGCCAGAGAGCTGCCATGTTTTTCTTTTCCCTGCATAGACAGTGCAGGTACCTGTCTACTCAGAGCAGGAGTACCAGATGTATCTCCATGATGATGCGTGGACCAAAGCTGAGACAGACCACCTCTTTGACCTGGCTCGGCGTTTTGATCTGCGCTTTGTGGTGATTCATGACCGCTATGATCACCAGCAGTTCAAGGTGAGTCCCAGGGGCCAAGGTGCTGCTAGCAACCTGCTGCTACGGCACGTGCAGGGCTTGCTGCACTGCAAAGACCAAATTACCCTTTATATCAACTTAATTAGGGGAAAATAATGAATTATTGGCAGCAAGGAATATTGAATTTCCAGCACGGGGCATTGCTGCTTGCTTTGTTTGTAATTAAATCCACTGTGACTTGTGCTCATTCCGTGTTGTGTTTTATTAGAAAGTTGGAAGGTTTGTCCCTGCCAGGAGAACAACTCATTGTTCCTTGAAGATAAGGCAGCTGGGGAGTTTGTTTAGCTGAGCAGGATAGGTCTCCTGGATTCTAGTCTAGGCTCTGGTAGAAGGGTCTGCTAACAGTCCCTGGGGATTGGGATTTTTCCCTAGTGCTGCTCCTGACTTGTGGTCTGACCTGCTGCAGGTTTCTGTCATCTCTGCTGTGAAGCAGGGACCATTAGTGGTCTGAAGATGCCACTCTGGTGTCATGATCCTAAATCTCTTGTAACTGCTGGTTCCATGCCTCCTGGTGACACAGGGGAATGATGTGACTCCTACAGAACAGCTCCAAGTGCTGGAGGTTTTTGTTGCCCTCTGAAAAGCTCACATGAAGAGCCTGTAGCAAAGCGGAATATCAAGAGTCTGCCCAGCTGGGCAGCCCAAATATCTTTGGTGCTTGGAGTAAGGGAACACAGCTCAGACTCCATGTAGCGATGGGCAGTGAATTGTTGCAGCTGATACCTTCTTGGTTATGGCTTGAACAGCCATTGTCTGGAGCAGCTCAGAGGAGACCTCCAGTATGTTTGGCAGAGTTTCCTGTTCACAGGTTTTCACCTCTTGAGACAGCTATCCTTGCATCCTTTTATCTGGGAGTGCTTCGCTGCTGTATTGTCTCTAACCCTTGGCTGTAATGTTGGACCCTCTGGTGGGTGTTTTGAAAGCAGTAGCTGTGAACCCATGACAGTTAATTGACGCAGTTCACTGAGAAACTCCCCCTTCCCTGTGGTTCCACTGGGACTGGCGAGGCTCCTCCTAGGCACTGTGTCTTACACCCTATCTGACATCCTTCAGTGAGTGGTCCTTAGCTGGCTACTGCACAAGGTTTTGCTTGGTTCTTTCATAATGTTGTCCTCCTGTGATGTCTTCCGCAGAAAAGATCAGTGGAGGACCTGAAGGAACGATATTACCACATCTGTGCCAAGCTGGCTAATATTCGTGCAGCTCCAGGTACAGACCTGAAAATCCCAGTCTTCGATGCTGGCCATGAGAGGCGAAGGAAGGAACAGCTGGAAAGGCTGTACAATAGGACACCAGAGCAGGTAACCTGAGGAAGAGGGCATCACTGCTCCAAAAGATTTATGATAAGTTGAATCAGTAGGTGGATGAAATAGGCCAGAGGGTGGGAAAGGGAAAGAAAGACTGGACAAGAAAAGATCAACACCTAAGTACTGCTTGTGTTGTTGAGTTCTTGTCTTTTTAAGGGATACAAAAGGACAATAACTGAGAAGTCTGACTGTACAGGAGAGAGGGCTGGGTGAGCAGGGTTATGGTCTCTGGTAACTGCCAACACCACCTCTGTGACACTTGCTGTACTAGTCCTCTGGATAGAAACAAATTCTCAGATCAATGTTCTTATGAGTCCCTGAGTTCCATGGGGAGAGAATTATTTCCTTTAGAGTAAAAATCTTGCCAGAAAACATCAAAGACTGTAAATCTGCATGTTTAGTTCTCCTCTTTGTTGAAGCTGTGTAATGGTCCCAGGGTTTAGAGGTTAAGGAACTGTGTGTTCCCCAAAGGCTGGGGGAGAGCATCCTTTCCTGTTAGTAGTTCCCTTTAATGACAAGTTCACATGTGTAATGACTCTGCTTGTCCTTCCCACATTGACAGGTGTGCTAATACTAGGCATAGTTGCTCTAAGTTCTACGTACTATGTCTGGGGAGGGGAGCCAGCTTTTCACAGCACCACATTTGCAACTACAGTATATTTGGGCTTTTTTACCCTTCTGTCTGTGCTCTTGGCCTCTTGTCTGGAGGAGGGATTGATCACTTATGGATGCTGCCGAAGAGCGCATCATGGATGTTGCCACACAGTAGCTGCCAGTTTGTAGACTGGCATTGCCATGGGTGCAGGGTAAGGCTATGGAAGATAATGTGCTCTGCAAATCCAAGTCCTCTGCAGGAGATTAGGCAGGGGAGCTTAAAGGCATTCCCAGGCTGGCCCAGGGCAGAGTTGTTGTCGGTAGATGGCCCCCTTGCCTTGCTAGGCCTCCTCTGCTGCTCTGATTGCCTTTCTGTGCTCTGGTCTGCAGGTGGCAGAAGAAGAATACCTCATCCAGGAGCTCCGCAAAATCGAAACCAGGAAGAAAGAGAGAGAAAAGAGAACCCAAGACCTGCAGAAACTCATCACAGCTGCTGACACCACCACTGAGCAGAGACGTGCCGAGCGCAAGGCTCCCAAGAAGAAGCTGCCACAGAAAAAGGAGACAGAGAAGCCTGTAAATATTTCTCTTTTTTTCCCCTGCTTTATGTTCTAGCTGGGTAACATGTTTTTCCTTCAACAATCCTAGTGGGATCAGGCCCTCAGCTTTTTAGAGGGAAGCGGCTGCTGGCTGCCTTCTGGCAGATGCGTTTTTGGTTATGTCTTTTGGAAGGCAGAATGGTCTAAGGCAGCCATTGTCAGAATCCTCTGGTGTGCTTTCTGTCTCTCTCCCATTTGAAAAATGCTGATTTAAGTTCTGTTTCCCTTTCCCTCCCTGAGAAACGGGATGAAATGGTGCCAGCCATTCATGCCTCATGGCAGGGAGAAGCATCTGTCTCCCTGCTTCTCCCAAGTGTATTCTGGTACTGCTATGCAGGGTTGTCCCACAAACCTGTTGTCTTTCACCTGTTTTCTTTTTCTAGTCCAGGTTTCCCTTTCCTTCCCCGTTCCTGGGTCTCAGCAGTGTCTCCCCAAGCTCAGTACATGCCCCTCTCCTGATCCTCAGCTGTGATCAAAGCAGCTGGGGGACTCCTGTATTCCAGGAGCTATTGCTTCTTATTTCTCCCTGAGCCAAGCTAAAGTCTAAGGAGCCCAGAACACAGGTTTCAATTCACATTTGATGTTACCTCAATTTCCCTTTCTGGAAAGAGGACAGCATGGACTGAACTAAATTCAGCACCTTCAGTAGGAAATGGCTGTTACAAAATCTCAGATGTTTCCAGTGAGTCCCTGGGAATTCCTGTCCCTCCACCTTGTGAAAAGAGAGCACTTGTGTCATCGTCCTCCAAAAGGGTCTGTGAAGGGAGAGGAGAGAAGCAGTGAATGCTAGACAGTTATTGCTTGATGAAGTGTACCTAATGGCCACCACTTCCTTAAACCAGGGTTTTTTGGTGGTGTCCCCGCCCCCCCCCCCCCCCGAATATAGTATCACTGGGCACCTTGTGCATTGAATTCCCTTGAGGGTTGATCTGGTAAAGCTCACCCATGGCTGGCATATCTCTCTCTAAAGAAAGCAGCTTGTAATTGGTGGTGAGGGAGAATGGGGCTGGAAAGATGCTGAGGATGCCAAGGTGAGGGAGTCCAGCCCTAAATATCGCTTGTTGGCTGGTGCCTGTCTGCAGGCATGTAGTGGATAGGCACGCCAGGGTGGGCAGAGAAGCAGTTTCTGTTGTTGCACTAGCATCATTTCAACCATGACAGAGTCCATTAGGAGTCAATTACCAACTATAGCCAGGAAATGTTAAGAAAAAAATTGCATTTTAACTAAGAATTTGAATCGGGAGCTGCATCAGCATCATTTCAACAAAGGAAAATCATTTACCAAAGAGTCAATTGAGGTTGAAGCGTTTACAGCATGTACAGGCACGCAAGGCAAAAGAACCCATTTAATTGCTTCTGTGCTGAGTGCAGTCAGAGTTGTCTCGGCTAAGCCAGCGATGCTGATTTACCCTCACTGCTTGTGTCAGGGTGTTCAGCAGTGGGCTGGGGGGCAGAGTTTGGGGAGTCTGAAAGCCAGCCTTCATCCAAAGGAAGCAGAGGGGATTGGTTTTTGATTGCAGCCCTCTTTGTCTAATAATCTAAGCAGGGAGGCTACATCCTACCAAAGATCAAAGTGATCCCTACAAGTTCATGAGCCCTGTTGGTAGTTAAAGAATACTTTCTCCACCATGGTCATGTTTAGAAATCTCTTCCTGGGCCTTCTGTTTATTGGACTGACCACAGATAAACTGAAAAAAAAAGTCTTAATGCCTGGCCACACAGAGCGGTTTGTAAGGTGCCACCTCAAGACCAAGACATAGAGATAGCTGATAGAGATGTGAGAGTCATTGGCAGGGAACTTGAGGAGTTGAGTCACTGTCCTTCAGCATCTCTTATGATCTTGGGGCAGCCCTGGTTGTCTCAGTCCTCTCTGGAACGAACAAAGAGCAAGCTGCAGAGCCTTTCTGCAGAGAAATACGGGAGCAGCAAGGCAAATGCTGTCTCCAAAGAAATTGGGAGATTTGAGGCGACTCTTCCTTTTGGAAAAGCGTGATTGAGCATGCGTTTTGCATAGATTGTGGCTATTCATAAATTGAAACATGACTATCACTGACCCATTCAGAGGACCCCACACCATTCAGTGCACAGGGCCCTGCAGGTAGGCTGGTTTAATTATTTAAAAGTATGCTCACCTTGTGCTTTGCTCAGCAGCACAGATTTTTAAGGGATTTCATTTACTTTTTTTTCCATTTTGTTGAAATGCAACCAAATGCTCTACTGTCTAGCAGCAGCATTAGAAGTTTGCGTTATTGTAGTACTATGCTTAAAATGTGAAGTGGGGAAGAAAGAAAACTGTCTAACGAGTGGATAAATGGCAAAACGTGTAAACAGCAGGCCTCCTTGGAGGGGTGCAGTCCTTACATCCTCATTAGTGGGCTCATGTCTATAGAGATCAGAGGTTTCTCAGCTCATTCCTTAGAGGACTTGCAGTCAAAAGCCAAGATTTAGGGAAGTCCTGGGCTTTTTTGATCAGTGAAATGGGCCTAAGTTAGATAAGGATGATATTGTGCAAGTATGCATATGTTAGTATAAGGAGTACCATTTAGGGTTAGAGTTTATGCTTGTGTGGATAGGTGTAAGGATCTGTGTAGAGCAGTGCATTTAAACCAACCAAACAAAAATGCTTGAGCTCTCCAAAGATACCTTGAACTGCAGTATTTTTCTCAGTGAATTGCTTGGGATTTTCCCACTGAATCCCGTTGCTTGGGATTTTCCTCTTGCCTCAGCTCTGACGTGTGGCTGTGGCAGGTGGTTCTCTGTCATAGGAAACAGTGTTTCCCCTTTCAATAGTCTCTATATGAAATCGGGTGTTTCTTGTTTCCTCCATCAACACATCCTGTTTCGATCTCTTTCAGGCTGTTCCTGAGACTGCTGGCATCAAGTTTCCTGACTTCAAATCTGCAGGTGTCACGCTGCGAAGCCAGAGGGTAGGCTGTTGTCCTGGTCCCTTGAGACCTCTGTTAATGTCTTTCAGTCTGCTTGTCTGTCTCCTCATCTGTTCTCCTTTTATAGCTAAAGAAAGTCAAGTTCTTGCCTCTAAAATAAGAAAGGAATTCCATAAATGTGGAGACTCAGAAACCTGGAATGCTGGCTCTGTCAAAGCCAGCTCATCATCTTGCAGGGGCACCTGAACTTGCTGGTGTTTGTTACCGGTGGCACTGGTGTGCCCGCTCTGCTGTTAGACACACGTGACGGGCCCAAATGGAGCTGTCTAGTCCAAACAGAGCGTGCAGCCAAATGTAATAGGCCTCGTAGAGCACGTTTGTTGACAGATGAGAGGTGCTTTTAAGAACCAGATGTTCAGGTTGTGACTTGGAAAAAAGAGACACACATAAACGCATACAATTTTTAGCCTTCCTATTTCCATTATTGTCAGAAAATATTTTGGGGAAAAGCCCCTTTGTTCATTCTGTCGCACAGATATCCCTGAGAAAAGAATTTTCTTGCTGTTTTATCAGCAAGACTTGATGCCTGTCTCTTAGCGACAGGTTTTGGGGTACTGAGGGAGTTAAACCTGCCTGGCCGACTGAATGTTTTCAGAGGGGTTTTCATAGCAAAATCCTGTTTGTCTGGTACAAGTGCTTTTTTTTTCTAGCCAAATAAAATAATCCTTAGTTGCTTTATTGTACCGAAGGTGGAGAAGGAGGTTCGTTGCCTGGCACCTTCACTTGGCATAGTAATTTTCTAGGTCACTTTTAAAGACTGGTTTATGGGATGTTCTTTTGATGTCAGAATAGTTTCAGATCTTCCTGGGAACACCCTGGGACTGTTAATAGAAATGTGTTTGGGATCATGCTGCTTCGATGTACGGGTGCATGTGCACATTAGAGGCAAGGTCACTGCTGGGGGACCCCTTTAGTGTCCAGGTGCCACCACCTGCAGGCTACCTGTTTGAGTGAGGGGCTACAGCCTTGAGGAAGTTCAAAAATCCCAGCAAGTGACAGGCAAGACTGCAGTGCATGTGTTGAGATTTATGGAGACGTGGCAGATGTGTTCTCCAGCGCTAAGATAAATAGAGTAATTTATGGAGATTGATTTGGATTTTGAAAACTAATAAGTGATAGTTGATCTTTTCTATTTTTTTACCCCCCCTGGAAGAGAAGCTGAGCAATAACCTGTCAGTGATGGAACCATCTGGCAAAGCCAGCAGCCTTTTCCTGTGCCAAACAGGCAATTCAAATCCCAGCCTTTGTGGAAATGGGTGCTACGTGCTTCTCCCTGTTCTCTTTAATGCTCACAAAATGCAGCGATAAGCTGAGACATGGCAGTCTGATTCAGCAACTTTCAGCATGCAGTATCCACGCTCCTGAGATGACCTGGAGCAACTTCCTATGCTCTGCTTGAAATTTTTAAGGAAATAAATGCTGTTATTAGAAGTACCAGTGGTTTGCAAATTGAAGAAGATTGCAAATCACTGATATAGGTAAAAAACAACATTTTGTTGCTTGGAAATGTGAAACCTGCCTCCAACCCAGCAAAATGAATTCATTTGTGGCTTTTAGTCAGTCAGCTGGCTTCCTTATTCAGGTCTTCCCTGTTTTTAAAACAGGAGCTAATAGACTCACTTGCTTCACTTATGGGTGATGGGGAGAATTAATTACATGAGGTCAGTATGGGCCTTTTGAACTGGTAAGAGATGCTGAAGTGCTAAGTGGTATAGAGTTGACAATCCATGCTAATCCGAATTATTTTACTTGTGGGATTTATGTGGCAAACCCTCTACACACCAGTGGTGTGGAATTGATAAGGGTGGGAACCGACTAGGACTAAGTGAGGAATTGGGATGCTGTGCTGGAAACTTGTACTCTGGCAACATCCAGCATAAGATATTTTGCCTTGAGCACATTGGAAAATGATTTCTAAAGGCTTGTGACATCTTGCAGTAGGTTCTTTTGCCTGAGGACCTAAAGCGTTCCTCACTTAAAGGCTTCTATTGTCCTCCTTTATTTTGTACTTTGCTACCCTGCTTTACGCCTTCATAGTTAGGTGAAGTTGGATTTTGCACTGCGATCAGGGACTCAACCTCTGTCACGTGTGAAAAATGTACCATATCATCCCCAGGATAATAGCACTTCCTCTTTGATTAGAGATGTATTTTTTTTTTCTGAGGATTTACAATTAGTCTGAAAACTTGAGTTAAAATTAATTTATAGAAACGAGTCCTTGAAGAAAAAGTTAGCAGTCTGTATTCAACTTATTTTTTTCCTAGTAGTTTTTATGACAATAGCCCTGGCTTTTCAAATTCTTTCTGTTGTTAAAGCTTACAAAATCTTATGCACAGGCTGAATTTGAAGACTTCTTTTTTCCCCCTAGGATTAATGGTCACTTATGGCCATTATTCTTCATAACCGAAAGTTTCTCCTTCAGCAGACGCTGAAGAGTAATCTTCTCCAGTGAGTTCGACAAGCTGCCTTCTATCACAATGGCTTCAGTCTCCCATTGTTCTCCATGGGGCTGTGGCCACAGGCAAAGAAGGCCACAGCCCCCGTGCCCTTGCTCTGCATGGGATTTCCCCTCTGCCTCCTGACAGCACAGACTGCAAGTGTCTCTAAGGCAGCAGGAAGCTGGGCATTATGAAAAGCTTCATCTTAATTCAAGGCAGTGTATTGCCTTGGTGCCACTGAGAACAGGAGGCAGTAACAGATGTTTTGGAAGGGCATAAGCCTTTCATGAGTTTCTTGAAAAGGAATTTTAGACCTTTGCCTTCACTGTTAGTAAAACAGTGTTATGAAAATAACACCAGAAATGTATTATTAATCCTAAATGTTACTTCTGGAAAACTTCCTGTTATACTAGGTCTGCTCAGCTGGGAGGGCAGACGGCCAAAGAGCCAGAGGAAATGAGAGATGGGTAGGGAATTTGTACAGAGAAAGGAGAGGAAGAGACTAAAGGGAAAGCAGGGAGTTATGAGGAAGGAAAGCTTTGCTGGGGATCTGCCTGAGGCAAAGGAAAATGGGAGCTGTTGAACTTGAATCTTTTCCAGGACCCAGATAAACCAACAATAACCACATCTGAGATCTGGGCATCATGTTGCTTCTGTAGGGCAGAGCTGAGTTTGTTTCGAATTCACCGCAGTGTTTCTGTACCATGTCATGTTCAGCTTTCTTTTAAGTTTAACCTTTGTCTTTGACTTTATTGTGATCAGAGCACTTGACTTTGGCATACTTAACACCTCTTCAGTGTGTTTTAAGTTGCTCATCTTCTCTCTCAGCCTTATTTGTGAATTTTAAGTAACGATTTTGTTAATGCTGTTGAATTGCTGCAGCAGTGCTTTTAGGAGGGAAGGTGATGGATGGAAAAGGGTGTCCCCACTCCTGCACGTTATGGTGTAAGTCTGTGTCCTTGCTCTGTTGTCACGGGTTTGGAAACAAAGGAACTGGAAGAGAATCGATTGAGTGATGTCTCATCTGAAAAGAAAACAAAACTCTGGAATGAAAGGAGTTTGTAGAGATCTCAGTCTGCAGAAAGGACTGAGGGATGCTCCAGCTTAGTCATTCAAAGCTGGCCACCTCCCCTCAGAAAAGGCTTCCAGTGAGCAGCCTGACTCTATCTGCTGACTGGGATCTTGTAGACAATTTGCCAGTCGGACCAATTAAAGAAGAAGAAGAGGAAGGAAAATTACAAGTACAACTTTAGTATCCATTGATTCAAATATTCACACTCACCAGCTTTTAAATATTTACTAGCCTGCTGAGCATTTTTTTTAGCACTGATTAATGAGTAAGAATTTACTGTGGTTTGGGTGTGTGAGTTCTCTTCCATTTGTTTTTTTCTTGGATTGGGAACTGAGTGCTTACTACAGCTCCAAGGTGAATGATTTTTCTAGAGGAAGATGGGGTTATATGTATGTGTTTAGACATGTTTATTCTCCATATTTGATCTGACCCACAATTAAATGGCCAAGCACGCCGCCTGTTTACTCTGCATCGGAGGCTGTTGGCTCTGTTCCTTCCCTGTCATTAATGCAAACCCAGACCTCGTCGTCTGTGAACATGTGAAACATCTGTCTGTCCTCCTGTGATCAATACTGTCCCTTCAGAGGTTCAGCTTTGGAAGCAGTTCCATAAAATATCATTTATTTTTATTTGGATTTGATAAATTTAATTACTTGGAGCAATTAATAATTTATTTGTTTTGTATTGATTGCACTCCAAGGCATCCTGGCATCAATCTGATGGAGATCAGCACACCCTTATTAGGTAGGAAAGTTTATGTTTCCAGATCTGAACATCCCATGGATTAGTTAGCTGAGATGTGCTTGTTGCTTCTGCTAGCAATTTTTCATTAGCGAAGTTGTATGTTTTGCACTCTACAAGAGAGTGGATGAGAGTAATTTCCATGGGGAGCCTGACAGAGGTGTGGAAGGAAAGTAGTAGTCTCATTTCTGTGAATAAAAGTTATGAACAAATGATGCAGGCTGGATCGAATTCATGTTGTGGCATTGCCATCTATTTGTTGTATTACGTGCCCTCTAATTAGGGCCAAGAGAGTGCTGGTGCATTTCCTAATCAAACTCCTGCCTGTAGAGAATGAAATAAGATGAAAATATTGGAGTATTTATTTTTTAAGAGAACAGCAAAGGATTCAAAATCTTGAATGAACTAGAGAAGGTGAATCCAACACTTCTCTTCCTCCGTTCTCATTCTTAGCTAAACTGAAAGGCAGTTAATGTTAAATTGCTGAAAGAAAATGCATCTGTCACCTTTTTCATGGAGCTCTTTGGTGTGGGAGAGCATCTGGACCAAAGCCTTAGTAGGCTCTTGGGTATAAAGAGAGCACTTTGGGTACAGTAATGGGGTCTTTTAAATAAGTTGTAGTTCTGGAAAGGATACTCCGTGTTGCTGCTTCTGTTGAATCTTCAGGTACCAAACAGTGTCTCTGCAGTACGAGGCCTTGGGGACCTTTGTCTGCCAGTCCTGGACCGATTTGAGAAGCTTTTACTACCTTTGAGTAGTCCGTAGTGACACAGTCTTAGATGTCATTCATCAGGTAGTCTGACTGTATGTAACTTGTGCAGAGCACCATATATATTACGTTTTTCTTTCATTAGCATAACCAATATAATGATCAGAGTGTAATTAGTCACTGTGGTTTTTTCTATTTGTGTAAGTGTAGTTTCAGTTAAATTATTTAAGAGAAAGGTAACATCAATTCAAGACTAGATGCATGTTTTGCTACAGTATCTTGGATTTCTGTCTCATCTGGAATTTTACATAACGTTCTTGTACTATGTGAAACTGTCCTCAGAGTTCCCCCTCCTGTGGCCTATCTTAGGGCCTTCCCTGTGATCATAGCACGCTCTTCTGTGCTCTTGATTTGTTTCAGTCAGATGCAGCTCAGAGGCTGCAGCCGGTTCCATGTCCTGCAGCCACCTCTACAGGTCTCAGCTTGGTTTCTGCGCCTGTAGTGAGAGGCAGGGGTAGGACTATCTGGGAATCTGCAGATCTCCTAAAGCAAAATACTATAGTGTCATACTGTGGTAATGTGCTTTTAACATAAAACACCCTCCAGTAAAAATGTCCTGTGCAGTTCTTTCTTCTGCACCATGTATTTTACTGTTTTTCCCTACACAAACACTTCCTGTACACCTTTTGCATTTGTTTTACGGGCTTGTGCTATATTTAAAGCAAAATGTATTTAAGGGCCAGGGAATCTCAGGATGGGTAAGTGGCAGATAATACTTTGCTTGCCGGAAGATAATCATCTTCTAAATGGTAGGCAGTCCTGGCAAGGTGTGAATTCTTCTTGTCTTCTCAGGTGTCTTGGTTCTTGTCATAACCTGTATGTCAAATTGGGAGAAAGCTGACTCTTTCCAGGTTATCAGCCATCACTTCTGTGGATTCCAGGTTATTCTCATTTTAGGCCATTTGTGCTGGGTCAAAGCAATCTATATCCCCTTCCTAGGGGGAAAATGGTGGGAGAGTATAAAAACCTTGAAGACCTTGTTACCTGCACTGGTGGGAACCCATCATGCTGAGACATTGATGCTTCAGGACCTTTGGTTTCTTTAGGAAGTATCTCTTAGCTTTACCCCTTGAATCAGTGCTATAGATGTGTAATGAGGCATTAATGTTTGTAGGAACAGTGAGCTGCTACTTTGCCATATGCCTGAGCGTGCTGTGCTTCTCCAGGATCTGTTGGCTGCCCTCATCCTGACAAAGCTTTTACTAACATATTCCTCTAACAGATAAAACTGGTTTAATTTACTAGGAGGATTCAAGTACAGAATTTATATTTTTGCACAATTGATTTGGGAATTTGTGAGATATGTCTAACTTTAGTCTAAAAAAACCCTGAAATAACCATTTACATAAGTTAATATAGAAATGTTTTCTTCTTAAAAGATTGGTTTATTTAGCATAAGCCTCATTGATGGAGCAAGTTGATCGTCATGTGCCATTCCGGAGTGATCGCTGTGTGTTTAATGTATTACATAGCATAGTAGAGATGGCATAGCGGTATGACTCTTTATTTTTATCTGTTCTAAATCTTAGTCTGGCAAATCAGCAGGCACTGACGTAAGACATGGGGTCCATGGCTGTAAGCTGGGGCAGGGGAAAGCATGTATGTTCATTGAGGCAGAGAATACCTGTGCAGTTTCAAACTTTTATAACTTTTGCATAGATCCACTGCAATTGCCCATCTGCCTTCCATTGTAGCACTTTAGTTCTGCGCAATTAAGCACTTCAAATTTCTAAAAATGTGCACGTACATATCTGAAATTGAATTTCTCTGTTGGTGTTTTTTAAATTCCAGAGCTCTAAGGCTAAAGTACTTAATATGGTTCTTTACTTCCTTGAGTCTTAAAACTGTGCAGGAATGGAGGCTCTCCGCTCCTGTGGAGTAGAGCCATGCAGCCGAGGAAAGGTTGACCTTCCTTCTCTGTCTTAAGCCAGAAAATGCAAAAAACATTATTCATCTGAAACTTTAGCACTCCTTCCTGGAAACCCACTAAGCAATTCAGTACTCTAAAGATATCCATGAAGAAAGTGCCTAATGAGAAAGTTTTCTTGCTGCTGAAATCCATGAAGAAGGTGGTTTTCAATGTCAGTGAGCTGTATTATAATGCTGAACAACAATACCGGTGCTGGTGCATAAAACCACAGTTTATAGCTGTACAGACACAGGTCAGATGTGTGAAGTTTTTAGGATTAACGGTTTTAGGACAGTCATATTGGTTAGGATTGGGGAAGGTTGAGTTTAAGGAAAAGGTTGTCTCAAAATTGAATTAAGATGAAGTGCAGCATCAGGGAGGGTACATGTGAAATATCCAAATAACCATTGATTAATTTTAAAAACCTTGTATTTTGGTGATAGACCAAACAAAAGGTTTCAGCACAAAAGTGGGATTTTTTTTTTTTTTTTTGGAAGTTAGCACCAGAAATGGAGCATTTATGAAGAAAGCAATAAATTGAGAGCAGGACATTTAAGATGACCACACAGGTAAATGTGGGACCTAGCTAAATCTGTCTGTAGATCCTGCAGACCTCTTCCATTCCTAGTGCAGATCCCTATGACAGCCTCTACCTGCCAGGTGGTGATGCTATAAGACATAATAGGGGACTGTGTTACAAGCTCTCCAATTACTTAGACTTCATTACTCCTCCAAAATATATTCAACATTTACAACTATGCTTAAAAGTATTAGCATAAATAATGAAAACTGAATGGCACACAAAAATAAATGAACCAAGTCTGTTTGGGGAGGCTATATCTTCAGTTATTTCTTATCGTGTTTGTTCATTTAATGAATTTTGCCAATTAGCAATTAATTTGCAGTAGGTCTCCTAGTCATTAGTGTGAATTAGCAAGGTTTTGTTGGTGGAATGTCTCGAACATTAAATAAAAATCCTGTATCGTTCAAAACCTCAATGGTACTCCGTGGTGAAACCCTCTATAGAAATCGAACTGGCTCAGGGCCACCCCCCCAGTTTCTCAACCCCTGCCGTGAAAGTGCGGTGGATGCTCTGTTCATCAATTTAAGCTGCACGGCCCAATTCTAGAGCAATGCCCTCCTCCTTCAGGGGAGAGCAGACCCGGTCAGTACCGGTGTACTCCGTGCCTCTCAGGCCAAGTGCCTGCCAGCAGAGGCTGTGTATCCCAGGATCAGGCAAGGTTCCTCTCTGCGTAGGTAGGCTCTGGTACTGTGGCTTCATGGTGTTGATTCACGCAATTTTCTGTAGCTCTTTATTTATTTTTCTCTTGGTACACGCAGTTCATGTGTTTAATGCAGGTTGTTTATAGCAAGGACAAAGGATTACAGTCCTTAAATCAAAAGCGATGTTGGTGTAATTATAAGCGCAGGCTGGTGTTGCAAAGAGGGCTGTAGGGAGAGGCTGTCAAAGGAGAAGAGCATCCAAAATATAGTAACCTCAAAAATCTCGGCTAATCAGTTTTCTGATGGGAGCAATATGTTTCCCAGGTATTATTATTATATGGGGACTTTAAAGATAATAAATAACAATAATAGTCTAGTATAAGGAAGGAGAGAAAAGGGCAAATGCCATTCACCTCGGAAGCTGTGGTTGCTCACTGGAGTTCTCTGAGGAACATAATTTTCCTCAGCCCTGCAGACGACTCGATCCATGACAACACCAAGAACATCCCAGGAGCTGTGGTGTAAGCAAGGAGGTTGCCCTGAGTGGTGTTTTCATTAACGCAGAGATAGGGCCTGCAGAAACCACATATCCCAGCACACACATCTCGAGCCAGAGAGCACAGAGAAGAGGGACCTGTGGTCCCTGTGGATTGCCTCATTCCTCGGGAATGAGGGCAGGTGCTACACCACTTCCAGCGCTCTGGTGCATCTCTGGACATCTACTTAAAAGACCAAAACAAAGAAGGGCTTGCTGAAGTAAGCTTGGGCTTATCAGAGCTGTACAGGGCATGAAGGCTTCTCTCCTGCAACAAGGCAGCCCAGCTAACGGACCCTGGCTAACAGATTATCAGCAGCATTTGAGTAATAGACTGCTCATTTAGTTTTAATACATTTTGCATAGAGAGCAATCAGCCTTCATCAGTCTTAGAGATGAATTGGCTTAGCCAGCTAAATTCTAAAGATATTAGTCCGACAGCAGCCACATAAATCATAACATTTTCTTAATGATGGTAAAATTAAAATATACTCTTGCTTTGAGAAACCAATGAAGCCTTCCTGTTTGCAGGCCAGATCCTCCTGCCTGAATTAAAAGGAAGCTTAATTGATGTGTTTTTAAACTAAACTCACAGCCCCACTCCTCCTGAGCATCTCTAGTGTTCCTTTCTTTGAAGGTAAATTAATTTGTCCTGCCTCTCCCTGCTCCATCCTCTAATCTTCAGGAGTGTCAGTGAAGACCTTGGCTCGGTTTTCATTGACCAGACTCCTGTGGGATGTGAGCAGGACATGCACAACATCACAGTTGAAGGCTTTGCCAGGTTAATCGTTTGTGTTGCCAGTAGTTCCTTGAGCTAGTGGAAGCCTCCCAGGGGAAAAGCTTGTGCTCTTTGTCTAACCAACAAACCAAGGCCTCCTACCTAGCCAAGCATGAACTTTTCCTGTTTCTTGTCCTTTGTTCCTGAAGCTGGCTTGAAGTCCAGTATGCTTTTGCCAGCTGGTGTTTAACAGAAGGGAATGCTGCCTTTAGCTAGAAAGACCGTGATGTCGGTGTTAGGGGCAGGGGTGAAGACAGACTCTCAGGGCTGTGATAATCACACAAGTATTGTGTCTCCAGAGCTCTTCAACAAGGAGATGCTGGGCTCTGTTAACTCTTTGTGTCCTACAAGTTAAGGATAGCACAATCTGACTAGGTCAGCCCATACATCCCCCAGCTGAGGCAGAGCTGGGTACATTGCCCATCTTAAATGTTCTGTGTGATTCCTCGTGGGGCAGAACAGTTCTCTGGACTGAGGCCTCTTGCTGTCAGGAATTTCTTCCCGATGCTCCAGGCTAACCATTCTGTCTCCTGCTAAGCTGAGCTACGTGACCTTTCCTTCTTTGGCATCCCGCTGCTAGCTGCAGCATGGCACCCACTAAATAAACAGAACAGTCTCCTGTCCCAGAGCTCTGGGCTGCCTTATCTTAGGGCTCTACCCTGTCCTGCTGCTTTTCAGCAGAGCCCGTGCAGGTAGTCTGTGCAGCAGAGCTCCTGGGAAAACCTATTTTAGTAAGATTCTGCTTAGGTTAAGACTCTGGACCAAAGATTTGACTGAAATCCAAATACCCTTGGCAGCCTTTCTTCTGCTAAAACAATCATTTTATGGTCAACTGTAAAGATTCAGTCTCTGAAGTATGAAATTCACTGCTATGCAGAAACCCCAGCTCCAAGCCAAAGACCCTCAGGACTTAGGTGTCATCTAGTCCTTACCTGTGCTGGCCGCTTGCACAAGGGCAGGTTTTCCTTTTTCCCTAGTGCTCCTTTGGGTCCTCTGGATCAGGTTGGTTTCTTAGAAATCCTCCCCTGTTAGTCCTCTTGGTCCTTTGCTGGGGTCTTAATTGTGGTGGTAATATCTAGCAAAAGGACTAGGTGGTGCTTAGCATATACAGTGAAAGGCCCATTCCCCTGGGGTGCTCGGTGGCATCCGTACTCTGGTTTCTTGGCTGAAATGATGAGGTGGAGAAGGCAGGTTTTCCCAGCAGGTCCTGCATCACAGTTGTGGAGCTGCTGATGGGACATATTCAGCCAGAGCTGAGTTAAGGTTAGCGCTTTCACCATTTGAGTATGTGCGTGCAGTGCTCCTGCCTTCAAAGGAATTAAGAAGTTCCAGGTGGTTTCTCTTGTTATCACTTTTGTGTGGGGGCAGTGAACACTGTGGAAAAGATGGGCCTAATTTGGGAGACTGACGTTGGGCTGTCTGTTTTGGGGAACTTCAGCCTGTGGCCTGTGGGAAGTAAGGTGACCATGGGGCCCTCCGGTGAGCTCACCTCAGAGGCCAGTTTTAAGGTGGAGTAAAGAATGGCTCTTCCTTCAGGTCATTCTCAGCCCAGTGTTCCAGGCTCATGGTTGGTTTGGCCAAGGTTGGGGCCGCTGGTCAGTAAGTGGTGTGCAGGATGGCTGCAGGGTGCTCTCAGCTCTCGGCTACTCAATGCCCTGCTGGGCAGCTTGAGCTGGTGATGGTGATCTCTGGGAGGAGGTGTCAGCTCACCTTCCCAGAGTTGGGTATGGAGGGACAGCCTGCGACTGAGTGCAGTAAGGTGTTTGACACTGCGGTGTTGAGGATCGTTTCTTTCCTGGTCTGTCTTCTAGCATTGTTGAGGAAGGAAAGTGCTTTCATTCGTTCGTGGATGTATCCGCAGGGCTTGGAAACGTGTTCTCCCTGCCATATTGTGCCAGCTGCGTTTGTGCTGCTTGTAATGTAATAAATGCTTGGTCTGAGCAGCTAGCACTCCTGCTAGAGCCCAAATGAATGCAGAGGAAGGACCCTGCTAAGTGTATGCATTCTTCCTCTCCTGGCCAGCTCCGATTCCCTTTCATAGCTCACATCTGATGCTTCCTCTCTCACCTAGCCCCTTAGCTCCGATGTAAATGTGTGTTCACACTTCCGCCAGTCAAGTAACTGTGCTCTCTCTGTCTCTCCCCTTTGTTATAAAGCCTGCTCTGTAAATGAATCCCACAGGTCTGGGGCTCAGCAGGTAAAAGGAGAAGTGAGTCTGTTAGCGCATGAGTCTAATCAGGCCGGCTAAAGCGAATAAAGTAGGGCAGCATTGCACATTAGCCGCTGTGTAAATGAGCCCTTTGATGGGCTGGGCACCGCGGGAGAGGGTTTGAAGCCAAGAAGAACTTTTGTTGTTAATTCAGTGACACATGGAAACTGTAAAACAGCGTGTCTTGCACACACACGAGAGAGAAAATAAAAGCCCTCACGACCGGGCTCTTCAATACCTGCCCTCGGACCTAGTCTGAAAACTTTCAGCCCCTGTCTCCCTCTCTTGCCACTTGATTTTCCTTTCTCTCCCTTTCTTTTTTTGTTCCCCCTGCACTATAAAAAGAAAAGCTCTCTTGCCTTTTGAACTAGACGGCTGTGAGTGAGGGCTATCTCTGAGCTGTGTGGCTCTGTTACCTTTGTGTTCCAGATGAAACTGCCAAGCTCGGTGGGACAGAAGAAGATTAAAGCCCTGGAGCAGATGCTGATGGAACTCGGAGTAGGTGAGTAAAGGGGGCACGCGCGAGAGAAAGAGACACACAGAGCTAGCCTTTGTTCTCGAGATGGGCTATTTTTTCCCCTAGTAATACAGCCAGTTTCTTGAATAACAGTATGTGAATGGTTTTTAAAATATTTTATGTGTTTTTTTTTAAAAAAAAAAAAAAAGAGAGGGTAAAAGCCAGAACAAGATGCACAGTTTTTTTTTTTTCCTCCCAGTAGAAAAATGTTTTAAAAGAGCCTTTGTTTCTCTCTTGTTTGGGCCTTTTTAACCATCAAGAGAGGCAGCACAGCGTTCGGAAGGCAAATCTCAGCCTTGCCGGGAGAGGTACTTCTAAGTGTGTTAGTGGCCACGGCACATGCATTGTTCAGGGCTGCCCTGTCTTGCTTTCAAGCTTCGTTTCCTCTTAATTTACTGCTCACGGTGGCAAGTCCAAAAGGCGTCTGGGACTGTTCATCCCCCCTTTATAGGTTGCATGCTGTGTGAAAATCTGGAGCATCTCTGCTGAAAGGCGAGTAAACACACATCCCTCACTCTTGAACTCCAGTGTCTTAGCAGCAGAAAGAAGGGTTCACTTAACATGTACAATGCCCGCTCGTAGCTAGAGGGGAGGAAGTGCAGCCCATGGCTAGCTGCTGCCCTCCATGCAGTGGGTACAGTTTGCAGGTACTACAGGTCCCAGCATGCAGTGCCCCTTGATTAGACACCTGATGATCCCTTTTCCCCCCACTGTGGCTGGGGGGATTTTTAAAAATAGAAAAAAAGAAGAAGAAGAAAAAAAAAAAAGCCTTATTGGTGATTTAAAAGAGATTACTGAGCCTGTTCCCAGCACTGACTTTTGTTAACTCTTGCTAGTTTTTTGGGCCAACTGGTTTATGGCTTGATATGTTGTCTCAGAGACTCTGTGCAGTTCTGAAGGCCTCCCGTGGCTGGTGAAAGCGGCTCAATCAGGGTGGTTTCCCCTTTCTGCTTTAAAACTAAGGAAGTTACCATCTTTGCTTGCTAGGGAAGCCTTGGGGAAGGGTGTGAGTGCTTCTTAGACTTCACTTTCCATGAGGGTAAGGAGGGGTTCCTGACTCCCCATTGCTGCCTTGCAAAACACACCTATCTTGAGGGCTTTCTGGTGCTTCAGCCCTGCTGTGCCTTAGAGTGCAGAAACACACCCGGGCTTTGTGTAGGTGAACACAGTGCTAGCAGGAAGGGCTCCTGTGGGCAGCCCTGTGGACAGGGGGCCACTGCTGTATATCAGGACAAACAACACAGAGCTTCATCCTTTTCTTCTCCAGAACATACAGCTCATCCTGGCTCTGTGTGCGTGTGTGGTGGGCTGCAGCAGAATGCATGGTGTGGCGAGGTGATCTGCCAGCCCTTGCTACAAGCAGGTCAAGTCTGCATTAAAACATGTCTGTAACAGCAGCAGAGCAATTCTCTGCCTCAGTTGTAACCTGGGAGGAGCAACAAGAGAGGCAAGGGAGCTCAGCCTGTCCACCCCTTGTTGGTGAAGGTGTAAGGGACAGCAGGAGCTCTTCTGTCCTCTGCAGCAGTGTGTGAGGACTTGTTCCCAAAACTGAGCTCCCTTCATGTGACCTCGTGGGTAGCAAGGTTCAGTCGTCTGGTTTGATCTGCATCTTCCATCATCCTTCACTTGCTGAGTCCTGAACTTTAGGATTTAGTCCTTGGCCAGAGCTAAAGGACAGCCTGAAAATTGAGGTCTCCAGCCCTTATGGATTCCAGTTGCTAATGATCCATGTGATGGGAGTGAGGCTCCTGGCGTATCTTTGTGGGAGTGAATGGGCAGCCAGGACCTTTCTAGGGATCTTCCATTGTAGGGTTGCAGGTCTGGGTGTTTAACAGAACCCCTTTTTCTCCCTAGATCTCAACCCTATGCCCACAGAGGAGATCGTGCAAATGTTCAATGAGCTGCGGAGTGACCTGGTGCTGCTGTATGAGCTGAAGCAAGCCTTTGCCAACTGCGAATATGAGCTGCAGATGTTACGGCACCGCTATGAGGCCCTGGCCAAAGCTGGTAGTATTGGCCCCCTCAGTGCGGAAGGCGCCCACCCAGATGCCCAGGCAGGGCTTGGCATTGAGGAGGGCAAGGGAGATGCCAAGGACCAGATCATTGATGTAGTAGGAGCACCACTGACCCCCAACTCGGTGAGAAGGAAGGTTGGGGGGGCAGAACAGGGAGCACTCAGGTCTCCGACGCAGTTGCCCTGACAAGCGCTGGGGATGCTGCCCTGCTCTCCCTCCAGGCGTGCGCGTCCAAGGGAGCACAGCGTGCCTGTTCCCCCCAAGTCCCAGTGCTGCTCTCTGGGCTTGTCTTCTGTGCTGGACAGTGTTCTTGGTGCTATAGGTGGGGTCAGCAGGGCTTTCGACATCCTGCATGCAGGCAGATGGCTTGACGTGGGTGCCACCGTGGACCAAAGCAGCAAGGCTTTGGGTGACGAGAGCTTGTACTAGGGCAGCAACAGTGATGCCAGTACAGCTGCAGGCCTGAGGCATTTTCCTTCTAGACACAGCCCCATAAGGGTTGCTCAGCAGAGGGAAGCGAGTGGGGAAAGCAGTCTTGAGATGATGAGCCATGACCTGCACGAGTCCCCGGAGTCAGGCAAGTAGCCCTGCCTGGAGCAGGAGGCTCGGGAAGGAGAGAGGTGTTTGAAGAGCAAAGGGGTGTTTTTATACCCTACTTCCAGTGCCGAGAAAGGAAAGCCAGATCTAGGGGCCCTGTGACAATGTCCTGTGCATGTACCTCTGCAGTTTGCGAATCACCAGCCTCTCCTCCCTGCCTCCATGAGGGCAGGCTGCCCAGCCCCTCACCACTGCTTCAGGGCCAAGGGTATGCCTGGGGATCAGCTGAGGTTGCTTTCCCCTCTGTGCAGTCCCCTGGCACAGCTGAGCTGAACTGCCTGATAAAAGCTGCCCGTCTCTACACAGTGGCATCCCCGGCGCCTCAGACATACTGCCCCTGGTAGTGGCACAGACCTTTCCTTTCTAAAATGTATAATGTATTGCAGGATATTGAGAACACCTTATCTGTCAACGGCAGAGGCGACATGTTAATCTGGACTTGAGTAATGTCGTATTTGATTGTGACAATACGGAGTCATAAGGAAGTGTTCCACTGAGACAGGTTCATGTTTGCAAAGGAGTCTTCTGAATTTTTTTTTTCCCTATTGCATTCAATCTGAAATATCACCCCTGCCTGCGGTCCGGAGTGTCCTGGTTGGCAAACTTTTCGGGCTGATTCACAACACACTTGCTCTTCCTTGAGACTTTGCTTGTTGGGAAGGTGGGAGAGGTGGTGATGATGGTGGGGGTGGCCATGGCTGCAGGAGGAGGGAGCCCATATGTGTGTTTCTGACCACGTTGTTCTTCAGTGCCACCTCCTGGAATTGGAAACAAAAGGGTGGGCCCAGGCAGCACAGAGAGGGTTAAACTGACCTGGTCTCTGACATATTTGAAAGAATATAATCAAGTTAATTCACTGCAAGGCAAATTCAGTACCTAAAGGGCCCCCATGTTAAATACAGCACTGACCTTTACCGGCTGATTACACAAAGACGACACAATTAGATTAGTCCAAGACAAAAGGTCAAGCACATTCACACTGTGACCATTTTATGCTACCTTTTGAGGGGGGGAAAAATTACATCCCAGCTGGAGGGGTATCTTGGAGAGGAGGGAAATGGGGCTGCTGTACCATGTTCTGCCTGGCTCGGGTATATCTGGAGAGTCAGGCAAGACCTGGCATCGTGCTTGCCCTGAACCTTTCCTGCGGTTCTGGGCAATGTGGCCATGGGCGAGACCAGCAGCCTGCGGCCCACAACCAGCTTTTCCAAGGATGGGCTGCACTGAGTGGAGGCCATGTAGTGGTGATGCTTCCTGCCCAGAGCTGGCAGGAGCAGCCGCAGTGCCTCTCGCTCAGCGTCGTGGCTAAAATTGGCCTCTGGAAGATCAGCAGGCTGAGGTCAGCTCTGAGAAGGGGGGTGGCTGGAGCAGTCGCTGGCTGTTCGGCTGGTGGGGTGCATGCGTGTGTCCCCACCCTGCACAGTGATAACCCTGAGGTGTCACAGGCCCTGGTGCGATGGGGACAGCGTGGGAGGCAGTGGGCCCAGGACACGGTGCTGAGAAAGCAGCCTGCCTCTGCAAGCACAGTGCTTTTCCCCCACCCTGGGGCGCTTGCAGCGGGGGTAGCAATATTGGTAGTGCAAACAAGGAGCTCTCTGTAGAGCAAGCGCAGCGGTTCTTTGTAGTGGCCTTTCCCTCCCTCACCTCCTGCAGCCCTGGCCGTGGGCGCTTGCGGGTGACAACCTGCCCTTCCCTGAGGCTGCTTCAGGGGTTTAACCCTGCCACGCCAGCCTTGAACTCCTTGAGTTCAAGCGTGTGCTTTGCCACTGAGCTGCCGGGGGTCCTTGGGGGAATCATTTAATCTCCCTGCTTCAAATTCCTCTGAGTTAGAGAATCCTTTTGTGCTGTCTAGCACTGCCCATCCATGGCACTCCACATGTTGGATTAAGCATGGATTAGTTCGGCCTCCAAACCAGCTGCTCCCCGAAGCCAGATTTGTTTCCCTGGAGAGACGTATCTTGCCCCAGATGTTGGAGGAAGTGAGTGGCAAAGCCAGGAACAGGACTAGGAGTCCTGACTCCTGAGCCCTGCCCGGCATGCCTGGACTCCTTTCCAGGAATTGGGTCGGATGGGCAAAGGCACACCAGGGTCTTGAGATACTGGTTGTGGCAGCAGCTGGCTGCCACCATCCCCCTTGGTCAGCAGTGGGGATGGGGGACATCTCAGCAGGGTGTTTTAGCCCAGGTTAGGAGAGGCGTCTGCCTGTCGCAGCAGCGAGACCCCATGGGGCAGCGGGAAGCCCGGCACCGTTCTGCCCTGCCATGTCCACCGCATCCCTCCTACCCTGGCTGCCTGTCCACCCTCTCCTAGGGGCTGCGGTGCCCATCGCTGACCATTAAAGCCGAGCTGGCATCCCCCCAGTGCCGTCTGCTGCTGACCCCAGTAGGGACTTTACTCGGGGCCTTCGGGAGGTGAAAGGTGAGCCGAACTCGGAACAAATTAGTTCCAAGCAGAAGTTCAGCCAGTTACTCCAGATTGGATCCTTTGATTTCCGCAACTCAGACTCCACTCAGTGATCTGTAATGAGTGACTCTCAGAAATCCTCACATTGCAGCACTTTGTTCCTGAGCTCACAAGTCAGCCCATTAATGGGTAAAGGAAAGGACCTTGAGTCTAAGAAGTCTCGGGTTCAGAGTCAGAATTATTTGACTTTTAAGCTTCCTTTATCTGAACTCCTGCTGACTTCTTGTTTTCTGAGCCTGTTTGAAAGCTAGAAGTTACATTGTTAAGATCAAACATTCTCTCTTTCCAGATGGAGTTACAATATCTGTCTTTTATATTTTTTTTTTAATATATATATAGTGTATATATACCAGGGTGTATATATATTCCTCTTTTTTTTTTTTTAATCGTTCTTTCCATTAAAAGAAACTAGACTTGTAGGCTCTTGTAAATTATAATGTAAAACATTTTTTTTAACCAGACAGTTCCCAATTTTGCCCAAGGCAACTGGAATAGCGGTGCCACAGAAGGCAATAGGAAGGTGATTAATATGAATTTGTGACATATTTGAAAGATGGGTCTTTTGCCATATAAAGATTATCAAACACATGTGCTCTTCCCCATTAATTCCGCAGCCCTCCCAGGAAAGCCACAAAGCCCAGCTCCTTTGTTTCCAGGGTGGGTTTTTGTTTTTTTAAATGTACCTTTCGGTCCCCTTGATTACCATGTATTTGATTTTTATAGGGCATCTGTTCACTCTGCTGTGTGGGTTTCCTGGCCCTTTTATTTCCCTGTTAATCGGATCCTGCGAAGGCAGCCGTGCCAGGGCCTCTGACGAAATCCGTGTGTGTGTTGTATTTAACTTTTAGCCGTGCAAATTCCATGCTCTGTTTGCCATCCGCGCAGTGCCCAGCGGGGACTAGGGGCCGCCTTCCCGCTGGGGGAGGCAGCGGGGCCTCCCGCCACGCGCGCTGCCGCCGGGAGCACACGCGTGCGGGACCGGCAGGGCTGGCTTGTTTCGGAGAGTGCGTCAGTGCCGCCTCGTCCATCCCCTGGGTGCTTGCTGGCGCGGGCAGTGGCTCTTGCAGGTCTTTGGGGACAGGGGATGGCTGCAGGGCTGGGCACGGCGGGGACCTGACCGCAGTCACCGTGCCTGTGCAGCGCATGCTGCAGTGCCAGCCTCTGCCCCTGCCTGCGGTGCGTTGTGCAAAGCGGACCCGATCTCGCGCTGTGCAGTGGGGCCCCCAGGGCTCCCTACGGCACCCAGTGCGTGGGGTACCTGGTGCCTCTGGCATGCCTGGTACACCCCGCACACAAAGCCCGGCTTTGGGTGCTGAACCCGCCGCGGTCTTGGCCAAAGCGTTCATGCGGCGCCTGGCACTGAGTCTCACTGCAATGCAGCAATACAGCTAGGGTCACCTTCCCCATTTGGTGCAATGGTCCCGTCTTTCCTATGGCCGGATTCAGCCCTGAAACCTTTTCTGTGAACATGAGGCTCACCAGAGCCTGCCAGTCTCGCTCAGGAGTATCGGTGCGCGCTGCCCAGAGAAGAGGTGGGTTTTTTGAGGAGCCGTGGTTCTCTGCCAGCCTTCTGCTCTGCTCCTGCGCCACTTCATGGCAGGTCTGGATGGTGGAGGAGCATTTCCAGGCTCTGCCCTGTCCTGCACCAAGCATCCCCGGCATAGCTGGCCGTAGCGCAGAGCTGCTCTGCCCCTCTCTCAAGGCCCTGCTCCTTAGGGCTTGTTGCATGCCAGCTTGCTTGGTCAGGCCTCCTGGGACCACTGGGATGTTGCAGAGCTCAGCCCCTTTCTCCTGCTCATTCCCAGATCCTGCACTGCAAAGATGACCATCCCAAAGCCCTGTCCCTGTCAGGGAGGTGACATCCCCTGCAAGGGTGCCATCCCAGCCGCTCGTCACTGCTGGAGTAGCTCTGTCCCTCCCATCATGCAAGGACCTGGCTCTGCCTTCATCTGGGCAGATGGCAGCGTGGTCCGTTGGGCACTGCCGGGTGTGATGCCGGGGCGCCGGAGCCGACTCTGGGACAGGCGGTTGTGTTTTCCATGTGACCTGAGCGTGCCCACCCGCTGACCCTGGTTTTTCTTTTGTTTTCCATCTCCCTCTTGGAGCAGAGAAAGCGAAGGGAGTTGGCTTCCAGCTCCTCCTCTGTCAAGAAGGTGAAGAAGCCGTGAGCCCCCTGCGCTGGGCGAGGAGGTGCAGAGCTGTGTGCAGGGTCAGTGCCGTCCTGTCCCGGAGGCCCCAGGGACAGCTGGCTGCCTGCAGCAATGGGGCAGGGTGGTGGCCTTGCTGGGGCAAACACCGCAGGGCTCCAGAGAACAGCGGGAGCCATCCCCTGCCCAGGGCCATGGCCCCAGCCCCATCTGACCTCGGGAGCAGCGTCACCTCCGGACACCTGCAGCAGGTGCTGGAGGGCAGCCCCGGGCCCGCGCAGGGCTCTGCCAGTGGCTGCTGCTCCGCCCAAGGCCGTGCATGGCTGCCCCGCGACCGCTAGCGTTAGTTAGATGGGTCTCAGTACAGATAACAGACATAGGGACAATCACTGGTGGTCAATCACCACTGTTCTGGTGGTTTTTTTTTTTTTTTTACATGCCAGATTCTTGTGAGCCTCCCTGTAAATACAGAACCCATCACTGACACTGGAGCAGAGTCGTCATTAGCCCCAGTGGGCCTGTGCGGAGCGGGAGGAGATGGCGCGAGCTGTCGTGCCAGGTACCGCTACCCGTACTGAGAGCCCTGGCTGCTGGTGGCTCTCCCTGAGCCCGCCCGCCTTTGTTGCAGGGCTGCAGCAGAGGTTGCTGCAGACTCTGCTGCCGTCGGGGCTGTCAGGCCCTGCTCCAGGCTGCTGCAGCGCTGCTTGTGCCAGGCTGGGGAGCTCCCTCCAGCATCCCACATGCCCAGATCCTGCGTGGCTGCTCTCTGGTGGGCTCTTGCATGCCCCACACCTGCCAGCACCGCCTCGCCTGGGTGAGGGGATGCCCCTGCCGGGAAACACTCGTGTTGTCCCCAGCACTCGCTGTCAGGCTGTTCCTCCTCCTGCTGCCTTGCCCAAGGCAGGCGGACACCTCTGGCTTCAGTCTGTGGTGAGAGGGGCCCCCGGTCCCTGCGCCCCATGTTTTGCAGGGCCTTGGAGAGGTTGAGGCATTGCTGATGCCAGAGATGGGAGCCTGGGTTTGTGCACTACCTCTGTGGCACCACGGGCATGGGTGGCCCTGGCTGCCCGCCTGCCTGCCCTGCGTCCCCTCCACGCTGCCTTTCAAGTGTAACTGGCAATTGATCCACAGTGACAACGTCCTCTGAGTCACATTCTCGCCTGCAGGAGTAAAGGGCAAAGGCCAAGTTCTTAGTTTTCATAGAAAACTAATTAGATGACTCCATCGAAAATAGGTCAATAAAGCTGATCGGGGCTGCACAGAGGGAGCCATTAAAGCCCCCGTGACCTTTGCTTGGAGCAAGTGGGCTGGGGCTGCCCCTTCCCTCTGCCAGCTGGGCAGCTGTGTGCCTGTCGCCCAGCAGCACCATGGCGCTGGGCAGGGTCCTTTGGGTACCTGGACGTGGTGGCGTTTCCTGCACGGCTCGGTATGGCTCCCGTGCATCATGGTGCTGTGCTCGTGCTGGCTCTGCTGCCTGGGGCAGAGCGGATGCCCCAGCGCCCTGGGCAGAGCCACGCTGCTCCAGCCTGTAGCGGAGATGCTGTAAGTGCAGTAGGGGCCATGCAGGTACAGCATGCCAGGCTGCAGGGTGGGATGACAGATGCCAGTGGGACATGGTGGTGGCTGTCACCCTGCACTGGGCAGAAGGCTGCACTGGGGTGCACCCATGGGTGCAGCCCAGCTGGGATGGGCTGGTGGCACCCTTGTGGCAGAGCCGTCCTGGGGCACAAGCAAACCCGAGGTGGTGGGGGAGACTGCTGGGCCCACCCACGATCCCCATGCTGGAGAGCAGGGCAGCGCTCCCAGCAGCGGGGAACCTGGACCTCCCTTTCACAGCCAAAAAGTTCGCCTTTTTGGGGAGCACGGGCATGCTGGGGTGCCATACCCCAGTGAGGGCAGCCCCACTGGTGGGGCACCCTGCTCCCACGCACCCAGGTGGCAGATCCCTGCCTCCGCCCCCCCACACACTCGCACATGCATGGGCACAGCCCGGGCTCCTTTACCCCCAAACTTTATTCATGTGGCACATTTACAGCAAGGATTGGAATAACTAGACAATGAAAATGCTGGGTTTGCATTATCGGTTGGTTTAACTGGAACACCACACACCATGCAGTCATGTACCGCCAAGTTCAGTGCCTGTATTGCCCTTCTGGCTGCCGTCACCGGCTTCGCTCCAGGCCATGCACGCACGGGCCCGGGGCTGCAGCCTCCCTGCAGGTCAGCGCCCGGACGAGGGCTCCATTCAGCAGGGCCCCGGGGCTGGGTGACACCGGGGGGACGCGCGCCCTCAGCCTGCCCCCCCAACGGCTGCCCCCCAACTGCCCTGGCCAGCCGGGAGCCCACCCAGCCGGAGGGATGTGCTCGGCAACTCTCTCAGGCAACAAGCCAGCTGCTGCTGAGCGTCTGCGGGGACCGGCGAGGGGCAGGGCACGGCACGGCCCGCGGGGACCGTGGGCATGTGGGGGCCAAGCCTCAGCTCGGGAACCGAGGGAGGCCGGATGGGGTCGGAGGGGAGCGGGGTCAGGGGCCTGGGGCAATTTGCAGCTCCCCTGCTCGGGTACCTTGGGCCGGGGGCCAGCGCGCGCTGGCACGTCCACCGCCGGCAATGGACGCGGTGCTGCGGCGGGCCTGGCCCCGGTGGAGCTGGAATCGGTCGGCGGGGCCGGGGCAGGGCTGGGCATCCCACCCAGCCCCCCAAGAGGCACGAGCAGACGGGACAGGGATGGGATGGGACACGGCTCCGCGCGGACACTGTCACCTCCCTCCTGCCGCCCGCCCGCCTGCCGGGCCCCCGCCCGACTGAAGGGAGCCCTCTGGGGCCCCGCAGCCCGCGGTGGGGCTGCCAGGGGCTCTGCAGCGGAGAATACAGGCACTTCACCTTGAACATAAAGAGACGGATCGCGTTTGTCACATACAGGAGTCAGAGAGGGGTTAGTGTTGACTCAAAAAGGGGAAAAGGCGCTCGGGGGAGAGGCGAGGGGGTTGGCGGGGAGGGCGAGGGGCCGTCTCGACACTGCTGAGCCTCCGTGAGCGCTGCCCGGGCGCGGGCACGCGCCGGCCTCACTGCAGCAGCCGTCGAGGCCTGAAAACATAAAACCAGAAAAAAGAAAGAAGAAGGGAAGGCGGGGACGGCCCATGCCGGGGAGGAGATGGGGGATGCTCTGGCTACGGGGCGGGAGAGGGAGGACGGGGTGGGATATGGAGGGAGGGACGGAAATCGGGAGCCAAAGAAAAAGAACAAACTACGAGTCTAAAATGTGGTGCAAGCGCCCTACGCGGCTGTCCGCTAGCATGGCATAATGTCCGGAGCAGCCCAGAGAGGGAGTCACATCAGGTCTACACAGATTTGCCTTCCCATATATACAACCTCTACTGGAGTTAACAGCTGAAATTGAGATTTTTTGTGTCGGTTCCTCTGGCCTCGGTTGCCGTTTTTTTTTAATGCTGGAGCCCGTCCTCCCCGCCTCGCCGGCGCCGGGCGCATGCAGCCCTTGCCTGGCTTGCCTTGGGGATCAAAAGGGTTTGGAGGTCTGCTTGAAGATAAAGCCTCTATGGGCCAGTGTCTTCATGATGTTGGCGATGTTCTTACAGTCGTCTGCGGAGAGAGCAGAGAGATTCCAGGTTAGAGCCATGATCCGACCGGGAGCTCTTGGATCAAGCTCCGAGTCCCACGCCGGGCACAGCCCCTGTATCCCCACCAGTCCAGGCACTCTGTCCCAAGTGCCTTGCAGTGGTGGAGTCAGTGCAGGATCCATGACTCCCTGGCACTGGCCACCTGCATCCCGGTATGGCTCTGTGCTGCACTGGGATGGATCCATGCCCAATCCATGCCCAGGACCTGGAGGCTTGCCTGGAGCAGTGGCATCTCCCAGGCTGCTGGCGGACACATCCCTGGGTCCTTCAGGACGGTGCTTGCCCCACAGCCCGTGGGGAGCCAGTGGATGGGGAAGGCAGTGTTCCTGCAAGCTGGACCTGCACTGGACCCCAGCTCTTGGCCAGCGGCTGCTTCCCTGTAAGCCCAGTGCCAGTTACCCCAGCCTCCTCTTCCAGCACCCCCGTCCCTTGGTTGGCACTGGCCAGCAAAAGGGCTGTCCCCGCACTGGGACGGGTGATACCAGAGCTGCTCTTCACCAGCCAAGCAGGGTCCTCTCCTTCCCCTTGCCCTTCTTGGGCAGGGACTGTGTGGCACCTGCTTGCCACCGTGGTTCGGGATCGTCCCCGTTCCCACCAGAGCCAGCCCTCGGTGCTGCCCCGTGCCCACCGGCCCCAGGCTGGCAGGCAGCGGTGGCCAGGCTGGTGAGCTGCAGCCATCCCCAGCATGGGGCTGCGGTTGAAGCGGGTGCCGGGGGTCGGCCAGCAGCACCGCGGCCGCCAGAGCGAGCGGCGGCGGGGTGGTGAGCTGGGGAGGGGGAAGGCTCCGGCTGATGTTATTTACCTGGGACTAAACGCAGGCACCGTTTGCTAAAATAGAAGCTGGGCTTAAATTGATTCCTGGTGTCTATATTTCATGTTGAAAATTGGCTTGTAAATCCATGTTTTGATCTATGAGGGCCGTCTCCTTAAGAAAAAGCAAGAGTAAATGTGTAATTTCTCCCTTGACAGCACACGGCGCAGAGGCGATCCTTCTTCCCGCTCCCCTCCGTTTCGGGACAGCTCCACTCGTTCCGATTACCACTCTTTCTTCCTCGCCCCACGCCTTGATGTCTCCATTTCATTACCGCCCGCCCATTTATCAAGCTGTTACCGTAAGGGTGACTTTGCCCACTTGCGTGTGGCAGCGGGGCCCGGCTGACACGGGGAGAGGGTGCCCCGGGAGGCGGGGCGCAGGCAGGGCCCCCCTCTCCCCGCCGCCGCTGGATGGATGTTGTGGTGGAGGGAAGGCTGCATCATTACTGATGTGTAAATGATAAAGAAGCCTCCACATCCATCTCCCAACTGTAAATCCAGGGAGTGCTTTATAATCAAGCTACAGCGATAATAATGTGAAATTAGGTCTCTCTATCAACGGGAGGAGGCCTTTTAATCACGGCTTAAAGGGTGCAAACGCTGTTTATCATAATTGAACTGTATCCGGGCTAATTGTGGCCATATTTCACTGTCTAGGAGACAGCAGGCTGCCTGCTGACAGTGCCGCGTGCCGGATTGAGGGCCCCGCGCAGACGGGCAGCACTGCCCTGCTGCCAGGCGCCTGCCTGCAGGGACGGGGCTGCCAGGCCGCCTTGGCGCTCCCTGCCAGACCAGCAGCCCTGCCCAGCCCCGCTGCGCCCGGTGACCCGGTGGCAAAGCCAGCACCTGTCCCCCAGCGTCGGTCGGAGGCGCAGGGGGCTTCCCCTGCGCGCAGCTCCCCGGGGGACTGCCCTGAGCTGCCGGGGACCCTCCTGGCCGATGGCCGGCAGTGGGAGAGGTAACGTTCCCGTCAGAGCCGTGTGCCTCCTGAGTGTCCCCCCAGGCCCTCTCATGGCACCCCTTGCCCTCGCCGGTGTGCCAGGCCAGGGAAGGGAGCTGGGCATGAGGACAGCCCGACGAAGGAGAGGTGTCCCCAGCCCCACTGGCTGGTGCGGGGGCAGAGACGAGCCCGTCTCTCTGTGCCTCTGTCCTCTCCGCGGGCCGAGGTGGCACCGATGGCTCCGGAAGGGCCCTGGAGATGACGGGTATCCTGCCTGGCCAAGCCAGGAGTGCCAGCTCCTGCTGCCACTTGTTCCCGCTCAAGCAAGCCCCTCGCCATCCTTAGGACCCCCTGCTCCACCCGTCTCGCCCCCCGCCCAGCTGAGCCCCTGGGAAACCAGAACCGGACCTGCCCCTGGAGCCAGCTTCCAGTGGGACCTAACAGGGAAACGGTGGCTCGAAAGCTGGGGAAACCGAGGCAGGGGGAGTGCAACCATTTGCAGCCAAAGTACCCCCACCCCACAGCCAGCCAGCCAGACCCTGGCGTGGTCCCCCAAAAAAGTAACAATAAAGCAAATCCTGGCCTCTGAGCTGTGTCAGGCGGGTGAGCGGCTTGGATTTGAAAGCACAGCCCTGGCCGCTGCCCTTCACCACTCCCGGGCACCCACTGCCCACCTCCCTGCCCGCAGCATCGCCCCGGGTGGGCGTGGGCCGCCGGGACCTGGCTATTGCTCCATATTGCTGAAAGGGAAACTGCGCCGAGACCTGGGGAGCAGCCAAACTGGCAGCGAGACCCCACGGCACCTCCTGGGGTCCCTGAGCTGCTCCCCGGGGAGACTCTTGGGACCGCCGAGTGCTTCCTAAACCCCACCAGCTGTCTCCCCAAAACCCTGACGTGCTCTCATGCCGGGTGCCAGCGCTGGGAGCCGCCCAGGGCTCTGGGCTACCACCCTGCAAAGCCGGTGGGACGCTGGCGGGTCGGTGCCACCCGCACCGGCAGCACCATCCTCGCTGTCCCAAACGATGCCACGGCCCCCTGGCAGCAGGAGCGCCAAGCTTGTCATAAGTCATTTAGTGAGACTCATTCCAAATCAGTACTAAGGTAAACATGCTTATTATAATTATCCATGTAAAAAAAAATCAACAACAGCAGAACAACTTTCTAATATGCAATTACAGCCATCTATTGATTTTACAATGTAATCCGCTCCGATTGATTTAATAACACAATTATAGGCTGGCTCTCGGGATATTAGAGTGGGAGATTTTCATAAACTCCAAAGCAAAAAACTAAGCGGCTTTTAAAACAACACAGTCAGATGGCTGTTTGGGGAATTATTAGCAATATGAAATCCTCTAAATCTGGCCGTCGTTACCTTGTGAAAGGAATTTCTATTACAAAAATGGCAATTGACAGCCTAAGAGAGCGCGAACGGGATTGCTTTGCTGCTCTTTCAGTGCTTAATCCATCGCAAAGGTGACCACAGGGTGGGGGACGAGCGGGGTCCGAGGCAGGCGGGGGGGCACGGGCAGCCCTGCCCACCCTGCACCCCACAGCCCGGCTCTCCCCAGGGTGCATGCGGCCGCGGCAGGGCTGCCCCAGCACCCAGGCTGGCACCCACCAGCCCCGTCACATCAGGGTGACCCTGCCCGGTCCCATGGAGGCTGGCAGGGTGCGGAGCCCCCCACGATTCCTATCCCAGTGCACCCGGCTTGCCCCGGGCGCAGACACCCCCAGGGGCCGCGGGGTGCCTGCCTGTGTCCCCAGGCCTGAGCAGGGGGACGGGGTGAAGGTGGCCCCACGCCGCCGGCCGGCACGGCTCTGCGGGTGCCGCACTGGCGCGCACACACGTGCGCGGCCCCGCTCTCCTCGTGCTCGCTCCCTCAATGTATTCCTGACTTTATGGGCACATTTTTCTTGTCAAGTTGACAGGGTTGCTAAGTGGATTTCTCCCTGATATGCGGACGGATTATCACATTACTCCAATGTCCTACACAAACATATTACTTTATATTCAATAGCCCTAATGAATATAAACTGCTTTTTCTTTTTTGGGGGTGGGGGGTAATCTATAGATTTTTAATGAGGGCACTATTAACTCCCTCCTCTTTAAAACAGACTTAGGTGCAGCCTCTGAGTAGAAAATCAATGGTGTTATTGTAGGAATATTGTATATTGATATTGTAATAATAAGATGCAATTGATTTAGGGGTGTTGTGCGGTGTGTGTGAAAGGGGTCAGCCTGGGGTTATCGTGCCTCCTGCAAACGGAGCGGCGGCTCTGCCCTGCCTGCCTGCCCCTCGCCTTGTCGTGCCGCTTCCGAGCATCGCCCCGCGTGCCCCCGCGGCGGCCCCAGGACAGCCGGGGCTGAGCTCGCCCCGAGGCCAGGCTGCCAGCGCAGTGTGGGGTGACGTGCCGCCCCAACCTCCCCTCGTCCCGGCTGGCTTAGCCCCGTCGGGTCTTAACCCTTCTACCCGGTGTTTCAGCATTACCCACTGCAACACTGCGCTGCCTCGACACCCACGTCCCGCCAAGCTCTCGCTGCAGTGACAGACAAGGACAGCGGCACGTGCACACGCGTGGGGCGGCGGGAGCCTTCTTTTAATTAGGGCGGGAGTTTGCCGCCGTTCAGCATCGCTGGCTGCCCTTGTCCTTGGCGGGGGACGGACATTCCCACCGCGCTCCTCTGCTGGCAGGGAGGCAGAGACCCCTCAGCCCGCGGCGCTGGGGTCACCGCCCGGCGTGCGCCCTCCCTCCAGCCGCTGCAAAGCGGCACTGCTGCAAACCCAGGACGAGCTCAAGGATTTCATCGGCAGGAGGCTGGCCCACAGCTTGGACATGATGCAGCCACGACACGGGAACAGGCTGCCAGGAGGAGCGATGCTCACTCGGGGAGAGCATCACCTCCGCACCCACCCCAGGCACCGGGGAGAAGGGAAGGGGCCGTGTCCCCATGCGCGCCGCTCTGCCGGCATTTCCCCCACCTCCCCACGGGACCAGACCGCCCGGACGCCACCGCCACGGGGGCTCGGAGGGCCGGGTGCTGCCGCGACCGCCGTGCGCTGGGCCGAGACACTTGCGGTGCAAGGAGCGAGCTTTTCAATCCCGGCAGCCGCCCGGGTGGGCTGGGGGTGGCTGGGGGAGCGCAGGGCCCCCCTAAATGTGCTCATTTGGAGGCAGCCCCGCCGCACCTGTGCTACGGCCGGGAAGACGGATCACCCCCGGCCCGAGCTGAGCAGGTCCATATTTAAACTGTCCCCATGCTTTATGGGCTGTACAAGAACTGATGCTCAGGCGACGAGGGGCCATTTGTCAATGTTCTAATGGCAGATCCCTGTTAATGAATAATATCACTGCTGCCTTTGTATAACAGCTCCCTGCAAAGCGGAAACAGGGCTGCCCGGCCACCGCCGCCCTTCGTCTCCCCGCTGCCGACCCCGGGTGACAGCAGGTGGCCTTGTGACCAGCGGGAGCCGTGCGGTCCCCACGCAGCCCGGCACTGCTGCCGGCGTCCCCGGCAATCGCAAAGGGGAGCGCTGGGTGCTGTGTGCCCCCAGTGGGCTGCGCTGCTCCCCATGAGCGGGCAAGTCCCCAAGAGGGGACAGCCACCAGGGGCAAGGAGTGACAGCGGAGCCAGGCTCTCACAGCCACTCACCCTGTCCATGCCGGAGCCGGGAGGGAGCTGTATCTGGTCTGCATCCATCCCCACCATGACATGCCGGGCGAGGTGGGGACACTGGGATGCCTGGCCGCAGCGGTGACAAGGACACGGCAGAGCACAGAGTTCCCGGCCTGAAGGGAGCCATGGGGACACCGGGGACGGTCCTGCCGGGCTGCTCCCAAATGAATGGCCTCATAATCCTGCGCGCGGGGCGAGGGGCTCCGCGTGCCCCGCACAGCCGGCAGGTATATTAGGTGGAGCTGACAGCGACGCACAGAATATTAAGAATAACTTACCTCATTATCTGCAATTACGTTACTGCCACACACCTCATTTCTTCACGAAGAAAAGAAAATTAGTTTTATATTGACTTCATCCCAGTGCCTCCCCTGCCTGCCCCACCACTGAGTGCCCGCACAGGCCCTAGAGAGGGTTTGGACACAATTCAATACTTGTCCCCCCCCACCTGTTGCTGTCCCTGTCCCGAGGGGACGGGATGCCCGTCCCACCCCCTGCACACCGGGGTCAGTGAAGTCTCCAAATCCGGCTCGCCCTAGCAGGGATGCTGGAGCAGGGAGGGCCCGTCTCTGGCTGTTCCCAGGTCTGCAGAGAGGTGACACCACCGGGCGTCCCTGGGAAGCAGCCAGGCAGACGAGCACAGCGGAGGGGACCCATCCCGGTGTTCAACCTGCCACCCCAGGAACCTGCCCGGGCTGGCCACCATCGCCCCATGGGTGACGGACTGCTTCCTCCTGTCCCCTGCGCTGGGGACTGGAAGAAGGGTGACTGGATCTGGGTGGCTGGGGACACAGCACCACAAGACACCCGGCTGCCGAGGCACGCGCCAGCCCCGCAGGCTGCCGGATGGCCGGGCACAGGCGATGCCGTGCAGGGGGACCCCGAGATCAGGGGCATCCCAGCTGGAGGGGATGGGCAGCTGGGGCTGAGCTCTCTTGCACCATGCCCAACAGCTCCTGGAGCCCACGAACCCAAAAGGGCATCAACATTGCTGGGGCCGAGGGTGGCACAGGGTGCACAGAGCCCTGGGTTTGTCCTCCAGCGCCTGTGACTGTCCCCGCACATCCAGCATCCTTGCAGGCCAGCAGCACCCCCGGGCAAACAAAGCGAGCGCCACCATCGCCCCGCTCCCGGCCACAGCCACCCTCCGGCCGGGAGGGAAGGGGAGCGGCGTGCACGGCAATACAGGGAAAAAAGCCAATTTCATCTTTATTAGAAGGAGATTTCTCTTTTAGTAATAAGCACACTTCAAATAATTAGCGTGTTTTACGTAATAATGAAATTATGGAAATGCAGGCCACTTATTCAAACAAGTCACCATTACCATATTTTTAAATATTAGACTTAATTAGAGTTTATCACTTCAGAGAAGTACGAGGAGTGGAGATTTTTTTTCCTTTACAAAAAAATCCTCATAAAGTGTTTATTAAGAGCGGGTAAGAAGGGGATAATGATCTGTTTGGAAATTAAGGCAATCAAACATTTAATGCTCTGCACTCCTGTAGGCAAAAGCATTCAAATGAGTCAATTATACATCCATTATCCAGGCACGATTAAACAAGGCAGGACGGGGAATTTGTCCTCCGCATCATGCGATTGTCGCGAGGACTTATGTCCACTTAAAGGCAGCTAATAAAACACTAAACTTGGGGAAGAAGAGGAAGGGAGGACTGAGAAAAGGGAAGAAAGGGGAAGAGAGGTGGCGGGTCGGTGGGACCGCAGAGGGGCGAGGGTGGGAGGTGGGTAAGGATGGAGCCGTGTCTGCATCCCAGCCCTTCATAAATCAAAGTAATTAAGTTAACATGAAAATCAACTTCACCATCCCGTTAAATTACAGCATTTGCATATTAGGACTCAAATGAAGTAGGTAGCGGGCGAGGGGGGTGGCAGGGGAGGAGGGAGTGGGGGGGATCAGGGGAGAAGGATGGGGGGACGCACACCAAAAAGGGAACCATTTATTACGGTGAATAACTAATTTCAGAATTTATAGCGCTGGATTTTTGTTCCTGTGCCATTTATATTACAGAAGGAAATTAAGGGGCGGGCAGGAGGCTGGCTGGACATCTTTCTGCGTTATTGCTTGTCTGCCATTTGCAAATCATTATTAATTGTGGCCCGTGTCGCTGGTGCAGCAGGGCAGGGTGCCTGGACAGCCGGAGCAGACACACATATCTCTTCATCAGGACCCCAGCCGCTAGCCCTGGAGAGCCAATTACCCCTCCCTGATTGGTATCAGATAAGGAGGGAATTTTTACAAATTAGGGAATAAATAGAATTTCCACACGTGGAGCAGGGAGGGCTTGAGAGGCAGTAATGAAAAACGATACATCACCATCAGCCAGACAACCCTATTCATACGCCGATGCATTACGCTCACTACTCATAATCCCGCCGAGTGACAGACAGCCGCCGAGCCGGCCAAGCCGGAGGGGAGCGCATCCCGCCGGCCAGCCCGCTCCGAAGCACGGCCTCCAGCCACCAGCACCCTCGCGGGAGCCCAGGGAGGGCTCCCCTTCGCCGGCCCCGTGGCACAGCCTCTGCCGTGGCCTCTCCAGCTTGGCACTATTCGGCTGGGCGGGCGGTGGGGACAGACCTCCTGGCAGGGGTGACGCTGCGCGGCAGCCGTCCCTGCTCTGCTGCCCGCAGGAGGAGCCCAGCAGGACGAGCCTCCAAACTTGGCCCCGAGTTTGGCGGTTAAAGTCGGCAGCCGGGCACCCAGCTGCACCCCAGCCTCTCACCCGACTCCCGTGTCCCCGCAGGTAAAGCACATCTTCCGCAAAATTATCCAGCCCAAACCATGCCCTCAGGAAGACTCCCTGCTCCCTTGCTGGCTCATAGCAGTATCCTGCTGTTACAAGATCCCTACCTAATTTCTGGCAAGGATTTGCCTTTTTGTACTATTCAGGTCCCAGATCGGCCCTGCGGCTCTCAGCTCCGCTGCTCAGCCAGCCCTGGGCCCCCCTGCACCAGCGGGGTCCCTGTGTCACCTTGTGAGCACTGCTAGGGCTCGAGGACAGGGAAGGCAGTGCCGGCTCCAACCAGCCACGGGAGCAAAGGATGCGCTCCTGCATGGCTCTGCTCCATTGGGAACAGGCTCGGGTTGGGGCACCTCCATCCCCCCGTGAGCTTGCCGCCGCAGCAGACCCCAGAGCTGCCGGCCGGCTGTGTCCCCCGAGCTGGGGCACCCACTTTCAGACCCCGGCAGCTCCCCGTGGAAGCACAGTCCTTTGCCCTGGGCTGTGACGGAGCTGGATGGCCCCCAGGACCAGCTGGCACCCAGCTAACGGGGGCCTGGCACGTGGCTGGCCTCGGAAAGAGCAAATCCTGGAATTGTGGGGACCCCGCTGACATTTGGGAGCCCAGTTTGTGCCGTACTCCCCAGCGTCGGAGCCACGCACCTCCACGCCAGTAATTAGCTCTCCCTTATGACAAGCACGTCACTAAACAAAATGCTCGGCAGGAGATCAATCTCGCCTGTAAGTCACGCAGCCTTTAATTTATTCCGCATACAATGTCGCTCCACCGCTGGCTTCCTGTAATTTACACCGTACACTGTTGTGTATTATTTAACTCGTCCGAATGTTTTACAGCTCGCCTGAAAGTCGCCATGCAAAATAAAGTCAGGGCTGGGGCACTGGCGAGGTGCAGGGAGGATGGAAGCTGCCCCCTTGCTCCGGGGCTGGTGCGGGACCCCTGGCCTGGCCCGGGGACAAGGTGACGGTGACAAGTTCCCGCAGAAGTTGGCGTCTCAGGACCCCCCTCTCTGAGGCTCTGTGGGTGGGAATGGGAAAGGGAGGTGGGTCCCCACACGAGCCCTGTAAACTGCAGGCTCCAGCGTGGACGCTTCCTTGGAGGAGGAAGGAGGAAAGGATGGCGGCAGGGGGAGAGGGCAGCAGGACTCCTGCCTGCTGGGGCTGGGGTGACTGGGGGGACCCAGCTGGACTTGGGGATGGGACAGGGCAGAGACGCTCTCGGCACCTACTCCTCCCAGCTGCGCTAGATGCCGGGGATGGCCAGGCTGGTGCCTGCCCCTCTCTGCAACATGGATGGAGGGTCCCTGCCCACAGGCGCTGCTCGAACACAGCCAGAGACACCAGAGCAAAGTGCAGTGAGGGAGATGGCTGGGAGCCCCACGGGGTGGCTCAGCACTTGCAACAGCCTCATCTCCTGGCCTAGCCTGGGCAGACCGGCGGGCAGCTGCCAGAAGGGGACAGGGCAGGCAGGGGAGGCGAGCAAGCAGCAGCACTGCTGGCACGTCCAGCCCAACCAGTACCAGAGCAAGAGAGATGTCCAGGGGACGGGTGGGAGATGGGCTGCTGCTGCAGCCATGCTGCCCAGCCCACGTCCCATCACCACCACAGCTCTGCCTTTGCCTTCCCTGCACAGCCAGTACCGTCACTGCCACTGGAGAGGGACCCTGGGGATCCCGGGGGGCACTGGTGGGAGCAGGCAGTCCCGCCAGGGTGGTGGGGTTTTGTCCCACAGGCAGGGCGCCGGGGGCTGCCCCATCGCCCCTTCTCCTGGCGCCCACCCTAGAGCGGGCAGAGGGCAGGCAGGCAGCGTGCGGTGGGACGGCTCCTTCCTGGCCTCTCCAGCAGGACACACGGCAGCAGCAGCCAGGCCCTGAGAGCAGGAGGGAGGCCCTCCCCAAAACTGGGGTAAGGACCGGGGCTAGACTGGGCTAAGAGCCGGCTGGTAGCTGGTGTGGCCGCTCCGAGCAGCTCACCTAGAGCTTGTCTTGCAACTGGATGGGAACAGTCAGTGATGTAGAGCTGGATATCCTCCGCAGGGAAGGTTAAAACCTCTGTTCAGTGTGAAGTTGCTATATGTAAGCACTTATGATCATGATATTTATGGCTAGTTTATTCCAGGCTGTTAAAGGCAGCAGTAGTTATGCACAGATAAAGGGAATTTGTCTCCCCTGATGCCTTTTCTCCCCGTGGCGAAGGCGTGCCTGGCCAGAGCCGGGTGCTCGTGGTGTGTAACTCACCCAATGGTCCCTGCCAGAGCCAGCGCCGAGGCCGGGCACGCGGATGCTCGGCATGGCAGGGACTGTGGCTCTGGTTCTGCTGCGTGGGAGCTGCGGGGACAGATGTGGGAGATGCTGTCTCCCTGCCCCTGACTGATGCTGCTGGGGGCCGGGAGGTCCCCAGGCTGCAGGGAGCAATCCAGTCTGCCTTCCTGCTGGTCCCCAGCACCGGCACAGGTGTCCTGGCCTCCTGCACCTCCTCTGCAGCTTGCCGTGCCTCTGCCATGCCCTGCTCTGACAGAGGGTTTATTTAGGGCAGCAGGTGGCCAAACGGCTCTGGGGTTTTGCAGGGCATTGGCTCTGCTCCACGTACAGCTCCTGACACCCAGTCCCACCACTGGGATTGGGACCCTAATTAGGGAGAAATTTCAAGGGAGAAATGAGAGAGTTTATAAAGCCGAGTTTCTCCTGCCTGTTGAGTGACACGAGATGTCAGAGAAAGGAAATAAAAGGCAAGGATGCAATTCCAGTGCTGCCGAGAGTGTGTGGCGAGTCCTAATGGAAAGTTCTCCTGCTCTTTAAAGCTTGGTCAGATGGCCTAGTTATTGCTTTAAAAGGACCCAGAATCAAACCGCCGTGCCGCACTCGAAGCCTTCAAATAAAGCGAGCTGTGTTTCTGCAGGTCCAGTGAGGCAGAGGCAGGCGATTACACAGAGAAGGGCAGGTCTCTTTATCTTGGAGGGAGACCTACCTATTTTTAAACATTAGCTCCAAATCAGCAGCTCACCTCTTTGTCTCACACAAACCCTCTCTCGCCTTCTGGAGGAGAGATCAAACACCAGCCCTGCTGCCATTGTTTCTCTCCCAGCGAGATGGATGCGGGACTGTAATCTTCCCACAAAGCCGCACGCTTCAAAGGCATCAAAAGTGCTTATTAAAAGTCCTAGGAAACTAATTTAATAACATCCCAAAGGGCTGGAAAAATCAGCGCTGGCAGCTCAAAATATAACCTGGCGAGGGAGATGGGCCCCCGTTCGACATGACTCCGTCTGCGGACGGCTGCACGCGGGGCCACGGCGCTTCGGCACACAGATCTGCCCCGCTGTCTGTGGCATGACTGCCCCGGCACTGCCCGCTCTCCTGCCGGGGATGTGGCCGGGTGAGTGGGAGCATAGGAGACCCTGCCCTGATGGCACTGGCAGCGCAGCTCACACGGGACTGTGTCCCCACCACGGGCTTTGCTGGGCCAGAGGCATCCTCACATGGTGGGGACAGAGTCCGTCCGTCCGCTCCAGCTCTGCTCCCCTTGTTGAGCCTAAGAGCCCTGCACCGTCCCGGAGGCAGGATTTCAGGCTTGCCTCTGAAACATGAAAAGCACCGGGCAGCCTTTCCTGGCTATCTCGCCGGCTGCTGGCGTGGCGGCTTTGTGCAACGCTCACCCAGAGTGCTGGGCTAGAGGGAGCCGCACACGAGGCAGACGCATGCCGGGCCCGTCCGCGGTGCAGACAGGGACGTCAGGCAGACCTACGAAGCCACGTCAGAGAGACCCGTGCGCTACGTGTGAGACAGACCTCCACACTGCCCGCTGACATACGTGCCTCCCCGCTAATGCGTACGTGCAGCAGGCACATGCTCACAGCCGCAGCGGCACGAGGGCTGCACTCCCCTGCATCCCCCAGAGCCGGTCCCTGCTCCCAGCCTGTGCTGGGCGATGCGCGGGACGCCGGCGCTGCGTCCCGTCCGAACGGCACAGGCTCCCGCAGAAAGGGGCAGGGGATGGAAATTAACGCTCCAGCCTCCGTCTCATCCTGCCCATTAGCGGGGCTGTTTTACTCCGGATCATTAAATATGTATATCTTATTACACGCCTTGTTACAGTATTGAGCTCTATTGACTGATAATAAATTCCAAGCATCATCCTGGTCATAAATTTATCTGGAGATGATGAAGACTCAATAATCTAGTCATGCAGATAATATGATAGGGCCTTAAAAAAGATCATTACATTATATGTCAAAATTAAAAGTGAAATACACTTTATTAACACTGTTTCCACACTCGGGACCATTACTTGTTATATTCCCTCCTGCCCTCCCACCCACCCGCACACTGTCCCTCGGGTGAGCCAGGGAAGGCGAGATGAGGCAGAGCTGCCACAGCTCTACCCTGGCAGGAGACTGGCAGGCAGCAGAGATGGTCACGCCAGGACTTTCCAGCTTGACCCCAAGGATGCAGGGCTCTGCCCGGTACAGCACCGCTGCCCTGCCCATCGGGCAATGGCCTCTGAGCATCTCCAGGTATCTCAGCAAGCTCCCGTGCCTGATGCCACTTGCTGGCTGCAGGCAGCCCTCGGCAGGCCCTGGCTGTAGCCACCAGGACGAAGGGTAGCCTTGTCCCCAACCTCCAGAAGGAAAAAGCGAGCCCCTGCAGCTTCAGGTCTCCTGAGAAAGCTGCCCATCCATCCCAGCAGCTCCCACCCGACAACACCTCTTGCTCGGGCTCTGGCAAGCTGCAGAGCCAGGACGGGGGTCCCTGCTCATGCCCGGCCACACTGCAGAGTGGCAGAGACAGCCGGGGGGCAGAAATGGGGCTGTGGGTGCAGTGGGTGTCCCCTCCGAGAGAGGAGGGCTCCCGGCAGGCTCCTGGTGCGCCGGTGCCAGTCTCACCAAGCTGCCCCTTGGCGGGACTGTGAGGGCTGGGCAGCTCCTGGCCACCCTCCCCAGGGAGCGGGGCTTGGCCCCCTCCTCCTGCCGGCCCTCCAGAGCCATTCCTCTCCTTTAACAAGAAGGTCACAGCCATTTAAACTCCTCTGATGAGGGCAGGCGGCTCGCGCCCCTCCTGCCTGGCGGGGCCGGCCTGGCCACGCTCCCGCCTGCGGATCAATGGCACGCAGCAAGTTTAAAGAGTCCCCCCCCGGCCCCCCTTCCCTCCGCCACCTTCCTCTCCAGACACGCAAGGTGACGAGCGCCGGGGGGGCCCGCGGATCGATGCCGCGACACGGATCGGCTGCTGGGAAAAACCAATCGCGGAGCAGATGGAAACCGACTTCTTCTTGTATCTGCCCGGCTCTTGCCGGGATAGATTGGCTGGAGAAATCCGATGGCGAGAGGAGACAAAGGGGGAGGCGATGGGGAGAGGAGGAAAGGGCTGATAATGCTCCTGCCGCGGCCGCTCTAATCTGTGACAGCCCGAGGATTTGCTGAAAACCATTATCACATTGCTCTCCCTTCTCTTGTCCCTGATAAAGCCCCGGCTAATCTGTTTGTTGCAGGTATTGAACGAATGCATTTAGCGAAACAAGGGGTGTGTGCGCGCCTCCCTGCCCACGGAGCAAATTTTTTTCCCTGCACCTCCGGTCTTGCTGGAGGACCAGGCACCCTACTTGGGTGCAGGCTCTGCCCCGCCGGGCCATGCCATGGGCAGAGGTGCCATGCCTGGCACGGGGGAAACATCTCCGCTGACCGCCCTTCGTGAGTTTTGGGGAGCTTTTCTCTAGGCACTGCATTTCATTTTCATAACGCAATTCGCGGAGGACAGTGAGCGAAGCTCTGGGGCCGGTGGGCGATGCGGCAGTGCCGTGGCACATCCCAGCCGGGAGCGCTGCCGCAGCCCACCGCGCACCCAGCTGCGCTCCCGCGGGGCAGAGCAGCCGAGACGGGGGGACGTGGGGGGTCTGTGCCGCGGGAACAGCTCTCGGGCCCCCCATCTGTCACAGCCTGGCTCATCTCGTGCCGCCTGTCCCGGTGCTGACCTCGGCCGTCCCCTTGCGAGAGGCTCCTTCTCCGGGGAGGAGAGATAATTCAGCGGCTGTGAAAGCCCAGACCGGGGCTCCCGCAGCCGCCTGTTACAAACAGTTCTAGTGGAACATTAATTATAGTAATTTAGCCGTGGAACACTAACTGCAGCCAGTGCAATAGCATTCAGTACATTAGTGGCTATAACCCACTCCTTAAAAAAGACATTTGGCTACTGACAGCTGATAAAATGAGTTGTGAAGCATAACCAAAAGGGGAAAAAAAAAAAATCAGAAGCACACTGGGAGTGAGCCGTGGGCGGCCGGGCGGGGGGCAGCACCCCATGGGGTGCCAGGGGGCACAGGGGGTGCAGGCGGAGGGGCAGGAGGCGGCGGGGGGCCGCAGCAAGCACCCTCCTGCCCGCCACGCGGCACACAGGCCGGCGGGCTCCCCGTGCCGCGGGCAGGGCTCGGCGAGGCGGGGGGCGCGGGGCCGTGTCTCGGCAGTATGTCAAACAGAAGGACATTTCCTTCTATCTCCCAGCCGCCGCCCCAGGGCACAATCCACCTACATTCAATCTTTACTCCACTACACATGTTTCCTTTCCAGCCTCGGATTATTTTTTATCATCAAATTACCGTGGCGATAAGATGGAGTAGATGTGATAGCGAGCAGAGAGCCCGCCCCCCCCTCACCCCCCGTTCCTTGGCATCCCTCCTCCCTCTGCCACCCCCAGTCTCCTGGCTCTGAGCAGGCGGGGGGTTATCCAAATGTCAGGGGGTGAGGTGAGACCCCCGGCAGCTGGATTTGCTGGCTGGGACCAAACCGCGGCTGGCAGTGAGCGCCTGGGCCACCAGGGTGCCCACCAAGCTGGCCGGGAAAACTTGTGGGGTGCCCTGCCACGGCGTGGGACCCCGCCGGCAGCCGTGCCGCAGCGGAGCCAGAGCTGAGCATCTGCTCCCCACTGCTCTGCCGCAGCACCCTGGCTCCCCCACTGCACCCGATGCCCCAGCCCGGCACTGGAGGTGCCACAGCCCGGTGACACCAGCAAGCCAGCAGGGACACCGGGATCGCCGGCGCAAGAGTGGCCAGGAAAAGCACGGCCGTGCCGTTACAAGCCTGAACAGCGCCGGGAGGCCCTGCTGTGATGAATCCTCCCCATCTCCTTGTTTACTCCAGTCTGCAACAAATGAGTCCCTGCCCGTCCGGGGATAGCTCATCCAGAGGAATGCTCTTTCAGGCCTCTCCCTCTAATCCCTATTAATTTAAATAATGCTCGGCCACTCTTCTCAAACTATTTATTATTTATCAGGTTTGTTTATTTGTAGCTAACAGGTAGCGCTCAGCATGCGTCCCCGGCACAGGGACAGGGGCCGTTCATCACACTGGCTCCCCCGCCATCCACCATCCGTCAATTACTCCTGCTTCCTTTAATTAGTAATGAGGACTAATATCTCTGCCTGGGATGGTGGCTGGAGCGGAACTTCCCTCCGGTGGCATCCGAGCAGCACAAGGGAGGGAATGAAAAATAAATACCTGCGCCAGGCTGCTGCTGCTGCTCCCAGACGAGCAGTGGGGCTCGTCAGACCCCACGCAGCCCTTCCCAGGGGGGTCCGGCCCCCGGCAGCTCCCCAAGTGTCCCCTGTACACCAGAGGCTCCTACCCAGCAGGGCAGGGGATGTGATGCCAGCCAGGTCCCAATCCACGGGTGCCCTTTTCTGCACAGCAGGGCTACCCCAAACCACGGGGGATCTCTTGTCGAGCCCCAGCTGCTGAGCTCCGCATGGGTATCGGCAAGGGGAAGCCTAAATTAAATGCCCATTAGAGCCTCTGGCCTCGCCTGGCGGTCCTGGGGAGCTCTGTATCAGAACATGCCATCCAGAGGCAGCCTAATAGCGAAGGCAGCACATGATATAAATGGAGCCCCTTTGATTTATTGACTGGGAGAAGTTTTTACACGATAGCCCATTAAGAAGGACGGCTCTGTTTACAGCCAGGCCATCTAGCTATAGGGACCCTGAACTGGATGGTGTGTTTTGCTATTGCTCTTCAGGCAGACATCTCATTAAGGGGAACAGCATATGGAGCTCTCTGGATCTATACTTCACGAGTCCTGAGGGAGGCTTTTACCATTTTTAATAAGCGGGCAAGGTTAGCAAACCTGCAACGCGGTGACCTCCCCTCCCCGTGCGATGGATCTCCCTGAAACGCAGAGAGCTGGACTCACCGGGTGCACGCGGGACTCCATAAATCACCTACCCACTGCCGGCCGGGGAAACCGGCCGGGGAGGACGGGAAGGGGGTTCCGGACCAGGCAACGCCACTTTCCGAAACGCAGCGGTGATGCGTGGCTCAGCCAAACGCGCTGGGGGCAGGCAGCTTGGCGGGGAGCGGTGCGGAGTGTGCCCCTGCCCACCGTGCCGGCAGGGTGATGGGCAGCACGCGGGTGGCTCAGCTGGCAAAGGTGCTTTAAGGAGAGAGCGTTAACACGATAGCTGCAGTGCAGGAAATGAAACCCCCAGCTGGCTGTCGAGGGGGGATTATTCCGTATTCAGTAACACGGCTGTTTAGGAGAACAAGTAATCTCTGGCAAAGACCTCCGGCTCTTCTCCGATCTGATAAAGCCCTGCAGCCTACAGGCAAGCTGGCCCCTGCGGGGGCTGCCGAAGCTGGATGCCATAGGCCAGGGCTGCTGGGGCTGGAGGGCAGGAGAAGGAGCGGGGAGGCAGGCACGTGGGGCAAGCCGCTGAGGGGTGGGGTGGACATGCTGCAAACAGCTTGCCCGGGACACCTTTCCAAGGCAAAAGGGCTCGTGCAAGGTTTGGGTGCCCCTGCTCAGGCACCACTCACAGCCCCAGGTACAGCAGCACAGACATACGGCCTCAAGGCAACGGGTCACACACGCTTATGGGCAGAGCTCCCACCATCTCCTCCTGGCCCAGGTACATGGCTGTGCACCCACCCGCTCCCCAACAACGGCAATCTGGCTCTTGCCCATCAGCCACCCTTTAAATCCCTGCTTTTCACTCCTGCGGTACCAGCTAAGCACTATAACCATCACCAATATCATTGGCATTTAACGTACACATCTAAAATTCACACCATGGAAAAACCTGCCAGAAAAGCAGGAGACTGAGAACATGATCGTTTCCTTGTGAGAAGTCTGGCTCTGGTTGGGAAAGAGGGAAGGCAGAGAAGGACAAACGGACAGACACGGCGGCATATTTGTGTCTCTTTCCAGCAATTCTCTCACAAACAGTCTGAGCATCTTTGAAATGAAATTTTGTAGGCGATTAGCTCACAATGTGAACTTAATTGCTTTTGGTATTTAAAAAACCCCATTAAACTAAATGGCCGAGATATTGAGGCTTAAGCAATGGCTGCTTCCAATGCACAGTAACTACCAGCCTCATTACTGGGACGCCAATTCCAGCGGCGGAAGGCGCAGACCCATGCGACGTGACCGGTGCAGCTCTAACGCTTCCTCCCACCCCGAGGGTGAGAGGATCATCACAGCAATGAGAGGATGGCTCAGAGCAAGGCTGGCATGGAGCAGCAGCCCAACAGCGTGCTGAGCTCCTGGTTCCCCAAAGCACCCTTGTTGGACCAGACAAGCCAGACCTGGGGGTCTGGAAGCCAAGGGAACATCGGGTGCCTTTGGCTTGATGAGAGGAGCAGCCGCAGTGGCACAGTCCCACACTGCAGGACACCTGAGTCCTGCTCTGCCAAGACATCAAGGCGACCTCCACCAAGCCGCTTCAGTCCCCATTCCTTGGAGATCCTGTGGTGCTCGCACCGCTCGCACTCGGAGAGTGGTGGGTGCGCAGCTCCCATGAGTGACTATTAAGTGATGCGAGCTCGGCTGGTACCGCTTTTCCCCGGGGACAGCCCCAAAGCTGGCACCTTGCACCTCTTTATGCCAGCGCCCGCGCAAAGGAGCTCTTCTCTGCCACAGAGCCGGCAGCACAGCCCCGCTTTGCATTTAGTCCCATAATACAATAGAGCGGCCAATGGTAGTGCTTTCACCTTACTTTACTTGTTTGTTTAAATTATTTACACTCCTCAGATGCAAGATTGCTCTCCAAAAGGAGCATCCTTTTGGCTGCTGCAGCTTTAAAATGACTTGCATCCATCACTCAATCGCTTTCAGGTCAAACACACGCTCCCGACTTAATGACCACATTTCCGCAGCAACAAATCTGTCACTGCTGTTTGTTTAAAGCCAACAATCTGTAGGAGCACTGTGTGCAAGGATTGAATTAACTCAGCATCTGAATGACTGCGGTGCCAGATCATTCAAATTGCACCTTTCCTAAGATCTTCCAGCAATGTTAATTAATGTTCCTTGGGTGATGTGCAACATGCTGCAGTTCACAGGGCTGCAAAGCCCGATCCCTGTGGGCCTGGGGCCACGGGAGCCGGGTTCCCAGCTGCCCCAGCGCCAGGAGCACATGGGGAGGGGGTGTTTTGGGGAAAAAGAGGGACTGGTGGCTGCCCCTTCCTCTGACACGACCTACCCTGACTTTCCCCAAAGTTTATCGATTCGGCTGAGATATTCCATGCTGGATGTCCGACTCATGCTGAATTTTTTTCCCAGGAAATTCCAGCCCGAACCGTTAATACATTGCCATCAACAAGAATGAAAAATATGTTGCTATTATTTCCCTTAAATTCCAGCTACTTGTTGTTGCGGGTTTTTTTTGTGCATGCCCAGATGTTTTGGAACAAAGCCTTGAAGTCTGGCGGGAAGGTGATTTTGGGGCCAGGGAACGTTTTGGATTTCCCATCGGAATCTCGCCAACTTTGGGCAAAGCCAGCCCTGCCCGTGGCCCCGGGCGGCCGCACGTGCGCCAAGGCCCAGCCCCAGGCCGGCTCCCTGCTCCCAGCTGCTGCAACCCCCCTGGCACCCGCTCCAGGCACCTGCACGGGGAGCGGGGACCCAGCTCTCCGGGTGCTCGATGACTTCCCCAGGAAGCGCGAGGGAGGAAACTGCTTCATTGAAACACTTGCGCCAACAAGAGCTGGAGTCGGAGGGCAGGCGAGGCAGGAGGAAACCGTGACGGGGAGTTAGTGGGGCTGGTGGCAGGGGGAGATGAGATGATACCAGAGAAATGGGGGAAGGGACCGGGACAAGGAAATGAGGACAAAGAGTTGGGATGGGGATGGGGAGGGAGACTGAGCCTGGCAAGAAGTGCAGAGAAGGAAGGAGGGAGCAGGATTCAATCCAACCCCAAACCACCCAGGTCTCCTGCCGCCATTCGCAGCCTCCAGCTACTCCAGCCCTTGCCCACCAGCAAGTCCTTGGCCCAATGTCCTCGTCCCAGGCCCCCGGCCATGGTCCCTGTTGGTCTGGGGCATTCACATCTCCTCGGAGCAAAACCGAGGTCTGCTGGGGGGTCCTAACCTGGAGAGCTAGAGCCCTCCCCCAGCCTCCCCTCAGCTCGCTGCAGTTAATTGGGGCACTGCTCTAATCTCTATCTGCCATTGATTTCAATTCAGCTCCAATTTTCTTCTTTGACCTCTCCTCCAGACCCTGCTCGCAAACAGAACACAAATCCTCAAACATCCCCTTTGTTTTTCCCTGTGATATTCTAGCGTGCCCCAGTCCCAGGCCGGGGAAGGCGATGACCGATGCCTGTTTGAGCCTATACACTCATGCACAGGGACGGACACACCGCTGCCTGCACAGACACCCTCCCCGGGGCACGCTCACCCCGGCTCCGGCATGGAGAGGGAAGTGGAGATGCTCTGACACCATCCAAACCACTACAAGAGAAAAGCATGACAAAGGGACTTCCAGATGGTTTCCTCCAGGACAGCTGCTTTTTTTCTAGCAGCCTCTGGATCCAAGGGGGCATGCGAGAGCGCTCCTGAGTCTGGGTCTCAGCTGCTGGGTTTGCATCCAGCACCCATACCTCTGGAGGGATCTTCTTCTGCCCACTTGAAAACTGGTCCCTCCGTGCCGAGCCCCAGCCCTGTGTGGCAAGTGGAAGGAGATGGGCTGGCCATGAGCTAGGGGAAGATCTCTCCTTCGCTGTGTCCCTGGGGCCGTGGATCAGGCACAGGGACCGGGAGCGCCTGCCCCCAGCTCCCTGATGCCCCTGATGCTCTGTGCTGTGATCTGGAAGGGGAGCCAGCCACTGGGAAGCAGTTACAATCAGGTTGCAGTGTGGTGGTGCAGACAAGCAGGGGAGGACAGGGTCCTAGACAGCGCCTGGGAGACGTCTCCCAGAGAGAGACACTGCCAGCACTGCGGCAAGCGGGCAAGAGCTGTCAAGGGGGTATGGGATGGGAAAGGCACTATCCCTTAACACCCACCCCTTCCTGGCACCCCAAAATGGGTGGGGAACCTCCGTCAAGGCTCCTTTCTCAAGAAAGGCTGGATGCCAGAATTTCAGCCCTCCTGGGGCCCTTCTTTTCCTGGCAGCAATTCACTATGTAAAGAGGCTGGATATTTATAATTATGCTCAAAGTGGCCACTTTGAAAATCTATATGTCTCTAGGCTCCCTGTACATCATAATGTCAAGTCTGTGAATGGAGGCATCCATCAGAGGCCTCACATCACAGACCTCGGAGCTGTGATAAACACTTGGGAAATGCTCACTGAACCCCATGTCCCACTGCTGTCTTCTGGAGAAGAGACTTGGTCTTTGGGAGGTGCCCCCATGGGGACTCCTCCAGGAGGGATGCCACCGGGTGCTCCTGAGTCGCTAATCAGAGATGGGGATGGGAGCAGGGTCTGGGTTCCTCTAGCCAGAGCCTTCTCTGCTGACCCTTGCTGTCCCCCAGGAACGGGGGCTTTCTTCCAGGTGGGACCATCCAAGCCATCACCTCATTTCTACGCCGTGGGCACACTGTCTGCAAAAAGGCAGCTTCCACCTCCCGATATCTGGGAAAGCCCCAGCACTGGGAGGGTGGTGAGCTACAGGGACAGGATACACTCCTCAAACACCAGCTCCACTCTTGGTCATCAAATCCCCATCCCTTGGCCTCATCAACCCCAGGATGTCCTGAGCCTGACTGAGAAAGACTAGGTGAGTGACAAAGGGGGGGCTCAGCCCCCGTTCCCAGCAGGGAAACCAATGCAGGGAGCTGAAGTCTCTTCTCCGGTACAGCAAACGTCAGAGCTGATCCCGAAGCCACGCTCCAGCCCCCTAGCCCCACCGCGCTTGCAGGGAGTTTCTACTGCACTTCTCCTGGCGTGGGGACACAAAGCCCCCGCTTTGCGTCACCTCCTTGAGAAGCGGGGCAGGCGCCCTGCCGGCGAGATGCCCGCGGGAGACCAGGAACGCCGCTCTCTGCCGACAGCGTGGCGAGAGGACGCGCAGGCTTTGCTAACGCTTTGCCCAGGCTGTTCTTAAAAATTTATTACTCTGTTGCAACATGAAAAATAAGACAGAGAAGTAATCATTAGTATAACTATAACTCCCCGTGCAATAGTCCCACTTGTAAATTGAGATTTATGATTGCAGCTGCCGATATTTTAGAGGCCAGTGCAGGCAGCGGTGGCAGTACAGCCCAGCTACGCGCTGCCCCGCCGCAGTTACAGTTTATCACAATCTGCAGAGATTATTGCAATGAATAATACACAACAGGCTGGCAGTGAAGAACTATTCCCGATCAAACGCTTCTGTAAACAACTGAATAAATAATATTGCTCAGCCCCTCTTTAGAGCCCTCGGAGGCCCAGGGAAATCTCTCATTACTCAGCAGGAGAGGCAGCGGGGGGCTCGGAGATGGACGGGAGGGAGGGACGCAGTGACTCTGGGCAGGCACTGGACATCCCACGCCCTGGCACTTCCCATACAGACAGCTCACCTTGCCATTTTTTGGCAAAAAAGGAGGCTGAGACATGGGAAAGACCCGCTCACGGTCCCGCAGCTCCATGTGCAGGGCTGTTACTGCTTGGACAGACAGACAGATGCAAGCACAGAAAAACAGGTATTGCTGTCCTCTCTTCTGCTTGGCAAGGCTTTTGCTCACTCCTGATATTACCAGGGCCTGCGGGTTGGCAGCAGGTAATGAGCGGGTTCGGGGGCAGCCTGGCCCGCAGGCAGCTGGCCCCCATCCGCGGCAGGGATGGGGCAATTGGGGCCGAGCCCACCGGGAGCGGGGCTCCACGCGCTCCCTGAAATGTCAGTAAGTAATGCAACGTGATCGGGGTTGTGCGCCAGCAGCTGTAGAAATGGCATTTCTCACACAGCTCAGAAGGATAAAGTTCAGCTCCACGACGCTGCGAGTTCCCCTGCTGCAGCGAGCTCCGGCTCGGCCACCACGCCATGCTGCCACGGGCACCATGTCTGCAGAGACCCCTGCCCGTGAGCAGGGGGGATTCACCCCTTCCCCAGCAACCATCACACAGAGGTGCTTTATTTACTCTCCAAACATCTATGCTCAAAATACAGTGAGCGGAGGAGGGATCCAAAAGGAGCTAAGGGAGGGTTATAACCCTCCTCAGGCTATAAACCAGTGGCTCTTTGACATTTCAGAGCCCTTGCACCACGCTTTCCATGAGGTGGGTGCCCATGTGCCTCTGCCCACAGACACCCGCAGGCAGGGAGCATCCCCCTGCACACACGTCCTGCCTGCTCCAGGACCAGCTCCCAGGGTTGTTCCCTGCCCTCCGCAGCTCTCCCCACGGCCGGGTCCTGGGGAAGGGCAAGGGAAGCAAAGCAGGAAAGTTTGCATCCCTGCATGGGCTGCTCCACAGCGTCTGTATGTGTGCAGGAATCGGCGCCAATTAATCCCCCCTCAGCTTGGCCCGCCCGCTTCATTACCTCCCCTTGATGAGAACCATCAGTGGGGCCTGTATGATTTTGCTAATTAGCCTCACTTCGTTTATCATTTCCATTTTCTCCCAGAGACGCTCGGCTTGCTGGGCGACAGCTTCATCTCCCGCTGAAACAACGCAGCCCCTTCTGTGCCTGTCTCACTTAGCGCTGTCACTGCAGCCATTATGAAATTGGGGTTTCATTTACACACTAATTAAACATTACAGCTTGTTCACAATTACAACATGGGGATGAGGAGGTAACTAATTACTTAAGAAATGAGCTAACATTTATCTCCGATTCCTCCCCCCCAGCCCGCCGCCCTCCTCTCCAATCAAGATTAGAAATTGTTGTTTGACGGCGGCAGCCCAGCATCCTCCCCCCAGCCCGCCTCTGCGCACGCCATGTCCCCTTCGGGGGGCCATACTGAGACCCCGGCCCGGGGACAATCCATCAACCCCTAATTGCAGCCAGGATGACGGGGGGCCGTAGTGGCGGCACGTGGCGCTGTGCCAAACGGGGCTGCATGGGGACGAGCAGTGATGCTAGGGGTGCATCCGTCCTGGCCAGCCCTGCCCGCTGACGTGGCATCCCCGGGACAGCCCGGCCATGGTGGCAGCAGGGACTGAGGTACTCCCTGGGCATCATGGCCCTCGACACCTACCGGGCTCTTGCCTGTTGGGTTAACGGCTGGCTCTGCACAGAGGCTGGGGACACCAGCACGCCCTCCACAGTCCCGCTGATGGGGAACTCATCCTGAAAAGACATTTTCTTCAGGGAGGAATTAACATTTAAAATTGAGAACCGTTAGAATAAATAAAGCAGGCTGTCACTTGGATCAAATGGCAACACCAATGTGGGCTTGGGACACAAATGTGACTGGGGAGACGGGCCCTGGGGAGCAGGCAAGGAGAGGAAGGGGCAGGCACCCCTTCGTTCATCCCTCGGGGTGGGGTGGCTGGCACGGCCGGGCTGGTGCCCCGCATCCGGCCTAGCAGGGCTGGGTGCTGCCACCGAGCAAGCGACAGCCTCCTTGCATGGGCAGCACGGGGCTGCCATGTGCTGCCGTCGCAGGCAAGCGGTCCTCGCCTTGCTGCAGCGCGGGCAGCCGGCGGAGGGGGTGAGCAGCGGATGGAGGGTGCAGGCAGGCTGCACCCAGAGATACAGATGGGTTAGAGGAGAGGCCAGTGGAGAAAGGTGATGGAGATGTGGACTGTCCTGGGATGGATCAGAGACAGGAGCCAGGCTGCATGGTCGCCTGCAAGGCAGCAAGCCAGCTGGTGGGAGAGAGGCTGGAGAGGCTGGGGATGCTGCTGCGGTGCCTGGACACTGGTGCGGTGCCTGGACACCAGTGCGGTGCCTGGACACTCCTGCAGGCTCTGGGAAAAGGCAGTGCCACTGCAGGGCTTTTGAAACACAAGAGGCTCCCTGTAAACAGCCCTAAGCACTGGAAATGCTCTCAGAAAAAATACCTAGTTCAGCACCAGGCAATTAAGGTTCTTTTGCAACTCTTAACCCATGATTTTGAGACAAAGAAAGTGGCCTTGGCATAATTTGAACTGCTAATTGCTTTCCTGATCCGCAGTCAGAGAACTGAGCTGAAGTGTGGGCACAAAAAAATCACCTTCCCCGCCTGGGAGAAAATTCAGAGCCGCTCTCTGGGGGGAAGGGGATGCTCTCTTCTTCCCTCCGAGCAGCTTAAAAAATAATGATCAGGAAACAGTTAAGCAAAAGGGGGGTGAACTGATGGTTAAAAAAACTCACACCACTTTATAATAATAGTAACAACTCATTCCCATAGTTTTTATCCTTCCTGTCTTTAGCCCACAAAAAAAAAAAAAAAAAAAGAAAAAAAAAGAAACCCTGAGCTAAACTACTGACACTGGCTGGGAGCTTAGAACTGTGGCATCAAACAGAGCCCTTGAAACTCCTGAACATAATTGTGCTGCCCTCTAACCTCAACCTTCAATCAGTGCAGTGTAACTATCTCATTTTAGCCTACAGGACACACCCCTCTGCTAACTAGCAGCCATATTCTTCTCATTAGGAGACTGCTCTGGATGGGAGCGTGGAGGCAAAGCCGTTGTCTCTTTTTCTCTCTCCCTCTCTGCCTCTCTTGGCTGTTATATATGTACTTCTGGGAAGCACTAGCAGAGGGCTTTGTGGGTGCTGGAGATGGCCCAGCTGCCAAGCTCCGAGTCCCCTGGACATGCAAATAAAGCCAAATCGCTGGTTCTTGGTTGGAAACACACAGGACGAGAGAGGGGACCCGGCCCCTGGCTCCGGGCGGCTGGCCCCGGGGAGCTGCAGCTAACGGCTGGAGTGGGATACCCAGCAAGATGGTGCTGCTGTGCCCTCCGCAGAGCAAGGGGCCGGGGGTCCTGCCCGCCGCGGGCTCACCCCATGCGCAGAGCCCCCAAGGAAGGGTCCTGAGGCAGCAGTGACGGGGCACAGGTCCCCTGCCCGCCGAGGCCAGGCTGAGAGGTGGCGGCAGGCAGGGAGACATGCATGCCCTAGTAAGCACAGGCAACCAGCAGCTCCAGCACCATGTCTGCTGCCGAGGGGCCTGCAGAAAAGCAGGGGGCAATGCAGGGCTGGGGTGCAGCAGGAAGGTCTGTACAGAGACAGCCCCTCTGGCCAGGCGGTTGCTCCCCCTGCACATTACAGGCATACATGTAATTAACAGCGAGGCTAATTATAGCAGGAAAGCTTACCCAGGGCTGCCAGGTGCTCTCCATCACTGGGGGGTTTTGCATCATGTCACTGGGTAGGGGTTTCTCCATGGTTAAAGATCAGCGGGGGGATGAGGCAGGATGCTCCTGTAGCCCACCTGGCACAGAAGCCCAGCCCTGCTGATCCCACTGCATCTCTCGGCCACCACCTGGCCAAAACCTGATAGGAGCTCTTGAGCCCCTGCTTCGTGCCACCCCCTCAGAGGCCTCTAAGCACGCAGGGCAGACGTGTCAGACGCAGCACTGGACACAGCACCCCGGTCCCAGCAGTGTGGACCGGCGGGCCCACTCTTAGCAGTGAGGATGATCCTCTCCTCCTGCCAGCAGCACCCGGTTTGGGGCCCAGGCCAGGAGCAGCTGCTCGGGCTCTTGCTGGGTTTGAAGAAGAACCCAGCTTCCAAGCTGGAGCAGGATTGTCTCAGGACTCTTGGGGACAGAGGGAAACACTGCCGTCCCAGTGCACGCCCCCCACGGGGCTCTGCCGCAGGACAGGGAACAAGCCAGAGCTCGGGCAGTTAATGGCACAGCCAGGATCAGCCCGCGTAGTGGCGGCTGCGGCTTTGGAAAGAACCTCACGCTATGGAGGATAAAGAGGAGAGCAGATCCCCTCTGATCCCACTGCAGACCCACAAAGTGAGCAAGGCCATGCTGGGAAAGGGCAGCAGTGTGGCTGGCGCAGCCCTCCCCTCCTGCCAGAGCCCTTTGCCCTGGGATTTCAACACGTTAGCAACTTGGGAGCGGGGGAATTACACTGATTTGTGTAAGGAAAGGGAAAAACATGGCACCGGACAGATTTTTGATGCCTCAGCGCCCATCTTCCCCACCCAGCAGCATCTTCCCCATCCAGACCTCATCCCTAGATCCTCTGCTGAGTTGTACCGGCTATTAACACACTCGAAGTTCGTTATCTTAAACAGGCCACTAGGACACGGGGCAGCGATCCTTAAACCAATTAATGCGATCCTTTGATTTCAGGGGAGAATGAAGAGGGCACTGTCAGCGCAGCGGCAAGGCAGGAGTTACGGGTCAGAGCCCAACAGCACGGAGGTGCCCGTTAGCTCTTAACAAGAGGTGGGGGCTGGTGGGCAGCTGCCAGAACTGGCTTCTGTCAGAGCCCTTCTCCACTGCCTCAGCCCTGGCCCAGCGCCGCTTCCCGGGCACCGGGGAGAGCAAAGGAAAGCGGCGCGTAATGGGGGTCCAGATGCCAAAAGTGCCTCTGCTGCCCCGTGCCCGGTCGGGGCTTCCAGGAGGAGGAGAGCAGCGATTGTGCCGTGTCACAGCGGTCATGCCGGCACAGCGGGGACGGAGGGAGCTCCCCTCTGCCGCGGCGGGGACGGCCAGGGTGCTGCCGCTGCTTGGCCTGAGGCCCCCGGGCACCCCGGGGTGCCAGGAGTAGCATCACCCCGCAGCCCAAAACTTTCCTCTCTTTCTTTCTTTGCTTAGCCATTTTTTAAAGCAGAAGTTCTCTCTTAGCGAAGTCTTTTGGGGGAGGTGGAGAGAGAGTAGGAAGCCAAAGGGAATCGTCTTGCTAGTCAAAGCCTTTAACAACTATTTTTAATATCAGGCAGAGGAGCAGGATTTTGAAATGAAACAGCCGGTGCCCCTTTGATGGGCGAGCTACAGATCTTGAAACAAGGTCCATTCCCTCCTCCTTCACTAACTAACAGCCATATTTCTCTCATTAAAGACAATCTGGCCGTATTTTCAAACTTCTTAACAAGGCGATCACCGTAATTTGAGATTTCTATTATCCATGCTCCTATTACAGCAGTCTTTTAAGCAGCTAGCTTTTTTTTTTGCTTTCTTTCCCCGACTTTGTCTCTCCCCTCAAACTGCCATCAGTGGTAATGACGTGCAGGAAACAAGAGCGCCAAGAACCATCTTTTTTTTTTCCCCTTCTTTTTGGTACTAGGTTGTGTGTGGGTAGCAATAAGGAATAAAATAAAAAGCGAAATGAAGTTTGGTTATCTCTTATCTGGAGTTTGGTTTTTAATCCGCCCAGGAGCACAAATGAAGCCAATGCAGTATCTTATCTCCCCCATCGATCACGGACCCCCCTCCCCAAAGACCCCCAGCTCTCTCCCGTTCCCAAAGGTGCCCGGCCACGGCCCCCTCTCTGTCCCATTAGTCCTTCGCTGGGCTCTGCCAGATGCATGCAATTTGCATAGTATCACCGGCGGAGGCTGGCAGATCAACTGGGGTCAGGCTCTGACATCTCCAGCACAGTCTATCTCCAAGTGCTAATTTGGACTGCATTGATCTCTCTTTCTGATTTCTTTGTCATTTACGTCTGCAACGCTTTGACAGGAGATACAGAGACAGACAAGGGGGGAAAAGAAGAGGAGAGGGGGGAGAAGAGGAGAGAAACAAAGATTGTAGTTACAGATGTCTTTAAGGGAAAAAACAGATTAATCCAAGGACTCCTCTGAGGGTCGCAGCTTTGAAAGATCCTAATTATCCTATTCTTATGAATTCCTGTACAGACTTAGAGGGGGGTCTTGTCAGGGAACTCAGGGGAATGGAAACTTGTTAAATTGCGGTGGAGTCTCTCCGGCTGGCTGGTACACCTTACCCTCCTGCACCTCGCAATCGTTTCTCATTAGGTGAAGCGGGGCAGCTTTAAACCTGGCGTCCCTCACTGACACAGCCTTCGCTCCATACCTCTGCCACCACTCTTGTTAAAGGCAGATCTTCGGCAGAACTTGGGCAGGAGTCTCTCGTCTTCGCAGAGGGGGACCGCGGTGCTCACAGCCACCAACCCCACACTGCCCAGGGAGGCCAAACCTGGGACAACGTGGATGCCCGACTCCTGGAGACAAGGGCTAATCTGAGAGGGACAGCAGCATCCTCACGATCCCCCGGGATGCACATGCAGAAGGGCAGGTTTGGGGACACATAGCTGTTGCAGGACAGCATGACGTTAAAAGACACCTTCCACCGGAGTTTGGCGCAAAGCAGGGCAGGCAATTCGTGCTCTTAATTGATATGTTTATGTTCATTAACAGGAAACTCTTCCCTTCCTCACAGGTAAGGGAAGACGCGCTACCTTTTAGCCTCGTCTGGGACACATTGCAGAGACACCAAGGCACCAAAAGAATCCACGGGGAAATCAAAATGTCACTCAGTGTTTTACGTCGCTATTTTCTACAGAAAAAGCTCTCCAGAAAGTTAATGATCTTCCAGGGCCTCTCACCTAACATGTGTCTCGCTATGTCGGAGGATGCATCACGGTGCATGGGAAGTGCTGCTTGTTGCAGGGGCTGGAGAACAAGTGCTAGCAAACATGTTTTACCCATCCAGCACAACATGGGACAGGGCTTGGTCAGTGCAAGGGTTGTTCCAGCAGTGGGAGGGGGGATATTTTGCAAGGCTCACTGACGGGACTGGACAAATAGCCAGCAGTGGGACGGGTCCAAGGCAGTGCAAGGGTCTCTCTAGTACAGATCAGTTCACGTCTGCACGCTCCTGGGTTTGGGACTGGCTGATTGGTAAGACAGAACACACATAATACAAACCATCAGCCTCTATCCGTGCTCCCAGTATGCCAACAACACTTTAGAGGGATATGAAAAACATATTTAAGAGGTTTCTCATCTGTCACTGGGGAAAGGAATTGGGCCAGGTGTTGGGCTGCGTATCACAACTGGCTTGGGAGTGAAGAAGGGAGGGACAGCAGATCTGCTCTTCTTGCCAAGGGAGACAGTCCCCACTGCTGGTGGGATGAGTCCGGGGAAAGCCTAAAACCAGAAGCCAAAGGAAGGGGGGTACAGCAGCAGCCATGCCAAAGGGCGGCTCCAGGATGACAGCAGCACTGTCCTGCTGGGGGTCAGCCAGGTCTGGGGCTTGAGACGGACCTGCCCTGATCTGCAGCTGGGCCTCCCAGGCATCACGGCACAGCGAACAGCAGATCATCCAGAAATCCCTCTTAGATCTTCAGCCTGACACTGGTGCTGCAAACATAACTGCTTCAGGCCAGAAGAGAGGGGCTTGCGCCTACCTTCTGCACATCCCAAGTGAGCGGGCACTGCCACTGCCTGCCCTGGGGCTGGGAGGAGCGCACGGCAGCACCCGACTTCTCTCAGGCAGCCGAAGCCCTGCAGCCCCTCTCACCCTCCCCTCCAAAGGCCGCTCTCTCCGGGGACCAGGAGCCCTCAGGAGAGGGGCAAGGTGTGACGAACCCATCACAACCCCCCGGCAGGCAGCAAGGTCGGGCGAGCGCGTGTGCCCCCACCCCAGCGGGCGTGCGACCAACTTTCGGCAGGGTAGGACGGAGGGGTGAGCGCAGTCAACACAAACACTCAATCATCCTTCCTTTCTTTCTTCTGTGCCTCCTTTGTTAACTGCAGGAAACAGCTGAAAGACCTTGAGTTTCCCATTGTAGCGTGTATGGGAACAGAGCTGCAGTGATCAGAACATACCCCCCGCTGCTCCCAGGGAAAAAGGGAGAGCAGAATTCTTTCTAAAAAGGGTTTACGATTAGAAGAGTGTTCTGTCACTCTGGCGTGCAGTAATCCACTGCGCCACCAAGTCCCTTCAGAGAGATGTCGAAAACTTACATGACTGAAAGCAAAAGAGCCCCAGCTCAGGTTCCCAGGCAGCCAGACATCCTAATTATCTTTAGATCCACTCCCACATGGAGGGGAGAGAGCACACAAGAGTAAAAAAAAAAAAAAAAAAAAACCACGGAAAAGAAAAGAAAAAGAAAGAGGGGGGAAAAAAAAGACTGTCACATTGCTTTTTTCTTTTTTTAAAAGCTTGTCTCCGCTCACTGCTTTTCCAGCTGTGACACCTCTCACGGTAGTTAATTAGAATCATGTCACCGCGTTAATGTGCTCTGACTGGACTCTGATAGACGCGCGTCCCCTAACCGGCCGCCCTGGCTGGCCCTCCCTCCCCATCCCTCCTCAGGGATGCAGGGCCCGGTGCTCGCGGCAGGACCCCTTGCACCCGCCTGCTGCCCCGTCCCCGCGCCCGTGGTCCAGCGGGTGCCCCGGAGCGGCTGGGCTGGTCCCTGCACCCTGTCTCCCTGGGTGCTGGGACACGCTGCCTGGCCGCGACACCCGGCACACAGCCGCTCCACCTGTTCTGGATCCGCCTGACCTTTACAAGTGCTAATTCAAAATGACACTGCTCATTTGATGACATTTCTGTTGATTTTTACTTAAGTCTCTTTTAATTATTTAATTCGGAGTCTTTCCCCTTCTGCCTTGGGCTGGGGCCGCTGTGTGCGGGGCAGTGGCCCTGAGGCAGCCCCATGCCCTGCTCTGCAGCAGCGAGCCCTGTGCTCCGCTCTTGCTCTCAGCATCCCCTGGCAAAAGGATGGTGCGGTGCAAACGGCACTGCCCCTGGGCACAGCATCACCTGTGTGCCACCGCAAAGAGACGTAGAACGGGGTTTGCCTGCTCCAGGGGAGCGTGGGGTTCTCCTTGGGAGGGACGGGGAGGGTGGGCCCAGCTCTGCCAGCCAGGGCCATGTGGGCTGGGATGGAAAGTGGTGAAAAAAACAGAGAGAAGTTTCACAAAATGTTGTCCCTTTCCCCTTGTTCTCCCTGCCCCGCTGCAGAGGAGGCAGGTGGGCACCAAGGGTGACCGGGGATCCCACAGATGCTGGGAGGCTGCAGGCTTCCCTGCACCCCCGGGAGAGCTAGGAAAACGAAAGAGGGGAAAGGAAAGCAGGGAAAATGAAAGGAGGCGGAAATAAAGCCAGCAAGCTGCCAGGACCACAAGCTCCCAGCACCTCGCAGGGCGAGGCAAAGCCTCATCAGCCCCTGCCGAGCTCCCAGGGGAAGAGCTGGCGCTGACAGCTGAAGGCACCCATCATGGCGGGTGGCCCACCGCCTGCCACTGCACTTAGCGAGCGCAGCCCTCGCCACCCTCTCCTTCAATGTCAGCGCGGAGAGCAGCCCAGCGCCGCCGGGACACGAGCAGGCAGAGCAGGCAGAGTGGCACAGGGAGAAGGGACAGCTTCTCCGGGCAGGAGGCACCCCCGGCAGGCGCTGGCCCGGCTCCCCGCGGCGGTGGCAGCTCGCGGTAGTTAATTAGAATCGTGTCACTAAGTAAATGTGCTCTGACTGGACTCTGACAGACGCTCACCTATGACACCGGGGGCCAGGAGACAATCCACATCAAACTACTGCAGTGTGACCCTTTTAACACAAAGAGTAAACTCACTGCACATCGAGTTGAAGCTCATTAAAACTGTCTACTCTGTGAGCATCCCATTAACCTCACTGTTAAAAACACGCAATTCCTCTTCTTCTTTCCGAGGCCTAATTAATGCTCTGGATCAGGAACAATATCACACCCTAACCTTCCGAGATTTCCAATCAGTAAATGAAAAGAGAGAGATGGAGCCGGGAAGGCACGGTGGCTTGCTGGGTTGCTCACCACATGGGCTGCTGACCTGCCCAGGCAGGTAGGGCTTTCCCATTCGGCACGGCAGAGATCCCCACGGAGGGAGCACAGCACAGCCCTGGCCAGGGGTACCGTGGGCACAGGGAAGATGGTGAAGCCCTGCGCAGAGGCTCACGGCTCATGGGATTACGCCAGCTGGTGTAGAACAGCCCAGCGAGGGCATCGTGTCAAGACAGGCGCTACTGTGGGACCAGATCTCCTGGTCGCCTGGGATGGGTACTGCTGGTTTGTTAGGAAGAGACACAGCAGCCTGGCTACCCTCTTCCCCCCCAAAAAAAAAAAACCCCAAACCAGGCATTTAGAACTAAATCTAAAATCATAATAATCTGTGGGCTAAAGTCTAAACTTTAAAGATTCTACTAAATTCAATTAGATTCAAAAAAGACCAGTAGCAAGGGGTAACATCATGTTTTAAAGACAGTCAATGCACTGGAGGTGGAAGCAGAGCTGACAGATGAGAAACAAGCTTTCCCAGCAGCTACTTCTCCAGATTTGGAAACTTTTTACTTTTTTTGGTGTATTTTCTGTTCAATACTTGGCTCGTTCAGAACTGAGAAACAACAAAGGACTGAAAAAAAAAAAAAGAAAGAAGATGTGCCTTTTAGCTTTTCCATAATCAGGGAAACAAACAAATCAACAAACTAAGGTGGGAGAGGATGAGATGTGCTAATTCTAAAATCTTGAAAGGGTGGTTTCCAGAAACACTCCTTCAACTCACCAATCACTTCTTGCTTTGGTTTCATGCACCAGGTGTTTTTAACTAAAATGTATTCTGAAATTTACTTTTCCTTCTGTATTGAGTATATGCGAGGGAAACAGGATTTTACTAATAAAATCTATTCAAACTACTGCTGGGGTACTTTAACGTGGCATTCCAATTTTCATCCAAAAGAGTAACAACTCAAATCATGAGTAATAATTTAATCACCACCTCTTTAAGAACAAATAGTAATTCATCATTTTCCTAATGTAACAAATATCTAAAAACGAAGGCTAATGGCATATTATGTTATGTAATTGATCAAAATAAGTGTAGCAACTATAGGGCATTTGATGAATAAAAGAATAACCAGATTTAACAACTGGGCAGTGGGAAGGAGAGCTGCACTTGTTTTGATAGGTGCTGGTCAGTAAAACTTGACCTTTTTTCAGGGAAACAGGTAAAAAAAAAAGGCAAAAATAGAAGAAAATCAATTACTGAATCCAGGTGATCTGCTGGCTGATTTAAATCACAACTAAAGCCTGGGATTTTAATCCTTCTGATTTATATCAGTCTCTGAAACTCAGTAGAAAGACCCCAATACAAGAACCCAGCTCCACTGGTGTGGAGCCTGTGAATGCTGGTCTTTGCGTGAGAGTGCCAAGACCCCCATTACAAGCTGCAGCTCGTTTTTGGCAAGCAGCGCCTCAAACACATGTTTTAAGAAACACAACGTGCACACATCTGTAAGATGAGTAACTTCTTGGCAAGACTCAACTTCATTTTGTTGAGGGACAAGAGAACACCAGACAAAAAGAAGTTCTTCACCCCAAGAGCCCACGCTAGAGCTGACACACATTTAATCTATGTTCGAGGAGAGACGGAAGCTGCAAAAAAAAGTCCTCTCTGGTCCTCAGGGCCACATTCAGCTCAGGGAGAATCCTTACAGCCAAAATACCAATCTGAGAAAAAGTATGAAAGAACAGGTTTCACTCCCCTTTTGCTCCTTTCCCATCTCTCAAGGATTTTCTGCATTCTCACTCTCTGGAGCAGGACTTTGCAACCTCCTTATTCTGCCCAGCACTCCTCAGCAAGCTGAAATATTGGCATTTTCCCCCTTCCTTTACCTTTTCCCTCCTGTGAAACAACTGCAGCAGACCCCTACCCATCCCACCCCAAAGCAGCTATATTTGCAGTGTATGCAAATACACTTCGGGGTATTTGGTGACACAAACCACTTTTCTAACCCCTCGACAAGATTTGCAGTTCACTTGTTTGCGAGTGGAAACCAGACAAAAGTTAGAACGTGAGCTCTGTTCAGCAACTTGCTGTATGCTCAGCCGTGTCCCCCAGGGAATGCCGTTAGACTCCACCGTGCTCCACCACGAGCCCCTCCTGCCCGCACGCACCAGCTGCTAAAGGTGAGGTTCCCGTCCAGAACCCGGCCCTGGCCCTGCAGGGTGTCGAGCGCCCTGGAACTCCCTGGATTTTGAACACGACAAAGAAGAGGAGATGCAGCACAGAGCAGGACTGGTCCCAGAGCATGCCAAGTGCAGAGATTTGGAGCAGGTATCTGCTGAGCCAGTGAATCAGAGAGTGATTTGAAAACAAAGCAATACACAACTGATCAGGCGAGATGGCAAAATTCCTTGCAAATTGTTTGCAAAAACAAGTGGTCACCCACTGCAATTTGTCTGTCACATTTGAAGGGAAACATCCATGTTGCACATCCCTGCATAAGCGAGCTGAGGCTTCACAGGACTGCCTGCATCCCCCAGACCGCTCCCACCCTGCCGGGAAAGGGGCAGCACGGAGACTCTCCTGCACGGCACAGTATTCGCGAAACCTCTGTGGCTGGCAAACACATCACCTTGCTGCTCCCTCCTCAGCCTTCTTTGGTTTGCAGACTTCTGGACACCAGCAACCCACGAGGGCTGTGAGAGTCAGGGGCTGACCCTGCTTACACCTGCCTTGGGCAGCCCTGGGGACCCCTTTCTCATCTCCCCCACTTCCCTCGACCCTGCTGCACTCTGGGACCACAAAAGAGAAGGGAGGCTCTAGACCGCATGGGAGCATCCCCAGAGCCACAGCCAGCTCCCGTCTCAGGGCGGGCAGCAAGAGGCGGGGAGGCAGCGTGCTTCGCCTTTCTCCAGTCTCTTCTCCAGCAGCAGTCCTTGCGAAGGGGTCATTTATTCGGCCGAGTGGGCAGGGCTGTGTCAGGAGCAAGGCTCCTTTCAGCCAGGGAGGGAAGGGGAGGGCAGCCCTGGGCAGGGAGAGGGATGGCTCCTCCCAGCCCTGAAGCAAAAGCAGTTGAGAGCATGAAGGAGAGAGGTGAGGACTGCTCAGGTCATACGGCGATTGTCAGGAATTGGGATGACCATGCCCAGTCCCAGTGGCTGATACGGAACAACTCGGCTGTGCAGGACCGACACTTGCTCCAAGATGAGGCAGCAAAGCTGGACCCAAGGAAGCCAGCCCAGCTTGCCCCTGCAGTGAGCAGCCCCTCCTCGGCCCTTGGCCTGGGGACCTCTCGGGCTGTCACTAAAGGCAACGCTTGATCCATGACCAGGACCTGAAAAGCCAGCAGGCTGGGAAATGAAGTGGCCAGAAGGCCAGGAGGCTGGTGCCCTGACAAAATGCCAAACAAGGCATGTCTCCAGACACCAGCGTTGCCCCGAACTTTCTCCCAGGAGGGACGCTGGGCTACCAAGCCCCAAAGCCAGCAGCCCTGACATCGCAGGCAGCAGCTATGCCTGGGGCTTCCAAGCTGGCCAGGAGGAGAAGCCATTCAATGAGCCATGCCTCCAGCTCATTCCCAGGGGTTTAGCCTG